>NW_024065845.1:1200000-1800000 GCF_014898295.1 Botrytis byssoidea
AGGATGGCGCATACAGAATTCCCATAAAACTAGGGACGTGTAGAGGACCAAGAATGCGACAACCGCAGTCAAAATAAGACCTGGTACAAGTCCTAAAACTGAGTAAGACCATGGGAAGGACATAATTGCCAAACAAATATATTCTGAGAAAAGAAGAGCCGCAGTCTATTATGAGTTAGCATTCATACGTATGATGGAATCGAGAATATTCAGTATTACCTTTTGCCAACTGCAACTACGATATTTGATAGCAGAACCTGCTTCGGCTTCAATCTGCTGGCTCAAAAGATCCTTTCCACTGTCCCCGCTGAGGCTTGATGCATCGGCATCTAGACGAAGATGTGGCAAAACTGGACCAATTCTTGGACCGATGGTTACGGGACCAAATCCCCATGTACTGCGCCAACTGACTTTTTTGTAGTCCGTAGTAGGAGTTTGATCTTCGCTAATATATTCTGCTCTAGATTTGGCGTTGACATCGTTATTTGAATTGTTTCCTGAAGACATGACTGGGGATTCTTGATTTATCGCCATTTTCTCGATGGGAAACTATTTAATGAAGTCAGAACGATATTCAATACATATTCATAACAGAAAATTCAGAAACAAAGGAGAGTTGATGGCGCAATAGTTGTACACTTTCGCGAGTATTACGCCATGATCATGATGAGGAATGAGCACTTACTGAACTATTGGTGAATAGTGAATTGGGTGAGGTGTAATAATCCGCGCAAACCACATTAATGGCGGTATTGATTAATCTTGATTGTAGTGATCAGATTGATGAGTACGCCAGCGAGGTGTTATCTCTTCTAGAGGGATTGCTGAGTATTTGAAGTTCTTGGTTGTGAGATGTATAATAGATGAATGGAAACCTTATATAATGTATAGGAAAGGGAAAAACGGATTACTGTATCTAATTCTCCATCTCAATGTGCGAAAAACTAAGAAGATGGTTCCTTATAGCTCGAGGCTAGAGGGGAGTTTTCTACTGAGATAAAGGCTTATCGAACTACAAGCATCCCCAGAAGACACTAGATTAGTGTGCAGCGAAAAGACATACCTGATAGTTCAAGGTATCCACATAACCTTGAAATGGGATGAAGGGGGATTGGATGAAGGGAAGAGTGAAATTTAAATATCTGACTTGCATACTAATCCTTCCAGTTCTTCCTTGTTATGAGTTGAGATGGG
Organism: Botrytis byssoidea; assembly: GCF_014898295.1. Lineage (NCBI taxonomy): Eukaryota > Fungi > Ascomycota > Leotiomycetes > Helotiales > Sclerotiniaceae > Botrytis > Botrytis byssoidea. The sequence continues at coordinate 1,201,195 of NW_024065845.1, forward strand.
TGGAGATGTTGTACCAATAGTTTTCTTGGTACTGTACCAGTATCTTGAAATTGAGATAATTCTAACTTTCCGTACCTAGTAGGCAATTGTTGACATCTGCGAGTCATTAGAATCATATTCAAACATCAGGGTCTCATTGGTTGAACAATGTTTTCTATTGGCAACATGGGTTTCAAAGACATCCAGCAGCCAGCTAGCTTCATCGTCGAGGAGCAGTTCAGATTCATATGGAGTTCATATACCGCACGGTGCACTGCGGCACGATATGCGGTAAGATGTCAAGTATCAGTGCCCATTTCCTATTGGCAACTGTCTATGGCTCATTGCCCCGCATCAGCCTCCAAAATAAAAAAATGAGATAAGCTCCGATGACTTTCCTAGGCATATGTAGAACTATCACCTCCCGCGCAAATAAGAGACATTGGCAATTCTTATACCACATTTCCAAGGATCTCTCAGGCAATATTGTCAGCCTTTTCTTCTTTGGTTCAGCATACTTGGTATCTTGACTTGGTATCTCGAACAAATCCTCGTTACAGCCCTAGAATACATAGACGGGGAGCAATATGCAAAGCCCCCCATCTTTCCGGAGTAATCCAAATCAATCAATCAATCATATCGTAATTGTAGTTGTAAACCCCGGCTCGGATCAAAATCCTGGTTGGCCGATGACTTATGAGAAAAGAGGGAAAGAAGGAAGAGAGGCGAAAGAGGATGATGGATGATGGATGATCCACTTTACAGAAATGTCAAGATAAAGTGTGGCTATTTCGTCATCGTTTTCACGTGACTTGCGCCTCTTTTCCATATCAAGCTTAGCAATATCGGTGGCTCCGAACACCGTTGTGAAATTTTGTTCGCCTTCACTTCATTCGGCCTTCATGACGGGAGACGGGCAAAACTATGGATTTGCCATGTGAAATGCACCAATTGTTCAAATTATGATAAAGGACACAGTATGTTGAAAGTAAGAACTGATTGATTGGAGGATTGAAGGCAACAGGCAGTTGAGAAGTCCTTGTCTAGCGCTTTAGTATTCTCACCACTGGTGCCAGACATACACTTTGTGGCAGATTGTTTTTCAAATCATTCCGGATAGTTACAGCTGTACAGTATACTGAACTTTTAGTAGCCAATCTGACCATTCATCCGAGCCATCCTCCCTAATACAGCTTCGCTCTTTCTTTGCTATTTCTCAATATCACTTGATATTGCTATTACTCGGATTTCTTGCCACCAGCTAGTGCTTTCCAGAAATCTATTCTATTGCTCGAGCAAGCGTTAAAATGTTTGATGGCAACTCGGTCAATCTCATTTGGTCGAAAGCACCGTACGAAAGTTCACTTGAACTATTCTTTTGGCTTTCTGGAGTTCTGCATGATCAGAGACTTGGAATTCATGAATTGTTCCTACCAAACCTTCCTATCAAACATCTAGCGAGGAATGTGGAACCGATTTGGCGCACCTCAAGTAAGGCAGGCTATATCGCTATGGTTGCGAGGTTGATATTACTATTCATCTTCGGCAACTATCGCAATATACTTTCCAATGCAATAAGGCGCTCCCGCGATCGTTTGTGGAAATTGGTCAAATTGGGAGAACAACAGAGAGTGGTCGTTTGTTGGTTGTTGTTTTTTTGTGACCATTACATCTAAGAAAACTCAGTTCTCCATGTGATCAAATTTATTTGCGAGCCTCAGGATTGCAATATCATTATTTTGACAGTGCCGGCGCATCATCGCTTAATCAATATAACCTCAACTGCTACCATTTTTCTCGTCAAATGGTGGTATTGGCAAATCGGCAATCTAGTTCAACGGTCAGACACAACAACTCGAGGTGCGCGCGGTATCTTTGTAGGGAGCATTCGATCCCTTCGGAGTCATTGATACCGCTTAAAAGGTCAACAGAGATTAGCGCGCCACCGGGCGTGTGAACTCTTTTGCTATTTTATTCCTTGAGAATGTATTTTCCCTCGACAAATAGTGGAGCTGTCTGCGTGGGCGGGGAGACGGAGCAAGTATCAATTTTTGACCAGGAGATTCACTCTCCTCGATGGATTCAAAGGCCCCACTCTAAAGATATCATATCGAGATGGTGCGCTAACCGACCGCCTTTCACTTCGACATAATGCGCAAAATGCAGGTCAAGATATGTGGCTGTCAAACAATCGCCTTTTACATGAAGAATAGGTGAAAAGGAAATCATCAAAAGCCGCACATTCTTCATAAGCCAGGTTTGAAGGTCAAGTGTGTAATGCATTATTATACTGATAGAGCCTATGTATGTAACAGTGCGACAAAGAACTGCCCGAACAGACAACAATAATACAACTGATGCATAATACTCTGACATCTGCCTTTCAAGTAGATGATTATATTGATCAGGAACTTCTTATATTCAAGGATGTGATCGTAAATTTATGTAACTCAGTGTTGAGTAATAGAACCGAAATTTCATAGTGCACATAAAATCAGTGAACATGAATGGATTATCATGTTCTTCCTCGTAAGTAACAACGCGGTCTTGTTCGTATTCGCTGCTGTTCTTTTCACTTTAGGTGATATATTCTTCTCTCTGCCATTACAGCTAGAAGTTGACGATATCTCGGTTTGCGAGAATCGTATCGTAAAGTGATGATTGGGTTGCTTCAAAAGTTCTATCTAGATTAATGATAATTGATGTGATTATCTATTATGTTGTTACATCGTTGTTGTTATCTTGATGTCGGGACATCGATCATGTGATCAAAGAGGGCACTGTATTAGCTAGCGTCGCGCTAGTGCTACCCTATATTAAGTACTAGCTTCCCATAGATATTAATGATCAAGAACGAATAAAACCACATAGATCTAAGTACTTACACTTATCAACCAAGTTGATACCAACACTTGAAGACCATTATCCCAAATGTGCGTACTACGTGTGTATCATAACGAAGTCTTATCTTTTGATTGATAGATACTCTTAGCAAAGTCATTTCTGTATAGCTTTAACCCTTCTGTATACTGATATTGAGGTAGATCGAGATCTAGGGGAAGAGGGTAGGAAATATAGAGAGGAGAGAAGATAGAAGATGAGGTGAAAGAGAGAGAGGAGATAAGTTTTTCTAATAAAACTCTTAAGTCTTTTAAATAAGTTTTGAATGAGTTTTAAGAAGACAACTCGAATTCGGAATATAAGACTACTCCTGGTAGGTATCTCAAGTCGAATAGAGAAGAGATAGATTCACGTAGGATCTCCTAGTAGTTAATAGTATACAAGGACTACAACAGATACTTAAAAACGACAATGAAAATCATAATAGGCACCGCTAGCAGAAACTCATATGTGGCGATGACAATGATAATAAGGTTTCTCTTCCCACAGTCACTTTCCTAAGGGTCTCTCTCGAGTAAAAGAGGCGCAACTCTTTATACAGGATGTTCACAAACTCACTTCTACTACCGATGTCTCTTCGTCCGAACAAATTAGTAGGTCCAATAAACCCTAAGATCATGGAATAATACATTTTTAATACCTCCTAGATATTGATCAAATCCAGATAGTAAGTGAAAAGGACACCACATGCCCTTCCCATTCACCTAGTCTTCCCCCCTTCCCAATCACCACTTTTAGACTCCCCTACACCAAGAATAATCCAACCCATCCAATATTAAATACCACGTCTTCGCCTCCAAAAGATTTCTTTCCTTCCCTAGATACTATTGTTGAGACACACAGGAACGATCGAATGGTGCACGAGTTCAATTTTCGTCACAAACAAACACAAGCTCGTTCCTGTGGTTACTGTGCTGAGAAACTAGGGAGTTGAGAGTATAAACATGTGAGTTTTTGCAAATTCAGGAAATGTTAAGGAATCATGACAATCAAGTTGTGGAATAATAACGATAGGAGATTTCGTTAAAAGTAACAAGAGTAAATGAGAAGTGATGATAATCGTTCGTTGCTAATTCCTCGTCACGGAAGTCAAGAGAAAAGCAGATGGTATAAAGACACACCAGTTTGTAATCATGGAGATAATTTAAGATTCCTACTCTAATCTACTGCGCATGAGTTGGACAGTATAGTTTTCTCAATGTACATTAGAGGAGATATGTGATAATCATAGTGCATTTATATCACAGAAGAGAAGAAAACAATGGGGGCTCGGGGCGGCAGAAGATACAACAAAGCTCCCCTCTGATTTCATCTCTATATGATAGAGAATCTGGCTAGTGTTCGTCTTCAGAGACTGTAGATCTCGTCTCTTGTGCGGGTATCATTCCAGATAGCTGCAACGAAAAGATAGCTTCACATAGTCGAGCCAGCGATTCTTTAAAAGATGTAGTGAAATAATGATATGATATGATGATCATAAGAATACTGAAAATAATCATAGTAGAGGAACGATAACCACTGACAGCAGCAATGATTCAATCCTTAACACAGTGATAGAAAATCAACATCACTACTCAGTATTTACCAACGTATATTCACTCATCTTCCATTATATTGTCCTGTATCCTCTATCTCCATCATACACCACGCTGAATCTCCCCATATACAAGAGAGGAACTCTCCATGTTATTCTGCCATATACCAGTTAATCATAGGCCCGTCTCCTCGTCGGTGAGATCTACTTCACAAGTACAATACTGATGCAAAAAGTGATATCCGATGATCCAAGAATCTATTAATACGCCTCCTCTCGGGGTGACACATATATTTTGAGATAAATCATGTACAATCAAACCCATATTCAGTGGAATCACTCACCAAATTCTCCCTCCAGCACCTATATAAACCACCCCTCTCACTTCCCACAGCGACCCACTGTTAAACAATCTTCTAAGAACTGTTGTCTAGCATCCTCATACTACTCAACCCCAAAATAATCCTCTGCGCGAATCATCATGAGATTGCAGATTGGAGATCAAAGACCGTGTAGGTGCACATATAGCAAATAGAAAATAAAGACATCAAGGATACCAAGTAGCAACCAGAAGCAAAAATAATAACAACAATAACAAAAATATCATTATCATTACTCAACAATAAATTTCGATCCTTCTTTCTGCATCAACTCTCCCAAAAATGAAAATTTCATTCTTAATCAAAGTATCAAATCAAAGTACATCCCCCTCAGAAGAAATCCCTCTATCCCCAAATAACAATTTCCGACCCAAACACTCCCCATGTCCTCTGAGTTTGTTAATATAAAGGTAAATCTCCGAATCAAAAAGAAAAGGATCTTTACTCAAAAAATAAGATTGATCCCGCGTTATCCCAAACCCAAACCCGAACCCGATTTTTCACATTTCATCTCATCCTTCTATTTACAAGCTCTGCATACAAGTTCCCCATCGAGATTATCGCCTAGTATAAATATAATCTTCATTTTTTTTTTTCGGATTTATCGTTTCTCTACTACCTCATAATCGAATACGATTAAGTTACTAAGTGCTAACCAGGGTGTCAGAAAGGAATTATGTGAGAAATATCATGGAGGGGTATGGGTGGATGGATGATGTAGATAGATAGATCGATAGACTTTCGAGGATGTGGGTTTGAGCTGTAGAGGGGAGGGAGGAGAGAGGAGGTGTGAGGAGATGGGTATACTTTTGATAGATAGGAAGAAATAACGAAGAAAGAATGAAGAAAGTGAAAGGTTATACAATACAATATCAATATACCATTCAAGACTCAATAACAAAGTAATCAACCTAATAGCAACCCCCTCCCCCCCCCCAAAACTGTATCTGTATCAAGAAACAAAAAGAACAATGACTCGACTCGACTCGAATCTTCCGGAAGAAAATCCTGATAATTTTGATTTTTTTTACGTTCAGAATCATTTAAATCTTAATCTAATCATATCTTTTGTCTTTAGATACCTACTTTCTCATGAGTAGCACAACATGGTATAGTATAACATAGTATAGTATAACATAGTATACTCTTACTCAACCTTGATTCAGTATATCGAATTTCAATAGTAGATAGATCATGGAATCTATGGGGTTGGAGTAGAGAGTCGGTATTACGTGCCCATCCAAATATACACATACCATACCATACCATACCATAATATATATATCCCAGAATTTCGAGAGTACAGATATCACGGGCTATAAGTATAAAACAGAATAGGACCTTACCATAGCAGACTTGAAGAGTATTTGGGGGGAAGTAGGTTTTTATTATTCTTTCTATTTATTTTATTCGATCAGGTACATTTAGGTGTATTGTATTGTATAGTGAGTGTAGTATTGGATACAGATAGACTGAATCTATCATGAATTTACTACTACTACTTCTCTCCGAAAATCAAAGATCGAGATAAAATAATAAGTTGTGCTACAGTAAGGAAAGACGATGAAGTACGTGATAGCCAACCTCGCGAGAAGACTGATGATGAAGAATGAAGAGATTTTTTCTCTTCCGCTTGATCTTGATACCTGTATACATCTGATCTGAGGGAGTATGATATAATATCTCCTCCCTTACCAGAAAGAAATGCACCCACCTAACAAAGCTCAACCAATCATCAAATACCACTCCAGCTCTCAATAAAGATAAGAGTCTAGATTCTCAACAAAACAAAACAAATTCCGTCCCATCGAACTCAAAACACATCATAAACTCAAAACCGCAATGCAGAATAGTTACAGAGGGCCAGAACCTAGAGTCCCTCGATCCAGCCTCCCAACCCATGCCATCCGAGACTCGCTAATTTCGCCTCTCAAATAACCCCCCTTCATTCCCTCCAGCCCCGCCATTTTCTCCAACTCACCACTGTATCTCATTTTATTCCATTGGCCACAAATTTTAGTTCGCGCGGTCTGCGCAATTGAATGAAAATTAAATGAATCATTTAGACAGTTATTCCCCCGAGGAAAAGAATAGATATTTTGTCAAATTCGTCTCTAGCCACAAAGCCACATCACAAAAGTCCTGCAATGCAATTCTGGAACAGCTGTCTAGGTAGGTGGGGTAAAATAACCCCAGATTTCTTGATACATCTTCATGCAGGAAGGTAGACTAGAAATGGATAATGTAAGCCCAGAATGGAAATGGAGGATTGGAGTTGAAGGATTAGATTGCACTAGTTTTTTTTCACCATCCATATCGCATCTTATGCAGTACTATTTATCTCAACAACTTTTTCTTCTTCTATCAGATGCGAATTTGATCAGAATGTGACCCTCTAATTCCAAATTCGCATCAGGAATTTTCAACATTCGGTACCCTCAATGCAACCCATCGGCTCGGCAATTAAACATATACCAAAGCCCGTAACCGAACCAGGAGGGGTTGCATTTGCAGAACGCATGAGCCTTGCGGTTATGCACATGAAATGATGGATTTTTGTTACCAAAATTGTGTGTATGTATTTGTATATGCAATTTGAAAGCTGAAGGAAAGTAATATCATATCATGCAAGAAACATTCTTTCAGGAAGGAGTGTAAACCGATAACTTTGATCGTAAAACTTCCCCCTCCAAAAAAAAAACCACAGACTCGACGCAATATCGCATGATAAAAAAAGCTCAGATTCCCATGTGCACACCGTTAATGTGGAGGTTGAGCCTTGTCCATCCTGCATCACACCAGCCAGCGCGCACCCCCAACACCAAACCAGCAGCAAAGAAAAATCAGAGCTTCGCGAGCTTACCGCGCCTTACCGCTCTTTGCCCACTTACTGTTTTGAGATGGTTACAGGCGTTTTGATAGGATTTCGACAGGGCTAGCTATACACTTGTACAGGCCCAGTTACAGGCTGACAGGGCTAGAAAGAGCAGAAAGTGGTCCACGCCTCATGGTTACATTTTACCGGTACACTTACTGGCTTTTACTTTGTCTATTTTTTTCTTTCTCCAAACGATGAACTGATGTTTCCCCTCGTTTTGAATTTCTCATTATCCAATTCGATATCTGCGCGAAGACCAAGAACAACAAGAACGCGTAGGTAAAAGTTAAATGTGTAATGCAGAGAAGATGTAAAAGACGTATCTGAATCGTGCTGCAGAACAGTGCTGCAGAACAGTGAATCGTAACTGCAGATTTTGGATTTCTTTCGTATATCGTACAGGAATTGGGTTGTCAGTGTCAAATAGGAAAAAACGAAAGGGGATTGTACAACGAGTGGTGCGTGGGTAGATGCATGTATCGTACATCACAGCGGTACTTTGTGTACTTATTCAGTGATGGATCTGGGTCAAATAGTGAATACGAAAGTATACGGATCAGGAGAATAAAATGTGATGAAAACACAGATACAAGCAGATATGGTTGCAGTACAAACTGTACATACTCTCATACTGTACATTGTTGAAAGGAAGTTTCAAGAAGAAGACAAGATTCAGCCCCCAATATATTCTGCCCCCAAATATCTTTAAGCGGTGAAGACAAGTTAATTGTGAATGATGATTGGTCCAAGAGAAGAACATGTCGTAAGCGTTAAAAGAATAAATTGAATAAATGCTGGCATGCATATCTGATGCAGTAATGCAGTAATGCAAGAAATATGCAATATATATATTATATTATGCATACATCAATTCTCCAGTGCATACCTACCTTGGCTCGTTGGTACTTTTCCCTTGTAGAAATCCTTGGGTGTGGGTTTAGATTGGGTTGTCAGATTGACGATGGATTTCTATTTGCTGATAGTCACGACTGGAGAATGCCTGAAAACTTAAAACCGATTCAGGGCGATGATTCACTCACTACCTTAACAGAAATGATTATCGGCGGAGGATTGAAGACCGTTTTTTTTTTGCTCAAGGTGTGATGTGATGTCGAGGATGTGTGACATGTCAACAATGCAATCATAGCAAAGATGGGGAGATGATCGATGAGACGGGGATGAGGATAAATGTTGATCTGTGAGATATAGATGGGAATGATGTAGATGAAAAGCATGGAATTCCTTCGATCCCCCAGATCCAGATCCAGGTTCAGGATTCCCAGGTCAAGAACTCCCAGTCCAAATGATACGATGATGGCCCGAAGGATTCCAATGAATTCTCATTCCCAAAGATAAAAGATGCAACAGGATAAGATTTACTGGATAATCAAGACCATCAAATGTAGCTGCATGGTCACCCTCACAATCCCCATCAGCAATCAATCAATCTCATGTACAATACTGGTAGAAATGACGCGTAACAGATCCGAACCAGTGGGAGAATAAACTTTGAGTCAGTTTACCTGGTTCGCGAATGAAAGATTAGATATCTTGTCTTTCCAACCATTTGTCTTGTTTTCGCGGGGAAACGCTGCTAATAAGTATACTATCATGTTCCAGGAAGACGTCGAGATTAGATTGAGAGGACGATTGGATTGGATTGGATTGGACTGGACACTGGTTCGAGACTGGGTACTGAGCACCAAGTGAATCAATCAGTCTTGATTTTTACTTTCTGCCCAGCGTGCGAAGAAATGCACAATGACAGCCTCGTCCAAGCGTAAGTTTGTTTTCTGCCAGCCGCCAAATCCCAATGTCTCTTGGATTGATCGATCTTTTGAGAACGATTTTGCCAAAAAAAGTGGGTGGTGGTGGGTGGTATGTGGGGAATTATGCATGTAAAGCTGTGTCACTATACAGATTAATATGGTACAGCTCGATCTCTCTCGTTGATGAGCGTTGATAGGTATGATCTTGCGAATGTACGATGTATAGTCTGATTATTTGATGCACCTGTACATTTTCTCGTCTGACACATTACTCGTGTTGGCCAATAAATGCCGAATTTGGATGATGGGCGGGAAAAGATGAATGTGGATTTCATATGGGATGGTAATCTCTTACTGACTGGCCATACTGCCAGTATGGCCAGTATCATACTGGCCATCTGGAACAAGGGGAGATGGGAAAGGTTGTCGACTCATCCAAATCTGATGATTTTCTGGGAAAGGTAGGTAGGTATCCATACCTTACCTAGGTAATTGTGTGAATTGGGAAATATCCGAGTCCAAACCGAGAAATGGATTCTGGTGAATAATAGATTGAATATAAGAGGATACTTAAGGACCCCGAAATTTGAATATCAATAATTCAATCGATCCAGCTTATCCTTGAACGAAATCGAATCTCCTTTTTCCATTTCTCTCATCCATCTTCACTCCGAAAAATTCTAGAAGCCGAAGAAAATCAATGTTAGCTGCACCTCCAGACGGTATACTGGGATAATGTAGTACCGTGGTCCGTAAGACCGCAGCACGCTGGAAAAAGTTGTGGACCATTCGGAAGCGTTCGTGATGAAACTAATCATAAGCTAAACCGAAATCAATGTTTGAAGATTTTTTGGGCAAAACATGTGGATGTTCATTGGTTTGTTTGAAGATGGTGGATTGAGAATTGAAGAGTTTCAAGGTTGACGAGACGACGAGACGACGGCTTGACGAATGAGATACAAGCAGCTTCGGGCTTTAAAAAGATCCCTTGTCATAAACATGGATCTAGCTTTCAATTATGGAGCTTGACGTTATGGAAATATCATTTCTGGTATGTGGTAGCATGCACCTTTGTGCGAATCTTTTCAAGTGAGTCTCAGAGTGAAGTAATGATTTTTGGATGGTTTGATCGGACGTGTTCTGAATTTTCGAATATGTACTTCATATGTGCATCGGTATCCAAATGGAAATTTTGTACTATTTTAGATGGTCTCAGTGAAGCAATCCGTTGCTTATGGCAACTATTTTCTTATATGCAGTTCATACATACTTAAAGCCAACAGAATCTAGATACTTCATCCTCAATTAGATAGCTCAGGAGCTACATCATAATCACCTAATCCCTTAGCGATAATAAAAAAAGAAAGGTTCAATGTTGATTAATACTGCACGGAGGTACCTCGTACTCAGATACCTAGGTAATACCGGTAATATCATGACACTGACCTTTACATATTCATAAAAAGAAGAATTTAGGATTAATCTTTAGTTCTTTCCTTAGTCTTTAGTCTTTAGGTCTTTATTCTTTAGTCTCTGGTCTTATTCGTTAGTTTCGCTAAAAAGCCAAAACTTCCAAAGTGATCAACCTCTCAAAAGTTAAAAAAGACCAGTCTCATTGAAGTTTGAACTTGCGGGGCAATTCTTCAGACCCTCTTTTCTCTCTCAAGGAAAATCCCCTCTCTAGCCCCTCCAACATCATCTAAACTGACCACCTAGCCACGAGCCAAGTATCCATAAATAATATATAAGACTCGTCAGAATCGTCAGAATCGACACACTCGACAGATGTATATGGAGTCGGATGGAATTCGCGACTCATGTGGATATGGCTTAACATTTCAACCACTCATACCTTCTCCTTTCGCACTTTATTGAGGTTATTTCGAGAATTCCACTCACTCCACCAGACCCTGCATTGAAAAAAATTCGGTAAGAAATTCGTTTAGGAAAGCGTCATCCTTGATGAGTGATGGAACTTTTCGGCATATCTTTCTATCCCAGGTTTTCCCAACAGATGAAGTCGTCAACCATCCATCTTGTTCTACCGGTGATTCCGTATTTGTACGAAGTGCTGACACACTTGAGATTTGAGGGATACGGTAGTTGAGTTTTGACTTTATTGAGAAGCTTATCAGTTGTGATTGAAAGCCTCTCCTCTCTTGGGAGACTTAGTTCTGAACTCAAATAATGGGGTATCTCCAGAGTCCAAATACCCTAGGTAATAGGAAAAGGTATTTGCTTCTGGTCTGATGAATTGGCTTTGAATCTTGAAATATGATATCGATTTTGCCATCTCTAGCCCCCTAGATTTCCTAGATTGGATAAATAGTTGATAGTTTGGGATTTGATTCATTGGATGCCTACTTGGATATGAATTAAGTGTTACAGACTAGGTTCATGTTAAACACGAAGAGGGATGATCTCTAAACTTTCTACTTTTGGTCTACTTGAGTAGATTCTTTGGTCTAAATGTCTAAATCATAACTAGACAATGATGATATCTTCTTAATCGGAAAAGCGTCGGGGTAAGAATACTTACGTCTCTCTTATGTGTTGTAGGGAATGAATGCATAGTTTATCTCTCATCCATTCTAAGATTGAGAACAACTCATCCACAGATACACGAACATCTATTGATACATGCATTGACACATCCATTATATACATCCCTTATTCATCATAAATAGCATTACCATTACCAGCAACAATCTTCCTATTTTGAAACAACACTCGGACTTTTCCATTTATCCATTAGGGGAATATCATTATTGAATTTCGACTAGAAATCCCGTTGTTGAAGTAACGATACACCAACCACGTTGATTTCTTGTTACTCGAGTTGAAGTTCTATATGGAGGCAGCTTTCTATCATAGAGACCTACCTATGTTCAGTACATCGACTAATTATCAGCTCTCATTATAAGATTGAATTCTCACCAAAGATCTATTCATATTCATCTGTATATCTGTCTATCTGTCTATCTACCTAGAGCTACCTCAGTCTACCACCAATCTACCAGCCAGTACAAAATCTCTATCTGACGATTCACCAACCCCTGGTCCATACCAATCGCCTCCCTTGCCGCCATCAAGAGACCCGTTTCTCTACACCCACGCAACGACCAATCAATTCCGCCCTCAATTCCAAAAAGTGGACAGGAGGAGAAAAGAAAGAAAAAAAGATTAAAAAATTAAAAAAATTAAAAAAACAAAAAAAATTAACAGCAACTTGGAATCCCCCAGTCTTGCCTTGGTGTAAAAAACATCCATCCACGCCATCTGCTACATTCCGGAAAGACCTTGTACCCAATTAAAAACGATATAATCAATTAACCCGTTGTTACGAAGATCATATTGCAGGAACAACAAACCTTAGACCCCTTCTTCGTCAGATTTCCCGCGTCGCAAGACTAATTTGTTCCTCCCACCCTCCTCTATTCACCCAACGCAACGCAACACAACTAGAATTTACGAGAGCATCAACTCAACTCAACCACAACCACAACAACAACAATTCCTCACATTTCTCTCGCATCGTCTTACTCTTCACATTAAATTCTCTCTTCATAAACAATCACCATCACTTTTTAAATAGTTGCTTCATTTTATAAATCATTAATCATGGGCTATGAAACTCGCGGAAAACAATTGAACTGGGGAGTGATAGGTATAAATTTACCACAAACTCACGCAGAGAAAGCGGCCGCTCGACTTTCACCGCCTTCCATAGCGACGTCGACATCAGAACAGCAACTTTCGAAGAAACGATCACGTCGAAGTTCTTTCTCACTATCACCTCCACCAAAACGAAAGAATTATACAATTCCAGAGGATATAAGTACCCCGCCACTTTCACCACCAGCCGATGATAGCTCTTTCGAAATTCACAATGTGGGAATAAAAGAAGAGGCGAAAGAGAAGAAAATTGACTTTGACGAACTTAAAGTCGAGGAGGGCCAAGAAAGTCAATCAACAATTAGAGGGGATGGCGAGAAGGAAAAAATCAAAGAAATCGACTTGACGGAAGTAAAGGACGAAATTGTGGAAGGAGTTATTGTTCAATTACAAAAGACTCGCAATAGACCTCATTTAGTTAAGGAACTTGCAGCAATTTTGTCTCCAACCGTTAAAATCGTGGAACAGTAAGTTCACAATCTTCCCGATTCATTCCGTTATCTCTCGAAACTATGAAACTAACGAAAAGTCTAGATCTGCCAATCCATGTGCAATCATTTCCTCTCGACTATCCAACTATCTAAAACGACCATGGACCGCATCATCACCTTGTCCAGTAGGAAAAGAGTTGGAAACTGTACATCCACGAAGAACATACTTTTATTTGACTACTTACTCGCATCAACCATTTCCTGATCCTGTACAATTAGCTCAACGTTCGATTATCACCCCATCTGTTTCAAGCGCAGATTCGATTGATGAACCAGATCGAACTCGTGATGAATCACCTGAAGTCGATTTATCTTCCGAGGAATACGATGACGATGATTCAATCACACCACCAACTCCAACTGGTTCCTTTGCCGGTCGTTTCGAGCGTCCCGTGAGGAACAATCGTGCTGCATCGGTCGGCCTGGAGAAAGATGAGAAAGAATTCACACAAACAGCTCGTGGAATGCAAAAACGAAGATTTAGTGGCGAGCCACCATCATCATCTCTGGCGAAGCCATCTGATATGAACGATATGCCTTCAAACATTTCAGATACCCCCATGAAATCCGTGGAATCCGACCCATTTTTTGGAGAAAGCCGAGGTGGTTTAAATGCATCGTTGTTAAATACGCCGGGTTTTATGAATAGCCCCGCTATGAAACCTGTTTTTGCATCGAAGAAATCATGGGATGCAACTGTGGAAACTTCTCAAGCGAATTGGGCGCCAGCGAAGATTGAAACATTAGATTGGGATACGAGAAGTCCGGAAAACATCGAATTAGATGAATTAGATGGCATGCTTGATGGATTTTAGATTCTCAATCTTTTTCTTTTTTTTTATGATTATACGCACACGAAAGATTCACCAGTGTTGAATCAGGAATCTTTGATTCCATTGTACAAATATTTTTTTACTTACTACCTGAGATTTCTGTTGGGAGAGTTGTACGATTTTTTTATTAGAAGAGATGGAAAGATGGATTGATGAATGGACTGGAAAATGCGAACACAAAAGGAAAGACAAAACAAAACCGGTCCTGGGGATTATTAGGATATTTTGGAGGTACTCTCGTTTTCTCTACATGAGATATTATTTGTTTTGAAGTCAGGTTTTTCTGCGATGGCGTTTAGGATGGTGGACTTTTGTTTCTTTGGAGTGCGTCATGTTTCAGCCTCTTTTCTTTCCTTTTTTCTGTAAACAATAACTTTCATGACCGAGATGATTGGAGATGGATGAATTTGGGATATGATGTGATCGTGTAGTCGTCGGATCACTAGGTTGGGAAAGGGAGGGGAAGGGGGTACTGGGAATGGAGGAGAGGATGTGAAATGATTCGTTACATTGAGCTGAGCGGTCCGGTCATAAAGCGTATGATTTAGATGAATATGGGCGAATACGAATTTTCAACGGATATAAATATTTCTCTGGGTGGAATAAACCAATTTCTTTACAATGAGAAGATTGAGTCTGGATGGAAAACAAAATAATCGGATATTATATACACACATCTACATATACTCGAGTACATATACATATATAGATGAAGAATATGAAACGTCTCTCCACCTACCTACATTTCGGTCTTTGATATGCTGATGGGTGATTGTAATGAGTTTTAGGTGGATTCTTGAATTGAAATGTATACGTGTGTGTACTTGTTCTTTTCACTTTGGAATATATATTTCTGTCTACTGTGTCTGAGTGTTCACTGTGAGGGGAGAGTTTGAAGATGGTGGTGGTGATCTTGTGGTTTGGGAAGGATGGTGAGTAGGTGAGTGGGTAGGTAGATATGTTGGACTTTTATCATCAATTTCTGATTCCTAATTCCTGATTTCATATGTATGTTTCATTCACACTTCTATTTTCATTTTCGATTTTGGGGGGGTTTTTTTTTTCATTTCTTTGGGCGTTTCTTGGAAGTGTGGGAAGGGGGAATAGGGAGGGAGGGGAGGGCATATACATGTCAATCTTGGATATTAATTTACCTACTCTTGATAACCCTGATTGGGAGTTTGGATGTGAGTACATAGAAGGGGGATAAAAGGGGATCGATCAGAAGATGAAAAGAAAATAATTCCTTATTTTGGATGAGTGAATGGATTGGGCTCCGGATCTCCGGATCTCCTTGTGGGGTTTTGAATTTGAATTTGGATATGGATTTGAGATGTTTTTGGATTTGTGGTGGGAGGGGGCGCGTGGATGGAGATGGATGTGGCAGGGGTGGAGGGGTATCGGGCGTTGTTTTGAGTTGTATTGCATTTCAGTGCAGTCCAGGGCGGGCAAGGGAAGGGAAGGGGTGGTAGGTAGGTAGGTAGGTAGGTAGGGTAGATTTGTTTCTCGCGTATGTTTTTTAGATGCGTATGAGGGTGAAGCGGAGGGGGCTTAGGAGGTGAAGCATGAATGAGCTATGGTTTAGGGGTGGCGAGAAGAGTGGCGATGGGAAGTGGCGAGAGAGTGTGGATGGTAAGTGGCGAGGGAGGTGAGGTGCAGAGGAATAGAGTTTCTGGGTGGTGAGACTGGTAGATCTGTTCTAAAATGGAGATGCTGAACTGAAGGCTTGGGATGAGCTTGAGGGAGTGGGTGGTAGATAGTTGAAGTTGTTATTTGTGTGAGAGTATGATTTAGGATTGAGATTGGGGCTAGGAAGGAAGTGGATTTGTTGGTGTTGATTCTGGTAGTAGATAAGTGTTGTTGATGTGAATATGTAAGTATGAGACGATAGGTGATGGTTGCGTCTTCATTCTACATTGCTTTTGCATATTTCACTAGGAGTATTGGGGTGATGTAGCGGAGGTAGTAGAATGGTTGATTATGCCAGCTGAAGAGTTGACATTCTACTTATGGTTTCTGGGAATGGCGTTTGCTCGTTGTCGAGGCGAGGCGAGTGAGTAAAAGAGCTCGGAAGGAAGCACTATTGTTGTTTACTTTGCTTTTTATTACCGATGATAGTTTAATCATCACCTCTATCATTGTTATCATCTTGTTTTTCTCCACTTGTCCCTCAATTTTCTCAGGTCCTTCTCCTATATTTTTTCACCCAAATCTATTTTTCACGCCCCTGAGACCCATCGCATAATCAGGTTTGCACTTTATCTTTCTTGAGAATGAAGTCCAGCCTTATAGTTTTTCCTAAGCCCGAATCGATGTCTTTAACAGAGAACAAAAGGGAGCATTCGTTGTTTATATATCCATAGCTCTCCCGCTTGAGAAAAGGCGGTCGGATATATCGGAGGCACAGTGGAGAATGAAGTTGGGGATTAGTGCATGTCGTTTTGACAAAGTGAATCTCAATATGCTTGCTAAACTATGAGTGACCCTTTTGAATGAATGGCAAACATGAATGGCAGGTTATCCAAGTTCTACAACTCATGTGTTATATACTTATCAACAGAAAGGCCCAAAGATGGAGCGAAACGGTTATTTAACTGAGGGAGTAGTGATTATCTCATAGGCATGTGCGAGTTTTGAAGTTGCATCTGAAAAGCTTTTGTGTCCAAATCTACAAGAGGGATAATACAACATGGGAGAGACAAGGCAAAGGTATTATTGTTCCTCAATATCTTCACTGTCGTCAAAATCATTAGATTGACTTCCCGCTATTCATTTCTCAGGGGGTACAAAAGCTTTAATCTTATGAATTCTCCATTCTTAATCAACAAACTGAGTTAATTGATTGTGAGAGATAGGAGGTGGTCTCTCTCAACTTTGAACCAGTCCTGTTTTTCTCTCTCGTTCTCGAGTTGCAATCGGCTGGCAGTAGATTGATTCCTTGTATAGAAAAAGACGGAGAGGATATGAAAGTGCTTATATACTAAATAACGGAAGACTTTTACTGGTTGCATACTTTTGTAGCTTAAGGGGGAATGTGAGTGAATGAAACGAACGGCAGTTGAAACTATGCTTGGATGGAGTTCAATAACGGGCCTCAGACTGCAAGTTTCTGGTGTTTTCTCAATTGTGTCGGGTATTCGAGATGGCGAGTGGAAGGAGATCTCATTGTCATCGTTTGCTACCAAAACTGGGAATCCTAGACTTCTAGAATAGCTTTCTAGCTCAAGTTATCAGCTGAAACATCCAAAATCTGCAAGTGTCAAAGATAGAGAGGAAGAGACAGATTAAATTCCATTTAGACTTGATAGCTTTGATATATGATTCGACGTGTGTTTTATGAGTGATGAAGAAGTAAATGGAACCGGAGATGTATTTGTAGCCTCAGGACCCAAAGAATATATCACTAGTACTCCCGTGAGGCTGTGACGAGAGAATAAACCACGAGAGAATTTGGTGCTTACAGACTCCGGAGTCTTAGAAAGAAAAAAAGATGCATCGATGGATTGGCATTTGTCTTTGTTGACTTTCTGTCAAGAAAAACCTATATATCAAAGCATCTCCTTCATAACCCTAATTCCCTCTAATTCAATCTTCGGATGGAAAACCTGCCAACCATGTATAAAAGCCACATAACCCTCATCCGTATTCCATAATTTCATCTCAGGTTTCCTCGCCAATGCTGCCGTCGCTAAAACAACTCAGCACGTGGTAATTCAATTCCCAAGCACTTTCGTCCCCCTTTGCCAAAAGCCATCTGAGCATTTCGCAGTACGCGGCCTTCTTCTCATAAACATCGTTCCGGTTGGAAAGTAAAAGGGTCCAGAACAACACTCGCGACAGCATGTGCACTAAGAGTCGTAGTACTAACCGGTGTGCTTGGTGAAATTACATAGCTCTTGCCGAAGTTTACCGGATTGATCACATGTTGAGACGGAGTATACCTAAGTGTCCCATAAGAAATCCTAGCAGTACGAGGGGTAGCACCAAAAGCTAAACGGGTCCTTTCCTCTATAACAGCAGATAGGTAAGGCAGTTGCTCGAGTTGCGGCTATGTTACACTATCGGGAGGTGATTTGAGCTCTTTTCGAAGTTTGGCAAGGATAGCGGGATTAGCAATGAGACGGTGAACCACAATGCTAAGTGTCTTTGCGGGAGGCTCAGTACCCGCAAGGACAAGTAGTGCACCTTAGTTTTGTAGGCGTGGAAGTTCGGGTGAACTGGTTTTATCCGAGACAGAATCATGTACCGACTCTTTTCCTGTTGGACCCAAAGACTTATTAGTATTCCTAGAGGCATTTGCTTCCATGATGGAGAATAATTCAGCACGAACTCTCTGCGCAATACGTCATCAGCTACCGTCTCTGAAAAATCTTCTTTGAAGAAAACTTACTGCAAGTAAAGCAAACATATCAACTATTCCAGGTGGCATAATGGGCTTAGTCGTATATTTAGGGAGTTCTCGGGAATCCATGACATGTGTTTGTTTTCATAAAGACCTCTTAATAGTTGATAAGTATTACGATAAAGCGATGTAGCTTTATCTCATCCGCAAGGTTGTTAATTTCATGAGCAAATAAGAGGTTCTCAGCTATACTACGTCTGATTAGCATCCGAAAGATTCAACGGCAATTTACCAACAACATGAGAAGAAATAACAACACAAAGCTGTTGCACTTTTTCAGTGATCATTGGCTCGAGGTATAGAACATTCCTTTTATTGAAAGAATGGAACTAAAGCTTCACGACGCTTTCTATGATGTCGTAAATAGGCATGTGAAGAATCCATAACATCAATTTACTTCTTTCTCCATCCAACACCGCAGAACCCATAGCCCCATAGCCCCATCATCCAAATCATGATACAAGTACTTTCCCAGAAAGAAAGCGTGTCCTGTAACCCATAGACTAGGTTGAGCCTCATAATCAAAACCCGAGATGGCAGATAAATAACATCTTCCTTTCTGGCCAACAAAAAGTGCTGACATCTCGATATCAAATTGTGGATGCGTTCGAAGTCGTAGAGGATGTGAGTTTCAATTCGAGAAGAGACTCAATCGGATAGTGTGGGAATATGAACAATGGTAACAGCCTACTAATGCATCACCGGCTGCGGAAAAAATAAGTACAAATTGGATATTGCTGAGGTTGAAGAGGGCTTTCGCAGAAGACATGAATCCAACAATTCCAGTACTCACACTGTCGAATTCTGAAATTGTATTCTGTAGGCTGGCGAGGATACTGCTGTTGATGGTGACATCTCCAAAAGTAGCTCATTCCCAAATTATCAGAACTTTTTTCAAGTAATTTTCGTTGACCAAATCGGTATCGAAGGCGCCGAAAGCCAGAGAACGAGTCTAAAGCGACACTTTGGGACGAAACTTCGATGTGGAAATAAGTTGTGCAATTGCTACCACTAAGCGAGGAGTGCCCGAATTCAACGATGCCATCGTGCGGGTGGATAGAAGTGAAAGTGGTATTAGAGGTAGATCGAATGGTGCCAATGGTTTGATTGGGAATATCGATCGGAAGAAGATTGTATTGTTCTAGAGGGAGCCGGTTATCTGGAAGAGTTGAGAAATTTATAATGTCTAGTTCTAAATGGATCGTTAAAATTAAATATAGTTTGACTTGAAGTTAGAGACAATGTATCATTAGTGACAGCTCTATAGGTAACATCAAATGGCTTCTGTAAGTTTACAAATGCTGAGCTAGTGTTGTATAACCCTGGATTGAGAACTAAGTAACTAAGTAACTAAGTCGGCGAAAGCGGTGCCAATGAGAACTCCAAAAGATATTCTATTTTCTAAAGCTCCGATCATTAGGTTTGCAAACCAGAATCTTTGGAAAACATTAATTGTACAGCAAGAAAAAAGAAAACCACAATATTGGAACACTAACCTCGTCATAAGTCACAGGCCTAGTGACTTGTGCTTATCTTTTATGCAATGGGGCTCCCATAGACCTTGGGTTGGAAGCTTGAACAGAGGAAATGAGTGCTAAAGCATTAATATAGGCTCCAGTTAATGTTTTGATAGTCAAAGTACAGACGTAAGAATATCGAGAAGGTGTTTGAGAGAGGAATTGAGAAGTTCTTTACAAGATGAGATGGGAAAGTAACAGGAATACAATGAACAGAATAATACATCGACATGCAACGGACACCAATCTTTCAGTATCTCACCCAAGATACCAAATTGATTCAGCTCCTTGCTCAGCACGAAGACTTAGTTGCAGACAACTGAGCCAGCCCGATGACGGTCCTCATCCTAATGAATGGCCTGGGGATCTCGGCTGACCTGATTGGGTCATTCCTTTATTAAAATTTACATCGAGCTTGACGGTTTATGCATTAAAGACTTCACATGTCGTTAAATACTCGGACCGAGTATTGGGTCTGAATACAAGCTCCATCCCGATTTTGAATGAGTAGACGAGTAGCCAGAAGAAGCGAAGATAAGGGGCAGGGATTTTCTCGTAAGTACTAACCGCTTTAAGCCACACTAACCCCGTTGCCGTTATACCCCTAATTTTATGTGAAAAGTGGGGTGACATATTTATGTCAACGTTTCTTGAGCAATCAACGATAATTGGTGTTTTCAGTCCAAAAAGGTGGGTATTGTCGACAACGACACGGCTCGACAGTGTTTACTAACGCCACGTCTTGTAATCGTCTTGTAAACCGTGTACGAAAAAAGAAAATGAGCTCCAGTATTATACGATTCCGATACGGTGGTAGTAAAGTCCGATCGGGTTGCATTACATGCAAGTAGGTAGTCTTCTGTGCAGAAACCCTCCGGAGAATTATTTTCATTAAGCTTATTTTGTATTAGGGCGCGGCGGGTTAAATGTGACGAAGGCAAGCCTACATGTCAACGATGTCTCAAGGCCAAACGAATTTGCGAGGGATATGCACCTCCGTCATCCATGTCTGCCACCAATAGTCGACAACTCAAATTCGTTGTATATTCTGCTTCCTCGCCCGTTGACGCATTAAGTCTCCTACCCGGTATCACACCGAGAGAGCAAAGATTCTTTGATTTCTTTAGGCTTCGAACAGCGGTAGAGTTAACGGGACCTTTCGAAGCGGATCTTTGGTCTTCTGTTTTATTACAAACGGCTCATGCAGAATCGGCTATTTTTAATGCTGTTGTTGCCTTGGGGGCTCTCCACGAGAATTTTGGGCATTCGAGAGATGTTCAAGCATTGGATTCGAATTATGCCTTGATTCATTATCAGAAGGCTATTCAAAGAATAGTCGATCCAAAGGCTTTGAATATTGATATCGTTCTCATGATGTGCCTAGTTTTCTCCGCTTTTGATAACCTAAGAAACAATTATGAGGCTTCTTTAACACACATCGCTGGTGGTATAAAGATTCTTATCGAGGAAGATAAGAGGCTTGGGGGACTCAAGGATGGCTCTTTGCAAAAGGATGTCTTTCTTCCTATGTTTGCTCGGTTAGAAAATCAAATTACAGAATGCGGACAAACAGCTACTGCGGCCAATACTACACGCCTGCTTCAACTGCCCACCCTTAATATACCTCTTACCTTCACGACAGTAGAGGAAGCGCAGAACGCATTTGATTTATACCTTTCTTATCTATGGAATATGATGGAACAATTGGGAGAAGCCAATAAGCATCGTATACCTCCTCCTCCGGTGCTTCAGCGCCATCACAGATATGATGGCCTTTCAAGATGGTTAGATCCTTTAGATCCGTTACGAAAACACATCGATTTTTCTACATGTCAAACTCCACCAATTCATGGAGCAAATATGCGATACGGATTTTCATCTTGGTGCGCGGCGTTCGATGCCTCCGATTTTCCACCATTCCATCCAGCAGTTCTCTTGTTACAGATGAGTCGTACGATAGTTTCAATTCTCCTCAATATCGATATAGCGATAGGTGAAATAGCTTGGGATTCTTACCTCCCCCAATATCAAATGATACTTGATTATGCCGAGATGACATCTCCAAATAGATACATGATTAGTCCTAACCAGGGAGGAACGCCTCCAACCTTTCATTACCATCGTGGCTTCCTGACTCCTATCTATTTAGTTTCCACTAGATGTCGAGATCCATTAATGCGTCGTCGTGCTTTGCGCGTTCTTGAAAATTGTAATCGAAAGGAAGGAATCATAGATAGTATGATATACACTAAAATTGCCAAGAAAATGATGGATATTGAAGAAGGGGCCGCGATTGACGAAATGAAGAAAAATGGCACAAGTCAAAATCTTGGTGAATGCATTATAGAAAAGGCGGAGCAGATACCGGAAAAATGCAGGATTAGAGAGTCTATCGCCAAATTTGTGCCAGGAGGAGGAGGATTGGTCGGATATAAAAGAGAAGGGATATGGTACGCGGTGGATAATGAAGAACCAGTATCAGTTGATTGGTAAAAGTGATGGTACTTAGGTGCCGAGCGACGGGGATCAGACTAAGGGTGGCCTTGTAAATAGGAGTGGTGAAACTGGCAGTGCTGTGTACATGAAAAAAAAACTTAATCAAGACACTATAATCGCGAGTAGACACAAAAAATTCAGAATTTCTTCAGGATATTTAAGCGCAATCGGAGCTTCAGACATCATTGGAGGACCAAATTTAAACCACAAGGAATGGTGAAGACCCTTCCTAGCCTGGAAGTCGATCGTGTTCTGAAGCCGATAAACATCGCGCTCAAGGTATACAATAGCACGCAATATACGATATAAAAAGTGTTCAAATTGCACGAAGCTCAGTTGGTACGAAGAATCCCTAAATAAGCAGGGGAATACGGGAAATAGCTGAGCCGGTACATCGTACAACAACAAACAAAAATCTTTTTGGTGCAATCTAGTATGATCGACGACAAAACTAATGATAGGGCTGTGGAACGATATTTAAGGACGAGAACAATTATCGGTTGTAATTACCCATTATCGAGAAGATTTACACCAATTGATGATGTTGTGGTATGGATAAAATCGGAGAACGAACCGAGAAAGGAATGACCGAATTGGCCTGAGCAGTCAGCTTCGCCAAGAGCTTTTAGAAGTTCATCCGGATGAGAATTCCCCCGCAAAATGACTTCGGCTGAAAAGTGTTCCGGAAGACATGCAACAAAGGATATTTTGAAAACAAAAAGTGAAGCTCGAACCGATGATCATAAAGTCAGTTATCAAGTAAGTTGATTCATGTACTAAGCCTGCGCTTGCAAGACGTGGCAAAGGTGTAGGTATGAACAAAAACCAAGTAGTACCTAAAGCGAGTGGTTGACTATTGATTTTTGATTCGCTTCCTCAAGATGCAAGATATCGATATGTAGCCGAAAAGCTTTGATGTATCGGTAGATGATGTATGAATACCTAGCCCAGCCATGTTGTAGAAATCGTCGATAGCCCCGCACCTCGATTGTACCAGTTTTGGGGACTGCCTCAAGATTTCTCGTAGCCAGTGATATATACCCCGCCGCCAGCAACTGTGTCCGGGTAGTTCTGCGTGAGATCTAGTGCAACGTTTCTGCCCAATGGAATATCTGCTGTATCTGCTTTAACGTTTTTGGCGTAATTATCGATGAGATCCGTGGGATCTGCGGAAACAGTGACAATGGCGGGGTTGCTGAACGAGACGCACAAAGTATTGAACCGCCCGCGGGACGAAATCTCGGGTGTAAGGATATGTCAAGCAGGGAGGTTCGCAGAGCTCGATACGATGTCCCATCGATGCGAGGAAGAGAATGCTCGATGGGAAGCGGTAGTGTTCGAGAACCTAGAGGATTAACGGATACCAGATGAAGGGGGACAAAACTCATCGTAGCGACCAAGTTTGAGAGAACCAATAGGGAGACTTACAAGCCCCCCGTTACCAGTCCAGGATACACCGCTATTGATCTATACATTTTCCTTATAAATTTGATATATGTAGAATTTTGAGGTAAAAGTATAAGAAGATAATATCGAGCCGCAGTATCCGATCAATGCCGTTAAACTCAGGCGGACCGTGCCGAAAATGATCAATCGAATTCCTTGCCTTTGATGGAACTCGTAGAATTGTAGAAATGACAAGATTTAATCAATTTCATCTAGCACGGCTACCTTTCAATATAAGATGTAGATCAAGTTTAAAGACTCTAATACGTCCATAGAACTTTTTACCCTACGGGATTGTCTACAAGAAATCATGGAGAACAAATTTGGTGAGAATGAGATCTTTTGTTATTGGGATAGTTCTCAATAAATGCACTTGCCACTTACGGGATTCAGAGGATATACATTCAATATATCTCATGGTCTTATGCAGGATTCAAAAATCTGCTTCGGGTGTGCTTTAGATTTCACAGACACCAATGCAGATAGCCTTCTGCAATGGAAGTTACGAAGACATGGTCGGCGTCTGGCGTGCTTGCCTATTCCTGTTTACATGGCTCGCTCCTTCCTCAGTTCTGGAAATTGCTCTTTATCTCTCATTATCTCGTTCTTGGGTGGGGATGGCCAGATTTGGTCAAGCTAGTTAAGTCTGCTTCCCGCATTACCTCTCTTTCACCTTTTCAAGGAATAATCCACATTTACCTCTGCAATGCTATGATCGGGAGAAGAGTCTGAGCCTTAAATCTCTCTACTTGATTCCATTGTATATTCGTTCACCCACGCATGGTTGATTTCATTTCATACTATAATTTATTTTCTTTCGACGCTCTAGAAAGAGGTTGGTCTGCGGATAACGAAGGTAAATCGCACAACCCATACAACTCATAAGACAAAACTTGGACAGATTCGAAACGAGAAGAGGCTTTGGTTGAGGGAAGAGACTCCAAGGGATCAAAGAGCTCGTATCTTTCGGAAGAAAAGGACCTCGATGCCAATATATCGTTTCCCCATTTAATCACAGAGGAAAAAACATCCTTTCAATTCTCGTCGTACATCGCAAGTCTTTTAGTGTTTTCGGCCTCAAAAAAGATCCGGAGAAGTCCCATCAACATGACATTCTCTTCTTTTTACATTGCCGTGCTTCTTACGGTGATCTTTAGTGATATTCTAGTTCAAGGCCTTTCATCTACGGACGAATATAGAGATGCAGATTTGCAGCAAACAGGATATCTGTAAGTATCTCTTC
This sequence comes from Botrytis byssoidea, assembly GCF_014898295.1. Classification (NCBI taxonomy): domain Eukaryota; kingdom Fungi; phylum Ascomycota; class Leotiomycetes; order Helotiales; family Sclerotiniaceae; genus Botrytis; species Botrytis byssoidea. The sequence goes on from NW_024065845.1 coordinate 1,226,739, forward strand.
TCCCATATACGAGAGGAAGATTCTTAATAATGATCAGGACTAATCACAACATGGACCCGGGAATTATTGACAGTTCATCATTTGGCCAGCTGTGGAAAGTCGCCTTCAATTACCAAGAACAGGTTAGTCATGTCATTATTGTTTCATTCAAATCTCAACATTGAAGGTCAAGGTATTCTACAGGATACACACGGACAGAACAATCATCAAAAAGTCTTCAAGCGTTGATTTCTTGCATGCTTGGACTACTACGTTTGCGGTCTGAAAAAGCCTTGTCCGGGCACAGGATCATTTTAGAAGTGCATGAATAACTGCTGACGAAGACAGTTCTATGCTAAACCATTAACATATACGCCACTTACAGGCGGCCCTCAATTGCTATTTCTTGCATCCAACCAAAACTATATTAGAACCCTTAATGCCGAGACCGGAGTTCTCATAAACTCAAGACAAGTTCATACACCTTTCTTACAATCTGATATAGGATGTACAGGTAAGTCTGAAAGTGAAAGATTGATTGGACTTCATTCAATTGACATGTTGCAAGATATTCCCAATTACATTGGTATCATAGGTAAACAAGAGTTATGCCCTTACCTTATTCCACCACTTATCAAACTACAGGCACCCCAACTATCGACCCCGCCACTGATATAGCATATTTCTTTTCCAAAACTTATATACCAAACTACAGAGTTCCAGGAAAGTAGGTTTACCAATTCCATTCTTTTTATTGTCTAATTCCATTCCCCATTTTCATGCTCTATATTTGTGTATCATGCCATATACTATTTTTCCTCCTCCGTAGAGTATTAATTCCTTTTTCGCATTCGCCCTCAGAGAACATTTTTGATAAATAATACTGACTCTATGATCTTGCAGTACTGGAACCGCAAATGGTGTTTATTACTTTCATGCAGTCAATATCAATACTTTGCTTGATGTAGATTCTTACCCAATACTTATCGACGGCGCAATTGCAGATAATGCCCCTCAAAAATATTTCATAGGGGGGGTTATTCTACAGCGTCCTTCATTGACACAAGTTGGAAGTGTGGTATATGGTTCTTTTGGGGGCCATTGTGATTTGTTCAATTACACTGGTCTTGTAATGGGCATCGACGTTAAGAAAGCCAAGATTATTACAAATTGGGCAGTAGAAAGTGGATCACTAGTCCCGCAAACAAATGTTTTGCTTGATGGAGGTGGAGGCGGAGAAGGTGGTATATGGATGAGTGGAATGGGATTGGCAACTGATGGAGCTAGGATTTTCCTTGTATCTGGTAATGGTGGTGTAAGTGCGCCATGCTCCCCAGGACTTTTTGAATGGCAAATGGTAACTGACATCCTTCTCTAGGCTCATCAAAATCAAGGGACACCAGCTTCAGGTTCGAGTGGTTGTCAAACACTAGGAGAAGCAACCATAAATCTAGCCTTGGATAGCACTGGTGTGATATCCGTATCGGATTACTTCCAACCTTATGACTATCAGAACATGGATGCTGGCGATCAAGATTTTGGTAGCGGAGGCATTGTTCTACTCGATCCGACGGTATTCAAAGGTACAGGTGTAGACAAAATGGCCGTTACTGCTGGTAAAAATGGGAAAATTTATATCTTGAATGCGAACAACCTTGGTGGATATAAGCTAGGACCTGGACAAACCGATAATATCTTGCAAACAATCGTCACGAGTGCTGCAATATTTGGTGCATGCGGCTCTTATCCCCTCGAGGGCGGTTTCATCTATTGTACTCCGGTCGGCTTGGCAACATCAGTCTATCAGCTCACATTCACATCTAGTGGTCTTCCCCAATTTTCCAAAGTTGGTCAAGCGAATGAGGTCTCTGCAGGTCGCGTCGGAGTTGGAATACCAACTGTCACTAGCTTCAATAATCAAATTGGTACAGCAATTCTGTGGATGACAGACCCTGATGCCGGTCTCCGTGCATGGTATGCTGTCCCCCAGAATGGTGTTTTACAAAAAATCAAGCTACCTCAAATAGGAGGCGCGAACAAATTCCAGCGTCCAGCTTTCGGAAACGGTCGAGTATATACAACAGATTCAAATGGCGTTCTTTATTGTCTCGGAGCACCTGTCAATCTTCCTCGTGAGTGAAGCTCTTTTCTTAAATAACTCTTCTATTTGGAGGCTATGGATGGAACAGTATGGTATGCTAACCCGTTGTTTAGTAAACTGTACTTCTCCAATCGATTTTGGCATCGTTGCGCTTGGAGATAACTCAGTCCAGACTGTCAATTGTACAACGAATATTGCGATTACTTCAATAAACGGCGCAACTGTTGGAAATGGGTACTTCTCGGTTGATCATTCAACATTGCCAACAGGTCCTTTGAAAAAGGGGGCCACATTCACATTTCCTGTCACCTGGGACTTATCAAATGTTCAAATTGGAGCAACACCAAATACGTCTTTTGGAAGTGTATCTCCTGGAATTAAAAGCACACCATTGACAATTTTAACGACAAATGCTGTCCCCGGCTTTGCTACTCTCTATCCAATAAGTTTGACTGGTACAGAGGTATCCTCAAAGCCCTTTCTAGCTATTGCTCCAACTACAGTGGATTATGGCGGAATCATCATCACAAATGAAAGTGACATAAATCCGCAATCAGCTATCTTTACGATATCAAACAAAGGGTTGATGGCTATGACAATTTTGGGGTATGCATACACTGCGGATGACCTAGATGATAGTCCGATATTCGTCAACAGCACCGTGATGAATGGGTCATGGGATTTGGGGTTTGGTTACTTCGGTGCAGTGGGTCTTCCGGAAATTGGAAGTCAAATCGCTCCTAGCTCGCAGATATCTATACAGTCTTTCTTTGAACCTACTAATGGAACCGGATCATATAATTCTTATTGGCAAGTTTGGTCCGATGGAGGTACAGTCAACATCATCCTTGAGGGTATTGCCTCAACGGCTCCAATAACAAATTTTTCGATTAGCAATGGCGAAGGTGGATGGCTTCCTCAAGCCAACCTTCTTATGGACTTTGGCAGAGTGGCACCTGGGAGCTCATATTCCCAGCAGATACGAATTTGTAATGTGGGAGGCTCCTCATTGGAAATTAGTAAGAGCAAGCCACCCAATGGCGTCTTTCATGTTAGTGACCCAGCGGAGTTGCACGAATCACAACAGATAGCTGTCAATGATTGCGCATATGGAACCGTCATCTTCTCAGCAAATGTGGAACAATACAATAAGCCAGACCTTGTACTCAACAATACTTGGACTTTGAATACAGATGATGTCGATTGGGGGGTTCACGTTGTTGAAATCACTGGGACTGTCATCTCAAAGAAAGTTGGTCCAGTAAATTCTACTACTGGTCAAACAATCTATAACTATCTCGGATGCTTTCAAGAATCTAATATTGGACCACGTCTATTACCTAATCAAGGGTATACACTTAATGTCACTGCAAATAGCAATAATATGTGCCAAGAAGCATGTTATGGACTCGCACAATACAGCTTTGCTGGTACAGAATATACTAGCCAATGCTGGTGCGGCAAGTAAGTTTCAAGCACTCACTGTTTCCTTCAGTCTACCTAAACTTGCTACTCGATTGTATCATTCATCCTTGTATTTAATTCTATGTACTCTTTCTATTTCTCTATGTAGCATTCACGTTTCGTTTTCCTTCACTTGCTTCATTTTCCTTCGGATCTGCCCTTGATACAATCCAATGATCGAGGACCTTTGTGTTCTGGCGATTATTCCCAAACATTATCTACGGGTTCTAAGTAGAACCTGGGCATTGGTCGATTGATCCCCGAGGATCGAGATTGGGTTTAGCGTATCCATAAGCGAGAACTCTAGACCCAGTTCTGGCCCTTCATGAGACTACGTACGGGAAATCCCCTCGAACCAAATGCTGAAGGACCTCAAAGCCCTTAGACGTTCAGATTATTCTTATATGCAATGCTAACTCCTCGATCTTGCAGTACTCCACCACCATTAGCCTCACAGGATCCGACTAATGCATTGTGCAATTTTGCTTGCCCGCGTGACCCGACCGATGGATGCGGGGGAACTGGCTATATTTCCGTTTTCTATAACCCTACAGAATATGTGGCTGGATCTGATCCAGCATTGTATGGTCCCAAGACAGTCAATAGTGTCGGTAATTATAATTACATGGGATGTTATAGTGAAGCCACAACTGGTCGTGCTTTGAGTGGTTTAAGCCCTCAATCACCATCTACAGGATTCACAATCGAATTATGTGCAACTGCTTGCAAAGGATTTACATACTTTGGTATGGAGTATGCTAACGAATGCTATTGTGGGAAGTGAGTACCTTTCTCGTTTGACTCTAAAATTCTACCTCACAATGCTGACTCCGCGAACTTATAGTGTGTTCGGTGTCGGCTCAGTCAATCAGACTAGTAGAACTCCAAGCATCAATGGATGTTCCATGCTTTGTAAAGGCAATACCAAAGAGTATTGCGGTGGACCAGGGAAACTTGATGCTTATATGCTGAACACAGCAGCTTCTTCGTCGTCATCTATGATCTCGACCAGTACAACTATATCTACTACCAGCTCAAGTGCCACTTCTTCGACTTCTATGACGGAGAATACTACATTGACTTCCACGTCATCTTTATCGTCATCAACACCCCCAACAATATTAACAACTTCAACAAGTTCGGCAATTCCTACACCGACAGGGCCCATCACGGTAACAAATCTTACTGGCTATAACTATCTAGGATGCTACAGTGAAGCGACCACAGGTCGTGCCCTCTCTGGTCTACGGCCTGCGCCTCCTATTGGAGGATTCACAATAGAGTCTTGTCAATCGAGTTGCTCGGCTTTTGAGTATTTTGGAATGGAGTATTCTAATGAGTTAGTCTGTTCCGTCCTCCATTCCTGCATTGCACTCGCTAATTTTCCTTAGATGCTATTGCGGAACAACTATAAATGCCGGCTCAATTCTTGAAGAAAGCACCATCCCGAGTGTGAATGGATGTAATATGTTGTGCGCTGGAGATCCTGGAGAATATTGTGGAGGTTACGTGTCCATCTTTTCCATTCTACAGAGATACATCTACTGATATATAACAATAGGTGGTTCCAGACTCAACATGTACCAATTTAACGGTACTATCTCGACACTATCAGGACCGATCACAGTCACGAATTTAACCGGCTGGAATTATTTAGGATGCTATAATGAATCTACAAGGGGTCGTGCTTTGAGTGGTTTAGAAAACCCAATTCCGGGGATGAATAACAGTGTGGAGGCTTGTTCTATGGCCTGTAATGGGTGGACTTATTTTGGTGTTGAGTATGGTGAGTATATCTTATCTTATGTTATCTCGTCTTGGTTACAGTACAGGGAGAGATGGTTCTTATGGAAAAGTGATAGTATGACTGGTGAAATCAGTGCTAATGACGACTGGGGACTTTAGGAGATGAATGCTACTGCGGATCAAACATAAATGCAGGCGCAACACTTCAATCAGGCTTATTGCAGAGCACGACAGGATGCAATATGGTCTGTGCTGGTAATAGGACGGAATTATGTGGAGGGAGTTTGAGGTTAAATTTATATCAGGTCGAGTGAGGGAGGAAGTTATGATGAAAGAAGTGCGTTAGAAGTCTGGGGCATCTAGCTGGGTGCTTTTGCTGGTAATTGATATTAAGCTTCCGTTTCTGACGGAAGATTGATATCAGAGTGAGGATATGAGAGATGGTGGGAATGGAAGGAAGCGGAAAGACGGGTTATCGTTTGCTCTTAGACAGTATTTCATCGTCGCGCGGTTGCTTCGAGTGAATTTCTCGGAAAAATGAGTGGTAGTTTTCGAAGTTAGAAAGGATATTATGGAAGCTCTAGTCTAAAGCCCAGATCTTAATAGATGGGGAGAATGCGTGATGGATAATTGCAGTGATAACAGTGCTGTGTGTATGAATTTGATGACTAATAAAAGGGAAGATCTTCCCGCTCGAGAACTTTTGAGCCAGGAATGTGTGTGGAAATGAGATGGGTTTTAATCTGATGTATAATGAATAGGAAACAATGGGCACGGTAGTATACAGTGGGGGTGTAATGATGCAAAAGTAAGGCAGGGATGCTACAAAATATCGGTAGTACCAAGGAGTTTGTATTTATTTCCTCATTGCTTTAAATTAGATGACAGCCTTGATATTCAAGGTCTAGGTCTTCTGATATGAAGAATAGGGGAACATGAGATATGGTTAGTTATGTTCTTATTCTTCATTTAGCTACTATATACCTCATTTCTCCTTCCATAATCATCCCACATCGCATCCTATATCTCCCAGCTCACTCTCATAGTAAACACCAGCCTGCAAAGTTCAAGTGTTTGTTTGGATTCTTTTATCAGTAACATTGGCGGTAAATCGAAGGATGCTTGCAGTGTGAGAATCGGGATAATGCGTAGGAAATAAAGGCAGCAATAACTCTCCATTCTTGAAGGTTGGTTTCGGTCAATTATCCGCTGTTGTCTCGAAAACTTCTTTGTAGCCGCGGAAGTCCTCCATAAAATTAGAGAGTACAGTAGCCGTCGCCAAAATTTTGAACTTGAGTTTCAACCAGGTGACGGTTCTGTGAGCCATGGTATCACAATTCTTTAAAGTATGCGCTTCGTCCACGGCGATGTGATCGAATGAGCTTTCAATGTTGTAAGCTCAGTTGGAATCGTTCACAGTGATTAGATCGTCGGCGTCTTGCTGCATGTATTCCAGATGATGCATCCGATAGTTCTTGAGCGCTGTCGGTCCATGTCTTGAGAGCATTGTGACCACTGAGGTGATGACAACAACACGAGAATTCTCTTCATCTCCGTTGAAAATCGGATGATCCCGCGTCAACTTTCCCTTCGTTGGTTTTGCAGAGATCTTCTCATGGACTCCGAAATTGGAAGTAAGTTCACCTCCATGATATATAAGTACTTTGAAGTCTTCAGAAAACTTCTTGATTTCCGTAGCCCATTGTTCAATAAGCTCTGGTAGAACAACTAATAAGATAGGCTTTGGTGACAAAGGACGGATTGGGAGATCCGGAATTGCAAAAGGGTTCTGGTCGGAAACATTATTAGCAACGCCCTCAGTTGGACTTGTGTAGGAATTGCATTTCTCGCTGCATTCCATCTTTCGTAGAGTTCTTTCTTCTCGTTATAATCTTCCAGCAATTGTTCACAACGAGCGACAGCTAGACCGCGTTGAATTTTCGTCTGGGTAACTTATTAGTGGGCTATAAAAAAGTAACTCAATTGATGAATAACTTACCCAGATTCAGATTTCAATGATTTGGACAGTCTTGTCTAAGCCTGTGGCATCTACTAACAAGCAAGCCTGCACAATAGGGTTGTCGAGTATCCTCATCATTCTTCTCATGCCGGTCACTTGCCAGCTCTTGAACTGGAATGTGGGACTGTTGGAAGGGAAGCGAGGATGTTCAGGATCGAACCCGAAGGATTTGCAATCACTGATATAAGACTGCGGCTGGTAGTCTGCATGGTACAGAAAGCTTTCTAACGAAGCCCTGTCCGCCATATCAGAGGCAGATGGAGGAGCAAAAGACTTGGAAACTTTTGCTGGTAAGAGAGCTTCGATCTCTTTCTTCCGCAGAGAGCTTTTTGAATTCATCGCTTGTGCATCAGCTTCAACATCTCTTGTGGCACTTTTGATAAGTTCTTCCAGTAATAATTCGTCCTTGAAACTTCTCAAACCAGCTTGAGTTGTGGGTATGCAGCTTGGATGGTGGCATGGGTTGGGTCCTTAGAAATTGAAAGATAAAAGAGCAAGATGTGTAGCTATGTTTATGTACAGTCTAGAAAAGAAAATCTTCCGACGAATCAAAAAATATTTTTTGGCCTTAGCGTCAATCTCACTTTTGAATCGGCTAGCACGCTTAATTGTTTTTCCCACTTTCAATATTCAACTTCTTCCATCCTTCAACCTTCAACGACGACGACGAGGACAACAACAACCTCTACCACCAACATCGCCGCCTTCAGTTCAAGCCTCCAAGTACCTCAAATCTGGAATATCTTATATCAGAGCAACTTTCTCAATCGAGAATTTTCTTTCCAAGGTAATCACCCCCAAATTCGTCTTCTCAGAAGTGTAACTGACCTTTTCAGCTTATCAGTCGTAAATCTTTCCATCTGATCTCAGATTCAATGCTTATACACGGCTGGATTTACTTTACTCGAACCTCGAGACAGGCAATTCTGGAAACATGGCATCCTCAGCGGGTGCAAGAAGCCCTGCAACAGGACCGAAGACGTTGAGAACAGTGGCAGAAATGCTCTTATCCAGTGAAAATGGTCCACCTGTCAACAAGTTGGCAGGTGTTGATATTGATCCCAATGCATCTCAAAGCCTTAAGAAGATGGCTTCCTATCTTGGACTTCCTAACGCAGACGCCGTTACCGATTTTTTTACAATCCCATGGTTTCCGTCGCCACTTTGACTTATTATACTAGAATGCTATCCAACCGCGTACTCTGACAGCACCTAATACTAGAGGTCCCTCTCTTTTAACCGTCCAAAGATCGATCATCGAAGGAGAATCATACGGTGACGGGAAATACTCTGATGAGGATCTAAATATGAAGGATTGGAAGGAGGCTGATCATTATTCCTTGTGCTTATATCGGCTGTGTGTCTTCAATTCGTCTAGACGTAGCGGGATATTCGTCAATCGACAGATGAGTGAGGCGGAGAAGCAGGTCAGACTTTGGATGTGCATGGTTAGAGCTACCGCGGATGCGAATCGTCTTGTCACAAGGACTAAAGCTCAGAAGCGAAAGAGTTTGAGTATTGACGAGGACTCTACCGCAGGAGGACTCCTGGATCAGCCTTCCGCGAGCATGTTTGGAGAAAAGTTTGGAAATTTGGTATCAGATATCAACTCGACTCCTTGTAAATCACGGAAGCAACATCAGTTCTCATTCCCTCAATCATCACTCATGGATAAATTCAATCATTCTATGAGAAGTCTGGATCAAGCTACATAAGAGGCGGCTGAGCATATCAACGACCCTTTCCTCAAACGCTCTCTTCGCTCAGAAGATCTGTCACGGCCGGATTCTTCGTGAGTATCAATTGGATCGACTGGATCAAGCGCTATCACTAAGGCTATTGATAGCGGGATTACTGGATAAAATAAGGACTTGAAGTTTGCAAGCTAGTGTGATCTGATAATGACAGGAGTGGGTGGTTTGTAATGCTGGATCGGTATGGAAGGAGGAATGAGAGAGGTGGTAGCTGAATCGAGAATGGGAGACGTGGTAGCCGGATCAAGGGTTGCATAATAAATTGAAATCAGAAGATACCTCTTTATTTTCTGAAAATTGAGAGAATTAAGTATCAAGAGTATACTCATCAGAGCTTACTTGTGATTATCGTATCTTGTATGCGTGTCCTGTAGGTGAAAAGCTTGTTAATATTCGGTTGTTTTGGTTTGGGTATGGGAAATGGGAGAGAAAGTTGGAGTTGGAGAGGGGAGATGGACTCATACTGCTTTGATAATATAGATATAGTAATGTACCATATAATTTATGGACATTGGTGTAAGGTTGATATAGAAAATAGAGAGTAGGATGGAAGTGAGCAAACATGGCTAGGGGGAGGGAAGACATGATGATACGATATAGAGATGATGTTGGAAGGAAGAATGTAGAAGATGAAGAGGCTTCGAATGAATTTTTGTTCAGAGAGAAGATGCCATGATATGATAAAGAAATGATCAAAGCGTTCTTGCGATGGTATCAGTTGATGTAGCCTTAATCATGAGAGTGTGAATGCCAGAATCTTCCAGGCAGCGGCAGGATGGACTAATGTCCTTATCGTATATCTCCATCTAGTGACTCTAGACCCCGACTGTTTCTGTTTCAAACAAGCAATTCCGAATCTGTGTAACAGTAAGACTGACGGGAAGCGACAGCATTGTCAAAGAACGAGGGTTTGAATTCGCGCGGTTCAATCAACTATCCCAGAATCATATCGCGAAAGAAGTAAATTTAATTCGACAACCCACTAGCCTAAGGCTAATTTTCTGAAGCAGTTTTGAAAATTATTTGGGAAGTCACGAATGAGTATTATATTTGGGAAATCCGGAAAAGGAGACGAAGCCTTTAACGAAGTGGGATTATTCTGAAATGAGGTGTGAGAATAGAACAAAAACAAGCTGACATTTCGCGCACGAGGCACAGAATTAATAAGAAATGCGTGAGATCTATCAAATCCGGCGCTGAGTGGGATAAGCACGGACCTCAATATGACTGTGACCTTCAACATCATTCATGTTTATGATCATCCGATTGCATTCGTCTCATCATGTTTTGCAATCATATCATCTCGTTTGGTGAACTCATTGTGAATATACTCCCGCTATTATCTCCTTGAATCGAAAATGTTCTTCGGGCTGTCTATCCAAAGACACCTGGGAACAATGAGGCAGCTTTTGACTTCGTCTCGAGACTCTCTATGGGCTCTTGGGGAATGTATTTTGATAGATTGGAGTGGGGTGATGGGTGTATCTGCTCTGTCCATCATGACACGGCGCGTTTCTTGAGATGTTATTGCTTCAAGGCAACCGACTTTGATATAGTAAAGTTTGGCTACTGAGCTGGTGAGGAAACCAAGAGAATGGTTATGCTCTCTTGTGAATCAAGATTGGAGGTCCGGAGCCCAAATCTGCGTATTTATTCCGGTCCGAAAAGCATTTTTGTGATAATATTCAAGCTTTTTGCAACATAACTTGCTTTTTGACTGCGGGCTTTGTGAAAGCGAACCCAATTGTTCATCGTTCATTCTGCATGTATCCGAATCAAATATATCACGGACGAAGCCACGCGAAGGAGGCGAGAGCAGAATTTGTTTCACTTTTCAATTCTTTTATTATAATTCATACTCACTATACATGATCTGCGGCTCCCTACCTCTGGGACTAGATCCTTCTTTGGATTTCTTTCGATCTCTAAATCTTTCGATCTTCAACCCCAACCCCAACCTTTCGACACCAAATCCCCAACTTAACCTCAATCACATCTTTTCAACAGAGAAACTTCGTAATACTCCAGTTCTCTGGATCTTGCAAGCCAATTCAAGTCCCTTAGTCCATTCAGGATCCTCAACAAACAACTTTTACGAACTCGAAAGGACAGCTTCCTCCGATCTACTATCTCGGCCTCATCCTTCGTACATTTTGGACTTCACAGGCTATCACGTCTTACTCTCCCTCTCAATTGATCTCAGCTTTGATTCTTACGGGATTTCATTTCGTCACCAATATTATTGTTACCTCTACTCTACAATCATTCTTATGCGCCATCAGAAACATTGAAACAATGGAACAAACTCCGCCAGAGAGCAGTCCGATGACAGATTCTATGTTACAGCCTGATGAAGATTTAATACTGGACACCGAATCTCAATGGAAATTAGCCAGCATGTCTCCTAAAACAACAAAGCACAAATCTTACGTGGAGCGTACAACTCAGCCACACATCAAAGCCGAGGACAACGAGCTGGAAGAGGTAAATGGTATTGCATGGGTTCCCTCATCTAGATCTAAGTCTGCGGAGAAATCAGTAGCTCAATCACAAGTCAAGGCGGAGGATAGTGAGCTGGAAGAAACTGATGCAGTCGTTTGGTCTTCATCACGTGCAGGTTCTACAGTACAGACACACCGCAAGCGTTCAAGAACTCATTCTATGTCTAGCCCCGGTGTTAAGTTGGAGGGAGACGATGTTCGACTCAAGACCGAAGCTTCGGACTTTTCATCTTCAGATGAGAGGCAGAGCCCCTCAAAGCGTCGCAGATCAATCTGGGGCAAGAGTATTCCTTATGCTGGAAGAAGACTTAGTCGCTCAATCTCCCCAAAATTCCCAACCGTCCAAGAAATATGTGATCCGACAAAGTCTTCCCGCACTCCAAGTCCAGAGGCAACAGATTCTAGTAATGGAGAACTCGAGTATGAGTATGACTTGGAGAACAGTGACTTTAGTGACATCGAAAATGATGACAATAAGTCTTCTATCAAGCCAGAGCCTCCTGAGAAAAAGCGCCGAGAGAGCCCCATGAAGACTTCACGAGAGTGGTGGGCTCGTTCCTACCGCAGAAAGGCTAGGTTTTACAAGCGGAAAACCCGCAGAGCCTTTGCGAACGATGGAGTGACTTCAAAAATTAACAATCTTATGAGTCATAATCCTATTGATGATCACAGAGAAAGACCTGATGAAGAGGGAACACCCGGGGTTGAAGCATCCTCAAAGAAGGAATACTTTGACCTGGTTCTCAGGAATATCCGGACCGATGGGCGTATACATAAGTGTAGAGGAGACAAAACTGCATTAAAGATCGCGGGCGAGAGCTTTGGCCGAGCCAATGTCAAATATAAAGATGAAAATAGATGGAGTGTAAAGGGACTAAATACGGGTATGAATTTTTGCTACTCTAACATATATTTTGTAATCTAATGACGGGTTCTTGCAGCTCTTTATCATCATCAACTTCTCGGTGCAAGCTGGATGCTAGGTCGAGAATTTGACCCAGCGGGTCCACCGGGAGGGCTTGTTTGCGATGTGATGGGTCTTGGTAAAACTGTGGAGATCCTCGCAGTATGTAACATCAATTTATGTTTAATATCATGTGCTGATGATTTTTAGATGAGTGTCGGTAACCCTCGTCTCGAAGGTGCAGAGGGACGAGGGATAGGTCCGACTCTGATCGTGGTCCCCTCAAGTATTGTAGGTTAAAGTGCATGGGCCTTTACGAGATACTAACGTTCAGCAGTCAGCACAATGGGTCTCGGAAGTAGCCAAGCATCTCGCTGATGCCGATTTGAATGTGATCCTCTATTCTAAAAGCCAGAAACTTTCCAAGAATACACTTATCAAGGCTGACCTGGTCATAACTTCATATGACCAGATCAGAATGTCCTCACCGTTCCCACCAAAGTCGTGGCTCGCAGACCTCGCTCTAAAGTTGAAGACAAAAGGCAGCACATTAGATGAACGGACATCTATTGAAGAATGGATTGACGACAATCGCGAAGAGTTCGCCGAAGTTTTGCATAAGATTGAATGGCATCGAGTAAGTCGAGCGTCTTTTCCTGGCCATCGAAAACTCATATTGACACATTTATTAGATCGTTCTTGATGAAGCTGTAGGTAATGCCCAATATAACCCATGAGGCTCTCTAACATACTCAGCATTACATGAAGAATCATGAGTCTAAAACCAGTTATGCGGCGAGCGCTTTGCTCGGAAAGTATCGGTGGCTTATGACAGGAGTAAGATACTGCATAACATAACAATTGAACATAAAATTAACTTCTCACAGACACCTATGATGAACAAGCGAGAAGGTTCATTCTCCGGTGCTGAAAACCCTGTCATTTTACTTACAGTCACTAGAACTTTATTCTTACTTTCGTTTTCTCAAACTCGATGGCATCTCATCCCTTGCAAAGTCTGTTCTAAAGAACATTCCTTCTGTATATGCATAACTGATATTCTACTAGTTTCAACCGAGTTTATGGTGACCACAGAAATGTATGTATTTAACTTCGATAGGCATTACTGATGCTGACATTGGTTTTATAGTCAGCTTGCAACAGCCGACTTGATGAAATCCTGTCCCGTTTGGTGCTCCGGTAACTATTCTTCCTTAATACCCACCTCATATGTTGAAGATAATATCATGGACTGATAAAAATTAGGAGAACTATGCAGGATCAAATTTTGGGGAAAGAACTTATTACGCTGCCAACACCGCACAAGGAGAACCCAACTGAATTGTTCCGCTTGGCAACTCGAAATTTGTATCGGGCAATTGAAGCAAAGTTTCGAGAGATCATGGCTCAACAAGAGTTCGCAGATAGTGACCCGCGGAAAAAAATGAAATATCTTATAGTCATGATTCTGCGACTACGGCAGTGAGATTGCAGTGGATTTTTATTTATATCTATCCGCTAACTTTTTAGGTTTACCGCGAGTCCATTAGCTATCGAGCCGCAAATAAAGGTGATAAATTATATAAGCCCAACGATGACTGTTTCTAATTTTTTGCAGGCTTTATTCAATATTGAGGAACTTCAAGAGTTACGGAAGGGCATGAATAATTCATGTCCTGCTTTATATGAGCGTATGTCCCCCAGACAACTCATAATGTCTCATCTAACAAGAATATAGGAATGGGAATCTGGATCGACAGTTTAAAGAGTGGCCACGGACCCTCAATTGGTAGTAAAGATCTTGACGTACACATTTGTGAATCTTGTAACCAAGTAGCAGATGACCCTCAGCAAATTCGCAATGGTCGCAGGGGCCGAAAAAGTTGTGATCATGTCTTTTGCCAAAGTTGCATAGATATGAGCATTACTGCACAAATTGCCAGAACAGATGTGCGTATTATGATGACAACTCCATCAAGATCTCAGTCTGCTTACAACCAGTAGGATATTGTGTGTCCAGCTCATGACTGTGGCAGAGAATTCAACCAGGCTCGCATGATATCACTTGATTCATGGTCCACGGGACCAGAAGACGACTCTAGCATGAGAAAAGGACGAGATGCATTGGGATTTCTACCGAGATTGAGTGTCAGGTCTGAGTGGCTTGAAGATTTTGACAAAGGAACCGTCAAGCTTCCTCACACCCCAAAAGTGGAAGCTATTAAAAAGAAGCTTCAAACTTGGCGTCGTGAGGCACCCTCTGATAAAAAAGTTATCTTTGTTCAGTGGAAGTTGATGATGAGACTCACCGGAATTATGCTCGAAGAAGAAGATTTCCACTTCTTGTACTATACCGTGAGTCAAGACCTGGCATCTTTGAATTCAAATTCGCTAATATTTTATAAGGGGGAAATGAATGCTGAAGATCGAAAACATACTCTACTTGAATTCGAGAAAAATCCCGAGATCACAATACTTGTCATTGGCCTAAAAGTTGGAGGCGTGGGCTTGAATCTTGCGTTTGCCAATCGCGCGATTATGGTGTATGTATTCTTTCTATTTGGGTAGATCTATAAATGATTATTAATGAATACATAGCGATCTCTGGTGGAATTCTGCGACAGAGTCTCAGGCCTATGGTCGAATCTTTCGACTTGGCCAACTCAAGGAGACATATTTCGTGAGGTTCATGATGAGAGAATCAGTTGACATCAGGCTACTTCGCAGTGAGTCCAAAAACCCCTGTTAGAAAAGCGAACATAAAGATTGACATCCTTCTTAGTGCAAGTTTTTAAATCAATCATTATTGACGGCACGCTTGAAGGCAAAACTACGTTAACTTGGACTGAAGCTCTGTCCTTCTTGGGTGAAGTCAAGTGGGGTAAGTTGAAATAATCCATCATTTTTTACCATATCATTAACTCCGGTTTATAGGCGACAATGGTGATTTCAAAATCGATTCAGATTACGATAAGCTCGAGGAATGGCTCGGTGACTGGTTGAACAAGCAAAATAACGTCTAAAACAAAATTGGAAATCCGAGTAGCGGATGATGACCGAAATCTTCTAGAACGTTAATGCGAAAATCCTTCTTGCTATAATCTGGTCGAGCATTCGTTACCAGCGCTCCAGAACACACAGTACAGCCATCCTCTCTGGCATACATTATCAAAGAATCACGGAGAGCTTTACTGGATCTCTCGACAGGAAATTTACATATCTCACGGTCCCACAAAACACAAAACTCATATCTTTCTTGCAGCATCTCGCCGAGTCCCCATTTTAGTTCTCATCAGCATTTCAGTCAACTTTACCTAACGATTTGGAATTTCAGATCTAGCTGGCACCCATCGAGACATTCGCTGCAGAGATTTTCAGTCCGTATCGGGAAACTATCGAAAAAAATTGCAAATTTATTATCTTTCAAGACTACCCACCAAAAGTTTTATCCCCTTGCTTTCATCAGTATTCACCCCGCGTCACCAGTTTCCAAGATTCACCTCATCGCATCATCAACTCGACATTTTTGCTGTCATTACCAACAGTCTTCGGTCCCTGCTGAAGATGACCCCTATCATCAACGACATCTATCGACCTTTGCTCGAAATCCTTGCTGTCATCCACGACATCTAATATTCCGTGGCTAGAACATCTCCTATACTTAACGACACACGGCAACTTCTCAGCTAGGACGGATGCATAGATGAAAATCTGGAATTCCCCTTTCACATAAAGATCACATATAGCACCATTTCATTAGCACAACCCCAATTATCTTTTTTCATACAAATGTTTATCATGATCAATTTTCATCATATTTCTTTAAACGAAAAAAAGGACGCAAGCGAAAAGTAGTTAGTTTCATACACATCTTACCATCTTCGGGATATGAGAAAAATAATAATCATCTCTTTCAAATAACAATGCGATTTATACTGCGTGATATATGTGAATCCGATAGTGAGGTGAAACTGTATTTGTCGATCTCGTTGTCGTATGAGATCCTCTCAGTGCTATCACGAGTGTCTCTTTCAGGAATCGGAAATGAGTGGTATCTCCCTACTAATGAAGTCTCCTGATCCCTAGATTGGGAAGTGTCCAATCGTGAATCATATATACTCGGCTATGTAATACCCCAGCCAAGCTTTGTAGTGTGATACATATATCTTTGCCTTCCATCTCCATCTCCACTCTCTATCTCTAATCTCCATGATCTTCCTCTGGCTCCCCACCTCCCGTCTACACATTTCTTACCCGTATTCCTCCTCCCCTTTCATCCCCTTTTCTCCGCTTTCCTCCCTTTCATCTCCTAGATTCCCTCGTCCCCCCTCCCCTATCCATATCCATATCCATATCCACAGCCACAGCCACAGTAGCCCTCATGCCCCACCCCCATTCCCTCACCTCGAACCCTCAAACCCTCGAATCCGCCTCTCATCCCACTGCCTAGTACCTACTCTAGATACCTATTATAACAACCCAGCCCCTTCAACAATCACGAAAACAACAATCCACCCTCAAAATCCACAAGGGGCAAAAGAATTAAAGAGCGAAATCAGTAAGAAATACGAATATGATACTCACTCACCGAAATCAAGACCGACAATATCGATCCAACACCCTTCCCGCTCTTTCCCTTCCCCGTCCTTCTCCCAGATCTACTCTCTCATTCTGTGATCCAATCCCTCAAATATCCCACTCAAACAGGTAACCCCCCCCCCCCCCCATCATCTTCCCACCAGTCTACGCCAAAAACCCAGCCCAACACATCTCAACACCCAGCAACAGCGTATCAAAAAAAGGCAAGTCAAAAACACCACAGAAAAAGCAGACCGAATAAATTTGACAGGCAAGGTGCACGAAATCAAAATGGTATCATTACTGCTTTAATAAATTTCCCTTTAAGCACCCACGGTACCACCCACATATCCACCAATCCATCCCCCTTCCTCCATTTCATTCCCTTCCATTCCCTTTGCTTTATCATCCAATTCCCTCCTCGGAGAAAAAAAAGTAACCCCCACCCCCATCTCAAAAGAAACAATTGTAACTCAATGTAAAGGAAAAGAAACGTACTTGATATCCATTCACTCCCATGCCATCTCAACTTAGTAGATCCTATCCCATTCCAACACATCTCGCACCCCTAAATAAAATCTCCGATTTCATCTGCATAAATACACACCTAAATAAGAGAACTAAACGAAAGTCTTTTTTCACATTTCCTATTCCGTGCTTGCCACTTGCCATTCAAAACGAATCAGATACCCCGCCCGCATACATGCCATCTTCAATACCACAAAGATTCATGATGAGGTTTCATACCCCATCTCGAAATTAGAGTCAAATTCAAGACCCGACCTTCCCAACTTCCTCGTGATTGATCTTCAGATTCGGCTTAAAGGGGAAAACTGTTTTCAATCCGTTGATTCCGTCGTATTAAGTAAATTATTGAAGCATCATCTTCAAGTTCAATGAGTAGGTCATTAATGATCGATCGTGAGTAGGCTTTTTATCCACTCATTCCCAGAATTTCATCCAAATCCACTGCTGACCGGAAAAAATGGGTTTGCGGATAAGTTTTCATCTATCTCTCCCCAACATACCCTTCATCAACCTCTGCCTCATTTCCTCGCCCCCATCAAAACCACCTGCACTACCACCCGCCCCGTAACTTCCACTTCCCGCTCTATTATTCCTCAATAAATCATTTGCGCCTCCATCAAATGCATTGCCTAATCCAGAGCTCGTACCATAAATGCTATTTGTATTTGCGTTACTTCTCGAACTACCACTGCCTAAACTATTCATATTTGTTTGGCCATAAGCAGACGCGGATGTATGGCCCAAGGTAGGAAGATCGAGAGTGGGAAGATCAATGTAAGAAGGATCTGCGTATTGATTATAAGATTGTTGTTGATGAGTGGTTGGGGTAGTACGAGTATAAGATGAGGTTTGATTCAAAGCGGAAGGTTTGTAATCAGGCTGAGAATATGACGGAGTTGCAGTAGCAATAGAAGTTGTGCGAGGATTATAAGATGCTTCGGGTTGCGAATAAGTTGGTGAAGGATTAGCTAGGGAAGATGAAGTTCGGTATGACGTATCGGGTTGAGAGAAAGAAGGTGATGATTGAGCTATGGTGTGAGGACTAGCTGTCCGGTAAGAATTTTCGGCATGTGCAAATTGTGGTGAGGCTTGGGTCATGGTACCAGCTCGGTAGCTGTTACCCATCTGAGGTGATGGCTGATGAGCGCCATATCGTTGATTTGCTTGCGGATTTGAGGAATATTGTGAGACATAATTAGCACCACTATGATTCGGGAAATAGCTATTCGAAGCATTTCTCGGAACATTTTGTGTCATCTTTTGATTCTGATCATCGCGTGGGTGGCCTTGCTGTGACGTCTGATGTTGCATTTGAACTTGCTGAGGCTGTTGAGAAGTTTGCTGGCTCATTTGCTGTGGTGTCGATTGTGGAATCGATGCAGATTTTTGATGTTGACGTCCTTGAGGTGTGATTGTTGAAGTTGTAGGAGTGATACTGCGTCCATTTTGTTGTCCGAGATCTTGTTGAAACCTAGCATAATGCGCTTCCAATCCATCAGCAGGTCGAGTTACAGGTGTGTTTTGTTGCGTCTGTTGAATACTTTGTACTGAAGTAGCGGGAGAATCTGGAATAGAACTTGGTGGGATAGGAGGTGTAGCGTTACTAACAACCGAAGAACCAGGTTTTTTGCCAGTGGAAGGACCATTGATTCCAGGAACCTTTGGCTTTCGTTGCCGTTTAGGAGGTGGCGGAACAAGAGTTTCAACCATTGGAGGTACAGATTCCCATTGCACAGTGGAGGTTTCTTTTTGTACAACGGGAATCTCAGCAGGCGCGGGTAGAGGACTGATGTTTTTAGATGTATGACTAGTTTGCGATTGCGATCCTGACATATTTTGAGATGCAGTCATTGGAGCAGTCTTAGGCTTATTGGGACCACGCTTTCGTTTTGTACCGCCAGCTGTGGGAGTACCATTATTTACGGGTGTTCCTTGGGTCGAATTAAAACCAGTAGGTCCTTCTGCGGGTGTTTGAAATGCTTCGATAACAGCACGTTCCTCGGGGCTATATTGATCTGGTGGAAGAATTGAAGAAGTATGATTATGGTTGTTATTTGAGTCTGGGTTCCAATGTTCTGCCGAGTATGTGAGTTGTGGCTGGCCACTCTTATTGTTTGCGTCTGTCACCGGGACAATTGGTGATTCCTTCGTAGAAACAGGTTTATCGGCTACCATCTTTGCAACTGCCGCGGGTTGATGCTGAACGTTTTGTTCCGATGGCGCTGGATCTGCTACAGTAGATTCGACATTATTCAATCCACTAGTACTCTCACTCCCCGCGGGTACTTCCTTTCCCTTGTTTCTTGATCCTTTAGGTCTACCCCTTCTTCGCTTGCTTGTAGATTCAGTATCAGGAGCATGATTCTCGATTTGTCCTTTTAGGGGAGTAGCTGGTCGATCCGACTCTGCCTGAATTGGTCGACTAAAGTTTGGACTAGCCATTGCCGCTAATGGAAGTGGCGCTGCTGCTGCTGTTACCGGTATTGGTGGAGCTGCCATCGGAGGCGCAGTATTAACTAAAGCTACGGATTGAGGTAATCCCCAAGTTGGAGCTTGAACAGCAGGACCGAATCCAAACCCGTTTGCGGGACCAGGCGCTTCGGATGTACCATTCTCTGGACCTTTCGAGTCTCTCGGTGGTCTTCCGCGACCCCTCTTTCCCTTGGCAGATGGTGGTTCTTGTGGCCTTGGTATTGGTGGTGGTTCAGGGTTGGCTGAGAGGTCGGGAAATATTTCTGCCAGCCATCCTATAAATAATGCTCCAGTCTCTCTTGTATTCGCACTTTCAGGAAAGATACCATCTTCTGGTGGTGGTGCACCAGGTATACCCCCAAAATATGCCACTGCTTTACAAACCTGATCGACAACAGTAACTGGATTGATGCTTCTTAATAATGTCAACAATCGCGCTTGTTCGTATTTAGTCTCATCCGGAGTTAACGGCCTCGCACGTTGTTTGTGATCATCTCGTGAAGCAAACGGCGACGCGCGATTCCCACCTTCATTTTTTGCCGCCTCGAGTCCCCTCTTTTTCGGAGGAGCGTATTTTTCGTTGGCAGCAGCTTTCGCTCGTGATGCGGTATTCTCACTCGTCCTTCTTGCTGCAGCATCACGTTCAGCTGAAGCATCTTTCCCTGGTGCCTCTTTCTTTCCTGGCGTGCTAGCTCCCATGTGCATCACACCAAAATTGCCCTTTTTATTATCGGTCTTGCCTTTTAACTTAGATGGTACGGGATTTCGAACTCTGCCATCTTTATTGGGACCTAGCACTCCATCGGTAGCCTGATTCGAATTCAATTCTACCAACTCCAATGGCAACGCGCCGAAACCGCCTCTCGGCGAGGAAGATGATTGATCTTTCTGTATTGTTTTACCAGGAGCCACTGTAGGTGTAATATCCGTGGTATTCTGACCCGACGCAGGGCGCGATGATTGTGCCATCGAATTCTTCGTGGTGGATGTGATGTCGAGAGCGAATTTACTAACTTGATTCGCGTTGGGTGATTGTATTTTAGAATGGAGCTCGGTCGCATTAACGATATCGGTGTCAACAAATCGATTGATATGAAAGTGACCAAAATTACCTTTACCTGCTACAACTGAAGATAAACTAGATGACACTGTTGACATGATCGAGATTGAATGTAAGATGTTGTCGCCATCCTAATTTCTATTTTGTTGTACAAGGGAATTAGGTAGTTTTAGGGTAAGAGCTAC
This sequence comes from Botrytis byssoidea, assembly GCF_014898295.1. Lineage (NCBI taxonomy): Eukaryota > Fungi > Ascomycota > Leotiomycetes > Helotiales > Sclerotiniaceae > Botrytis > Botrytis byssoidea. The sequence continues at coordinate 1,248,031 of NW_024065845.1, forward strand.
TTTGGTTTAGGTTAATTGTTAGCCACGGGATCGCGTTTAACTGAATAAGCTATGGCCCCCAAAAATAGTAAGGAAAGGCGAGGAGGCAGTGTTGACTAGGGGAGAGCCATACGTATATGGGAAGTCGATAGGATAGACCTTGGTACAATAATACCTAGGTAGCTATAGGTAATAATTTGATTGAGATGGAAGAGAGTGAATGATGTATATATGACATTTATCAGTATTTACCCCAGAATTCAGACAATTTAGACAACTCAATGATTCGTAGTGGAGTGGGAGAAGAATAGTACGAGTATATCTTCAAGTTTTATAGTTAGAACTATACATCATTCACGAATTTATTATATCCTTTAATTTTGATTGACATATTTTGAATTACCGGATGTCTATTCTACTATCTATTCTACTATCTATTGTCATGTAGATATAGATAATCAGATATATTCATTCCTTATAAAGAGTACTTGTTATCGTAGATAATGAACATGTATAGCTAGTAGGTATATATACAACCTATTATATTATTACCTCAATCTCTCCCAAAGTTCCTATCTTCTCAGCCTACTAATTATTGTATATATATATACAACCCAATATACTTTCCCCATCTCTCCCTCGAGTTCTTCCTCAGCCTCTCACCTAGATCACCGTTATATATATCACAAACAACCTATAATATCATCATTATCACATCTACCCACTCCTCCACCTACCAACCCTTCACCAAACCACCATTATGTATATTGACCATCACTCCTCAAGCATATATCGTTGATCCCCAAAACACTTTATAGTCATTTATATACCAAGATGTATCAATTCGTTAAAACAAGAGTCTATCTATCTATATACTGTTCAAGACTACTTACCACCATATTTCCTTCCCTCTTCCCACATCACTACCTATATCACTACCTACGTCACTATATCACTATTTCCACATCCCAAACCACCAATCCAACCAACTCATGAGCACCTCACTTACTGCCTGAATAACCAACCAAACACACCATCTCACACCACTCTACACTTACCTAGCATATACCCATCAAAGCCTATCCAGTGTCCATCCAGTATTCAGTCAAGCCATCCCATCTCATCTCAGCCCACGCATCTCAGCTCAGCCCATCAACCCTCCCAAAATACAACCATGTTTGCGCCGCTTTCCCAATTCCCAGCTCAATCAGTACCACCCATACTAAGAGCTAAAACCAAGTCAGCCTTTCCTCATCCTTCCATACCTATATATTACTTTATACGAACAATTCTCTCAATTTGATAGGTTGCGAAGCGCAGAAACAATACTAGGTATATTAACGCTTACTAATAATACCTTGACACGAAACGTTGGACCAACTGTTTGTTTTGTTTGTTTTGTTTTGTTTCTCAATGCGAAATTAATCAACTCCCGGCCTAGTACCTACCTAGGTTTCTAGCAAGTGTTGTGCTGAACAATGGTGAAGATAAAATTCAAATTGTCTTGGTAACTTCAAGATGAACATGTATAAAAATGAATCGATTTCGGAATACCCTAGTTTGTAAATATCTAGTATAGTATTCATATTGTACACACCAACCATTATAATTTGCAAGCCATCCTTTCTCCAATTTTGTATTCCGTCCGACGTTTACTCTCATCTCAACAATGATAGGTTGATATGAAGCCATTAAATATCAATCGCAACAGGGGTGGCGTACCTATCCTTCTATCCCACCCAATGCAACCTGATCATTTCGATTACCACAGTGAAGATCGAATGAGTGTTTTCACCTCCAAACCATATCATCATTTCATACAGATATCTATGGCTTGACGTTCCACAATTCTGTCGTCCATCCTCTCTCCTTCATTTTCTTGCTATTTTTCGATGTTGTACTTCTCTTGCTTTTGCTTGACATGACGAGAAGCTCCTTACTTGATGAGGCAAGAGCATTCACAAGTTCTGGCATTCTTCCGGTTTTCGAGAAGAGTTCCAATAAATCTGAATCTTCGGCAGCAATAATAGTAGCTAGATCCATAGAAACCATCAGGTAATCACGTGTCAACATAGGTCCAGCCATCTGTAATGTTGCGATCCAAGCCAAAATAGTCTCAGGGAGATAGGTTTCTCGTAATCTTGCGAATTCAGGTTGATCTGTGGAAATCGTTAATTTCTTTACCGATGGATCAAGGAGATCTGCTTACCTTGTAGACTTGTTGTCAACCATCCATTAAGCAACGGGTCTGCACAAAGTTTAGCTGTTGGAAGGCTTTGGGCTAAGGCCCGCTTGAAGTCTTTGATGATTGCAATTTCGGTAGCCCTGTTGTAAGAATTTTAGCAATAGAACTGATCTCAGATACCAAGTAACTCACTCTTGCATGAGATAGTATAGACCCCATGCGCTCTCTATGCGATCCAAAGTCAAGGCCAATGTTTCGAGTTCTCGAAAGCTCTTTGCTTGCTCAACCATATACTTTTTAAGGTATCGCTTTTTGTCTGCTGAGCCATCAAGGACTTCAGTCAAATCTTCATTGTCTTCCGATTCCAAACCTGTAAAATCAAGACTCTCGCCCAACAATGCTCGAGTTTTACTCAATGCGATTTCAGAACTTGAAATTCGCTGGGATAAATTGAAGGCAGCGGAAAGATGCATATTTTCTAATAAATTAGCGTTTTTCGAGGAACTTGAGTGAGTACTTACTATAAAACCGTTGATATAGCATCCGGCCAACCATGAATGTCTCAGACCAAAGACCATCCACAAGTAGATACCACTCTAAACTTCTAATAAGTAGAAGGTCGATCCTGTCAAGGGTCTCGGAATCCGATCCCATGAAATCCTTCTTTATTGTCTTGCCTCCATTGCCATCATCTGTCAATACTTGAAACTCCTTAGGTGAAGGATAATCTTTAGCTCCATCAGGATGGTCTGAGAGGAGGAATCTTGACTGGTAATTTACGAATTGTTGAACATCCAATCCAAGCTCTCTCATCAATCTGATTTGGGTGACTCGTTGTTCATGATCTGTAATATCAATCAAAGTACGACTAAGTGTGGCGTATCTTCTTGCTCCGGAGAGTTGTGAACAATATAGAGGTATGAGCTCCCCTTTATTGGCAAGACGTAAGAAGCTGATGTATGCAACGATCACGTTTTCGATGACTGACTCCTTAAGTACACCACCCAAGTCTAGCCCAAGACCTCTGAAGATGAGGATAGCATGAGTGAAAACTCGCAAACTGTCGTGATCACCCAAATTGACATAATTGGTGACGTCCTGGTCTTTAGGTTGTTCATTCGTTCGAGGTATCAAATTTGAGGTGGTTTCGGCGTTTGCAAATTTTGATAGTGCCAGACCTTGTTGGTAAATGAAGTCTGCGAATTGCTCTCCAATCAACACACCTTGAAGCAATTTCATTGGCTGTGAGCTTTCCCCTGCAGTTCGAGAATCTGTCTTTAAGCTTTCTACCAGTCGCTTCCCAGCGACCGCATTATCTCCGTGGAGCACAACAGCGTCAAGTGCTCCAAAGCCCAAAGTTCCGTTCATCAATACCTGCGGTCCCGACTGAATGTAGTTGTCGAATTGTGTTCTCAACAAGGCATTGTAATGAGTGAAAATTAAGTCATCCCATGATTGACAAACAGGTTCGACGCTCGAGATGTCACCAGAGAGAATACCGTAAACTGCTCGCTCGTACTCATCATTGCCGCCTTTTCGTGCAAGTGCAAAACACATGCGTCGCCAAAGAGCACCAGATGCGATGTCCTCTTCCTCATCATCTTCCAATGACTTTTCATCCGGTAGTCCAGACATGCTGACCGCTCTCCATACTTCGGTTCGATCCATACACCATTCTCTGATTTCAGCTGGGCTTCTGCCTCGGCGGAGCATTTGATAACAACCCAACCAAATGGCGCGCTCGAAATATTCGTCTTGTACCTCTAGCTTTCGGCCTTGACGGGTTACTGAATCAGGATCCAGCTGAGTGACTAGGGGTTCAGTTTTGGTTGCATTCCACATCATTTTTTGGGTTTCATTAGAATTGAGGTCGACAGTTCGAGGCCAAGAGTGTTGATTTTTCTGAAGCTTGATAACTGCCCTGGTGTGCAACCAACCATGCGCGATAATATCTCCCCTCTCCGCGTTTTGCTGTAAATCCTGTACTAAGACGTCAATTTCTTCTCCCGATTCCTCGGCTGTATCCTGAAGCCATCGAAGCACAGTTTTTCGTTCCAGGGCTAGATTATCTGTCTGTAGAAAATGATCCCAAGCTTCTCGTTCACTCGAATACCGATTTAAAGGCGTTTGTTGAGGCTCGAATTCTTTTCCATTATCTGGTCCGGGAAATCGTAGGTGTGCCAATCTTCTCAAAAGGTCCCAAGTTTGCGCCTCCTGTTCCCATCTAATCAGATCCTTCACTGTTGTTCTGGAATTTGTTATGAACTCTTCTTCCTCGTCCGAGTTCTCCATATCCACTTCATCATTGTCTTGCGTGATTTTGAACCCCCTCATCTTCTTTCTCCAACTCAAACCCTCCATTCTTCGGCGTTCGGATTCATGGCGATCTCGTAAACGGTCCAATGTATCGAGAGCAGTTCTGTGATAAAGCTCAATCAAATCGAATGCCATCTCTCGTCTCTCGTCCCCATCTGTCACCCTTAAAGGATTGTAGCCATCAAGGAATTCCGCAAACTTCTCCACCTCATTTCCGACTCGATTCGCAGCATCTTGAAGGGGGTATAAGACGGCTTCTGTTTCTCCGGGACTTTCTAACATAGCTGGTTTTTCATATTCAACTACCAATCATAGAAGTTAGTAAATACAAGGCGCATAAGCATCATTAAAAGATCATAAGAGTTACTGACGTCGCTCTTGCTCTTGCTCTTCTCCATAGCGCGACATTCCATCATAAGAAGAAGGGTCTTCAGAAAGTTCTCTTTCAAATCTTGATTCCTGCTGCGCGTAAGGTTTAGCATTCTTGAATATTCTGAATTGCATTCCAAAGAAACTTACCGCTACCATTTGCCAACTTCCTTCACGATGATTCTAGAAAAAGGAATTTCAAGTCAGCTTCAATTCCCGTATAATTCAGGCTATTGATATTTACCTGAGACTTTGGTACATCCAATCCATTTGTGTGGTTATTCATTGTGGAATTGCGCGTTGACATGGGCGCCATATTTTACAATGCAATACTTGGAAAGGCAAAGAAATAAGAAAAAGTAGTGTACAATTTGTTTAATGTTGATATTATATGGACAGACCAAATCCTCAATCAACAAATTGAAGCTTCGGCCTGGGAACAATTTAGTCGCGTCCTGAAATGTCAGGGATTATTAATTTTTAGATGCGATCTTGACTTTTGAGTACCAGACGTGCCAGGTAAAGTTTAGCGCGATATACAATTCGACGCTAAGGAAATCTTCTATTTAAGAGATTTCTTGCTTGCAAATTTAGACATTTTCTCTTTACAATGTTTTTACCGCCCTTCTAATTAGAGTCTCGAATCAAGCCTTCAATGCTTGGTTAGGTCCATTGGGATCTCTTTGCGCGCTCATGATCGGCCATATTAAAGACTCTTCCTGTTTCCGTTACCTGACCTTTTCGGAGGTGTGAAGGATGGCAGTAAACTTGGAGAGTTACATCTTTCCGTAAGAAACTTAACTGTAATATTGATATGATGAAAAAGTGACGTGGTGATGATGTGTGATGGTATCTTATATAATAGATCTATCAATGTCGGGGTACTAGGAGAGAGTACTATGAGAGTTGCGGCATCAACGAATGGATATAAAAGCCTTCATGATCGATTCTTCTCTAGAGCGCACATCTATCCATTATCTTCATTCATGCCTGCCTCTCTTCTGATCTCTGCTTCATCTTCAACCGTAGCAAATTTGCCTTGGGACAGGAGACACTCTTTGCATCATCACCATTCTTCTCATAGAATGCATTGCAGCAATCATATAGTGCATCAATCTGTGATCTGCACTTCTCTTCATTATAATTGTTCTTTGCAAGACAATCTAACATGTAAATCATCAGTTGAGTTTCCAATTGGCTTCGAGAGAAAGATGCTGCTGACCTTGGATGGCACACTTTATCCAGTCCAGTATTGTCAGCTCTTTGCAAAAGGCAATATCAAGTGGTGAGTGCAACGTACAGCTTTAGAATGGCAAGGTTGTTCTGTAGTTATGTCATTTTTGAGTGGCTAAAAATCCATAACATAAACATTAGTATCAATAACTTCCAAAGAAAAGCAATTTGATTTGATAGAAAATTGTTATCACCATATTTAACCTGGGCTCTCAGCAAATGAACCACCAGATAGTTTCCTTTTGAATGAATGTGTGCTGTTGCGATAACCTAGGTTCCTAGATACTGTATTGATCTTTATACTGTACATGTACAATATTTGATCGCAAATGCGAAAGGTACAATTAATCTCTTTCAAAAGGGTATTTATGCAATGATAGATAGAACCTTGAAAGTCTGAAGTTATTGTAAATTCTTGTTCATTCGTTCTGTGGTTCCTTGAGAATCTTTTTATATCTGGATGAAAGACTACAACAGCCTCCAGCAAACTACACTACACCAATCAGAACCCCTCCATCCACACCACTCCTCTTTCCTTTTTGTGTTACTAAAGTTTAGCGTCATCAGCCACAAGCGTGAATTTGACTTCCTCACAATTCCTTACCTACCACTCGACTTGCTCTTAACCTTTGACCTGACACAACTGATAACTTTTAAAGACACTTCAAAAGCAGATCGATTTACTAAAAACAAATCTACTCCTGTATTGTAAGTTTATTTGTTACATAATGATCCTCTTTATTTCATAAACTAACCAATTCACCACCACCTACAGCCTCGAAACCAGAAACATCCACCCCACGAATTTCATCTACCCATTTTCCGAACTTCAACTTCAAGATGTCCGACAATGAAGGATCCCCAGCTGGCGAGAGACCTGAAGCCCCTGTTTCTGAGCACTTGAACATCAAGGTTACCGACAACAATAATGAAGTCTTCTTCAAGATCAAGCGTTCCACTCAGTTGAAGAAGTTGATGGATGCTTTCTGCGAAAGACAAGGCAAAGCACCAAACTCCGTCCGCTTCCTCTTCGATGGCAGCCGTGTTCAAGCTACAGATAGCCCAGATAAGGTGTGTACTTGATTATTATATTTTGTGGAGGATTTGATATTTGTATTCATCGGGGAATGTTTCTGTGCCACTGTGTCGCATCACTTTTAACTAACGCATCTTACCTCAGTTGGATATGCAAGATGGTGACACTCTTGAAGTCCATCAAGAGCAAATTGGTGGCCAATAAATCATCCCTTACTTTCTCATCCATTCCACTACACGACGATACGATACCATAACAATTCGGCATGCGCATGATAGGGAGAGGCGAAATGGTACCAGGGCTTAGGATAACTCTGGTTGGAGATGACTGATAGCTCAGTTCGAAGGAGAAGAATGTGTAACGCTGCGTTGGCAGTTAACATTTAACATCTTGCAAAGCGAAAACGATCTTCTCATCTGGGCTATTTTTTCCTTGTGTTTGGGGGATGACTCGTCAGTTTTACATCGCGGTATTGGCGTGTTTTAGGGAGGCGTCAAATAGTGTTTCTTCATACTTCAGGGCATATTTTCTGGCTGCAGCCACGAAGAACAGAATTTAGATGCTTGTTTTCCTTGGGTGGAAGAAAATGAAGATGTTCTCAATTTGTGACAGGATCTTTCAGCATCTCGTTTGATGTACGCTTTGGTTTTATTGTGATTCTTGCTTGATGTGTTTCTAACATAGGTTCTGCTATTGTATTGAGAGTGCATGCGCTGTGAAGTCCTTTCCTCACTGCCTTCATTTACTCTCTCATTACATTGTGACTTTGCGAGGAAATCATTCTACAATCAACCCCGATTCCTCGGTATGAGTATCTAGTGTGGATCTCCATCTTTATGAAGAATGTAAATCTTAGTTACTACCAAACTGGCAGCCTCAAATCAATGTGACCTCCTTACTCTGCGATGGTAACTTGTGCATCTACACATGCACATATTCGATGGGCAATACACCTCGGCGTAGAATGAATGCGTAAGAGAGTAAAATATGTATGCGTGGTCCGCCTCTTACTTCTAAGCTCTACACTTCGTGCTTATAACTTCCAGATCAAATCTGTCTTACCCCTCAACCCTTGTTCCCATCATCCTTCTCCGTCCTTCTCTCTTCAATTTCCCCATGAATCAAGCTAATCATCCCACACCCCTTTCTTTATTTTCTCTGCTTCCTGCCTCCTCTTCTCTTCCTCTTCCTTCTCTTCCTTCCTCCTCTTCATCTCCTTTTCCTTTTGTACCCGTTCATATTCCCTCTGTTCCTCTGTCTTCTTCGGTGCGCGAACACCCAATGCACCTGCTATAAGTCTTCGAGCTACCGCATCTGTTTTTTCCTGTCTGCGTTCTGGGCCCCGCGCAGAATTGGGGGAGGAGGATGAGGGGCCGGGGTAACCATAGGGATTCTCGAATTCTTGTGCAGAGGAATTGATGGGTTTCTTGGAGGAGGAAGAGGAAGGAGGAGGTGGAAAGTGTTCGCTGGGTGGAGGGGGAGAAATAGGGGTAGGTGGTGGTGCGGAGGGGAATGAAGAGGAGGTGGGGCGTAGTGTATTTTCTGTTGATGGGGGTTGAGTAGTGTCGGTTTCGGTTTCGGTGTCGGAACCAGAGGAGGCTTCGTCTTCCCAGGAGTCGGCGAGGGATATGGATTTTTTGGCTCTAGAGAAGGGTTTGGAGGGGGTGGTGGAGGGGTTGATGGTGAGGTTGCTGAGAGTGTTGGAGAGGTCTGGGAGAGGGGTTAGCTGCGGGGTTCGTGGGGGGAGATAGGAAAGAGAAATTAATTTACCTTTTGGTTCGACTGTCATGATTGCGATTGAATTGGAGTGATACTGAAGATTTGTGTTTGCTCGGTGTTCTTGAATACCTAGTAGGTAGAAGAATGCAATTAAATTGCGTTCAATGGTCCAGAGCAGGAAGTGTAGTGTGCGGTAACAAACGATCCACTACTTCTGTATGTCTTGACAATGGAACTTCAACTTATAAAACAGATGGGAGACTTTGCATGGTGTAGCAAATACTGATGTTAAATAAGTATCATGTGCGTAAATAAAGTACGAATTAGGAGGTGGTAGCTTCCTAATAGTAACTCATAACTCATGCCATCCCTCTCTCATAGAGTCGCGTAGCGCATTCTCCAGCTCGGGATATCCACGGCTAACCCGAAATGAATTCTCCGCATCGTGGATTGGTGGAATACGCTCTAGCTAGTCTTTAGCTCCCATTAATTATTGCTTGGATGGACGAACGGACGGCGCAAGACACCGAGTAGATACATATTAGGTGACGGGAACGGGAAATCAGAACTTGGGTTCTCTCATGTGGAACGAGTGATGCATCGTTTTACTAGTCTTTTTGGTACGAGCTGGGAAAGCGGACGTGAGTACATGGACGTACCGTAGAGGTCCAGAATTCAATGCAAGAGATCGTGCGTACCTACTACGTAGTTTGCTTTCCCCACAAATGCGAAGACTGCAGGTGGGTTTGGGTGAAGCTCAAGCTCAAGCTCAAGCTCAAGCTCAAGCTCATCGGCGTTTATTCCCGATGGGTGTTCCCGATGGGTGTTCCCGAGGTTCGAGGTTTGTAGCTTAAGCTTGAGGTACATCTTTTAATTACTTCGTAAACATCTATATTGATTATTACGACGGCGAGAGTATTTTATGATTTGTTTATACTTGGTAGGCTGACCATATTGTATTGTATATATTTGGTGTTTGTGTTTCTTTCTCAGCTAAGGACATATATCCGGACAGACAAGGTCAACATGATACGTTCAAAATCTCTCACGCGGGGTAGATTCGGGTACTCCAGCACAAGAACGTTGAAGCATTTCGTACGTAGTGACGATGGTAAACATACACATGAGGATAGATATGGAGAAACAATCAAGAATTTGAAGATTGGAAGTCACACTAGGGTTATATTTCAGGGTTTCACAGGTATGATGAGCAATCGACCTTTTTCTGAACATGTATCATGACTGATTTGATACAGGTAGACAGGTGACATCCCAAAATTAAGAATCGTCAATAATTCCTATGCTGATCTCAATATTCTAGAAAGGCCACAGCAAATGCCAAAGAGTCAATAGAATGGGGAACTAATATAGTTGGTGGTGTGACACCTGGAAAGAGCGGAGAGCATTTGGGATTACCAGTTTTACCTACTGTAAAGGAGGCAAGTATATCACGACTATGGATGTTAATTGCACTAACAACCTGAAATAGGCAATGGAGCAACTCAAGCCAGATGCAACTGGGATATACGTAGCAGCTCATCAAGCACCAAGTGCAATTGAAGAAGCCATTGAAGCAGAAGTTCCTCTTATTGTTGCCGTTGCTGAACACATTCCTATCCATGATATGTTAAGGGTATGATTCTATAGATTTACAATAATACGGAGCTAATATGTTTAAGATACATAATATACTGGACACTCAATCAAAAAGTCGATTAGTCGGTGCCAATGCTCCAGGAATCATTTCAGCAATTGGAAAATGTCGAATCGGTTTCCAACCCCTTTCTTGCTTCACACCAGGTCGAATAGGTATTGTCGCTAAATCTGGAACTTTAAGTTATGAAGGTAAGATACTAGGCAGATGGTCTTGATCAATGCTAATATCAATAGCCGTCGCATCAACGACCAGGGCTGGACTTGGTCAAAGTCTTTGTATTGGAATGGGTGGTGACGTATTGGCTGGTACTAATTTTGTGGATGCTTTGAAGATTTTTGAACATGATGATGATACCGAAGGAATCATTATTATCGGTGAAATTGGTGGTGAAGCAGAACTTGAGGCTGCTGCTTGGATTAAGGAATATAAAAAACGTTCCTCAAATCCCAAGTAAGTTTTCTAAAGACATTTCGAGTTATACTAACCTTCCATAGACCTATAACAGCACTAGTAGCTGGTGTTCATGCAGCTCCTGGTAGAGTCATGGGTCATGCTGGAGCTTTCACTTTACCAGGAGAACCTGATGCGTTGACAAAAATCAAGGCTTTCGAAGACGTAGGAGTTACTATGGTCAATCATCCAGCCAAATTTGGTAATGCTATGAAGACTTTACTAGAGAGCTCCGGAAGATCAAGTAGCGGTATGGCTACAGGTATTCATTCTCAAAAGCGAGGTATACATACCATGAGGGTACGTCCAACACTAAGGACTTCACAAATGAACATGAGACACAGAAGAACCATATATCTCAAAGAGGGAGATGCGTTTAAATTGCTCGACGAAAAGAAAATCATTAGAAGTCCAGCTGGCCACACTTACCACCTTGCTATTGGCATCGATCGAAGTAACCGATGTCCATGTTTAATAATACAAGGACCGGGTAAAGAGAATGAGTCCTCTACAAAATCGATAAAGCTTCCATTTTCATACGATGCTGCCAGAATGTCTAATGTACTCCATAAGTGCAGCTCTCATTTGGGCTTGAGACCTCAAAGTAGGTTATTGAAATCACTCATTTCCGGCTTGTATGAACTCTTCAAAGAAAAAGAAGCCTTCCTCCTCGAATGCGTCGTAAAAAATCAGAAAGAAACGAAACTAGAAGGTCATCAAAGAATGGTGGTCGTGAATGCACGTTTCGGTTTCGATGATGCTGCCTCTAAAAGTTCGAATCGTCAATCAGAAATTCATTCTCTTCCCCGCGCAGATATTCAAGATCCTGCAGAAACAGCTGCTGAAAAAGACGGTATAGTATACATCAAACTTGCCGGTGATGGCAATATTGGAACATTGGTGAATGATGCAGGGCTGGCTATGAATACTGTAGATGCGTTGGCAGATGTGGGAGGGAAAGCTGCAAATTTCTTGGATACTGGAGGGAAAGCGACGGCGGAAACGGTAAAGAAGAGCTTCGAGGTGATATTGAGAGATGAGAGGGTAAAGGTGGTTTTTGTCAATATTTTTGGGGGTTTGACTTTAGGAGATATGATTGCCGAGGGAATCCTTCTGGCTTTTAAGGAGTTGGGAGTTAAGGTACCGGTAGTCGTTAGGATTAGAGGAACGAATGAGAAGGAGGGACAGAGGATTGTAAGTGTTCTTTTTCTTTTTAGTTGTGGTCTAATTACTGTTTTGAAATGTGGTGAGAATAACAAGTGTTTACTGACTTTTGTCTTAAATTATAGATTGCTGAAAGTGGATTGCCACTATATGCGTATGATGACTTTGACGAAGCGGCGGCTAAGGTGATAGAATTAGCGAACTCCAGTGGAGCTTGAAACTACTTTTAGATCCAAGTGGTATAAATATATCAAGATCTTTTCGACGCTTTAGCGTCTCATCCGCAGAGATAGATATACTACCGGAGATATACCAAGGTGACGCGATCTACCAAGAACTTAGGGTCCGAAGAAGATTTGTATAAAAAATTGCCCTGCATGTTAGACAAGTACAAATCTTTCCTAAATTCGCATTGAAATGCTATCTCGAGAACACTAGTTTTACTACTGTCAGCCTAACATCATACCTGCTATTTTCACCGCTCAACCAGTAGTCGTGGTTTAAAAAAACAGATCTGAAACCCAATTCTCAAACTCATAGCGAGGTCTGAAGGCAATTCCACTTTCCAAACAAACTGTCTCGCAACTATCTTATAACTAGTTCCATCGTTTTGAGCAACATATACTCATCTAAGAAATCGAATTCCTTCTTTCACTCATCTAGATATCTGCTATCTCATCGTGCAAGCTGGTAACGAAGTTCGTTTACCGCTGATTTATGAATCTGTTACGCGAGATATCTCATCTAAGTTATTCGTCTAGTACTAGTATCTTGTGTCATGCTGTTATCATTTTATTACACTGATTTTGTGGTTTTGATGTCGTTTGCTTAATTTTGTTGTCTGAATTTATGGAGCAGTTGTTGTCTATAACTACTTGGAGCTTATACGGTGAACGAGATGTAGAGTTGTGTATAGGTACCTATCGGATGGAATGAACGAAGGTGTATCTGCTTGTTAATTCTTGAGCAGAGTTAGTTCTAGGATTACCATAGGAATTGTGCCTGTGCTATATAGTTCGAGGTGGTAATGAAGAGGTATGGGCTGTAGAGATAGCTTTTATACAAAGGCTGGGATGTTCATGGAGCCTAAATACCGATATTCACTCTGCTTGCGAGTCATTTGTGATTCACACTCTGTTATGTTGAGTAGTTTTCTATGTAAATGCGACTCGCTTTGCATATTCTCTTTTTATGTTACAATTGGGCACTTGGACGCGTCAACTAAAAGGGCATGGGGAGAAAGGGGGTTCGTTGCTCTAGCGAAATCTTTTTGATGTGGTTGAATAATTGGAGAATGTGAATAGGTTTACTTCCACTTCGGTGGAGCTCGTGTCGTATTGACGTGAGGGTGATTTTAGTTGTTGACGGTTTTGGATATTCGGATGGTAAGTCAAAATGGACGCCACAATTTTACTATAGTATACTATTGCCCACATTGGATGAAAATAATCAAGCTCTGTTCACTGGCGTTATTTCCATCTTGCAGGCAGATACAATAATAATCTGATTATTTTCAATTAATTCGAGAGCGAGTTTCTGTGTCTACACACTTCTAGCGAATTTTACTTCTGGCTTAAAACTTTAAGTAAGACTTCGAACTTCTCGTGCTAAGTGACTCCTTTTAGTGTATGGAAATGTGGTGGTAAAGAGAGTTACTACGGGTGGTGTCTGTCTTTGAACTGCAGTATTTATGCTCTGTTTGCAAGTCTTTGTTGGGAAGTTAGGAGAGATGTGGAGGAAGGTGTTGAGAGAAGAGAGGTGATAGTGTGTACCTTGATAGTTCAAAATATTCAATTCACTACATGTTTGCACAATTGTATAAATGCATTAGGAAGTGGTAACATCTAGTCTCTGCTTATGTGGGACTTATGCCTTAACATCTCTATCAGCCAAGTCTTTAGGAGGCACGAGGAAAAAAAGATCAGTGAGTTAGTCGATATGATTGTGTAGTAGTATTGAAGATAATTTACTTGCTTTGTTTGTGATATTAGGTGACCCGTGATATAGAATCATTTTGCAAAAATTGCCGCTTGAAAATGTTGTCCTAAAGGACAATAGTTGCATGTAACTTGATGTAAATGACTGGAACTAAAAATTTTCTCGTGCCCATGGTATTTTCTAATTTCTAAAGGAAGATCTAAAAGCTGTAGTAAAATATAAAGAACGAAGGAAGCCAAAGAATATTTTGAAACTACTGTAGAATACAAACACTATTTGAAGTAAAACTGATCGAATCGATCTGACTTAAATCACACTAAATTTGTAAGAAGTAAGAATCAATTAGAACATAATTACATGCGAATATGGTGTATAGTTTTGAAGTCGAGAGCCACGAGGCCTGTATATTCGCAATAAGCGCCAGCGTCCATCACGTGTATTCTTATTCATCTATATCACAATGAGAGCCCCTGAATGATTGGTGGGATATAACATGCCACCTTTTTGTCGTACACGAACTTTGCAACCACAGGGATCCAGACACGTGTGTCAGTCTTCAGACTAGCCCACATTGCCGACTTCTTCCAGCGGCCATTCTTCGACAAATTGACATCTCCTTTTGTGTAAGCAAAAATGCGATTGCTCGACACGAAAGATACGGAGAACCTTCGAGTGCAGAAATTCTCCCAACGGAATATCCCCTCGCACGCTATTCTTTCTCATAGGTGGGAGGAAGAAGAAGTCACCTTTGAAGATATCAAAATTGGCAATTTCAATCAGAAGAAGGGTTTTGCGAAGCTAAAAGAGTGTCGCAGAAGAGCCAGGGAAGACAAATATGATTGGGTCTGGGTTGACACATGTTGCATTGACAAATCAAGCTCCGCGGAACTTAGTGAGGCCATCAACTCAATGTATCGTTGGTATCAAGATTCTGCAGTTTGTTATGCATATTTATCTGACTTGGAGGAGATCGGCTCTTTGGATAAAAGCAAATGGTTCTCTCGTGGATGGACATTGCAGGAACTCATAGCACCACGTCATGTACTACTGTTTGATATGCACTGGCGTCTATTAGGAACGAAGGACGAGCATGCAGCTGCTATCGAACGCATCACGGGTATTCTCAGGGATGTCATACTCGGAAATGTTTACCCAGGATACTGCAATGCTGCCCAAAGAATTTCATGGGCTTCAAAACGAGAAACTACCCGGGAAGAAGACATGGCATACTGTTTAATGGGACTGTTCAATATTCATATGCTGCCGATGTATGGGGAAGGCTCCGAAAATGCGTTTCTTCGACTTCAACAAGAGATTCTTAAGCGAAATTCAGACCAGACGCTGTTTTTATGGACGGCTGCTCATGAGCCTTACAATCAAGGTCTACTAGCAACTTCTCCAAGTGCCTTTTGCACTCATGATGACTGCTTTAGTTGGCTGCCACTCTCTTCGAGGTCTGATTCCTGGATTCCATATACTTCACTTCTTCCATCAAATCATACCCCTCGCACTTTGCAGTACGACGAGCAAAATACCAGATATATCAATGGTCCTTTGATTGATGTACAATCTTCTTTTGGATCTAATGGACTACAATTGCCTCTACTTTTAAATGACAACAGCCATGTTTCACTCAGCGTCAACGGTACACTTCCACACTCTCCTATAATAATATGCCTCGATATTTTGACTTGGCATAATGATAGAATCTTTCTAACCTTGATGCCGGAACACCCCCCAAGCCCTTATACTTCTAGAATGAGCATAGACCGAATGGGAGCTTTTCGACGTCCGGCTTCCACAACTCTTGAATCCAGACCTCGAATCAATATGCCTTTATCCATGGAGCGGCAAACGATTACCGTTTCTCAAGTCGATACATCAAAATCCGGCAGTCCCGGGAAGTTTATATTTTCCCCCATACTACCATCTGGAATAAGATTCAGCAAGGCTTTTATTTTTCAATCTGATACCTCGAGCAGTCATTTGAATTCTTTTTCTGAACCATTTGAGTGTGTTGGAGGTGTTGTTTTATTTAATATATCGCCACAACACTGTAACCATGAACAAGTGATGCTGGCCTTTGGCACCCGGCAACGACTTTCACCATCCTGGTGCACTTTAGTTGGAAGTCACCAGAAATTTTCAGATTCAGAGATCAAGCATCTATATCCCGAGAAGAATGCTCTCAATTCTCGCTTGAATTCTCGTTCATATCTTTCTCTATGTGGCACAGTGCATTATGCATATATCAATGTTTTACACGATGTACATACCATACATTTAGATTCATGAATAGCTCAAGCACAAATCTTCTGTAAGATCAATGACTTGATCATCTTTTTGTTCTAGTGATTGATTCGAATTGGAGAGTGAACGTCTCGGTTGGGCTGAGGCTTGTCCCCCTTTTCATTAGCTACACTCAAATTTTCTAGGATTTTTTTGAAGTTACTAACTAACATATCAATATACTTGCTAGAAATTGTGTTGTTATATGTTGATTTTGGTATCTATTTTCTGGGGGCTATTCAGCTGATGATGCTGCAATCGGTAAAATATGAACTCTTCATTGAGATATTGAGGCTATGACTCCCAACTAGATAAGAAAGCAATAACTAGAAATTGTGATAAATTTATAGATTCGACTTGTAACATAACTATTGCCTGATTACATCGTAAATGATATATTTGTTTGCCAGTTAACTCATTGTTCATCTTAAAGCTTGGCCCTGTATATTGTGAGGATATAAGCTCTTGATACATCCCATACTATCAAAATAACCTTGATGAAAGATTCCAATCATTCATAAGGTAGAGCTCATGTGCAGGTTTATCTAGAAATTTCTGCTGGGTTTTAACCATATATTCGCTCTTATTGAATGATGGAAAGGAGGTGATTGCCACATATTCTGTATCATGCGTGACCAATGAGATCATTTGAAATTTTGGAAGATGTTGCGAGAAAGATCCGGTAAAGAGGTTGCGCGCGGTCACATCGTCAATACTTTCGAGGTGGGTTCAATTCATGAGCAGCTATATAGTTTACACCCACATCGTAAAGTCGACCCTCAATCCTAGCTTCATACAAAACAGCGAATTCCTTCACGTGGCAGCGAAGCATAGATAAAATGTATGTGCTGCTGTTATTCTCCATGCTGTGAAAAGTCTTCATTTCTTATTCTCGACAGGATAGGCCCACAGTTCTCGTCTGTTATTGAGAAGCTACACTTTCAATGATGTATTTCTGTGAGCGAAATAAGCTGCAAAATAGGGATGAAAGCCAACAAGTCTTTTCGAATTTTCATCCCACCAAAAAACATAAGAACAGTTAAAATAATTGCAAAAATATTATTAGTCCTGTTCAGGAGGGCGCCGCAGGATCCTGATTAAAACCAGCCGAACTGATTTTCCAACAAGCAAATTCTTCGGCTGTGAAGCAGTGATCCTGTTTGAGAGGATGTGAAAACCAAGTGCGCCACCACTAAGCCAACTGGATTTTGTTTGTTGTGAAATAAGTAGTGTTGTTTCTTAATTTAATGAGCGCTGAAAAGGTACCGATGTTGCTGATGATTGGACCTCGAACTTCTTGTAACTTTGGTGATCACATCACGACTTTCTGAATTGTGCTAGAACTGTAGCCGTCGAGTTGTTCTGCGTTACGTCTATTTTGACATGATAATTTTGAGTTTGGTTGAAAGTTTGAAACACCTGGTAGACTTTCATAATTCATTCGAATCTCAGGAACTGCGCTGAGTATTGGAAGTAGGTATCCATCGCAATCTTCAACTATCAAACGCCTGCTATTGATTTGGATAATTTCGAACCAACTTCACTCATGATTGTATTTCACACAGTAGACTTTTAAGTTTGAATAATGGCTCAACTTTGAGAGGAATTCATGTCCTTCTGCTCGCAAAATATGCAAGTCTCTCGGAGAAACAAAATGTATGGCCAAGCGTGTCCCATCTAAGCAATTATAAGCGTCCCACTCCAAGGCTTTCTTTCGTATAGACATCATGTACGATTTGAAGAGCTTCAGATTTATCCAAGCAACGACAATGCGTCATGTGTAAATGTGTAAAGATGTGGCCAAGCCGCCAGTGACAATGACCCTTTCCAGATCTTCAGCTCTCAGATCTTTGTAATTTGAAGCCCCTCATCTTAGAGAGCTTCAAACTTTCATCATCAACAGCAAGAAGAGACAAGACATCGTGTACCTACTGATCTCCAACTGAAGTCTGCATTCCGTAGAAACCTCCTGAGCAGTGAACGAAGAATGTTGCAAAAGCTCCTGCACGTAGTGGATCTATGTCTCTGAAATCTCCGTTCAATTCTGCCGAGTGATGAAAATTTTCTATCTTGACTCAAGACTCACGATTTACATTCGTAAGCCCTCACAAACAACCCCATGGAGTTAATATCCAAAGTTTCAAAAGGAAAAAAAGAGCCTTGCTGCTTTCCATACCCCATACGAATGGTATATAGTTATCATGTCATGTCAGTCAAATAGTGGATCATATCATGACAATCAAACATGTCATCCATGATAGTGGAATGAGTTCTTCCCGATGATCTGCCACGAAACAAACGGTGAAGGATCACTAGTAGTGTAAGTGCGGAAATATGTATTACTTGAATAGAAAGATCTCCATAGCATCTCGGTAATGGCATCATTCTCGGTAATATGCCCGATTTGACTCCGTTTGGAATATGGATATTGTATCGGAATATTCTTGTTCCCATGACTATAAATTGATTCATGGTGGAGTCGGGAGGGGATGGAATTTTCGTTCGTGAATTGGGGGAACTTGGCATGCTTGGGTTGAGGAAAGTGCTAATCTGCATGCAGGGTGATGGAGACTTGAGAGGCAGTAGGTGTTAGGCGTGGATCAGAAGGAGGAATATCACAACATCATAATATAAGACTCTAGAAGTGAGGAGTTATGAAGCTGCAAGTCCCTAGTTCCTTGCTCTAGTATAGAATATCTAAATTCTCAAGAATTGCCATTATTGATAGGTCTAATCCATATATAGGAAAGCCTTTGAGGGATGTGTGCATTGCCTACTCGTATGGTATATGTGATTTGAATCCGAATCTCAAAATTACCTATTACGCCTTGATGTTGGGCCAAGAATTTAAAGAATATTGGCAAGATAAATTCTCCGACGATTAGAATTCGGGCTGAATATTAGAATGTTGGAATATTATCGGAACCGGCGGGGCAAGGGATCAATTAACTTGATACATGCCACATTCTCTTATCGATATCGCAAACTGTAAGTAGCTCCGTACAGATAAAACCCGCCACGACTAGAGAGATAATTATGTTGGAACGTGGTATTGAATAGAATACTGGGGTTGAAAAAAGAGGGTGTTGAATAACATATGCCTCATATAACGGAAGAGTCATAGACATAATAGGAATGCTACTAAAAGGTGCAAAATCAATAGATCAATCCTTTACTTTACTTTTTCCGTCACATGAAGATATACTTCGTATCAAAGAACCAATTCCGCCATGGCTTCGGCGCGTAAATGGGTAGATGCGGAAGTGCTAATTAGGATCAAGATGCGGGATGGTCTTAGATTTCTTGCAGATTTTGACAAACTTGGAAGCTTGCTTAAAGTTAAATTCGAGCCCGATTCAAAAAATCCGATAATCGGAAACAATCTCTTTTAGGTCTAGAGATATTTCCATGATTCTAGAAGATATTTTGGGATGCTGGAGAGGATATATGTAAGCGAACATGTACATACATATATACATACATATGTAGTATGAGTAATTAGCTACTCTGCGTGGAGGTCTTTGGAGGGATTAGAAGAAAGGTCACTGGATAAGAGACCGCTGGCCTATTCTGCGACCGTAAAGCTACTCTATCCTCATGTATCCTTCCAGAATGAGGATTGCTGTAAGATACAGTAGGACAGAGATCTCATTGAAATTGTCTTGATTGGTTATGTTTACATAGTTTAAGCGGTGAACAGCGAAAAAGGAGGAGGCGAATATGCAATGGTTAAGTGTTTGCAGCTTGCATATGCAAGGGCGGTCTTTTTCCTCAGTGCCAGTACCTTTTTGTAAGAAAAATTTGCTGTGCCGTTGTGCAGAACATTATGTACCTAAAAGAGGAGGCTCGTGTTCTGCATGTGTACTTCAGGATATATTTCAAGTGTAAAAACGTGCAGGATTTGAGTAATACGGCTAGGTCATGCTGGGACGCGTGAATGGTACCTTGAACCAGGTTGCGTGCATTTAATATACGATTGCATGAGGTCGTTCACAAACAGGGCAAGTAGACGTGACAAGAACGCGTCTCAATAATCCTTCAACATACGAGACCAACAGTGGCTTTTCTGACGTATCATTTTCCAAGTTGATTTTGAAAGCGGGTCTAAAATGATTAGATATTGGGGGCATAGCCGAAAGAATCAACCCATCTCCTGGGAATTTTGCGATTGCTACTCCGTATAGTATTTTGAGTTCGTACTCGGTGAGAAGGCTGGATACTGAGCTTTGGCATTTTGCTTTATGTGTAGGTAGTTCTAGAAATTCATTCGATTGTTAGTTGACCATTGGAAAGCTAAGGTCGATCCTCCAGAATCTAGGTACATATTTCGATAGCCAACAAGGGGAAAGGAGTCATGGATGGATGGTATGCAATAGTGTTTGTGGAGTAGACAATTTAACTAACATGTCTTGGATCTTATCTCACAGTGAAGTACCTACGTAGGTAGTTAGCCTTCACTGCTGATATTCATCCGCACTACGGAACACGCCAAAGGATTAGATATGAGATAGGACTGGAATGAGGGGGAATGCGTCCGTGGCTAACATTCAATTTCCTTTAAACCGGGTCACGGTCATCCAAAACTTTATTGTTATTTTCTCTCGGGCCGTCGTGGGGTTGGATGAGTTAAAGCTTCTAATTATGATGAATTGTGAGACATTGGAAGCTTCATACTATGACATCTCGTAGGGCATCCCGACGTTACCGCATCAATATGTCAATTCAATTTTTATATCGCAGAAGTGTAAGATTCGGGAAGGATTAGTCGTTTTGACCAAGATGAAAGCGTGGAGAAGTGATGAAGGGGGTTTTTTTTATCTTCGTCTTTCTTACCACCTCTATATTTGGGGGGTCGCCATGTGCCAACATCAGCAACGCCCGCAACAAATTAATATGTAGCTGTGTGCGCTTTGATGTCGTGTTCCCCCAAATCGGAGTGAATTTCAATAGCACAAAAGAAAGTCAAACGGCTTTCGTAGATCACAATATACTTGACGAGTTTTGTGGGTGTGCGGAAGTTTCCTTTTGATTGGCTCACTCGGAATATTCGGTATATACTCTGAAGTTGGTTGTTCCACCGAGAACTCAGGCCCTTGGGAAAGGTATGAATTTTGAAACCATTAGATGGCCAGGGGATGACAAGATAGCTAAGATATCAGGTTAAGGAACAGTAGATATCATGTCAGGTACCGTTCTCAGCTGACAGTACTACTGAATATAGGCAGAAGAAGTCATGTCAATGGCACGCATGTTCCACGTTTTGTATGGAGAAGAATTTCAATATCACATAACCTTATCGAGTAGTGCAATAATAGTACCACATCGAGGCTTGGACAGTTGATTGCAGCTGACATTGGCATCAAAAAACAGGATATTCGAAGTTTGAAATGAGTATGTTGAACCGAAGTTTGTAGATCAAGAAATATTGGCTTCTCTTCACCCAATTGAATGCTAGTCTTTGATATTGGATTGCAGATATTTTGCTATTTTGCATATCTAGCCTTGAAACTTATACCTCTGTCACTCCGCTCAACTCAATCTCACAGAGCTTTGAATCTTGAACGACACGCAGGGACGAGGATACTATGCTGACATGATTACCAAGATCCGATCAAAGTTCCTACTACTCGTGTCACCATTCGAAACCCTGTTTGGACGATTCATCGACATGACGGGGCTGAATTGGACTGCGTGCTAAATGAATTTGAAGGCGATTTATAATTATCGCCCCGTTGACTACTGCACTGAATGACTTGAGTTCCTTACTCACCGCTTCATCGCTTCAATATCTCTTCCCGTCGAAATCACAATATTAAATCTCGGGAAGCCTTCTGTGACTTGATTCATGATTCTTTTTTTCTCTCGGGAATATTCCATGTCATCGTGATAATAATTGCTGGCTGCATGAATTAATAGAAGTTTCCTTATCTCTCGATTTCATCCTACGATACGGGACCTCCCAAGCTATCGTCTACCACCAATCACTGTTGATGTTGCAGTGAGTCAACTGACTGCACTGTCACTTTGATGACTTGCTCTAGATGTGCATATTTTGCGGCGGCGAACGTGGTATTTTGTGGTTAAAATCCGTTGAAGATCCGAAGAGTTCGTCTGTCGAAGATTGAAGTTCGAACAGGGTAATTGATAGAATTATCCACTTCTTCTCGGCATGTTTCTGCACGGTCTAGTTTCTATATTAGCAAATGACAAACCCAGACCTTTTCAATATCAACCACTCCATCACGCTCGAGCCCTTCCTCTTGTTGACTAGCTTCGAAATCATTTTAATCCACTCTTGAATTGTATAACCCCAGCCATAAGTTTTTTCCATGTCACGTACCTTGTAACTCGATATGCGAGGCACGTTTCGGCAATGGCGTCAAATATCATGTCAAGCTGTCATTCGTTCACTTCCGTGACTATACAAAATCTCCGAGGACTTCAACTAGGTTACATCGGAAAACAGCTCAACATCAACCACTCAATGGTCTCCAAAGACTATTGGTTTTGAACCAGGGAAACTCTTGGAGCCAATGGATATTGATTTCAGTGTTTGTTCACCCCACCAAGAATAGTTTACACTTACCCCTGGGTCCTCGATCAGGCTGGGTGGCTCGGGTGGGTGGATTGACCGCCCAAGGTCGGAAAGATGGGCAAGGATCTAATAATTCTGCACTTCTGCACAGTGCACACCCACCTGCAGCTCAGTTCAGTTCTTTGTTTGTTCGATGATACCATCATACCATACAACAACACATACGCATCCATCCATCAAATGATCCCGACCTCACAGACCATAGGTAAGACACTTATGCCGCTCCATAGTCCAACACAGACACTTTCTCCACTTGAAAAAGTAGCTCCAAGTACCGGATACGATCATTGCAAGTTTTATTATTCTTATATAGGTACTGGTGCCTACATCTTGAGTTGATCTTGGACCTTCATTACGTCTGAACTAGATCTGTCAGGGTATTTGGGCTGGTCTCTGAGGATCAATAGATCCTAATAAGACTCGTTCACTTATTTCTCTTGAACCCTAACCTTTTTCATCCTCTTTCGTTCACTTACATTTCATATTCATTACACCATTTTTCAATCAAGACCAAGAAGTGAGAAGTAACAAAAGGACCCAGTCGGTTCAACAGTCCAACGACTGATAACAATGTTTTGATAATATAAATCGAGCTTGATACTTGCTCCTTGGCCAAGCAACCTCACTTCATCATAATGCGGGGCATTCACTTATTGTTCGCAATGTTGATGTTATTTCTTCTATCATCCGCTCAAACACTCGTTGCTATAAATGGTTTCTCGATATCAGAACCATCACCTTCAACATCTCCTAGCACAACAAAACCAGAGTTCTCGACATCGAGGAAGGATGAATCGACATCCACGTTATCTACAGCCACATCATTGATCACAAACACAATCGCTATCTCTTCTATTCTATCAGCCTCTTCAACTTCTGGAACAGAGCACCTTACGGGCAATGCCGAAGTTGCATCAACAGCCACAACGAGTGATGCTCAATCGACTCAAACAGCAACTTCATCCACAAGCTCTGGTACAAATCGCAATACGCTGATCATAATTCTCGCTTCTGTCCTCGGTACACTCGCTATCATAGTTGTTTCAATTGCTGTATATCTTCTCAGGCGATATCGAAGGGAACGTAGTTTTAGTGGAAGAGGAGTGACTCCGATAGACGACAGCGAAATCGAATCATGGCGACGCTCTGGGAATGAAAGAAAGGTGTTTATGGGCGAGGACTTGGTATTCGACAAGGAGACTGGAGGTCGAGACTACTTTCAATCCAACACAATACAAATGGCGCACTCTCCGGGTTGGACGTGGACTGCTTCTCCTACATCCACTCGAACACGATCTACTTTTTACCCTTCAGGTATCTCAGGATACGTACCTGATACCCCTACTTTCCTCGCTCAGGCTCCGAACGCTAGAGTTGGTCTTACCGACGAAATCATACCGGGTGCAGAACCATTTATCAAACCAGCGGAACGACATAGATCAAGGTTATCAAAGTCAGGAGGCCATTCACGTACGAAGAGCAGGAGGAGTAGTTTGAGTGCGAGAAGTATGTGGAGTATCAAAAGTGGCAATGGAGGCGAATCAAAAGAATTGAGAGCCAATGACAGGGTAGCGACATGGTACGATCCAGAAGATGACTTTCGAACCCACAGAGATTACAGCCACAACAGAGACTACAACGATTCACCCATGTCATTCCGAGAAATGACACCAGGCCCGGGGACGCCTGGGCCAGTCACATCATTATCACCAAGACCACCACCACGTGCTGCGCACCCGTCATTCTGGGATAGCGACCGTGAGATTGGGTTGGCCATCTCATAGTATTAGGCCTGGACGCCAGTTCTTTTTTTGTTTAAATGCATTGTTTGGTTATGGGGGCAGTGGAGTTAGTTTATTATAAACGATGGGGGTTACTTATATTGATACCAAGGAGGATTTGTTTATATTGATGGAGATTGACAACTCGGGGAAGAAACCGTGCTGATCGGTGCAACATTGTTTGCACTGTAGAATGGGAATTTGAAATTCACCACTCGATGGGAGATTTTATTTATGATATGCACAGTCTGGTGACTGAAGCAACAGAAGAAATACACAGAGGCATGATGTAGCATGCAGATATGACAAATTAAATATAAAATCAATACACAAATAAGCTTTGGCTTCACTTATTCCAAGTTTCTAAATGCTTCAAATCTGTACATTGCGCTCATACATCTGAAAAAGTCGAAGTAACGTTGTCCGAGTACTCTGCTAGCCTCAGCAAAATACGTTGAACTTTCTACAGCCTCACTAACAATTCAAACCTTGGAAGCCATACCCCTCAGAAGCCACAGTAATAATACTTTCACGTGACTCTACACGGAATTTCGCGTCAGCGTGTTTCCCAGGCTTAAATACTTCACCGCCTCTCAATTGAGAAATGAATTGCCCAATCGCATTTGCTCAAAGTCAAACCCATAAATCAAACTACTATTCCCATCCTCGACGTCACTACCACCGGACATCCTAATTCCTCCTTCTCACGAATACGAATATTTCAACATGCCGCCACGAAAGAGCGATGTCGCGAAGCCGGTCGTTGGAGATGAAGCTACACCTGTCAAAGAAACGACGGTAGTTCGAGAAGGAATTAGTATTGAGGTTTGTTCTTATAATTACTTTCTTTAGACGGACCAGACTCCAAATTCTTCTCTTCGATTGAATTTCTGGAATTGGGTTCCATTGACTCTGAGTGACCTCAATTACTTCGATTTCTCTCCTCGCATTCGGACTATACATCAAACTAATACACGTGGTGATGGGCAGGATCTTAGTCTCCCGAAAAGTATCGTAACGCGATTGGCGAAGAGCGTGTTGCCGCCCAACACGCAGATTCAGGGAAATGCAATGTTGGCGATGGGAAAGAGCGCGACGATTTTTGTTAATTATTTGGCTACACAGTGAGTAGATTAGGGTTCTTTGGAGATTCGGAGGATTGAGAGGAGCAAAAGCGATTGGATATTCGGGCAACACTGAAAACGAATGTTTAAGAGAGAAATGAAGAAGGGAAGCGGGAGAGATTGTGTGAGCAGATTGCTAATGCGATTTGGAATGGAATAGTGCCAATGAAAACGCACACAGCCGAAGTGTTAAAACGATAGCGCCGCAAGATGTTTTTAAGGCGTTGGATGATATAGAATTTCCTGATTTTAAACCAAGGTTGGAGGCGGAACTTGCGAGTTAGTATTCCATTCTGTATTGTGTGGTTATGGGCGTTTGTTGGAAGGCAAACCAAGGGAAATACCACATGCTAATCACGAATAAACGAATATCAGAGTTTATCGAATTGCAAAGCGACAAAAGAAATACATATAGAAAGAAAGTCGCAGCGGACAAAGTAGCTGGAAGTCAAGCGGGAGGTGAAGACGGAGAGGGCGATTCGGAAATGTTGGATCGAGAAGGGGATGGAGAACCAAAGGCTAAAAAGGTCAGGCGAGATGGGAGCAGTGGGGGCAGTGGGGAGGCACAAGAAGAACATGACGACGAAATGGATGCAGATGAAGAGCATGATGAAGAGGTGGAGGGAGAGGAAGGCGAGGATGATGAAGAAGGGGAGGGTGAAGCAAGAGAAGACGACGACGGAGAGGAGAAATTTGATGTTGAGGAGCCAGAAGAAAAAGAGGTAGATGACGAAGCGCTGGATAATGGGGAGGATAGTGATTGAAGCTAGCATTGTTGCGTATGACTTTTGAAGAAGAGTGGATGTGAAAAGGAATATCTTGTTTGTTAAGGATTGGGATTGGAAGGAAAGCGAAGCGTGCATTTGCAATGATGGAGTTTGGAATATGGATATAGGTTGTAAAGAACAAAAGTCCGCCAGGCACAGCAACATATGATTGTAAATTTATATCCGCCAAGGTTCTTTGGATATAAATTTTACGACGGAGGGTGATCCCAAGCAAGAAAAGCTTGTATTTCAATTTCGGGATAGAGAAAAGACTAGTGTCTAACTGCCCTCCAAAAGGAATAGGCTTGAGGACCTGCAATGAGCTTCTTGAGTGAAGTAATCCCCAACCTGCACACATCAAACTTTTACATGAATTTGATCAATAAGTTGAATCAAATTGCATAACCTTTCAAAACCATGTATCGGACAGTAAGGCAAGGGCACATGCATTGGGAGTATCAACAAAGCACCGTTCCCAGCTACATCTTATTGCCAAGTCAGGCATCCTTCATATTTCATCTAAAAGTACCTAGATAGGTATATTTGAGAAATTGGATTCATCATATTGCTAGCCATTTTCATGATTACAAATATCCGCTATAAATCAATACACTACCAACATAAATGTGTCATGTTTTCAAACATCAAACTTTCGAAGATGGAGAGGAAGTATAGAATGAACATTCTCAACAAGCCGTAAACATTACCGCAAGGTGAGAAAAAAAAGTCTGCATACAAATGAAGGCTTTGGGAAGTCCATCCTGATGTCAATTTTCTCACGTAGTCAAATGCAAGAGATAATTCATCAGGTTCAATAACATCTAGGGTGATATTGTTTGCCGATCCTGGATATTATGTGCAAGTTGCAGTAGTAGACTCTCGAAAGTATGTCATAGTGTTTAGGGAGCAATAGGCTTCTAGGTCCACCTTCCTCCTGTGTGGGAAAATCCGAATTCGATGACAGTGAGCGAATTAGGGAGGCCAGTTACCAACCCCATATATTGAGATCGTTGAGTGTTTGTTTGTGAGGCACAACTAGGTAAAAGAAGGATAGATCATAGAGGTGTAATTTTACGAAGGAGGAGTAGAATTAAGATGTTTGCAAAGGCGAAAACTAAGTTACCAGCTATTGAAATTATGATTTCAGGGTAAAATTTAGGTACCGTGAGTGTGGAGCGAATTTCTTGTCCTACATAGTAAACAGAATGCAATTCTAAGTCCTGGCCTTATGATCGTAGTGTGATGCTGTGTCTGATATGCTTACACACTACGAATAACGACAATAGTCATTCAATCTCCTCGCGACTATTCGTCTGATAACCTACCATACACCTTTTTTACCACTGTAATCTTGAATATCGGAGACGAGAGTTTGACGTCGACACAATGTATTATAAAGGTTGAGGCGTAGCAGATCAATGAAACCAACTGTTCAAACAAATCAAGTCAATAACAGTGAATATGTCTTTCAAAAACAAAAATTGTAACAAATAGATAGTACGATGAGTTGCTGTTGCGACACGAATGAATATTCACGTGAGCGCACACGCTAGCGTTAGCGCACAAACGTTTTGCATATAGCTCTCGTAGCTCTAGAACCTAGAAAAGAATAATTACAATATCAAACGTTGGATTAGACTTATTACGAAGACGTCATGATCACCACCGAGGTGATATCAATAGATGCGTTGTAGTGATATAAGTATCTCATTACACTTTCATTAAGCGTAGCGAAGCGAATGAATAGCGAGCGTGTGGGGCAAGGGGGCTCGAGGGGGGCTAGAGCAACAAAATATAGATTAATAATATTCTTATAAATACTAGTCAAAGCTTTATTGTAGCACGCAAGCTAAACGATCAATTCACTAGGAACAGAATACTGCCATGAAGCCTTAATCCAACAATTCAAATTGAAACATGATGATATTGTAGTATATAATAATATGTAAGAGTTGTGGCCCCGGCTTATCGCACACCACTCTATTTCGTGACAAAATCCCTGCAAAAATATCGTTTTTCTATATAAATTAATTTTTTTTTTAATTCTTTAATGAATCAAAGATATAATTTGAAAATTGGTTATATAAATATTAGTTATTATTAGTTTCCTAAAAAATGAGTGAATAATTTTTAATAATTTTTTGAATAAAGTTATAAGTATTTAAAATTGAAGATTTTTAAAATCTTTAATATATAATATTTTTTCTATACAAAAAAATCTCTTTTTTTAATTTTTCAGAAATTCTAATTTTAAAAACCTCTAACTTTCTACAAAAAATTATCAAAAATATTTTATTTATTTTTTTGAATTATTTTATTGATTTTTTATTATTTATATCAGTTTCAATAATTCAATCTATTTATATATCAAAATAATATATAATTAAAAAGTTGAAAAAATGAGGGTTTTTGGTGTGTTTTCGCTAAGTGTGTGATAAGCCAGGGCCATAACTCTTACATAGAAAGTAAGTGTTGAAAGAAAGTCAAACTATTTACTCTCCCCTCAGCTTGCAGTTCTTCCCTAGTCTGTTTTCTCTCTCTTTACTTCGACTCTGTTCCGCGGCTGTTTGCGTAGAACCATATTCAAACCCGTATCAGCTAGAAAATATACTCGTGGCGGCCGAATATCACTAAGTAGTCTTATAATTTCCTTAAAACATTGAATCCACGGCGACACTTGCACATTATTCTGCAGAAAAGAGACAAGAGAGCTGTCTTCCCTGGACAAGCCAAAGATGAACTCAGCAAATGGAACACTGCAGGTTAAGAACCGATGAATTGGGTGACCAGAAGAAGTGCAGTATTGTTGTTGAGCGGGCCACGGTAAAGACGGTGCAGACTGAAAGAATGAGGCCTATTATCTTGACCTAGGCGAGCTGTTTCAAGCCTAAGCTGACAAATCGGCAAGCAATTGATGACGTGATAGTTTGATGAGACAGTTCAGAACTATAATATACAAAAGAAATATATCAACGAGACCGGGGTTATCACAAAATACGTTACAAGTATAGGGACACTGGCGATGGCGTAGACGTTAGGATACTTTTTAGATAATATCGGTGCAATTGAAGAGAATAACATGATAACACCTATTGCATTGAACATTGATTGGCCATGTTTTTTCTCAAAAGTTGTCGTCTGAATTGGTTCAAGACAGTCGAGGTGACAAATTTCGCCATTCGATATCGGAATAGAGAGCATGAGATTTAAGTCTGGCGGATGAAGCACCCTTTCCTGTCCACACACAGCTTTACATTGCCAGGCAGGTTGTACAATTTCCAGAGCTTCTGCAAGCACATCCATATCCCATAATACCGGCAGACTGATGGCTGCTACGTCGCGTTTAGAAAATGCATCTAAGCTAGCATCGCGGTTTGCTCTACAGAAATACGAATTGACGATATTCTAGAACTGATCAGCGAGCTATGTTTTGGTGTGTAGTTACACGACATAAAATGTGACTTGTGACTTACCGGTTGATCTGGAAATGATACACATGCCGTGCAAAGAGCTAACCGGTTTGCTTTTGCGGTAGATTCGGCAGCAGTGCTCGATTGCATCCAAGTAGAGGTTCCATATATTACTGCGGCGATAAGACCAAGTGACGTTATAGCTAGCGTTAACGGGCTACTTTTTATTTCTGTGTCTTTCAACCAACCCCACAGGGCCTGGAGGAGAACCAATTTTGTAGGTGTGACTTGTGGTGCCGAAATCACCGGATCAGCGTTCAAATCATCTGCTCCAGAAGAAGTAAGAGATTCGGGGTTGCTCAGAGAAGTATCAGTTGTGGGAGGCTTGCTCGAAGACGCAACAAGATTATGTCCTGTCAAAGTTGGAAGGCGCACCTCTGTTTGGATTGATACATCAATTGACCCTGTTTGAGTTGACATATCAATCGATGCGGGGTTGCTTAGAGAAGTATCAATATCAATTGCGAGAGGTTCACTCGAGGATACAACGAGATCTTGTCCTGCCGAAGTTGGTGAGCGCGACTCTAAATGAGTCGATATCTCAATCGATGCCATCTTAGTATCCTCTAAAAAGATGAGATAGATGAAACGATCACATCATGAGAAATATTGACAATTTTATTCCAAGGTTTTATTCATAATCTCACCAATGAGGCTGGGGAGTAATTTATGATTGGTGGACAGTCAGTCTTGATCATAACCAAATCTAGGCTGTGCACCACAGCCACTTCAGGAATACATAATACTCACTCTACCCATTCGATCGTATGCAATACGCGCTAGAGACTTCTCCAGATAGAACGAAGACTTGCAAATTCCATTTTCTCTACGCACCCTATTGCAAAGGCCTGATGGCACCCTAACAACTCGCCTTCAAAGCCAGAAAAAAAACACAAACTTGAAGTCACGACAATAAAAGCACCAAAGAGTTGATTCAACACGATCCGTTCATTCCAGTTTGATTCCAAGATCAAGTAAGTTACTTGCAACCAACCAATTGATTCTTCTCCCTTTCCTCCCTTCGTTCCATCTGGTATCTAGAAATCCAGTATATACAATATACAACAAATAACCATATAAGCCATTGCTTCTCATTTATCCCTATACCCATATGTATCTACCCCTGTGTCTCCACGAGGCTTATTACCAAAATAATTACAACCGTCTCCATTCCCTTGACCACAACTCTTCAGTTGTTTCACCACCCTGGAAACAATATTAGATAAAATACCATTCGACTCCACCAAGATATCTGTCGACCTTAGTATATATAATATGATGCAAAAGCCACCAAACTGGCCCATCCCATTTGATGCATTTTGTCAATGACTAAAAAAATAATGCCAATCAATAATAAACAAAACTCCATATTCACCCATCCATTGAGACTCATCAATTCCGGAGCTCTTGGGTGATCAATATAGTAAAAATGCTGATGTAGAATCACTACCAGACTGACAAACGCTAAAGCCGCTTGATGAAACAATCTTAAAACCACCCTCTACCTCAACACCCCCCAAATTCATTATGATGAAGAGTTAAGAGTAGCGAATCTCCCCTCGAAAGCTCTCAATCTTTCTTGTTCAATCGTCTTCTGTAATTTCCTCGTTTCACGTACAGCTTCTTCTCTTTCGTTCTGTAGTTCCATTACTTCAATCTGTGCGATATTCATACGGCCGACAACTTCCTCCATCTCTCTATCTGCTTCTGCAAGAGCAGCTTCAAGGTTTACAACTTGTTGTCTTAAAATCTCAACCTTCGAGTCCTCGGATACCGACATTCCTTTTCCGGATGTGGTAATAGAAAGACGCGGTACCTTCTTCGCATTTGCAAACAAAGGAGACATTGGCGATTTAGGCCCGAATGAACGAGGGGAACGGAGTTCCGACTTCACGCGAAGAAGCTGGATATTATGACTATCCTTGATATCACGAATCTCATCTTCATGACGAGCAATTCTGACCTCAGAAATATTCTGAGCAGCCATAAGCTTCTCCTCGAGAGCTCTGAGCTTAGTTTGAAGGAATGTGATCTTTTGCGCATTGGCTTTCTGCTCCTTCTCTCCTCGCTCAATAGCGTCAGCTAGGCGCTGTCTGAGAGTGCTATTTGAAGCAAGTTGCAGTCTGACTTGTCCAGCTAATTCCTCGACTCGTCTGGCTGATTCACGTAGCTCATCTGCCAATTGCATTTCCTCTTGAAGATGTACCTTCTCGGAATCTCTCAAAGATTCCGATTGCTCTCTGACTGCCTCAAGCTCTTGTTTTACAACATCTCTTTCAGTAATTGCGTCAGACAAGCTTTTCTCCAACTGCTCCATAGCTCTTGCAGTATCCTCGTCATTAGAGGCTGAGGTTTCAAGGGCCTTGATTCGCTCCAGGGAAGCTGAGTAAGCCGCTTGAAGATCCCGGTACGATCGCTCAAGTGTCTCGGAGGTTGCGTGTGAGCTGCCGGGACTAGAATCTGTGCTAGATCGTTTTATTAATATGTCCTTCTCTTGTAACAAGCTTCGTAGCGAGCCGATCTCCTGTTCAGCGCGATCGAGATCCATCTTCAAACCACCTAGACCTTTTTCACATTGCCACTTCTGCTCAATTGCTTCATCAGCACGGCGACGAAGGGTATTGATTTCCTCTCTAAGATTTGAAACTTCCTTATCGTATCCTTGCCGCCTCGGGGATTGGTTCATAGCGCGATCTCTTTCCATTTCCAGTTGTCGAATTTTCTTTTCATTTTCACGATTCTGGTGCTCTTGACGTTCAAGCAAACTTTTAAGAGCACGATGTAACGAATCTCGTTGGAGTTCAATATCCTTTA
Organism: Botrytis byssoidea; assembly: GCF_014898295.1. NCBI lineage: Eukaryota > Fungi > Ascomycota > Leotiomycetes > Helotiales > Sclerotiniaceae > Botrytis > Botrytis byssoidea. The sequence goes on from NW_024065845.1 coordinate 1,280,917, forward strand.
CTCTTTCTGCCAAAGCTTCTCTAGACTCAGCAGTCTTGACGGATGTTGTCCTAGATAACCCAGGTGATCTGGCAGTTTTGCCAGTGTGTGCGAGAGAGTTGGCCCGTTTCAAGCCACCTAGACCACTACTCAAACCACCGAGTCCACTGATGCCACCAATGCTCATTATGGATGATCTCGACCTGGGTAGATTGCTTATGCCGTCTTCTTCCGAAAGGGTGTTGAATTGGTTCATCTCCATTTGTAGCCTTTGGGCATTGATCAATGTGGTATTCTCCTTCTTTAGAAGTTGGATTTCCTGATTCATCTTGCTTTGCTCGTAAGTCAACTTTTCATGTTCTGCAGCTTGTGCTTCAAGTCCTTCAACACGTGCCTTGAGCTGAGGAACAATTTCATCTCGTAAATTATCACGCTCGTTGTGTGAGGTTTCAAGATCACCTTTGAGTGCAGTCAAAAGATCTTCAAAGTTTTCCCTGATCTGTTTCTCTTCGGACAGTTTGCGTCGAAGATCCTCACAAGTTGCCTCCAACTCTTTAAGTCGCCCATTGGCATCCACTGAATTTATAGCTGCAAGATCAACCTAAGCCGTTATGTTAGTTGTATTCATTTCTGTTTAATTTAGAGAAAATTACCTGAGCTGCTCTTTCTTCCAAAGACCGAATTTGTGTTTCGAGTTGCTTTCTTATAGCTCTCTCATCTTGTAGCTTATCTGTAAGCTCTAATTTGATAGAAGCCTTCTCTTGCTCTGTCTTTCTCTGTATTCGGTCAAGCTCATCCTGCTTAGGATCGGGTTCTCCATATCTGGGAATCACACTTGTTCCAGAATCAGAGAAATAATCACTTGTTCGCTTGCTACTGTTTGTTCCTGAATTTTGGGCCTCGAGCTGTAACCTGTCTACAAGATCTTCCAGGTCCATCTCCCTTCGTATGGAAGATGCTAGCTCTTGGCTAATTTCTTTCAATTCTCGCTCCATCTCTTCGACTAGTAAAGGCGGTGGACTAGGCGTCGCTATGGGTATTTGTAGATATGCGTTTTCGAAGTAATGGGCAGCATCTGCATTGGCTTTGGGAATATCGATTGCGGCCGGTGGCGCTTTAGTATGTGTCCTCGAAAGGGAGTCTTCAAATTCCGAAAGTTTGTGCGGAGATGCATTTGACGACGGTATGGGTGAGTTTGGTGAATAATCTGCCTTATCTTCCGAAAAGGTTGTCGTTGAACTCGATGGGGATACGGCACCTCCCCAGCTACTAAAGAAAGAACCAAGTTTCCCCGGTGATTTAGGTTTATGTATAGTTGATATAGAGTCGTGAGATTCGTGAGTATAGGTTCGTGCCGGAGCATTAGGTATAATATTATGTGGTGGTGTAGCTTTGGATGAAAAAATGGACATAGTAGCAGAACCCGGACGACTTCCTGGACTTGAATCCCCGTACCAATGACCGGTAGATTCAGAATCAGAACTTAATGGCGAATCACTAACCAATCTCTCATGCCTCGAGGCTCCCGGTGGACGTGTTTGAGACGGAACTAAAAGGTTCGGACTTTTTGGACTAAGGATTTGTTCTTCGTTATCTGTTGGTTGTTCTTCGTTATCTGTTGGTTGTTCTGGTAGCGTTGGCGTCACTGAAGTCCAAGCGATATGTTCGCTCGAGAATCTCCTAATTAAGCAGTCTTAGCATCAACATGAAACAATGAATAAGTTTGATCAGATGTCAGAAATGGTGAATGCCCAGTAAACATACTTTGATGATGGACGTTCTTGTTTCGAAACACTCTTAGAGCTTTTAGAACTTTTGGAGCTCCTTGAACTTCTTATTGAACTTCGGATGGAATTTCTATTGCTAGAACTTTCTGGGGAAAATGGCAAAGCGCTTTTTATATCCGATGGAAATTCGTAAAGTGTTGGACTATCTGCAACATTCGTATACCGAGAATATGGAAGATCCGGCTCTGGTAATTCTTCGATAGATGGACTGAAGTATTCCGCCGTGGAATACCTGGTGGAAAACCTGGTTGCCAAGGGCGAGGCACTTACAGGTAGAGGTTTGCGACGAACGGAATTTACTGACGACGTGGAAGCAGTTGAATATGCGCGCGATCGGGCTGTGGCTGACTGTGTTTGTGAGAACTGCGAATGTGTAGGATTCTTTGGTCGAGAATTTGGCCGATGTTGGTTTTCATGTGGATTTGGCTGTGGAATGGTGACCGGGGTAGTTGAGTCCGTGAGATCAGATGGATTCAATTGAGTATTCGAAGCGTAATGAGTCTCAGAATCAGGAGTTGAGGGGTGAGCTTCTGGTTGTATATCTGCGACGGACGCCATTCTTTCTATAAGGCCCAGATGGCAATATCAAAACATTAGGGTTTAGATGAATACCGGAAGAAGAAAAGGAAAAAGATGTGCAATCAAGGAAGGCCGCTGGAAGAGGTTTGGTTCGAAGGGGGGGAAACGAGGGATGGACCGTATGGGAGATAGAATGGATCAAAAGGGTCGAAAGAGGTTGGAACCCCCGACAGTGAAAGATAAACGATCACAGTAGTAATTGGGCTTAATGATGTCCGGGATTGGGATTGAAATTGAGGAGTAAGCTGGGGGTGGAAGTGGAAGAGGAGAAGAATTAGGTTTACTCTTCAGATTTTGAGATGGAAAGTCTTTCGAACGAGAATTGAGATCCAATGGAGAGGTGGTAGACTATGAATTAAGATTTACCCTTAGCAATAATAGTAAACAATAGAATTTACCCTTCACCAGAATCAATCTTCATTAGTGCTTGGTTCTTACTCTTTTCACTTCACTTGGGAAAATGAGTTTTGACTCAAATTGGTAGTGACTGCTACCGTTGAACCAGGATAAGGATGTGAAGACGGAAAAAATGGACGCGCTACTCATTTGGAGTTAGTGCGGGAGGACGGACGAACCTGGTACTATTACCGATGGAGAATAGTCTCTTCAAAAAAGTGGAGAGATAGAATGGAAGCGGAATCAATTTCAGGTACAATTCAATTTTGATTGGTCGAATGCTTCTCAGGGTGGATCATCAGTTAACGCAATCCCAAATTTCGATGTTCTGTCCATCCAATCTTTGCCTCACACTCATGTTGTTCCCTTGCACAGTAATTATGAATCGTCAACCGCTTCATTCTAAGCCAATAAACTCAATAACAGGACTATTATCTGTTGATTTTGCTGCCGAAACTCTGCGTGTGCGCGCCAATGTGCATATATGCCACATCAACAGTAATAACTCAGTGGATAGCATAGAAAGGATAGGGAAGACGGGGGCCAATCGATCTGATCTTCTCATTGCCGACAGACCCATTACCCCTGATTAACAGAGGTGCAGTAATGCAATGCAACCCTTTATTTCTTCGAGGATAACGTTGAACGTATCAAAGATTCATCCAATACCATTCATGCTTCGCTTTGATCAAGATCAAATTATCAATATCCAAGTCTTCGGTGTAATTCTGCTTAGTCCTCCAATCATCAACGAAAGGATTCATCGATTCATACCACCATTGCGCTGAAGAATAAGCAGCCAAACAGTCATCTTACTGCCCCCATCACATCATTGGTAACCAGGTAGTATTCAGCCCGATGAGCATACATACCATCTTGAACATATGCAACATCCACAGCGATTACACTCGACTCCGATTACGCTTCTTACGTTGCTAATGCTGTGTAGACTTATTAGACTCAACATGAGAATAACCGCACAATCTTGAGTCTATGTAGCACATAAGGTTTGAGTGAGACGTCTTACAATTACCTTGCATCATAAGGCTTCAGCCAAACAGATAGATCATTCGATGATTACCACGACGAAATTACGACTGTTTGTCTTGAGACAGTCTACCACAAACATCCGAGTTCAAACTATTCTTAGAATATTATACTATCCTGTATGAAATTCTTCCATTCATATGACCCATCCTCTGATATCCGGATCTCCGCATACAGATGGACAAACTACAAAGCTACATCCATTGCGTATGTCAGAATGGCACCTCATCCTAGAGGAGTAGATTACATTGGATACCCAGTAGGTACAAACAATCCTTTCGTGAGCGCTAAATCTTCTCTAAATCTTCTCTAAATCTTCCCTAAATTGGTACATTGTACTATTGTACCATCCATTGAATGGCCCGTTCCGGTAGGTAGCCAGGCACTGGAAATTACTATGCCCCCTCGCTTGATCACAGCTGCCGATGCCACACGTTGCTCTAGAATCTGTACGTTTCTTCACAGCCACCAGATCGAAATCTCATTCAACGTAGATTAAAAATTCGGAGTAAATTTTATATTGTCTATTGATCCTCTACTCGAAAGCTAATTAATCTACCCTCAAAACTTTCATTCGTTTTAACTTCCTACAAAAGTAGATGGTAATGTTCCAATGTTCTATATCATTGCTGCATTCACCACAAGTCCTTCATCGCGAGAAGTTTAAAGCTCTTAAACTTTTACCGAATTTGCAATACCATCTCGACGGATGCTTCCACAACACATACCGAGAACCGAACGTGAAAACTATCCAAAGTCTAAACTCTCGAGCATCGTGTACAAAATAAATGGATTTAATCCCCGACGATTACAACCGGCGAAAAGTTGAGAAACCCCCAAACTCAATTTCGAAATTAATAATCCCTTCATAGTGTTCATCTTACTAGTTCAGCCCCACTTTTCATCTCCTTGATGACTGATGGATCTAGACCTTGATAAAGATATTCATCATGATTCTATTTTGAACACACTTTGTCAAATTTGTGAATTATGCCCAAGAGAATTGTAGAATTACACTTCGCTATCGTAGAATTACATTTCTCTGCACTCAAAATTACCCTTCTGTCTACTTTTACATTTTTCATGCTGCGAACCCTCCTATCCAGCATAACCCAGCAAACCTTACTCATTTACACAAAATGTCAAAACGCTACCCGTCCTGACAGCTCGTCTTCTAGGTCTGATGATCCTCCACCCACGTTTCCAACGCTGCCTTACACTCCTGCCTCTTGAGATCCTCAGGCCATCCGTGTTTTCTGATGATAGCTTGCAGCTCCTCACAGTGCTCCGTACCCTCATCTCTCTGTATATCTTCATCATTCCAGACCTTCTCCCTCCCAGTGGGATCTCCAAAGGCAACCCAGTGCAAGCTTTCGAACTTGCTTCTCCATTCAGCCAAGAGATCCTCAAGCTTCTTCGTCTCCCCACATGTATTGCGCCATGACCTCGGGTCATCGGGGGCGTAGTCGACGTCGGCTTCGGTAGAGTTGCTATGTGCCCAATCTGTCACAGTGCCTTGATGCCCTTAGCAAAGGTCCAAGGAAGACCACGAGAACTATAATTTACCATCAGTAGTATCGAGCAGCCACCAGTTCCCCCAATAGTTGTCCTCACTCATCGTCAAGGGGATGACCCAGCTTTTGACTGCATCTTCTGGCCATGCAAGGTCAGGCTTGAAATTCTTTGCTTCCTGTATATCAATCGGCTCTCTGAATGGTGCAGCAGTGTAATCAATGGGAAATGTCCCAAACGCGATCGCATAGCCTTTCTCCTTGTCTGGATTCTGCAGATATGGAAGGTGCTTGAGAAGGTCAATCACAGCACTAGTCTTCTCTAGCGGTGCGAAGTTGGATTCTGTGATATTCGGCCAGCCAAATGTGGGAGGGGAGACAATGTCAGATTCGTCGACATAGGGAAGCTTGCTTAGGGCTTTGTAGTAGGTTTCTATTGCGACTATGATTGATTCGGGTTTGTAGGTCAATACTTGGCCGTCGAATCGAGGATCTGGTTCGTTGGAGGTTGCCATGGTATAGAGGTTGTGTACGAAACGTTGTGAATATTAGTACTGAATGTGACGAATCGTACCCATTCGCACCCGGCAATCATGAGGATGCCTGAGATCTGAGCAACAACTTCGATATTTCAATCTTTTATCTTCTCTTAAATATCATTATCTCAATCTCCGTTTAATTCAAAGTAAAATTCTATCAAAGTAAAATTCTAACCTCTATTTTCTTACCTATGCACATCTTCCATCACCAAGAAAATCGAAACATCAACGTCTCCCTCTCCTCCTCCCCTCTCCCTTGTTTCGCTTTCCTCCCAAAAATAAATCCAAAAATAAAAAATACACAAGCTCCACATCCATACCTCGTTTATCATCATCATCATCATCATCATCCATGTACCGATCATTTCATTCACATCTCCACCTCCAATACCCATTTCATAATCCATTATTTTATCCATCCAGGTCCCAAGACCTTGATGAAATAAGAGCCAAGCTCCACAGTCTAAGCCTCCCCCTTAACTGAGCAAAGATCTTCTCCCATTCCCAAATCCCCATCCGTTTTGAGAAACACCGAAATTGGAGAGAGATTGAAGCTCGAACCAAAGAGGTATCCGGTCGCGTCGTTCATCAGGTTACCGCGTTGATGCTGGATAGACGCGGCTTCTTTACCTCTTTCTCATTAGAGTTCAGTTCAATGGTTGAGAGTGTTTCCCTACTCTGAATTATTTCTTCCATTTGATAGGCTTTGGTATGTACCTGTGTCTCTTTTCATTTACCCGCGTTAACTTCAGGAAATAAAAGTAGAGGCTATTATTGAAGAAATTTCAAGCTCTTGATTTCGTCACATATTGCGCGGTTCATGATCCAGTAATATGTTGTTATTCGTCCTCTTCTGTGCGGAAGTTTCTCATGAGCATGCTTTGAACTCGTCACCTGGTTGATATCGCATCACACCACAAAATTATCAACATCGAATATCACCTTCGATGGATAGATAGATAGTCTGCAGTTTACAAACGGGCGAGATGTGGATGCATTTGTGATAAACTTTCATTCTTGTCTGCCGGCCTATCTTTTCTGCTTTGAAACTTTGGAGTATCAAAGTCCTTGTCCTGATACCCCTGATCTACATATATTCTCTATCACTATTTCATTCTTGCTTCAAAATGTATGATGTTGCTTGTGTGATCATCACCTACCTGATGCTATCTCCCCACCTATCTCTCTATCTACCTACTACCTACTACCTACCTAGGTAACCAATATTGTTCGTCAATCGACGAGCCATCCATCCATCATCGATTTCCACCAAACCGACCGCCCAGAACTGGTTCCATCTCAAACCTCAAACTCCAATCCAAACTGTTACAGATCCACACATGTTCCGTCGGTCCCCTTCTCTCCTCTCCTCTCTACCCACCATATCCCTCCCCCCCTCTCTCCCACATCCCAAAAACCACACCTCAAAAAAGCACCATAAAAATAATAAAAAATGAAAGAATCAAATGTCCTCGGAGAGACTCGAACTCTCGACCTTTGGATGGCTAAAGTGACTGTTATCAATCACCTCATATAGGAATATGAGACCAACGCTCTAACCAACTGAGCCACGAAGACTAGGGTATTTGATCATGTGATGATTGATGAATTTCAGATTCGCTTTTAACAATATATCTAAAACGCATCGTCTCTCAATTTTTGGAAAACTATCTATCCTCTGAAGATTTTGTAGGTGGGCTTTGGGGACTTGGAAACAATAATAAGAGAGAGATCGCGATGGAGATGAATTTCATATACTAGGTAGTTGATTATGTTTATTCATCATCACTGTCTTCTCTAATTTTTTCTTTTCTACAAACTCCATCAATTCATCAAGCTATTTGAAAAGATACAAAACCCTCTTCTACCGATATCCTTCTCGAAGATAAAAAGCCATCCATCTCTACCCATCACGTCCATATATGTACTTAGCATCCCCCCTTCCTCTATTATCCCTCCATAGTTTTCTCAATTCGACCCCTCACGATACCAGCAGCTCAACATCGACTTCAATCTATATTACTATTATATAATCTTCATCACAATTATCACACCCTGTTGACATCCTCCTCCCTTCTTCATACCATAACTTGATCCACCTCCTCTCGTCTCCTCTCATTGCATCGCACTTCCACATTCACATTCACACCCATACTTACTCAAGAGATAGAAATTCCAAACACCACCCACCCATTCATACTCATCCACTCCCTCTCATTCTCATTCTCATCTGTATCCACATCCACATTGCCCCCCCTCCCTTTCACCCTTTCATCCTCTTCTAGATTTTCCAAACCTTATCTTCTCTTGTCATTTCCCATCTCAATATCTCTATCTTACATATCCTCCCTCTCTATCCCCCTTTCACCCCAAATCTCCCAACCAGAAACCATTTCCAGTTCCAGTTCCAGTTCCAGTTCCCAGTTCCAAGTTCCAAATTTCAAACCACCTCGAACACCAGCCCACCTACTCACCTCAACCTCCCAATCTCCAACAACTCCCACCTCCCGCATCCCTCCACTCCAAGAGCGACAATACCCACTAGCGCTCTTCCTCTCGTCATTTAGCCACCTAGTGACATACCTCCAACACTTTTTACTCAGTCCCAATCCCCAAAACTCAATACTCAATACTCAGTCCTAGATACCCTCCTCCTTCGTCTCTAATAATCTTCAACATCCAAGCCCGATTCTATCCACCGCAATTATTTTATATTTTTCCATGCATATATCCTTCCTTCACCTATCAAATCACTAGAAATAAATTCCATGCTCAGCCTTGCGCCATCCATCCCATCACCAAGCAAGTATACGACACATCAAAGAATTTGCGAACAATACGAACCCATCCCCAAAGGGAAATCTCTGCACAATAGCAATGATCTTGTCAAAGAGATACAAATTCTCGAGGAAAGTTTCGGCAAATTCTGAATACAGGAAGGAGAAATTTTCAGGGCTGTTGATGTAACTATTGATCCCCAAATTCTTGAGTTTACACAAGTCAAATAATCAAATTCACTTCATATCACTAATATGCATATATCAAATAATAAAAGTAGAGAAAGAACAGTAATCTTAAATTGCTATCCCCCCACTAAATCCAAAAAAAAACTATTCTTCTAACCATCAAATCATGATTAGATGATTGTCTATCCTCAATTCAAATCGAACTAAGTTGAGCTCCATGCACAATAGCAACTGAGAATCCTCCCAAGGCAACCTGCCCAAGGTATTCTCCGACTATATTGAAGATGTTGAAGTTCTCCGTAACGCCGAATGCTATGTATGCCACTCCTCCCATCCCCGAAAAGAGTAATAACCAATTGCCCGCCATATCTACGGTCTATGTTGAAAGACTTTTTATCTTCATTTGTGTCTTTTGCTGTGTTATTCTTGAAAAACAAAATGAGAAGAAACTCAGAAAATAGTGCTTTTGTCATACAATAAAGCGCTGATCAAAGCAGGTGTAAAAAAAAATGTGAATGATATCATAAAAAAACTCCCGCCATATATTGGCCCCAAAGGTCGTTGAGACCATGCCTTTCATCAATCATTGCGCCGTTAGATATCCGTAGGAAATACAGGGAATCCTGGTTGTACAAAGACGTTGAGTCCTGTACTGATGTTGTGTTTTGAGTTTATTATATTTTTGTTTAGAACTTGAGGGTCTTTGGCTTCTCCCAGCTGAATTCTTGGCTGGTGAAGTGACCGTTCTTGGCAGTCTTGAAGTAGATTGGCTTGGCCAAATCGAGCTCCTTGACAATGACACCAGGTCTCAAGTCAAAGTTGGCTCTGATGATCTCAACAAGTTCATCAGAGGTCTTGCTGGATGTGCCGTATGTGTCAACGAAGATTGAGAGTGGCTCAGCAACACCGATAGCGTATGAGAGTTGAACGAGAGCACGTCTGGCAAGTTTGGCATTGACCAAAGATTTGGCAATCCATCTAGCGACGTAGGCAGCAGATCTGTCGACCTTGGAGAAATCCTTTCCGGAGAAAGCTCCACCACCGTGAGCACCCCATCCACCGTATGTGTCGACAATAATCTTTCTGCCGGTAAGACCAGCATCTCCTTGAGGTCCACCAATGATGAAAAGTCCGGATGGTTGGATCTGAAAGGGATGTTAGCATATTATTATCGCAAGATGATTACAATTAAACTTACGTGGTAGATGGTCTCCTCAGTCAAGTATTCAGCTGGGATAACCTTCTTGATGATCTTCTCCAAAATCTCCTTTCTCAAAGACTCGGTGGTGATGTTCTCGTCGTGTTGAGCACTGACGACAACGGTGTGAACCTTTTGTGGGACAACAGCTCCGTTGTCGTGCTTGTATTCAATGGTAACTTGAGTCTTGGTGTCAGGTCTGAGCCATGGCAAGCTTCCGTCTCTGCGAGCAGCGGACATAGCAGCGTTAAGCTTGTGTGCCAATTGGAGGGTCAAAGGGAATAATTCAGGAGTCTCGTCAGTGGCATAACCGAACATGATACCTTGATCACCAGCACCCAATTGCTCAAGAGCTTGCTCGTAGTGAAGACCTTGAGCGATATCTGGGGATTGTTCTTCAATGGCAACCAAAACGTTGCAAGTCTTGTAATCGAAACCCTTGGAAGAGTCATCGTATCCAATATCCTTGATGGCTCCACGGATAACCTTTTGGTAATCGAGACGTGCCTTGGTGGTAATTTCACCAAAGACCATAATCATACCAGTCTTGGTAGCAGTCTCACAAGCAACCTTGGAGAGAGGGTCCTCAGCTAAGCATGCATCGAGAATAGCATCGGAGACTTGATCAGCGATCTTGTCTGGATGTCCCTCACCAACAGACTCGGACTAGAGAAAACGATCAGTACGGAAAATTTGTTATCGAGTCAAGAGGCCAGCTTACGGTGAAAAGGAAGGTTCCTTGGTTGTGGTGGGAAACCCCATTTGATCCGTTAGCTTGAACCATGATTGCGGTTGGTATATGTGAGTGAGGAGAAGATGGAGAAGAGAGAGTTGTTTGAGAGAAAATGGGAAGAAAAGACAAATTACTGAAAAGTGTTTTGTTTTTAAAGGAAGAAGAGAAGAGTCAGAAGGTTGAGGGGTCGGAAGAAAAGGATCTATGTAGTATGTAAGGAAAAGGAAAAGTTTGTGATTGGGATTTTTTGGGGGAAGGTGGGGTTAAACAAAGAATATGTCTGTGCTACGAATTCCAATTGGTTAGTAATGAAATGGGAGAATTGCACCATATCTCCAGCTCCAGGACTGGTACAGAATACCTCCCTAGTTCCCAATAGAGACTGCCAGGCTGGCCGACAGTCCAGTAGCATATTTCTCCATGCCTAGGTAGGTATGATATCGAACACCTCACCGCTGTCAAACCTTTCCTTTCTTTTGATTTCGCAAAGTCGTAATTTGTATGTAAGATGCAAAGATGCGCATGCAAGATTGATTCCATACATCCCATGTTGATTCCGTACAGGGGTATCGAGGATGAGGGACTTGCAGTTCCAGTTGCCTTTATCAGGTTATGATACAGATATGAGTGATGATCTGGAGATGTTGAATGGAATGATTGGCTGATTGTGTCAATAGTGGTTCACTGGCTTCAATCACCTAGGATACATCTCGGACGCCGAACATTTGGATTCAATATACCCTTCGCTCCGAGATTGTTTGTGGTATTCTATATCATATTATGCTTGGGCAATCTAGATCATCACATCCACTCCATTGACTTGCCTATGTAGTGCAGGTAGTCTCTTAGGTAGCATTGCCGCCGGAGAATTGTCAATAGATTCCCATCTCAGTCGGGTTGATAGTTTATTTGATAGATATCAATATATTGTAGCGGTACCTAGTTTATTATTGAGACAGGTTCGTACGGGGCACACTCGTACCGAGACGGGCCTTGCCTAGTATCCCGTAGGTTAGGTGGTACTAATTACCTTCTAACTTTCTACTAATGATAACAAATACTAGGTAATCACTACGCCTTCTGGAAACATTCCACACCTCAGCCTTGTGCAAAGAAACTTTTGTCCACGCCCAAGGTTAGGTAAGCAAGGAAGGAGAAGGCTGAACTTTTTTTTCTCTCACTGATAGAAGCTACCCCACTATGAACATTTTACAAGTCTGATAATAGGTAGGTATTCATAATCTATCATTGCTTGCCAGGGCACATTATTCACAAACCAATACAAATACTATCATCGTCGCATATTATCTACCCATCACTAATATCAGGTATCTACCATAATATCAAGATGAGTAAATTCGGTGTCCTAGTAATGGGACCTGCAGGTGCTGGAAAAGTATGTCTTTCCATTCCATGCGCGTCTTTCTCATATTTCCAGCCCTTAACCATTCCCAATCCAAATCTTGATTTATGTGAATATTCTCCTGAAACAAGTCAAGAGAGAGACATATACTAATATCCTTCCCCTTTACCTCCAGACAACTTTCTGTGCCGGTCTCATAAACCATCTCCAAAACAATCGTCGCTCCTGCTTCTACATTAACCTTGATCCGGCCGCCGAAACCTTCTCCCACGAACCCGATCTCGATATCAAAGATCTTATATCCCTTGAAGATGTCATGGAAGAAATGGGCCTCGGCCCTAACGGCGGTCTCATCTATTGTTTTGAGTTCCTTCTCGAAAATCTCGATTTCCTTTCCGAAGCCATTGAGCCTCTTACCGAAGAATATCTCATTATCATCGATATGCCAGGCCAGATAGAATTATACACACACATTCCAATTTTACCTGCTCTAGTAAAATTCTTGACCAAGACGGGCGCATTGGATATTAATCTATGCGCGGCGTATTTGTTAGAAGCGACGTTTGTGGTTGATCGCGCAAAGTTTTTCGCAGGCACTTTATCTGCTATGAGCGCGATGATTATGCTCGAGGTCCCACACGTCAACATTCTTTCCAAGATGGATTTAGTAAAAGGACAAGTCGCAAAGAGAGAACTCAAAAGATTCTTAGACCCGGATACGTCGTTATTGGATGATGATCAGGAAGAAGATGATGGAGAGGGTGAAGCAAAGGATGCGCAGACATTGATGAAGGGGAACAGTTTTCGCAGATTGAATAAGGCCGTTGCGGGTTTGATTGACAGTTTCAGTATGGTCTCGTATTTGAGGTTGGATGTGCAGAGTGAGGATAGTGTTGGAGGAATCTTGAGTTATATTGATGATGCTATTCAATTCCATGAGGCGCAAGAACCAAAGGAACCAAATGATGAGGTGGAATATGACGAGGCAGAATAAGTTGGCTTGGTTTGGAATTTTGAAAGAAAGAGAAAATGTGCTATGTGGAATATTCAGACAGCTGCAAAGATCGGTAGTCAAGTATACTTCGAATCTCGACACAAGCAGAGGCGCATAGCTGGTTGGGAGGTACGGAATTGGGGAGGGTACCGAACTGGCGTTAAGGAGAAAAGTTGTATGATGCATAGCGTTGGCGTTTTATGGGTGAATTGTCATATCCAAGAATATCAGGAATTATCAAAGAGTGGAGATATCTACAAGTCTTGTTTTTACTTTCATGAGCTTGCTCTTCAAAATATGCCAATGTCCGCATAACGACGTATTATGTTCATTGTCAAAGTTGCCCTATTCGCTGATGGCAGACGGTAATTACAACGCTCATCCAATCATTGCTGATGCTCCGAAGCATATACCCTTCTATCCAATGCATTTCCTCACCACCACCCGTCTTTTCCTCTCCTTTGCTATTTCCCATTTTCCTCACATATCATCACAAAACCATCCAAACCCAAACGCCAATCAAACCCACCAACCCACAATATCACAAAAAGACCTCCCCATCAAACCAACCCCTCACCTCCTCATCTCCTGCTCCCTCCTTGCCTTCATATACTCACTCCAAAAAACATCCAGCACCCACCTTCCCCCCTCGACCAATTCCGCCCCAGTCCTCCCCACCCCCCTCTGCAAAACCACCACCGCCACTCCGCCCAGCACCCCCCAAAACACCAATCCAAACACCATGCGCAGTCCCCACGCCACCATCCTGCGCATCAAACCCATCAGGAAAAATATAAACCAGATGACTGCCAAAACTCCCACCACGACCGCGATCCCAGGACTCTGACTCGCGACTTTGAGAGCGGCTTCGAGGAGCGGCAGGACCAGTGGCATGATGTGCGTTATGGTGAAGAGGTACAGGGGGTGCAGGAAATTGGTGAAGAGAGAGGTGTAGATGCTGTGGAGGAGAGGGTAGGCGCGCAGAAGGTAGGGGTACGCTTGCATTAGGTAGGGGGCGAGATGTTGATAGATGTCTGGAGGGGAGTTAGCATGGTGGAGGAGAGGAAGAGAGGCAAGTGGACATACCGTTAACGACCGGATTAGCTTGAATGAGCGCCAGAATATCCATTTTGAGCGAGTTTTCAAAGTGGCTTGCTTGTCGATGTTCCTTTATATGGTAAAGACTTCTGATCCTTTGTTTTTTTAGGGCAACTCCCCGAGAATAAAATAGAATACTAGGTAATAATATCCTTTCTTTTCAGCAAGAATCTCGTTCGTCTTCTTGATGTTGATATTGATATTGATCGTTCCTTCTTTCCTTCCAGTAGCAGTATCTCAATCCCAAACACATTAACTTCTTCGTCGCCTGTAAAGTTCACCGTTAACGTTCTGGATATTAATACCAAGTAAGTAAAGTATACCTATGTATCAAGCAACGAGAAAATCCAGCTCTGAGTGATCCGCTCTGCAATCAATCAATGAAGTAAATCAATCAATCAATCAACCAATCCCTAGAATCCAATAGAAAGAACCAGAAGAAATCGACGTGGAATTATTGAAACATTTTATTTTTCTATTTTTTCTGCTTTTCTTTCAGGAATCGGTGCAGCGCGGATGCATATAAAGTTTGTTTATCATTATCAATTTGTTTATCGCAGTCCCCGCCATGCTCCACTTGCTATTGCGTTACTTGCTTCCCGGTTAACGGTAACGTGCCTAGGTAAGCTAATGTTTTTGCAAGTTGTGCTGGGACGGACGAGAGGTCAGGTATGTAAGGTTACGGGTGGGTAGTTGAAGTCGCAGGAATTGGGTCAAGGAAGAAAGGATAGTCAATCATTCCAATTATTTTCAACGTCATACTGGAAAGTCTTTAGACAATTTAATAATTTATATATTCATGTATTTATATCTCGCAAATGCCTATGGAAGTGTGTATACTAGGTACGATATGCGATGCAGCACCAAGTTGTAAAATAGTTCATACAATACGCCAATGCTATGCTAAACCCAAACCCTACGCAATGCAGCCAATCAGTCATGAAAACCATCCCAGTAATTGGTATCAATTCAAATTACTCCTGTCAAATGCAGTCATATCATGCCAAGTCATCAATATCATCATCGTTCCATCCTAACGCCTCATAATACGATACCTCCTTCTTATAAATTTGTGTGGGTTTCATCTTTTCTAGCGCTACTGGCACATCTCTTATGTTCTCTTGATCTTCATTTGAAGGACCCGCAGGGTGGGTGTAACCCGATATCCATTCAGATATTTTACGGATAGGAGTGTCTTTCATTGGTGTCTCCTTCAGTGGTGTCTCCTTCAATGGTGTTTCTTGTATCCCAGTAAACAATGTTGAAGGTGAAGGTCTTTTGACCGGTGTTTCCAAGTAACTTGGGACAGACGACAGAGAAGGCCTTTTGACTGCTGAATCAGGAATGCTGTTGAATAGTTGTGCGCTAGAGCGGCGCGTTTGCAACGGTGAAGAAGGTGGTATTGCACCATAATCAGCGTCAAAGTTTGTAAAATTGCTCGTAGATCTAGACGAACTTGAAAGGGGCTTTCGAGTTGGAGTCGCTTGTACAGAATCTCGAAAGGGGTCAAGATCATATGAAGGGCGAGCTTTGGATTGTGGTATGGTAGGTACACTCGATGGGGGAATGATGCCAAGCTCAATCTGGTCGAAATCTCTAGATCTGCCAATAGTCGATTGAGATTCACCGAACACGTCCTTTTGACGATTGGTTTTGGGAGTGGCTTTAATCTGTACCGATTGAAATGCTTGAAAGAGCGGGTTTCTGTCAGGCTTTTTGGATTTTCGAGGATGTCCACCAGAGGCAGATCTTCGTTCGGCAGTCTCAACTATAGCTTTACCAGCCAGCTCACGATTTGGTTTCTTTAGTGCTGATATGGCATCCTTCAATTCTGCATCAATGGCAGCTTGTTTCTTTGCTTTCGAATTAAGGTCTGGCGCAAGTGTACTCATATCCACCTCTCTTTGGGAAAATCTTTTAGAATTCAAGACACCACCTCTATTAACATGAAGAGGCTTAAACTCTGCAGAAGGTATACTAGACAATGATGGGGCTTCACTTGTCTCTCTCTTCAGTCCGGGGATGGTAGGATCCGTAGCTGACCTCATTAAGGAAATGGCTCTATTTGAGCCTATTGACATACTACGCCTCTCTCTATCGTCTGTCAATACACGCTGCAGACTCTTCTTTTGCTTTGCAGGAACAGGTCGCTTAGTGATAGTCCCTGGCCGAGTAAGTGTGTTTGAGAAACTTGCAGCTTTAGAAGTCCTAGGTTTTGAAGCCGATTTGGTGATGGGTCCTCCAAGTTTACGATTTATCGCATCACAACGATCGGGGAGACGGGCCGAGAAGAAAGGCACAATAACTTCTATACAGAAGTCCTTGAGAATATTATCAGTATGCTTCAAGGTATTGTTGGACGTTAGGCCGGAGCTTGTTTCTGGAGCCTTGATAGCTTCACTTGCAATGGATTGCCAAATGCATAGTCTGTCAATATGAACGTCAATAAGCATCGCGAGATGATCCTGTTTTCGAGTCTTGGGTGTCCTTTCTTTGCTTTGTATTATCCCATCGTTAATCGGACGGCTAGGTAAGCCTCCGTCTAAGTTGTCATTTGTCGAAACCAAAGGTTGTAGAGCAAAAATCTCGAGTATTACAATCATTTGAAGTTGTGTCTCGCGAATACGTAGATTCGCTATGCGAGTTTTCGCTAACTCCTCTTTAGATGATCCTGGAGCCCCGGGCTCTATCTCCTCGTCATGGCCGATCCACCATTGCTTAATGAGCGACTCCTCATTTGGATACAGCCCATTCTTGCCAGGTTTCATCTTCTTATTGCTCTTCTTCCTCTTGGGTTTCACTGTAGTATCGTCGGCACTCTGGTCATGAATATCAATGGATGAGACGCAGACAGGTATGCCATCACGATATTTCTTGTCAAGAAGGGTACTTGATAGTACAAGGCTTTCTAAGAATGCGATGTGCTCACTCATATCGAGACTTGCGTCAAAGTCGAGGTGAAATGCCGCGCGTGCTCGTGATAAAGGACCTTTTGCAAAATAGGCCAGTGAAGTCTTTGAAAGATAGAGTGATTCGAAGTACTGAGTTCGAACATTATCAAAAATTTCAGTGGAAGTAGCTTGTGTTTTCGTCTCCAAAGCAGGTAGACAGATAGTCGCTTGGGTGCCATTTTGAGGTTCGGATGCGGGTACCTTTTCAGGCGCAGCTGATTGAGGGCGGGATTCTGGCAATAGCGGAGTAGATGGGCGCTTGATCATAGACTGTATCGCTTCGATAGCGAGTCTCTTTTTTTTGGTATATTTACTTCCTTCCGGTGTGATCAATGGCTCGGTCGAGGTTTCGAAATGAGATGAACCGAAAAGTAGTCCCTTCACCGGCACATCTGTGCGCTCGGTTTGGGCTACCACGGCCAATGATCTCAATTGATGTATGTTGATCCAGGAACCCAGTTGTAAGACTACATATAATCCTCGAGATTCTCTCTCGACAGCATATAAAGTGCGATTGTCATCCAACCGAGCTATGAGGACCATCGGCTGATTTCCCATTCGTTCCTCCAATTCCAGTATCTTAACATGAGTCTCGAAGAGTCGCGATTGAGGCAAATAATTGGTCGCAGATCCTATGTCTAGATACGAGAGTGGTAGCTGTGACCGTGGTAATAATATCATAGGCTGGAAAGTTCGAGGTCGGGTGTTGGCTTTGGATGGGTATGGCTATTTTCGAATCAGACATGGTATTGTAAAAATAAGTAAATAAATTACCCACCTTGACGACGAATGTATCTTTCAACAAGTCCTCCAACGAATTGCCATCTCTCTTCCGCTTTTTGCTTCCCAAGTTCCCTGTATCATCTTGACAAATTGATTGTGAGCTTGGGGTCAAGACACCAGATTGTCGACGCGCTTGGTGAATCGACGCGTCGGAGAAAGGGGATGCATCTTGACTTGACATAGCACCCGAATATTAATATTTGTTATATCATGAGGAAGATATTTTATACAATAATCTTTAATTGATATACTGCAAAGACTGTTTGAAAAAGTTATGTTGTGGTGAACGATAGGTAATACCTTGACAATATAAAAAGCAATTTGCAACAGTTATAACATTTCCATTTCTACATCTAGATTCTAGACGCGTTCCACGCGAGGCTACCAACTGACAGGGATTAAGAGTATCTAAGTACATTTTAGCATCGGACGTCGGAATCTTTTCTCCGATGGATGCGATCGATCATTGAAACATTTTGTATCCAAAGAATGAGCGAGCCCCCTTCATCAGCCTTTCTGAGAGTTCGGCTCATACTCCGTAACCTTATAAGATACTGGGTAGAGGCCTAGTTGTACCCATCTGCCCTCAACCGCCCAGACGAGTCAAATAGAACCATTTCGCTTGTGTATTAGAAAAGAGGGTACGGCAAGCCTTCAATTCCCAACAGATCACTGGTACCGAAAGGTCAAAGATAGATATGATGTTGAGACAACACAAGCCACTTTCACTATCTGATAAACATGCCTACTCTCGTCACAGTGAACACGCGCTCGGGCGTCCTTTACACTGTCGATCTTTGCATTCATGATTTCCGGTTTGTATGGCATTTAGACACTCTGACTGAATACAACATTATATCAAATGTGCTGTCCTTACTGTGCTAAATTGACATCAAATAAGAATTCACAAGATGCTCCAGCCTCAACAAACTATAACCTACCGCTTGTTCTACAGCCTCGAGTCAGGCTGTCCGATTTGAACTCCCCTCGCTACCTCGCTTCTATTGTAGATGGTAGCTCGGTAAATAGTGGCTTGGCTCTCGAGGATTCACTTTGAAACTCATCAAATATGGAATCCAAGCTTGTCATTGGAAGTGAAGGATATGATCGTCCTGGCGGGTGGCAAATGAAATAATGTCGCGGGGTGAAATATGGCTCGCATGGTTTTCTTTTTGGAATGACAATCATGACATCGATGCTAGGAAAACGAATCCCTTACTACGAGAAGGTGTTGAGTTGTAGCCGAAAAGCAACATCTATGTAGTGTTAGCAAAAGAATATATCAAATCTCATTGGCCTGTTCAAGTAAATTGAATTTCATTTTATATGAGTGTATGAGAGAATACAGAAAAATCTCAATTAGCTGTAGGTATCTATTTGAATATCCATGGATTGTCTAGTACCTCACTCTCGCTCTTTTTTTCTCTCCCGCCCAATCCATCTCTAGGTGTCTGGGTAGGTACTACTCGATAACTACTAGAGCTAGGTAGATATATCCAAGTCAAATCATTCACTTTCCGACGTCGGGATTCGGTATTTATATATATATATATATATACGAATACTGGGGATACTTCGTAGCTGGGGATAAAAGTGCATCGGAAGATATCGACTACTATATACTAGTCAAGAGCCCAAATCGGATAATTTTTAATAATTTTGCATTACAGCGGGTCTCGAAGGTCGATGATTGTGTCCCAATCAACAATCCCTAGTCCTCATCTTAAAAGCTACCCAATAGCCTTACCTACCTTCTTGGGTCTTGATTGGTATCATCTCATCTATTCCGTATAATATCTAATAGATCGTTCAGCTAAAGATTACCAGACATATATAAACGTATGTAAACATACCAGGTATATACCTAGGTATTCACTCGCGTCGTGTAGGGGTTGTTTATATTATATTACTATTTGAAGCTTCTCAAAAAAGAATATCCATCTACCCATCCTATCTACCTATCTACCTACCCACCCACCTAGTACTCATTTATCTCTCTCGCCCTACCTACCTAGGTACATCAGTGCGAAAGTCAACTTAGAATTTTTTCCTCGACTTTAGCTTTTTCTCTCTTATATCTTCATCTTCATCTTTCATTGAAACCTTCTCCAAATTCTACTTTCTACGCACCTGAATCGAGGTTCTAGGCATTCACCAAAAACAAGTACCACTTCAATCTATATCACCACTCTCACTCTCTCACCCCCCTGCTTTATCGGTACCAGGATGACTTCCCATCGACGCTAAACAAAGGGCAAATTAGGTACTTTTCGCAACCTCTGATTTTTCTAATAACCAGTTTCACTCTTGAACATGAGCTCGGAGATTTCACCTCGTGCTGTACGTTTCACAGACGGGGACGACAACCACAGGTTCGAATCATTAAAATCTTCTGTAATCATGGAGCGCCCACATGTTGAGACCAGCGACTCTGGAGGCTCTGGTTCTTCTGCAGATTCCCACGACTTTGTCGAACATTTAAGTCCAGATGCTGCACACGACGCACATCCCGATGCCTTTCACCCCATCGATTCTCGACCCCAGATGAATAGTATAAATTCAAGCATGCGTAGTCGAGGCAGCAATTCGGAAACAAATGGGGCGATATATAACCGCGAAACGGCTTTCAGCCCTCCACCACAAACACCTTTGAATGGCGCAACGGCCAGATCTCAGAGGCCTACTGCACCAGCCCGAACTCCTTCGAGTACATACGCGCCTGCGCGGAGACCCCCACAAGCTCCATACATGTCAATTTCGGATCGTCATCGATCTGGTTCAAACTCGAGATTTAATAGACAAGATCCAAGTGGCGCATATCGTGCGCAAGAAAGAGCTTATGTGCAACGGTTACGGCAAAACGATCCACCTTTCGAATATTTCGCTGAACCTTATACACCTAGTCTTGGATATGGAACAGGATCAGATACTGAAGAGGAATCCCCATCAGAATTACAATTCGATGGTGATCCCTTCGATCAAGAGACTGTACTTTTCTACAACAACGATGACATACAACCTACTCAGGAAGACTTGAAAGATCCCGCAAATAGAGAGCGTCTGGAATGGCATGGGATGTTGGCGTCTGTGCTAACCGGAGACGTAGTTAGGCAAGAGAAGAAACGTTTAATTGGTAATTCAGAAAACAAAGCAGAGAACATTGGCACCGAGATCTGGCTTGGTATACGATCGAAAGTATGCGGCAGAAGCTTAGGGGCCCAGCGACGGATATTAGAAGATACCCGGGCCAATCTTGACACCGTTTTGGAGGAAATTATTAAGTTTCAGGTGCAAGGCGAGAGTGAGGCTGGAAAGTCACCTATTGATCAAGTGCGGGGCATAGTTGCTAAGATTGAGAAGTGTGAAAGTCTATATCCATCTCGCACTGGCTTGGAAATGGCGAATAAACTGGCAGCGTCTACGCAATTCGCTGCGACCTGTGACGCAGTCATATCATGGCACAATACCACCGAACTTATCAACATTGAACTTGCTGTCCTGCAAAACTGGGTAGGAAATCCGGAGCTCGACTTCACCAAAGTGAGAGAGCGCTCACCTTCAGGACACGGACTCTCCGATGAATCATCATTTATTGATAGGTTGCTCAAGGAGGATGGATTAAGATCTCTACAAGGTGATAAAAGCATACTATTAGGTGTATCTGAGGTTATCATGAAAGCAAAGAATACTTTGATCGAGAACTCTGAAGGTTTTGCGAAGCGTCATTTACCTCCTTATATCGAAGAGTTACTCACCCTCATAAACTTCCCATCGCGCCTCATCGAAGAGATTATCAAGGTTCGATTAAATTATGCGAAGAAGATGCGAGAATCCACGCAGCAGAACGCAATGATGGCCGAGCAAATGATTTCGCAGTTCAGAATATTATTGAAGCTAGCCATATTGATTAAGCAGGAGTACCTTACCATATCAAATCCAGAGCCTGGGTGGGATTTACCACCTTGTATCGATGAGTCCTTTGACCAGGTAGTTTTAGATGCACTCAAGTTTTACTTCAAGATGCTCAACTGGAAATTGGGCGGAAACAAAAATACTTTCAAAGAAGCTGAAGTTCTTGAGCAAGAATGGGACTTCTCTAACGAGATCGGACGACATCTACAAGGCGGCGATGTTGAAGTGGCAGAGCAGTTTAGTTCTTTAACTCACAAGGCCTTCTTCCGACTGAATACCACTTTCGAAAAAGAAATGGTGAGAAAGCCAAAGGAAACAGCTTCTGAGATGACGAAGCGTTATAAGCAGAGTCTAGACTCCGTTCGCGTGCGGCAGCGTATGTTGCAAAGATTTTCCAGAGTCTTGAGTGATCGTTTCGAAAACTCGACGGATTTCAGCATTGCTTTGAAGCAGAGTGGTTTGCAGGAACTCTACTCGAGGCTTATTGAAACCGGTCACTTCTTGGTTTATACTGCAAGCATTGAGCACGATGGTATTTTCCTCATAGCTTCTCCATCTTTGTACAATCGACCCCAAGACATCCAGTCCATTCTAGGAACTTGCTATCACACCGAGGATACACAAGAAGACCCTAGCAACCCTTATATATTAATTCTTCGCCCCGAGATCCCAATTGGATGGGATGGTCGACAGGTCGATTCAGCTTTGATAAACATCAACATAGATTTGAAAGTTGGACATCTTCGACTTATTGCAGATGGATCACAAGCCAGATTATCAAACGCACGAATGGCGTTTTTAGATTCGATCGGAATACATCTGGATATGGTAGTTGAACAGAGATCTCATCTCAAGAAAGTGCATCTTAAATTGACCGACATCAAGAAAGTTGTGTACAAGCTATCAAACTTGATTATGGACAGCGTGGAAATTGTTCGAAAACAAACAAAAGGATTAGAATGTCAAGAACTCATCCAAACCTGTTTCATCTTCGCTACCGAGTTTGGTCAGCGGTCTTTGCCTTATATGGATCGAAACCGCAAGCAAATGAACAACATCAAACTCACAAAGATTGCCCTGGACTGGGTGAGCTTCATTTGTGATGACTGCGTTCCTACAGATCGTAAAACATTCAGATGGGCGGTACTAGCACTTGAATTTGCAATGGGTATGACTCAAGGCCAACATATTTTAGCTTTAGGGGAAGATGAGTATACAAGACTTCGATCCAAGGTCTCGGGATGTATGTCTCTATTGATTTCACATTTTGATATCATGGGTGCAAGATCCAATTTGGCCGCTCAAGCAGAGAAACAGCGGGTGGAGACATTGAACGGCCAATTCAGGAAGATGGATATTAGGGGAATGGCTGACGATGAGGAATCAGCTGCGTTTGTTCTTAAACAACGTCTTGAACTGATAGCTGATCTTGATGAAGAACGAAAGGTTATCGAGGCGGAAAGACAAGCTCTTGGCAGAGTTCTTGAAGAAAATAATGAAGCAGACCGATCTCTCACGCATCTTTCTGCTTCTCCATCCAATATCAATATGCGCTGGCAACAAGGAAACTTTGTTGGTGGTGGTACCTTTGGATCAGTATATGCTGCGATCAATCTGGACTCTGGTCATCTTATGGCTGTGAAGGAGATTCGTCTACAAGATCCTAACCTTATTCCTACAATTGCTGCTCAGATTGCCGATGAGATGCACGTCTTGGAGGTTCTCGATCATCCCAACGTAGTCTCATATCATGGAATTGAAGTCCATCGCGATAAAGTCTATATCTTCATGGAGTACTGTTCTGGTGGGTCACTTGCAGGTCTTCTAGAGCATGGAAGAATCGAGGACGAGCAGGTTATAATGGTGTACGCTTTGCAACTTCTTGAAGGTCTAGCATATCTTCACGAAAGTGGCATTGTTCATCGTGACATCAAACCAGAAAGTAAGTTATCTTTTTGCCTCGTTCACATTACGATCAGTTCTCTAACAATAAACACAGATATTCTCCTTGATCACAACGGTGTAATCAAATATGTAGATTTTGGCGCCGCCAAGGTCATTGCTCGCCAAGGTAAAACTCTCGTCACCGCGACTACAGCCAGTCTTGCCAACAAAAATAAATCTATGACTGGAACGCCAATGTACATGTCACCCGAAGTCATCAAAGGGGAGAACCCAGGACGAGCTGGTTCAGTCGATGTCTGGTCACTCGGCTGCGTTATCCTCGAAATGGCTACAGGTCGTCGACCTTGGACATCTCTTGATAACGAATGGGCTATTATGTACAATATTGCCCAAGGCAATCCTCCTCAAATGCCATCACCAGATCAACTCAGCCCTCAGGGTATTGATTTCATCAAGAAATGCTTCATTAGAGACCCCAAGAAACGTGCTTCGGCACCGGAACTCTTACAGCACGAATGGATTGTTGCGATCAAAAACCAGGTCTCTATCGAGCCGCAAACACCAAGCGATAGTGGAAGTTCCCAGTCTAGTACTAGAGGAAGTTTCACCAATTGAGGCACTATGAGTTCTCGCCTTCGTCAACTATTCTTGTCGGTGATCACAACACCTTTCTTCTACTTTCCAAACAAGAAAACGTTTCCTTTGTATTTGCATTTGTTATTATTGTCTTTTCAGTCGTTTTGGGAAAAAGCGCAGTACATGAAGCGTCTTTTAATGGGCATTGGGTTTGGGCACAATGGGTCGAATTGGAACTAGATGTATATGAGGGATATACATATACACGAGACTTTTTCATCAGCGATTGAGTTGGGAGTTGGTGGTTTTCGTAGCATATATGTGTTTATGAGGAAAGTCGGGTTTAACTTTCTAACGTCTATTTGGTTGTGCGAACATAAATTTAGTGCCGAAATGTTGTCGAGGGTTGGAATGGAGGAAAAGCCGGAGGCTGAGTCGGAAGGTCGGATGGTCAGGTGTAATACATGCATGGAAGCAAATGATAGACTGAAATCCGTTTCGCGGCGAAGGAGGCAATGGTGGTACGAGATCAGTAGAAGATGAAGTTAACATTGGGAAGCGTGGCTAGAACACGTCTCGTAATGGAAGAATGGAAGTGGTGGTGGGGACTTGTAGTATAATCAGAACAATCATGAAACAAGATGACACCACCGGTATGACAGTATACCATTACAATAATCTTCAAATTTGTTTTCTTCTGTCACATCATTGACAATGGCTCTCAAAATCCTCTAACCCGGGTATAATATTCCGCCGGAAATATACATAGCAGATGCATCGGACACTGCTCGGCGCTTCCACTCAAATGCCCCACTCCTATATGCTGCAGAGGCGATATCCGCGCTAGTGATCGACGGTTGTGACATGGAAAACCCAATCATGAACTCTTCAAATTGGGGACGCAACGCGCAAGGCTGAAAAGATGCCGTGAGTTTTCGGAGATGTAACGGGAAGGGTCCAATTTTTTTTCCCAATCTAAATCTCAGTAATCAGATTACAGAAGATTGGAGACTGCGGAGATGCAGGTTTGGACGGAAAAGTTTTCTCTTGTGGATGGATTTTGCGATGGTAGATGGTGGATGTGGAGACTTGTAGATATGGATCGGTTGGGTGGATTGGATGGCGAGAATGGGAGGGGAAGTTTGGAGGAGGCGTGGAGGGGTATATATATATATATCTTGCGGATGTTTTCTGTGTATCTAGGATTTTTTATTTCATTTCATTTCATTTCATTTCATTTTTTTTACTTTCCGCTAGGAGGGAAATTTACAAAGGAGGTTTTTGGAATCGCAAAGACTTAAGGCTTTGACACGTGAATTGTGTCAATTCTCATTTCTTAAACTGCACGGAGTTCAAGTAGGGACGCATTCCAATCATGGCTGCATCGCAAGATATTGCCAAGCGGGATTTATCTTCGATGGGGACGGGGGGAGAGAAAGATGGGAACAATAATACGGCGGAAGAGCTGAGATATGTGGATGGAGATTCAGATGCTGAGTCGATGGATACTAAAACGGGGTCTATTTGGACGATTTTGGGTTCTGTAAGTTGTGTATCTCATCTGTAGGGTAGTAGTTGTAATGAGTGTATTTAATTGATGATCGTAGGCAATGGCAAATTATTCAGATGGATATCAACAGGGCTTGGTAAGTTTCTTTCTTTTCTTTTCTTTCTTTCTTTTGCTTCGGTATTACCACAATGTAAAACTGCATAGCTAACACAGACAGGCATCCAGCACAAACGTCGTATTCAACCACCTCCTCGGTCCCAAAATCTACACCTCCACAATCCAAACCCGCATTTCCAATGCCCTCCTTATTGGTTCCGTCCTCGGAATCCTCATTCTCGGCTACACCTCTGACAAGTTTTCCCGCAAGGGCGGCATGCTCTTCACCTCCGCTCTCGTCATCATCGGATCTCTCCTCTCCACGCTCGCCTTCCAAGTGCATCCCTCCGCACACATGCTCTGGTTCCTCACCATCGCCCGCGGCATCGCCGGCGTCGGCGTCGGAGGCGAATATCCCACCTCCGCCGCCGCCGCCCTCGAAGGTTCCGCCGATTCGTTCGATGCGAAGAGAGGTCCCATCCAAGTCTTCATCTCAACTCTGATGGCCACAACCGGCTCCCCCACCTGCACCCTCGTCTATCTCCTCGCGCTGCTCGCCTCGCACAACAATCTCACCGTCGCGTTCCACGCCATCTACAGCATAAGCACGCTCCTCCCCCTCCTCGTCATGCTCGTCCGTCTGCGCATGACAGACGGGAAACTCTTCCAAAAATCGAATTTCCGCACCCGCTCCATCCCCTGGCACTTTGTGCTTCGCACCTACGGGCTCCGCTGTCTCGGCACCAGCACCGCCTTCTTCCTCTACGACTTTGTCAATTTCCCCAATAGCATCATGAGCGCCGCTATCATCAACGGTCTCGTGCCCAGGAAAAACATCCGCACCGTCGCCATCTGGCAGTTCATCCTCGCCATCTTCCCCATTCCCGGCGTGCTGCTGGGCATGTGGCTCGTGAACCGCATCGGGCGCAAGTGGACGGGGATGCTCGGCTTTGCGGGCTACATCATCTTGGGATTTATCATCGGGGGCTGCTATGGAAAGCTGACTACGCCGGAAAATCTCCCCGCGTTTATCGTGCTGTATGGACTCTTTGCGAGTCTGGGCCACATGGGACCCGGTGCGACGATTGGGTTGATGAGCGCGGAGAGTTTCCCGACTGCGATTAGGGGGCTGGGGTATGGAGTGAGTGCGGGGTTTGGAAAGGCGGGCGCGGCGGTGGGAACGCAGGTTTTTACGCCCATTCAGGAGGCGGCGGGGAAGAGTAGTACGTTTTTTGTGGCGGGGGGTGTGGGGGTGTTGGGGGTGATTGTTTATTGGTTTTTGCCCGAAGGGAAGGGGGTTGATTTGAGGGAGATGGATGAGGAGTTTGAGAGGGGATTGAAGGAGGAGGGGAGAGATTAGTAGATGGGTTGTGGTTGGGATAGAGAACGCTTGAGTGTTGGGGATTGTATGGCTAGATAAACACGGTTGATGGTATAATGTAATCTGTCGATCTATTATGATATAATTATCTCACCACAACATATCTATTGACTTGATACAGTCTCTCAAAGATAACATTCGTCGTTTGAGATATCTATATCACTACTCGAACCAATGATTCATAAATGGATATAGCAAGTATGTAGCAAGTATGATTCCAGCAATTTATGTGCATTTTCAAGGTGAATAAAAGAATCTTCCATCACATTCATATCCACATATACATTGCAATCTCAATTCTTCTCTTCATCTCTACTAAAGAAGAAACGATAGAAGGCGAGCTCCAAGTACGAAGATCAAGTTTAAACAATCGAGGAGGAAAAAGAAAACCCACAAGGAGAAGATCAGTCTTGAAGAATAAAAGAGAAGACAAAAAGTTAAGACTTGGAGAAGAAGAGAGAAAACTTGAAGAATTAATCCCTGATTTCTTTCAAAGTGTATATAGAAAAACTTACCAATATCATTAAAAGCACCATTCCTATCTTGTATCCCACTAACCCCCGAATACCCAACCAATCACAAGATACAACTGAATGAATAACTACTTCTCAACTCCTCAACTGAATACATGCTAGAACTCCAAACAACCAATCCAAAAGTAACAGACTATCTCTCCTCAAATTTTGAGTAAAGAGGGAGAGAGGGAAAGCCCCAGTTTTCTCACTAGATTCAATAAATCAAGAGATGTGAATTTCTTCACGAGAGAACAGGTTGGTTTGAGATCAAGCGAGAAGAAGGGGAATATTCTCAAATACAAAGCTGTCTGTAAGCAGTACTAAGTTGGAATACCATAGTGCTGGAGCTTGTACATACTACCACGAGTCAAATGGCGACGTAGTCATCTGCGGCTCTTCAGCATTCGAACAAACCGGCGGCTTAAAATTTGTCATCCGTGCCGGAAGCACCACGACGACCGTTCCGACGCTCACACAGGCCCCTAATCCCACAGCCACAAAATAAAATGCTACATTTTAAGGCTCTGCATGCAAGGGCGTCGCGCCGGATTTGAGTGAAAATCCATCACCTCCGCCTGTGGAATGGAAATGGACCGTCTATCTCCCTGATTGGGGCACGCCTAACAGCAAATCATATCCATAGCGGAGTGCGGAAGGGGCTTTCTAGATACTTTGCGCGGATGCTGTGGCGTCATTGCCGATTGGAGATGTACGAAATCGGAGGACTTTGGTCTGTATGTTTATGTGTGATGTTACACCGCTGTCGAGTAAGTCTTTTTTCTTTTCCCTTTGCTGTTATATCCTACAGCCAATCATCGAGCAGATGTGAAAACTAGGATGTTAAAGATGCGTTCCAGACGACCAGTGGAGGTACGGAGGATTGGAATAGATTGGTGAAGCGCGTGGACAAATCAATCCCCTTGAGGGCGGCTTCGAAGGTGATGCCGAGATGGTAGACGCGATTATTGAGGGGACTGCCGCTGCTTTGAGAGGCAACTGATTCGTAATAATGAAAAATAGAATAAGAACACTGAGAAATAAAGTATCACTCGTGGACTTTAAAGAAAAGGGTTCACAGGAGCTTGAATGATTTTTTGTTTGAAAATGTGAAGATTTAATATGGTACACGCGTGTTACATACTGATCGATGATTAACGATAGCATATGAATAATATGTCGATGTATAGGACAATGGGTCTATATGCTCTATATCTTTCTTATATCCGTTATCAACAGCAAACAACCTTCCTCATCTTCGAAGACTATAATGCATCAAAGTAAAGAGTGAGGAAATCGTAGAAGATATCTTTCTGAAGCACCTACTAGCACTCAACATCTAGGAAGAAGAATTTGTTCAAAAAGGAGGAAGGGAAGTACAAGAACAAATTAATGGTCACATTGTAACATTATACCTAAGAATAGCATCGCCACACAAGATCTTGTAATGGTAAGACGTAGTAAAAAAGTGAATGAGTATTTGAATAACATACACAATGAGATCATATGAACAAAAAGCCAAGCCAAAATCAACCCGTTTCTGGAGATGAGCCAAATGCAATCAGCCTTTTGATTCCTAGGGCTTGGTCACAAAGATACACGGGATGAAGTTTTGTATAACGTGTGGCGTGATGAGGGGTGAGATTACAAGCATGTGCGGTGAAATTTGATGAAGGAAGACATAGGAAAGTAATATTCAAGAGAAAGATACAGATTGTGATATGATCTGATGAAGTCTCATAGTGTAGGCAAGGCAAGCATTTCCGAGAGGGAGAAAAGAGGTGAGCAGTAGAGTAAACCATTCATTCACTCAGTAACTTCTCGGATCAACTCTAAGAATTGGAGCACTTGATCCAAATGAAAGACAATCAAAGAAGGGTTATGATGAGTATCAATTACAATAAGAAATAAAAACAAATATAAGGTTGTAGATAAAACTCTGAGCGGATATTTCATTTAAGCCTTGTACCATTGTGGCGTGACACCAAACTCAAAAGTAGTCATCTACTTTTTAAGAATTTCATGGAATCGAAGAGTTCGTACAACAAGAAGACCACTCATATTCAAGCAAATTATGGCAGCTGGCTTGCTTATGGGCGTACGGTAAGAAGCTCCTTGGCGATACCTTAACACTAGTAACCCTTACTTGCGCATGCGTGATGAAGCTCGTGTTAATTCATGAGATCTTGTGGAGTTAAAACTCCTTTTCTGGCTGAAGCTTTTGAACCATCACTTGAAAGTCCACTCTCAAAGATTTTTGTGACTCGATATTTTCGGTCAGAGATATTCGGAGTATTCCACAGTTCAAGTACTCGTACTCTTATCTCGGCCAAATATTCCCCCAAGGCTGGTTGGTAGAGCGGCTCAAAGAATCCCAAAATGGAAGGACCCCCGGCCGTTTTAAATCATTCGGTTCGGAATGGATGGTTAGGGAGCGGATGTAAGGCAAATGGATGAATGAATGGCATGTTAATAGCTTTAGTTTCAAGTGAATCGAACCACTCAAGTTTAGTTCACCTGTTTCAGGGGAATTGCCCATGCGTAAGAGGCGTAGAATGTTTTTTTTTCAAGTATAGAATCATCCAGTGTCTTGAAACTAGTCCCTTTGCACTGAAAGAGTTCCCATTCGTTAAGGTTGATGGTTCATTATTGATGATCCATAGTGGATATTGTTTGAAATTTGATCGTCCCTCGATGTAGTATGTAGTATTCGCATGTAGGGTATGGATTCGTATGCGTATGCAGATACATCTGGTTCGATGTTATAATTCGGGAGAATACACCGAGGAGATGATGCGCCAAGGAGGCAGAGTTACCTCTCACACGTTTCAGCTATCGATTTGATAGATGAATTGAACCGATTCAAATTTTAACGTCTCTTGGAAGTAATGATGATGATGATGATGGATAGATGGATGGATGGAGGGTTGAATGGTACGTGTAAGTTGTACCATCCAGCTTTACCTAGCATTCCGGTATAATCTTCATGTTCGAGGGTCTCTTTGGGTCTTCCAAAGCTTCCCAGGAGATACTCTTCAATTAGAATGGATCTGGCGTAGCTTTTCGATGTTTAAGATCGTGTAGATGAAATGTCTAAGATGATCTAATCACGACGTTATTCATAAGCGCCATGTAATGTTGATAGATGCAAGCAATAGAATTCCAAACAAGGAATCATCGATCTTCTAGAAAGCGACCGTGTTGGTAAGTTTGGAGGAGAAATGAAAAGAAATCAGATCGCCATCATCATCATCATCATCATCATCATCATTATTATCATGGTGTCCATATGTGCCCTCCCCAGGTAGGTATTCCGTAGGTAGTAGGTACATCGCTAGGTATGTTGTCTGTGCTGTATTGGGTCTTGACTTTTTATTTGGATTGTTAACAAGCCTTGGATCAACCAACCGGATCCACTGAGCCACTGATAAAAGTTACCCACCCTCAGCCACCTTACCTTACCTCGTTACCTCGTCTCCTCGTTACTTACCTAGGCCGGCGGCCCCTGGTAGAAATCCATTGATTTTCGAACCCAAAGAGCCCCACTCGACACTTGTCAATTAATAGATATCGGCCGAACCAGACCCAATGGAGCAAGACTGCGCAGTGTGAGAATATGAGAAGATGAGAATTACGCACACTTCTCATCTCGCCATATGCTTCTCCCGCCGCTTCATTACGATAGGAGGGAATGAGTACAAAGGGTCATGTTATCTCTTTCATCATGTCATGGAAAGTAGAAGTAGAAAGGGAGATTGAAGAGAAGGATGTCGATATGGCAAATGCTTTTGGCCAATGTAGGTCGCAATAGTAAAATACCTTTTGTCTGTGCATAAGATAATGGGAGATTTTAAGGCTGACATTTGAATTGCTGACTCCTGAGTCCCTCCTGTATGACATACTTCGTACTTCGTACTTCGTGCTTCATGCTTCATGCTTCATGCTTCATGCTTCACACAATAAGATCCTTCACGGCTCCCTCCTACAAAATCCAGTGAGCCTCGCTTCTATCTGCCGTGGAACCACAAGGCTGCGACGGTAAAAAATGCCTGTCTACCTATTACATACCTAGGTAGGACTCGAAAGTTTGTCGTATATTAAGATTTTAATGTTATTAGTAGTAATAGGAGGGATGAACAAGAGTGGTATTGGTATTGGTATTGGTAATAGTAGTGATACAACATAATAAAGCAAAAATAGTCTGGGCAAAATTGACGGCATGAATTATACCCGATTTGATGCTTTAAACATTCGATCTGCCTCGTAGTCCCAACTCAATACTCCAGTTTTTCCATAAAGCAACAAAAACGAGTATCAGGTACATTTGTAGCTTTGGAAATTTGGAAGTTTGTAGATCTGGAAATCTGGAAATCTAGAAATCTAAAAATCTAAAAATCTAAAAATCTAGAAATCGGACAATCCGTCAATCCTCCACAAACCTTCCCCCTTCATCCACAAATCAATGTTTGCATGCATCCATTTCGTCTTTTGAGAGGCTCCAAGATACTCGTAGCACGATGGGTAGGTACTGGGTACACTCCGTCTGGAATTTCCATGGCCCTGATAACCCAGTCATGCGATAGATTAAAGATATTGGCACATTTCCTTTCAAGGCTGATAGCTTCTCTTGAACGAATACCTTGGCGAGCTATCGTATGCCCATGAAAGCTTCTTTGACTTCGGCAACTAATACGAATGAACATCGATGTAGAAAGCATTTTCGACAGAGAGAGTTAAAAGCCATTGCACGTGGGGGGAGCACTAACGAGAACCAATCACATGGGATACCAACCGTCGGATCTTCTTATCTTGCGCTAACCGAATCAGGCAACTAACTACCTTGATCAAACCCTGCGATCAATACATGCTTTTTGATAGGTCAAGACAGGATAATTTAACCCCTGTCTATCTTTTATCTTTTTATATTCCGTAGTCAGCTACTAGGCAAGTAGTAATAAGTGTACTCCGTATGTATGTGTGTATGAAGAAGGACAGGTGGAAAATGGGTTGCTACAAGAGAGAGAGAGACAGTAATGATGACTGATGGAACAAAGTAAGAAGAGATATCAATACCAATGCCATTCATCATTTCATCCAAAGATAAGAAGAAATAATATCCGGAATTTCTCATGGTAAGTTTCAACCAACACTCCTCAATATCGGAATCACCATCCATATATAGAAATGGACCAGCTGAATGGGGAAAGCTACCGATATCTGCTCCCATCTGCTTCCACCTTTTCACATGTTACTCAGGCCCAAAGAGGACAAGGAGAAAAGGTTTAACTTAGATAGATTAAAGATTAAAGATTAAAGATTACCCCAAACCAACAGATCAACCATTGGTCCTGGTGGTGACTCTCTAGGTACGTCGTAATAATAATAACAATAATAATAACAATAATAATAACAATAATAATATAAATGACTACCTATCTAGCGACGAGCGATAAAAAAGAAAGAAAAGACGAATCAGATCGTTATTTTAAATCGCAAGCATCGACTTATCTTTTTCCCTTTCCCTTCCTTTCTTTTAGCGGAATCCTAATCCTTCTTCTGACCTAGTACAGTAGTCAAATAACGGGTTCGGGTTCGGGTTCCTTGTCATGATACACCTCCACATCTTCTACATACTCATCACTTCCAATCTGCACGTACAGGCTCCAGCTTCGGATAAGGTTGGACTGGATGTAAGTAAGCATGGCATGACATGGGATACTAGTAGCTTTGTCTGGCCGCCTGCGATGTGATAGCTTTATTACTTTATTACTCTGCTTGTAGATTGTAGATTGCTGCTTTCTTTGATTTGATTGGAATCCATAAAACTAACTAATTCCCTTCCCCTTCCCCCTCCTCCTCATCTTCTTCCTTTTTTCCGTTGTTGTACTTTCCTCCAGTGGTGTCGAAAGGAACGCAAGAATCACAAAAAGGTAACTTGAGTTTGGTCAGTGATTCATCAAGATCACTCCTCACTCATTTGGCCCTATAGCTATCTATCTTCACTCTCAACTCTCAACTCTCAACTCTCAACTCTCAACTCTCACATTCACTCAGAGCTTCCCTCACACACGTGGGCCTTGGATACCTAACAATACGAAACGAAACGAAATTCACCAACAAGGTTCTCACACAAGCCTCTCTCACCTTTACAACTCTTCACAATAATCTCTTTATATAATTAATTCTTTCCGACTTCGCCCGTTATCTTTCCATTGAATACTCACAGCCCTATTCATAGCCTAGTGCCTTATCCGACTTCGGCCATCGTGGTATAATACTCTTTAGTATCTACATACAACCTTCCTCTTCTTCCTCTCACCTCAACAATCTTTCGATCTGTGAGCTTGCTTCTTTGCGAGCTACGACAACCAATCCTTCTCTTCTTGGATGATCTGTTGGTCAGATCTGAAGACAGCTACACCTCACTTGCTCAAGTAGAGTTAACAATTTTTGACAGAGGTCAAGTGTATTCAAGATGGTTGTTGAATACAATGGCACAAATGCCGCGGGGGGTGATTCATTGACTGAGGATCTCAACATCTTTTATGATGTAAGTCTTTGTACACAAAACTCCTCGAATGAAACCTCAGAACTAACCAAGTGTAACAGGCTGGTGACATTGCTTGGATGATCACTTCCACTGCTTTGGTCTTGCTCATGATTCCTGGTGTCGGGTATGTACTTCCAAAAGATGCATGGCTGTACCACAGCGACTAACCTCTTCATCTTCACAGTTTCTTCTATTCCGGTCTTGCTCGAAGAAAGTCTGCTTTGTCATTGATTTGGCTTTCAATCATGGCGACCGCAGTCGTTTCTTTCCAATGGTTCTTCTGGGGTTACTCTCTCGCTTTCTCTCACAGCGCGGGAAAATATATTGGTGATTTGGAAAATAGTGAGTACAACTTCTTCTAGAACATGGTACAACAGCAAAGACTAACCACTCGATTCGAATAGTCGGCTTCCGAAATGTCCTTGGAGCACCATCTGTTGGTTCCACCAAAATCCCCGATCTCATGTTCGCCGTCTACCAGGGTATGTTCGCCGCCATCACCGTAGCTCTCGCAGTGGGTGCCGTCGCCGAACGTGGTCGCATGCTTCCCACCATTGTTTTCATGTTCGTTTGGTCAACCATCATCTACGATCCAATTGCTTGCTGGACCTGGAACGCCTCTGGATGGGTTTTCAAGATGGGTGGTCTCGACTTTGCTGGTGGAACTCCCGTGCATATTTCTTCGGGTTGTGCAGCTCTCGCATACAGTATCATGTTGGGCAAACGTCGTGGACATGGTACTCACGAGTTGAATTACCGCCCACATAACGTCACACACATTGTTATCGGAACCGTTTTCCTATGGGTGGGATGGTTTGGTTTCAATGCTGGGTATGTTTGATCCAAATCTTTTTGCTACTCATCTCTTGTGTGACGAACCATGCAACTTTGCTTGAGGTTTCATTGCACATGACTTGAAGAACAATAAACTTTTCGAGACAAAGGACTAACACTTGTATTCTTTAGTTCCGCTCTTGCAGCCAACATGCGTGCTGTTATGGCCGCAGTCGTTACCAACTTGGCTGCCTGTGTTGGTGGTATCACATGGTGTGTCCTCGATTACCGTCTTGAGCGCAAATGGTCCACCGTCGGTTTCTGCTCTGGTGTTATTGCCGGTCTCGTCGCTATCACTCCAGGATCTGGTTTCGTTCCTGCTTGGGCTTCCATCATCTATGGTGTTGTCGGAGCTGCCGGTGCCAATTATGCTACCAAGCTCAAGTTCGTCCTCGGTGTCGATGATGCTCTCGATATCTTCGCTGAACACGCCGTTGGTGGAGTCATCGGAAATATTCTCACTGCTTTCTTCGCCGCTGATTACATAGCTCATCTTGATGGTTTCACCGAGATTCCAGGTGGATGGCTTAACCGAAACTGGGTCCAACTCGGATACCAACTTGCTGATTCTGTTTCCGGTGGCGTTTACTCCTTTGTCGGAACATGCATTATTCTCTTCATCATGAACCTCATCCCAGGTCTCTCCCTCCGCGCTACCGAGGAAGCTGAAATACTCGGTATCGATGATGCGGAGATTGGCGAGTTCGCTTACGATTACGTTGAGCTTACTCGTGAGGTCTTGAACGATACATCCGAGACTGGAAGCAGATACTCTGGTCGCGATACCGCTACCACTCCTTATCCTCACCATGAGAAGGAAGCTAGACATTCCGCTCAGGACATGGAAGCTTAAATTATCAACTTTGATAAGCAGCTTCGGTCTTTAGCCTTCTTTGTCTTTCGTCTTTTTAGATGCACAGCGACTTCGCATAGACATGGTCTTGATCAATCATGATTAATGATCGTTAATTTTATTTTCCTTTCTGTTTACCTACTTATTCGCCACGATATCAAATTCAATGTTTATTTTTTTTCCAACCAAGAAAGCTAGCAACTCACTCGAGATACCACATTTTTTCTTTTCCTTCAATGTTTTTTCTTTCGATGTATGAAACTGAGGTTTACTTACGGCATACATCTGTACAGTAACTATACATGCAACTTCTGCGTGTAGTTTCTGACTTTTTGTATTTATTGACCATTGAACAGATGGTGAAAAAGTTGGTTACGGGAGGGAGGAGTGAGGCTTTTTTTTTTCTTGCGTGGTGTTCTTTTTCAATCTCGATTCGGAATCTGATTTGTATGTACCGTAGCAGACAATGATGAGGAAATTGGGATCAAATGATATTAAATGATTTCAATGAATTTTTTGAAAGTATGTGAGTGTGTGTGAATATGTGAACTTTGATGTGGAAATTGGATGGGTGATCCATTTTCGAGAATGATGGTGAGGATAGGTGGCGGAAGCGAGGATACGAGGGGGAATCGTGATGGATGGATAGTTGTTTCGACTACACAATACAACGCGAGAAAACGAATACTTGAAACAAAACTAACAAAAGTAAACAACTTGGTCTCCTCATACTTGCACCTATATATGTATATGCATTAATGAAGAATGACCAGAGTAATCTTAAACCCTAGACAATGGATGTTGGAAATGATTCTCTTACGCTATTTTATTACGTGATGGAAACGGGATTTCCGGGGAGGGCGGCTGAACTGGGGAAGGGAGGGGGGAGAGTTGGTATCCTGGGGTAAATGGGGGAGGGGGTTTGGATGGATTTAGATGGGTGCAGATGGATATGGGGGGATTTGGATTTGGATGAGTATGGATGGATGGATTTGGGTAGGGATAGTTGAGAAGAGGGAAAGGAAGAGAGAGAGA
Organism: Botrytis byssoidea; assembly: GCF_014898295.1. Lineage (NCBI taxonomy): Eukaryota > Fungi > Ascomycota > Leotiomycetes > Helotiales > Sclerotiniaceae > Botrytis > Botrytis byssoidea. Next base: position 1,318,005 of record NW_024065845.1, read on the forward strand.
AAGGGGGAGAGAAAGGAAGAGAGGAAGAGAGAGAGAAAAAAGTAAGGGGAAGGATTGGAGGATAGTAGTCTGTAAGGAAGAGAAAGATATATGGGATGGGGAGGGGGTTGAGATGAGGGGATGAGGAGGCTGTTTGGTGATGGGGATGGGTGATTATCATCGGGTATAGAATATTGAATTGGGAAGTGGAAGTGCAAGTAGAAAGGGTTTTTACTCGTATACATACATGCTGGATAGAAAGTAGGTAGGTAGGTAGGTAGGTAGGTGTATGGATATATACGGGCTGATGAGGTGATTCAAGAGTGAACTATTTACCTAGGTGAGTATTTATCGTCTAACCGGATGGATGGATGCTTATGATGTATATACGTTATTAGATTATTTAGATACATAGCCATTATTTATCTTCTATCTTCTAATTATATTCTATGTGGGCTTTGGCATGGGATATTCGTGGGATATTTATAATGTACAATGTATAATGTGATGTTCATGGTGTGATGTTCACAATGTGGTATAGTGTGGTGTTTTGCAGCGGAACCGGGAGACGAGAGGGATGAATCATAAACGGGAGGTGATATCATATCATACAATATATTGCCTAGGTAGGTAAGTAGGTAGGTAGGTAGAAAGATGGACTGACTAACTAGGCGATCGAAAATATATATACAAACACGCTTTCCCTATTTTCCAGCTCCTCAATCTAATTCACATTTCAACTTTCTTTCCAGAGCCCTCTCTCATTGTTTTCTCCACATCTACTAAATACCTACCTATCCTCACTTCATCCTCCATTCTCGAGTTATCTGCCTAGTATGTACTTTCACGTAATGTAATGGAATGAAAATGAAATCGAGACAAGTGAGTATTCAAATCCAACTACTATATATATGTGTATATATATATATATATATATATCTAACTTCTCTTCTCACCACTCACACGCACCCCACATATCGTATAGAACAATTTAAATCTCTACTTAACTCTAACATTTAAGTCTTTAAAATAAAGCAACTAACCAACTCAATTCAGATCAAAAACAAACAAGCAAGAAAGTACCTACATACAAACCTAGCACTCCTTCGATGTGGAAAGAAAAGTTTTCCTCCTCTATTTTCGCAGCTCTAGAATGATCCTACCGTCACCATTTTCATTCATATCGCTATCATGAATCAATATCAATGGTATCTACGAAAGAAAAACATGCATGACGGGACGGGATGGGATGGAGAGAAAGAACTTTCTTTTTGTTATAATTGAGAGTTGGAGTCTCGATTTGATCTCGAGGATTTGAATCGTGAAAGTGTGGTGATGTTAGACTAGGTGGGTAGTTGAATACGCACATACTGGGTTTGTGTATTCAAAGATACTAAAGAAATATTTGGACATCAAGAGGAGTGATGAGATATGATAAATACCCTAAACTTGACTTCCACATCGATAGATTGATAGATAGCTATGACCATACAATCGTGCCTTCCACTTTGACTCCTCCTCCCCGTGCCTTCCTCTTCCTCATTCTCCTCAAACTGTCCACCTACCCACCCATACAATACAATACAATACAATATATCGCACTTTAATCCACTCATCAATCAATGCACGCTAAAAGAACGAAAGAAGAATTCCAAGAATTCCAAGAATTCCATTCTATCCCACATCTCATCTCCCCACCCAAATTCTCCAAAAAGGTTCCACCGCGTCCGATGTACATCCTTTATCCCCAAACCCCACAAACTCAAGACCTCAAGACCTCAACACCCCCTCGAGTAACTATCCATCAACCCATCTAAATGTGCAAGTATGACGAATTGCCCATTTATCTATTCATATACACACAAAGCCCCAAACCCCACGCAACACAAGAAATTCCGCAGATACCTACCAGCGGGCCCCTCTAATAGGTATCTGCGTCTCACGACGGTTTACTCCCCTTGGTTGCATAAATGTAAAAGTATGACAAATTAAACATTTATTGTGCCACTGCGCCATGGACACAGGGCGAGGGGGATGGGTTATGAGGATTTATATTTGGGTGTGTGGGAGAGGTGGTAGAGGAAGGGGAAGGAAACGGGGGGTGGGTGGTGCCTTCCGGAGTTGGGGAATAGGGGGTTTGAATTTGTGAGGTTGTGGCTTGCTGGAATACGATGGAGATGATGGAATGAAGAAAATAGGAATGGGCGATATGGTATTTTAGAGAAAAAGAACCTGAGAGTGGAGTGTGGAGAGGAAATTTACAGGATTGATTTGATTTCCCGTTCATTTGAACGTATGATTTATACCTAGGTAGGTAGCAGCTTTTCTTGGAAGATGTTACTTCGAATGATTCAAAACGAAATAGTCATGAGCCGAGCACTTCGAGCCCAGTACTTCTTATTACCTTGGTATCATCTTTAATCTATTTCCACTCATGAACAGATTTATAAAGAAAATCAAGATATTTGATAACGTTTTTTATATGTGAGAAATACGTTGGCTCAGACTTGCCTTTACTACTTCATAAACGTCCGTGTTTGAATCCAACGGCATTCTATGAATCCTCCCTGGTTACCATCTCTACATAAATGCAAAGATTTAAACACGCGAGAAGAAGATCACATATGAATGAGCTCCCGTTGGCACACGAAACGATTCAGCAGTATCTGGTTTTTCATCATAGCCGACAAGGTGTGAAATTGGGAAGAAGCTTGACAGGATATTTGAATAGAAATTAATTTGCATATGCATGAAAGATTTTATGAGATTAATGTAGTCCCTTTCGTTCGTCCAATCTCCATTTTTGCTGTTCGGGCACCGAATTGAATCTGATGATGTGAGTAATAGTACAGAAGTGTGAAATCGGTAGGTAACACTCACAGCACGTTTTTTCTCAGTAGCAACTGATGTCATACCCAAATCATAAGCCAATAGTCTTAACACTTTCTTACCCGGCTCTATGTCTGGTGTTCCAGGGCCTCGTGATTCAGATGTAAACCCACATTTCTCCCATATAGGAGATTCGACAGCCCACTTGACTAAATCTTCATCCAAGTATGGAAACCGAGCTTCTCTTCCCCAATGTGAGATCACACGATCATCTCGACCGAGATTGCGTTTACCAAGTCTATTCACATCTAATTCTAGTTCGTCTAAAAGAGCAGAGAAGCCGTTTCGATTGAATGCGGTTGCATGTCGTGTATAACCACCGAACAATTCATCTGCGCCGAGTCCAGAAAGAAGAACACGTGCAGGTGTTGTGTATAGGGATTCCTCGGAAGAATTGCCTTGCGATGCTAAACCAACACCGCGAGATGCAAAATATAAGGCAAAGGCTATTGATAAATCCATTTCGGTGTTATGTGGATGTATCAAGTCTACAATTTTTGCTCTGTGCTCCATTGTTTCTGTATAAGGGACATTTATCTGTTTCATGTCAACTCTTGAGAACTAATGTCGAGTTAAGTTATCGACTCACTGCAACAAATCTCCATGTTCGGTCAGGACAAACACTTTGAAGCTCTTGATGAGCTTTTCTCCCCGTTTCTCTATCAGGACAGAGCTCATATGGAGAAACTTTCTTATCCAGTAATTGAGTTGTATCCGGAGGCGGAGGTTGTGCCCCTTTCTTCAGCCGAGGTCCAGTTTGTGCAGCTTTAATGACACGAGGATTTTCAAACGCAACATTGAGAAGATCAATCTCTTGATCTGATGGTAGTAAATCATGTGCCAATCTTGCCAAAACTGTGCAATCAAGTCCACCTGAGAATAAAATTGCAAGCCTGACATTCTGAGAGTGACCTATACTTGGAGGAGCGGGAATAGTCAAAACCCTAGGTTTCAGAGACTCACATAAATAATGTCGTAATGACATCACTGATGGGGAATCAAGGCCGAGTATATGACTTTCATTTTCAATAGTTTTGTTGAACTTTCCGAGTGAAGGAGACTGCAAACTTTGATTTAGTACTGACTATATCCGAACAGAATCCTAGCTGAACGACAAATAATTTGAGAATAATAAGGAATACATACCGACGAATCAGCTTCTGGATCCTCCCAATCGAACTTTTGATATGGCAATAGTGATCTCGAAAGAGATTTATCTTGTGAATCAGACATTGATGAAGGAAATGTATTCTTATCAACACAGGTAAATTTGTAAATGCCATCTGCTTCAATTTCTTTCCAATCGCCTTTGGCGGGATCCGCTGTACTTGCAAACTCTATAGATCCAGTTGGTCCCAGATCCCCGGATTCATCATCAACATCATAAAGGAGAGATCGGCGACCAAGGCGATCTCGGCCACAATATATAGAACCGTGAAAACTATCCCAGAAGACAAATGCAAATGGTCCAGAAATGCTTCGTAAACTCTTAACCACAGCAAGTGTCGCATCTGATGCCGAGGTAGCTGTTGAAACAGCTTTTACAAGCATCTCATATATGACTTGGCCATCATTACCATTAACGAGTTCACCACCAACCTTCCATGCCTCACCATTCCAGCAAAGGATGGAGCCAGAGTTGGTAGCAGACGCGTCAATACCGTTTGAACCATCAAATGGCTGTGGAGTGATATGATCTCCCCTCAAAGCTAAGACAGTTGATAAAAAAGATAAGAAGTATTGTGTTCCATCACTTGAAGTATAACTTGATTGTGACAAACCTGTGTGATCAGGACCTCTGTCGCAAAGAGAGTGTTTCAAAGCATGACTCGGAGTTTGCAATCCTCGCGTGGATATCGACGCGTAAATACCACACATTTGCGAACTTGTTAAATTAGTAAATTCCTAGTCAACCAAATCCATTTACTTCGTGGATATAACAGAAGACCAAGGTATTTTCAAGGTTGTGCTGTCGTCCGGCGTTTGATTTTATATTGGATATTGATATTGATAAGGATCAAATTGACTTTAAAATTTATTTTTAAGTTCAACCTTGTGCTGCACTACGGATCGTCATTTTAGCGAATCGACCAGATTACTTCACTGTCGAGGGTTGAGGAAACTTAGCAACCAAGATAATTAATTATCTTGTCCAACAAGAAGAGAAACAATAATTTCGATGACTGGCTATCAATATCCCTCTTAAAATACTCGAGTACACTCTGCGAATCTACAAAACCTCTTCTCGAAGCTCCAAGATACCCTGGACCTTGAAGCTCGAATACCCCGCCAATCCTACAATTACACAAACGCCGATCAGAGGCGCTCGCGGATGTATGTCGTCTCCCAGACAGTCGGCAGAAGTTGTTCAGATCCCAGATGGAGTATCACAGGGGCTCTCATTGATGGTGAGCTCGAATGAAAAGCTTGACAATCACAACGCTGAGCCAGCCTCGCCAACCAGTAAGGACATGGAGGACCAGGATGTTGGCAAAGAGACACTGTTGGCAGACGGAAGCGAGCCAGCAGAAGTCAATCCTCATACGACACTAGATAATGCTTTGGATTCACTGAAAGATAAGGGAAAGGGCAAAAGTACGGAAGGAAACACTATGGACGAGCTACGGACGGCGACCAACGAAGAGCCTGTACCGCAAGATATGGAATCATCTACTGCGACTCTGAAACCCGTTCAAACCCGACCTCCGAATATTTCTACGCAGAACATATCACTAGTTGATCAAACGTATCTGGATCCTACCCCAAAGACACCTGGCACCTCTCGGCCTGCTTCACGATCCGCGTCGACTGCAAGAACACATCATCTACATGCGGAAGGGTTGGATAGATCACCTACGAGATCTGACGCAGGTTTTGACGAAAAAACCAGCGCAAGTGAGGACGAGCGAGAAGGAGGGTCTAGGTCAGAAATACAAAGCATAATGGATCAATTTGGCGAGGACGGACAAGGCCCCGGGCACGAAGAAGTTATGTCTCCCCGTCTTGAGTTTGCTGGCCCGCTTCTTGGCAGTCCAGTACAACACCCACCTCGCAAATCGAGCCTGGAACCCTTAAATGCAAATATTCTGAGCCAGAGCATAGGCGATTTACAAATATCATCAGATCCTTCATCAGGTCAACGAACGAGGAACGACTCTGACGTCGGCCCAGCTGTCCCACCGAAACCAGACTCTATACGTAGCTTTGGTAAAATGCAGGACGATCGTTATTCCTCCACAGATACTCCATTATCACCCCCTTCTTTACATCGGCCCCCACCTCCCGAGCCAGAGCCTGAACCGGACCTACCTTTCGATTTTCATCGATTCTTGGAGCAGCTGAGGCACAGAACAGCGGATCCCGTAGCGAAGTTCTTACGGTCATTTTTACAGGAGTTTGCAAAGAAACAATGGATGGTACATGAACAAGTTAAAATAATAGGCGATTTCTTGGCTTTTATCACCAATAAAATGGCCCAATGCGAGGTATGGCGTGAAGTTTCGGATGCAGAGTTTGATAATGCGCGTGAAGGCATGGAAAAATTAGTTATGAATAGGCTATATACCCAAACGTTCTCTCCTGCAATTCCTCCACCCCAGCCTATCCCAGGTGCAAAGCCAAGAAGGCGGGGTGCTGATCGACCCATGGGTCCCGGTCGAAGAGGACAACATCAAGAAGATGTCGAGAGAGATGACATTCTTGCTCAGAAAGTCAGCATTTACGGTTGGGTGAAAGAAGAGCATTTAGATATACCACCAGTTGGCGACAGTGGAAAGCGGTTCTTAATTTTGGCACAACAAGGTCAGATAGGAATTCGCGTAAGGTTGGATGTGACTGCTAATCAAGTCACTAGAAATTCTGAAGATCAAAACCTACAGGGCTCCAAGGGACAAGATAATATGTGTTCTGAACTGTTGCAAAGTGATTTTTGGTAACTCCCAAAGTTGGTTATTTTACTGAGCATTTTTACTAAATTCAATCAGGGCTACTCAAACATTCGAAAACAGATTCATCGGCAGACTCATTTATGCCTCTCCTAATCTACGTTGTCCTTCAAGCAAACCCCGAGCATCTTGTATCCAACGTTCAATATATTCTTCGGTTTAGAAATCAAGAAAAGTTAGGAGGAGAGGCAGGATATTATCTTTCATCTCTGGTTAGTCACTTCAAGTATACTTGCGCATTACAACATTAATTCCTTCCAAGATGGGCGCTGTCCAATTTATCGAAAACCTGGACCGAACAACTCTTACAATAAGCGATGAAGACTTTGAACGAAATGTTGAAGCCGCTGTATCCGCCATTGCCGAAAAGCATCAAGCTGAAGTTGCTTTGAGCCCTGTCCAAAACAGTCCGCCAACACAGCTTTCTGAGAAATCCGCTCTTAGTCGCCCCGAAGTAACCCCTCGACATTCCATGGAAGGCGAGTCGTCAGCCCCCAGAAGATCAACATCATCAAGCGAGAGTGAAGCTGGGGATGGCATGGACGAGAAAGCTGCCATGAGCGGTCTGCTTCGTACTATTCAGAAACCACTTTCTTCCATCGGAAGAATGTTCTCGGACGACCCTTCCCCTTACAGTGGGCCCGCGAGGACCCCTAATCCGGGGAATACGCCGCGAATGACTCCATCTCCACGAGTAAGCATGGACGGGCTTCAGCCCCCACACCGGAGGCCCAGTGAACGTGAATCAAATGCTAGGAATAGGATGACAGCTGAAGATGCAGCTGCAAGACAAGCAAGTGCCGAGGCTGCAGAAGCACATCGCCTTCAGCGCGCAGAGCACGAGAATGTTGTAGAGACTCTTGCAGGAATGTTTCCAGATTTAGACAGGGAAATTATTAGTGATGTGGTCACTCAAAAAGAGGGAAGGTGAGGATTAGCCCCTTCAAGAACACTCCCCAAGAGATTGTCATACTAATTGTTAATTTAGGGTTGGTCTGGCAGTCGATGCATGTCTTGCCCTCAGTTCTTGAACAAAAAGACACGAAATAGTTTATTATCATATTATCACGTTTAATATCTACAGGTTTTATGCATTCAGCGGGTGGAATCATAGCGTTGCGTGGTCGCATTGGCGTTTTCCTCGCGTTGAATCTTCTGGTATATCCCTAGCGCAACTCGGCTTCAGAAGATCAGTAGCGAGAACGAAAGTAGAAGATACGAGGTGGTGTTTTATATAGTCGTAATTACTTTGTCCGAAATAATGATAGATGATTATGAAAGCCTGGCCGTACTTTCATATTGAACATACTTCAGATGGAGATCAAAGAACCGTATATACCATCTGAAAGATGGACATATATTTCATAGCGTGCAAAAATCTCGGTTGAAATTGCTTGTGCTATCAACCAAATTTTGTCTCGGGAGGTATTTTAGTATTACCATGATTTATTCATTTCCAGTATAACTGAGGATATATATCAATCATGGCCAAGAAGAAGAATAAGAGCCAAAATAATGGCGATTCCCCAGAAATCCAGGTTCCCGCCGCTTCTGCGCCATTACCAGCATCAACTACATCAACAAAGACGAAAACAAAAGATACCAAGCCCACGCAACAACCCTCAACATCTGCACTTATTATTTGTCGCAACAAGTATGTCAATTGTTTACAATATCGATCCCCTATTACACAATTATGCGCAGATGTCATGGCTATTTTGCAGATGCCGTGCCTGAACTTATGAGGCGAAATTGTGCATCATCATTTTTTTCCAATTTGCCTCAATGCGCGTCCCGCATTTATATTTAAACCATCCGACTAATATTTTCCTCGCAGACATTGGCGTTATATCTCTTCTTTCCATGGACCATGGCTACAATTGCCCCCTGAAGTTCTCGAAGCTCTCGCGAATAATAATTATGCTCTTCCTCGACCCCGACCGATCGACCCCGCGGTCTTCTTCGATATCCTTAAAATCCGACAGCTTGTTGACGATGCCACGAATCTCGCAGTGCGCGCCGCCAGTGGTGTAACATCTTCTTCTCTCTCGAACTCCTTGAATGCTGGAAATGGCTTATTAGGGAATGGGGGGACGGCGCTGGGCCTGGGGATTGGGGGCGGAGGGGGGAATGCGAAATTGAGTAAGGAACGAAAACATCGAATGCGGGAACAGGCTACACAAAAGCTATCCAAGGCATATCATCTGGATGAGATCGCATGTAGCGTCGCGACGATGCAATCTGCTTCTACACTGGAGGATGTAGCCCAGCTTGTCCTTCAGAGAAACCCCAACGATTCGGATGCCAAATACGTTCACTTTTTTCACGAGAAGATTCCTTCGCGGCAGCTCGCAGAATGTACAAGTTTAACACCATTGGATGAAGTAATAGCAGATAGGCCGAGTGAAGGCGAAATATTAAGAACCCGAGCCGTTACAAAGACATTCAAGGAGGATTTTGTGGGAGCGGCGCAAGATCTTACTTCTGCTTTATCAGTCTGTAGATATTATCAGAACCAGCATAAGGCGGGCCGACAGCAAATACAGCTAGCAAGTGAAGCCACCGCAGAAGCACAGCGAAACAATGGTGGTAGATGGAGAGACGAATTCAAGTTAGATGAAGAGGACCACCCGAGTAGTCTTGAGACCCAACTTCTGTTTCACCGTGCCGGTGTTTACTTAACTATTGCATGTCAACACGTTAATGCTGCTCTACCACCTTCGCCCCACCATCACGGTGACCTATTTAAATTCGAGGCTATAGACAAGGCCATGAATAGTCCCTGGCCCACCAACGGTGCGACAAGTAATGAAGACACAAGTAATGGAGAGAAAATTAATGGAACGACAAATGGTGTGAACGGCACGTCAAATGAAGAGCCAGAGCTGTCCGTGGCTGATAAAGAAGCACATCGAAAACGTCTGGAGGCACGGAAAATTGTGAAGACAAATGCAAAGAGGGCATTAAGAGATTATGTAGCATATCTGTCGCATCTGGACTACACCCCTGGCCTTCCAGCTGAGATCACGGAAGAATTCGTTCGCAAGGTAAATTTAGCTGCGAATGGTTACAAAATCCCTCGACCACCTCAAAGCAAGCATAGTAAGCGGGGCCTTGATTTGGAAAGCAACGCGTCACTGAGTAATGGTCAATTGTCCGATGCACTCGTACCTCATGTTGGCTATAACGGAAGAAGTCGTCCTCAATCTAGCACTTCTCGACCACCGGATTTGCCTACTTTACCTCCGCCCAAGGTCTATCAAATCTCTTCTCTATTCTCTTCTACTCCACCAGCCGATCTTCCTCCTTACCCAGAAACGGCCACAGCACTTACAACTAAGCAACAACTTCGCGCATCCCAATCCGAGACAGCCCAGCACATACTTGCCCAGGCCGATTGTCATGAAGCCCTCACATATCACCCCCTTCTAACTGATGTCCTTCATTCCCTTTTACTTTGTCACTGTCTTGTGCAGACCTCCGCTCGTGAACTGCAGCGCCATGCCCATATGGTTGCGCGACTTGCTCGTGTTTGCGACGGCTACCCCATTTTCCAAGCCTCAAGATCGCCGTCTCGCGCCGACTGGATTGAAGTAATTCGCCGTAACGACAATTGGATTTCTCTCGCCGCATCATGGGAAACTCTTTGCGCACCCGCGCCGTTACCAGGTCAAAATCCGAGCAATCAACAAAAAGAGACAGCTGCGGAAAAGAAAGAGAGATTAAAGCAGCAAGCTATTATGGAAGCACTTGAAGATGATCGTGTTCATGATGAAGCTAGTTTTCATGCGGCAGTAGCGGCTAGGCAGAGAAGACAGGAAGAGGAAGCTAGGAAGGCCGAGGGAAGAGAAATGCCTAAGAGATGGGCGCAGGAAGATGGGAAAGAGTATCCTATAAGTACTGATAGGGCTCAAGCGATTGTTAGATGGATCCGGGAAGCCCCTCCTGGAGGTGATGGTACTGGGCTAAAGAAGAAGAAAAGAGGTGTCAGGGGGAAGGGGAAGAGTGGTGTGAATGACCTTAACGGGTCAGAAGCCGCTACTCAAAACACAAAGCTTGATAGGGAGGGAGAAGGTAATGAAGAGTTCGAGAAGATTGAGGAGGAAGTCGACTGATTTCCTGTCTTAGTTCGCACTGGATACCAATTTGACACACAATTTTGGACATGCGGCAAATCATTATGAAATGAGACAGTCCAAAATCTACAACTATGTGTATATATATTTGCGATTAGCGTGTCATCGAAGAGAAGTGACAAATCTTACCTTGGCGTACCTATTATGAGTTGAGAGTACATCAATCAAGCCATCAAGCAGTAGAAATAATATATATTCCAGCTATAAATTCCACACATGTCATCCTACCTCGAGAATAATAGCAGGGGCGAGGAAGAAGCGATCTACATTGCATATTGTGGGCGCCCTTCCCTCGACATCAATCTTATCCAATTTATCCGTAGAAGCCTATAGTCGTCTTTCCTTGTTGGTACCATACGTCTGGATTGGCGTCGTATTTATGACGAAAGTAACGGTAAGCCTGTAGATCACGTCGGTGCCTAGCTAAGTGCGGGGTTTCTTGTCATCTTTACATCTTTGCATAGGTGTTTGTACCCAGGTGATATTATAAGCAAGAGATGGGGATGAGTTCTATAAGAGGTGGGTTGCTCTTGCTTTACTTTGGGATAATGCATTACTTTGTTTTTGATTACATACTTATAGTGAGATTCCGAATCACTGAGAGCACTGAAGCATTAAAGTATTGAAAACAAAATTACTATCAAGTGCGAGCAAAATGGCGGGAAAAGTCGACCCCAATGATCCGAGGAAACTGACAGATTTTAAATTATTATCTTTTGATGTGTATTCGACGTTAATCGACGAGAAAGGTGCGTTTCTTGCTACTCTCATTACCTCTTTTTACCATTACAACATTAAACCATATTCTCATGAGCACCGAATCTTCCCCCTCCAAAAACACACCGAACAACTAACCCCGTCTTCTCCAGGTGGGCTCTTCACCGGTCTCCACCCCCTTCTCTCCCGACTTCCCGAACCCCTCAAATCGAACTATCTCGATTCCCGCGCCTCTACCCTTCAAGCCTTCCAAACCCACGAAACCCAACTCCAAAGAACTCACCCCACACTCCCCTACCCCTCTATCCTACATCTCGCCTACCTTTCCTACGCGCAATCTCTCCCTCTCACCCCTCCCCCCTCACTCTCCACTCTCGAATCCGAAGCCCAGGAGTTCTCACAAAAGATTCCAAGTTGGCCCGCATTCCCCGATACCGTTCCCGCGCTGCAAAAACTGCATAAGTATTATAAACTCGTCATTCTGTCGAATATTAATGAAGAGTCAATAGAAGGGACGATCAGACATAACATGGATGTAGGATGGGATGCAGTGTATACGGCCCAGAAGATCGGGAGTTATAAGCCTGATTTGAGGAATTTTGAGTTTTTGGTTGAGCATGTTGGAGAGGATTTGGGGGTGAAGAAGGAAGAAATTTTGCATACGGCGCAGAGTTAGTTTTTCTCTTCTTATTATGTCGGAGGGCGAACTGGATGAGAAGGATATGGACAATTTGTAAATGGGATGAACGTTACTGATGATGTTAATCTAGGTTTGCGAGCCGATCATGTGCCTGTGAAGAAAATGGATATGACTGGAGTTTGGATTGATAGGGGAAATGAAGGTCAGGATTATGAAAAATTGAAGGATGAAGTCGCTTATACATGGAAGTTTAGCACTTTAGGAGAGATGGCTGATGCAGTGGAAGAGGCGTTCGAAGCCCAGGGAAAGAAGGTATAGATACCAACATACATCAGTAACATGCAAAGCATAATACTTGGGTCTCTGGATGCATTCCATGAGTAACTACGTAGTACAGTTTGTGACTTTAGAATTTGAATGATAGATATATATGTAAAAACACCCTTGACACTGTGAAGTCGATCCCTTCTGTAAAACCCAAAACTCAACACCTAACACCGAGTAATGATTTCGTAGCTCGTTTGCTCATCTCGATGTGGATATCAAATAAAACGGAAAATCGCAACAAAACATTCAAGCCCCGCGGGGGATCGTGGCTATGATACAGACGTTGTTTTCTACAATACAACTTATTATCGAAACCTGGCCACAAAGGTCATCCATCAAATAGATTATTGTTCATATTTGATGGGGTGCTCATACTGTGGGACGGGATTCATAAAATTGTTAATCTCCGTCAACCCTTCAGTCTCTAAGCTGTGCATCAATTCTGTTTGTTGTTCTTGACTTAGACTACCTGATCTTAGTCCTGCTTCGAAGTTGTCTTGTGAGAACAAATGAGGCGGAAAGTTATAGTATTCAGGTTGCGGAAAATAAGGCATATTTGCTACTAACGAATGCTGCATTGATGGTAGTGGCGCTTGAGGTGGCATTTGATGTTGCTGTGTGTTTGAGACTGGACCCCAGGGCATAGGATAAGATTGCGGTTGTTGTGGTTGTGTGAATTCTGGTGGAAAGTAGCTAAATCGACGGTCGGACTGCCCACTAGAGGGACTTACAAAGATTGAGTTGGACCGAAAGGATGGTTGCAGTGGAGGTAAGGGATGGCTGTAGTCATATGGAGGTATTTGCTCTGGCATTTGGTTGAAGACGTATCCGAATTGTGGGGGGGATTGATACGGATTGTTATGCTGCGCATTTTGTTGCGAGTGAGGAAGTGAGGTTGATGTTGCGCTGGAGTGTTCGGATGCAGAAGGCGAGTTTGCATCGGTCAGCGATGGGGAAGTGGCAGAAAAGGATGAAAGCGAATTATCGCCAAGTTCATAACTTTTGAGACATGCCTTGGTGAGAGTCATGTAAAGTTCTGATGTTGCTTGAGTTCCTGGCCACCGTTCGCGAGAATGTGCAACGATGTCCAAGGCCAAAGAAATATGCTCTTCAAGCTCTTCCTTTGTGTGAAGAGCGCGAACTTCAGAATACGAAATAGACCATAGTACTGTGTTTATAGCCATGAATAGCGACAGGAGAAATGGCCATGTCAAGTCTATCATGGCGGTCTTTATTTGTTCGCTTTGCGTCCTGATGTTACTTGAAGCTGCGTCATAGCACATTATCGCGGAATGATAGGACGGCTGGGGAACTTGAGGTGAAGGACGAAACAAGAAAATTATCATTGTATTGTACCTCCCGTTAAACCTAAAAAAAGTTTATCAGCACAACCGTGTTTTTGGGAAGACTAATGCTCGAATGGGCTACGCTGAGTCGCATTAAACTGTCATTGAGTTGGAAGATATTGCCTACCAGGTTTTACTCCATGCCGGCTTTTCAGGAGACGCCTCGAGCCAATCTCCCAGTTTCTGAAGCATCTGGGCATACCAAGGATGCTCCTCATTCTTCGGCTCGTTTCTTTTTCGCAAATAAAGTGTTCTCCGAATCTCTGCTTGCAACAGTCTCATCCGAAAGAAGTGGATGGCTAACCGCTTCTTATCTGACATGGGACCAGGAAGAATACCATCAGCGGTTATGTACTCATCATCTACAGTTTGGAAAAACTGTATGTCCAAATGGTCTCTCCCAATTGCGAAAGCATTCGGTCTGCCCATTGACTGCGCTAAACCAAGCTCCATAGATAGAACAATCCAAGCGAGCCTTCGCCGCATGTCCAGCTGTAGAGGATCAACTAGACCAATAGATACCCCCTGAGTAATGGTCTTTTCCTCCGCTAGACCTAACTGTTGACAAAGTCTCGTAGCAAGTCCGACAATATAGTATATAGCAGTGCGAGTGGGAGTAAGCATAGAATATTGAGCGATCAGAACAAGGCACTGTAGCGTCTTGATGTCTTTTGGTCTTATAACATCTTCAATGTATCCCATAGCAGCCAAATAATAGCTATCAGCAAGGCCTGCATACTGCATGTCCAGCTTTTGCATGCTTATAGCTAGGACCATGCGAAGGACAAAATTCTTATATGGATCATTATCTCCATCATAAACTTCTTGAAGATGCTTGGCGAACGTAGGCTCGTGTAAAGTAGGGAGCATATACTGGGCTGTGTTGTGGTTAGCGAAAATTAGAAGAGTCCAACGTAACAATGCGGATGAGGGTTTAAGCCAAAATTGAGCTCACAATCAGCAATATGTGACAAGGCTTCTTCGCCAAAGCATGGTTAGCAGCTTGAAAAGACACGCATGTTCTTGAGACTTCACTCAGTTCACCTTTATCCTTCAAATTTACCATTGTTATCACGAAAAACACAAATGCTATAAAGCAATTCACTACTCGGCAAAACAAAAAGATCGAAAGAAATTCATTGACTGACCTTTCTGACTAAATACCTCCACCAACTTATCGGTCACTAGGCGACTTGGTAATGTTGGCGCCGGTACAGCAGATATCATAGGATAAGATTTCTTTCGTTCCGAGGCTATATCTGGCGACTGTGCAGGACTCCGACGTTGCCGCACTTCAGGCACGAGCTCTCGTATACTCCTGGTATCTGTATATTTCTTTGCCTCCTCCATCACTATCCGAGTCATCGCAATGCCACTTGAAGGCCCTAAGTATCGTGGCGTCTCATCATCTTCGTTAAGTCGGATCAAGCCTCCAGGGCGTACAATGTCTTCCGAGTCTGGAGGGTTCCCCTCTTCTTCAACCAATTGACTAAGTTCCATCTCAAGTGCCCGAACTTTTTCTTGCAATTTTATCACATATGTCCTAGAGATTTTCTTGCCTTTCATTGTATCGAAGTACTCGCATACTGCCCCCGCACGCTCGCAAGGCAAGCATCGTGGTAAATTGGGATCACACCTTGTTTTCCTCTGAAGAACAACAGAAACATCATTAGTATATCTATACTATAAATTGATAGAATGGCTAGTGTATTACAAACCTGGCGGCATCTGCAGCAGGCAGTCAAGGTATGTGCGATCCTCGGTGAACTATCCTCGCTTTCATGCGAGCTCTCTCTTGCGTGAAGGGACTTCGCATCGCGAGCTCTATTGACAGAGCCTAAGGCTTGTCTGAATAGGTCTGCTGTGTCCATCGACAGAGTGATAATATTAGATAAGAAGGTCGGTTTTGTCGTTGTAGCGCCAAACTTTTGTAAGGCTTATCATCGTTGGGGTGGGCTATCGTTGAGAGATCGTCACCAGAATTAAAGTTGTACTGATCTAGGTGCACTATCCACAAATAAACAATCAAACCTCCAAAAACACCTGACGTTGTTTTAGTCAAAGAACTTTTTATTCGGAGCCATGAGAAGAAGTTGTGGCGAAGAACAATGGTCGTTATAGAGGCATCTTAAGAAGTGGAAATCTTGACCGTTAGGAATTTAGGATGGATCGCAATATTGTATGGGTAAAATTTGGGAGGGGGCAATTGGGATTAGGGATTAGGAATGAAGGAAACCATCCGAGTAAAACGACTTTTGAGAAATATCCCCGCGATCAAAATGTGGCCCTGTGGAGCAGGGGAATTAAACCTAGTACGCCCTCGAGGCCCACTACTTCCTAGGTCAGATTTGTCGATAGCACGGGGTTGCAAGAATATTGATCTATCATACCAGGTGGGCATACAAAGTGTCTCGAGAAAGAAAAAAATCCCCTGCTTGATGCAGGACACATCTGATAAGTGATGATGTTCTAGTTCTAGTTGTAATTATATACGCAGATATACTTCATAGGGGGATACGAAAGTTCAGTTTGAGAATTGGTCTTGCAGCTCGTATTAATAAGAGCTTGGTCTCCTCATACCTATAGGAGGTGAAGATTGTAGTTAACACACCTATCGAATCAGACACTTCCCTATATGTGAATAGCGAGGGCCTGGGTGATATCAAGACAGTCTAATCGAGATTCTAGTTTATTCAATGATTAATCCAACGAACTGATCTTAAGGGGTAGTCGGTAATGCAATCTAATGGCATCGCGATGTTTTATTTTCACTCATTATCAGATATTGAAGTAATCAAGTATGTATTCCATCCAAATTCTAGCCTTTTGAATGATTGCATATCTTACCGAGGGACATTGAGGGGTGGATGTGAGGATGTGCCACAATCGGACAATTGAATTATCGAAGGATTATTGCTTGCTTTTGTAGTATTATACCAAAGCTCGAGACTCCCAAAGACTTTCTTCCAAGGTTGATTAGAAAGCGAAAGAGATACCGTAGTATTACTTCGTTCATAATCTTTCCCTCTGCCGCCCTGCCTGTCCTCCTTTCCTTCCTTTCTCTGTCTTATCGTATTGCCGTTCGAAACAACAGGAGAAAGCAATCATCGTGCTTCATTGAAACACATGCTCTGCTCACAACCATGGGGCGTCGGATGGTAAGCTGTATGTATTTACCAGGTAGTGTAGTTATGCACATTGGGAGGACCGACAAGCCGTTGGTATCACGATGACCAGTATTCCGGACTGACAGAGTGAATACACGCTCTCAGCGATTGAAAGTAGTACAGCCGCTACCTACCTGGATATTCAAAGTAAATTCTTTTTATAATCGTTGAATGTCCTGATCATTAGATTCGTGAGTTGAAGGCTCCTGATTGTCGGATTACAATCCGGACTATTGGAAAGTATGATTGGTATCGGCTAAAAGAAGTAATAGACGTTGGCTTCTTCTGGAACGGTTTGACTGCAGATATACATACCTACTCGTGCTACTTACTGCATTACAGTTAGTTTACTCGTAATGTTTTCTCGATCGATTTTATTGGATCACGGGATCAGGACTTACATATCATTCTACACTATGCCGATGCACGGTACACGCTCGAGACACGATAAGAGCTGGTCGTGCAGGAATAAGCGGCCGTTTCTTTCTTTACCTCCAAGGCTGTCCTTGTGTCTTTGCGTCTTTGTTTTCTTTCAATTATCTTTCAACTGTCCTGCCAAATTTTTGCCCTGCAACTCCACCTGCTCCGTACACTCTAGTGGGGCGTAGAAATCAAAAGATCGTCAATCACGAATTTTGCCTGCTCGTAAGATTTACCGAGTACCGAAGGAACGGCTGTACTCGAGGATTCTGCAGCAATCCATTCATTATTGAAGTGCACATTTCAATAGAAAATTTGATGCAAGTCTTTCGGACCCTCCGAACATCATCAAGTCACATTAGACTCGATTCCTCTACCTCTGGGTTCTTGGCTACATATATAAGTTGGATCGTGAAAGAGTAATTTTCGAACGCGCGACGTGCTTATTTGGTGGAGGCAAAAGTCGACTTTTTTCGACCTTCAAAATAATCATTTCTCGGTGTATCATCAAACGGGAAGTCGAGTAATTAAGGCAGCCAGCAAGTACTATTCATCTATCGATAAACAAGGGCATGAATCCTTCCTGATTGCAACTTTCCCTACACCCCTGGACCTCGCTGCGAGACGATCCAGACGGATTAATACTTTTACTTCCGCTGCAATTTTAGACAGCAAATTTGTTGGCCAGAGTTCCGCTTGTTCAGAAGGTGGGTTGAGTAATTCCACTTTCGTCTGTCTTTGTGGATCTCTAAACCCATCTCAGTGCGGAATGGTTGCTGTTATTCATTCGTGCATGATACTGCCTTACCCTATGCTATTTGCTCGTGAATTGCTAGATCTGGCTCCATGGCAACTGTGATAGATTTCTATCCGAGTCACGCAATCACATGAGAGAGAAGCTGTTGACAGGTAGTACCTTGCATAATATGCAACATGCATGATCTTGCGGAAGGTGCTTGGGAGTATAGGCTCTCTTTCTTTGAACCTGCAGCTTTCGGTTCCAGTTAGGATTTTGAGTTGAATCACGAGGCCTTATATTCAACTGACGTTCTGTAGCCACCTCTTGATGGTAAGAGGGACATGACATATCAACAACCAAAATTCTTCACTGAGAATTCCAAATATCGAAATATCTAGTGCTAGAGTAAGGATGCGTCGAGCTGGGCAAAGCGCCGCTGATACCCCGCTCCTACGAGTATCTAGACCAGTCTCAGCATGCTCAAGATGTTAGTCCATCTACCAATAAGTATAACTCCATTGGCTAATACATACTAGGTCGAGCCGCAAAAATTAAGGTCTGAATCCTCCAACCTCAAGCGTAGATTCACTAACACCTTTTAAAGTGCGATGGGAAATTACCTGCGTGTACTGCGTGTGAGAAATCTGGACGACTGAACGAATGTTCCAGTGCAAATGATCAGTTCGCGAAGGGGAAGGAAAGGAGGTAAGACATTATCGCCATATTGTTTTTGCATATCTAACCGTCAAAGTTATGTTGCTTCTCTTGAATCACGAGTTGAAAAACTCGAGAAGCGCCTGGCATACGCTCGGTTGAGGAAAGCTTCTGTTGCGATGCATGATGTTGATACACCAACGGAATTTCCAGACCGAAAGGACTCTCTGGCTACCATTAGAGCCGCGATTCATGGAAAAGCAGCTAGGAGGAGGGAGGCTGCTGATGTGAATGAATTGGTCTCCGACTTTGGCTTCCTGTGAGACACCAATGCTCCTCATATCTGGTAGATTCATACTAACAACTGTAGATCTGTTCATGCTACCACGCGCGATTTTGAATCATCAACAACAAATATGACATTCGCCAGACTCATTCTTTCGGCGGCTAACCATGACGAATTGCCTGAATCTGATTTTCTACAATTGCCACCAAGATCTGTGGCGACAGCATCGATTCAATATTATCTCGATAACATTTTCGCTCTATATCCAATTGTCTCTGAGACAGCTCTTTTCAATGCATTGGATAAAATTTACCAGGGTGGCAGTCAGCCGGTGACTGACTTTGAGCATTGGCTATTCTACATGGTCTTAGCCATATCATCCACCGCTCAATCCCGAAATTATTTAGATTCCAAATATGAGGAGGGCGTTTCTTGGGCTGGCCGTGCTCTTGCCTACGCTGATCATGTTCTCATGCCTGGCCATGTCTCCCAAATTCAGGCCTTGGTACTATTTGTTCAGTATGCAATGCTGGATCCAGCCCACTTTGACAGCTGGCAGTTGATGGGGTTTGCTTGTCGGGCAGTTGTCGATTTGGGATTTCATCAGGACCCGCCTAAAGAGCAACAACCAGACAAAAAAGCATTAGATATGAGGAGGAGGATATTTTATTGCGTCTACTCGCTCGATCGGTAAGCAGAAAGTCTTCATTTGAAAAAATACCAATGGATGTTAATGAAACCAGATCTATCAGCATGGTTCATGCAAGAGCCTTTTCCTTCACGGACGACTCATCTAGCGTTGAATATCCGTCTGTATCACCCACGTTTCCTCCGATGGGTCAGGCAGATTCAATAGTTGGCCCCCATTCTATGGATTCCGCACATCTGCTGTGGCAATTACGACGCGCTCAGTCAAGTTGGTATCAAGAGCTGTTTCAGTCCAGTCGAGAACCATTGCCACAAGGCTCAACATATCTCTGGAAGATGTGTCAAGAAATGCGAGACTGGTCTAACTCCTTTCCCGATTCACTCCCGCTTGCCTTCAAGGATTTCTTTGACTTGGAATTACTCTATAGTTACGTTTATTGTCTTGCCCCATCATGCCGAGTCCACGTAGTATCAGATTATGCAAAGAATTTGATCTTCGACCACGCCATAACATATATGCAAAAGATTTTTCCTATCAGTCAAGATCCTATCAATAAGGTATTCTATACCTATCATGATGCTCTGCGAGTTTATTTCATTGGAAGTCAGTTAATGGCGGTGCTATCAGACAGTCAAGATCAGATATTCAATGGCTCATACAACACTGTTGGAACGAGCTCTCCACCACCGTCTCTTCCGATAGTCACTGGATCTGATCACACCGATCAGAGCCTCAACTGTATAAATCACATCAAGGAAACTTTGAGGACATTTGGTCAAAGATGGGAGGATTCTAAGGCACTTCTGTCGAGTTTCGACACTCGAGCCGAACCGATCATCGCAAGCCTGCACGGGAGAAAACAGCAGCAGCAACAATATGTCAAAGAAGAGTCTCCCATTGATCACAGCCCGAATTA
Organism: Botrytis byssoidea; assembly: GCF_014898295.1. Lineage (NCBI taxonomy): Eukaryota > Fungi > Ascomycota > Leotiomycetes > Helotiales > Sclerotiniaceae > Botrytis > Botrytis byssoidea. The sequence goes on from NW_024065845.1 coordinate 1,338,814, forward strand.
TATGCCACCACCTGGCTACGATCATAGAACTTATCAAATGAAGCATGAGTGGCAAAATATGAACCCAACATATCCGGACGCCTCAGGATTTGGCGGAGCCGGTCATGGAGCTGGAGCGCCCGGCTTGTAGAACAAATGAAGTACTTGACCAGCCGTTAGCTACGGACTCTTTCTTTTAACTTGGAGAATAAATTATCAATCTATCGATAAATCATGGCATCACCATCGCTTGAACTTCGCAGCTTCCTATAATGGAAAATCTGATCATTATGGAAAGAGTGACCCCAAATTCTCAGCTGTTCACTTGAACATGCTGCTCGTGCCTTCCTCGCGTTCCAAATTTCATTGTTTATCCCTTAGGGTCAATCTACTTGCCTACATCTTTCTGTTCCTTTCATCCAACTTCTATTCATCCGCAATCTTTGAAACGCGGTTGTGTCGTATTGTTAACACACTTTTGGAGACAAACATCGTTCTCAGCATTACAAAAATATTCTACTTTATCATATCACTTTTACTCTACTAGTATAAGCTAGCCACTTGGCCCATCCGTCAGGATGCCGCCGTTCTTCTCGTGAGTAAATGTTTTTTTCTTAAAAGTATGCTTTCTGACATTTTCAGACCAAGAAACCCGAAGGCACCTAGTCGTATCAATATAGAGCAGCGGGCTACCAACTCGCACTACTACACAGCTTTCAAAATCGTCTTAAAAATCACTGTTATTGCTCTCGTTATTTGCATTGCTTTTTTACCAACAGTAGCACTTCGCAACAAACACGGACATCATTCTGACGAGGTTCTTGTTAAAAATCCTGAATATCCCGCCAAGTTTGATGTCTCGACTGAACTTGAACGCCAAGTTACTCATGTTCCACTTCGCTTTGTGAAGTCCGCGAAGTTACTCGTTCAACAATTACGCATTCGTGACTCGACATTGGGAAAGTTGACGGATGTTTCTGCTAGCAAACAGGTCGAACGATCTGAGGACGTCACCGATGCTACTACTGGTGGTATTCAATATGGGGATCATGCGCTTGGTGGCCCAAAGCACCAAGCCAAGTCCGAAATCGAACGATTACAGCATTGTTCTCCAGAAATCAAAAGCAAGAACGGAGGGAAATGTATCAGACAATTGCCTCTTATCATTAGAGACGATGATCGTGTAATTTCAAGGCGTTGTTCTTGGCAAGCGCGACGCAGGCACGGCGGAAGGTGTCTCTCTCATGAGTGGCAGCCCACACCTCGCTCATGGATCGTGGATGAGAATACTGCTCTTTCCTCAATTCACACGCTCATGCCCACTTCTACTCATACGCCTGATGTCACCAACATTTGTTACTATGACAGTGGGGTTAAGAACGATGGAAGATTCCCCAAAGGGTTAGTAAATGGTCTAAAGCCATCAGAGAACCAACCAACTTCTATTTTGGTCAGGCCACCACCAGTCGATCCCAATAAAAAACAGCAATCACGGGAAGCAGCAATAGATGAGGTGACCAGTGTCAATTACAGACCCTATAAGGCAGATTGGTGTAGACATGGTTGGGTCCGTACCACTGATGGTTGGTGTATCTATCGAGGTAGCTTTGAACATCAGACGGTTAGACCGGAAATTTTCAATGATCCACCACCCGCTTTTAAAAGATCGGTATATTCGAGACAACAGCGTCGCGAAGCGATAAAAAATGAACCTACTAAATTCGAGCCCAGACCATTTCAGGCTGATTCATGTCCAGAGTTTTGGGTTCATACCAATGACGGTTGGTGTTACTATTGGGGCTCATCGAGTAAGCCGTTGGGGTTTTGGGGACCCGATACAAAGAAGTCATTCTCTTCAGGGCAAAAACGTCGTGATGGTGGTGTGAGCAATGAGGCCAAAGAAACAAAAACTGTTCAGGACGACTCATTTCATTGGATCATAAACTACGACGGTATCTGTGTTCCCGAAAGCACACTGTGGGCTGATGATGACGATTTGGGATTCTATTCGGGAATTCATTCACCATTTGACTCGGGGCTTGATACAGTCGAGTCCATAAAGTCAGATATTCCAGAAGACTGCATGGGTGCAGTCTTTCCGGCTTCTTCGTGCCCATCTCCTTGGAAGTACGATGATGGCTGGTGCATATGGCTCGGTGATGGTATCGATTCCGATTGGAAGAGATCATTTCTAGAGCCTGTTGGGCTAAACTCTCAACGTCGTAATAAAGCTGAAGGCCAGAAGACTCAGGTTCCTTCTTCACTGACTAGTAACGGGTTTCCATCTACCATAGAAACTAAACTTTCTGTTGCAACATCGTCATCAAAGCATCCTGCGACTACCGCTACTACACATACTTCTAGTTCACAATCCGTCTCCACCGCCATATCTTCTGCTAGAACTCTCTCTTCCGCCACAGTCGGAAAATGTGACCTCCCTTGGATCCGTACTATGGATGGACGGTGCTTCTTTGATCCCAATTATGAACGCAAGCATCCTCATGATCTATTGTCCCGGCCTCAAAAGACAATCCGGCAACGACGCGGTGAATCTATAAGTGAAGAGCATGAAGAGCGTGATGTTACTCCCAGTTGGCAAGCTGATCCATGTGAGCCGCCCTGGGTTCGTACTGATGATGGTTTGTGCATATATAGACCAGACTACAAGCAAGGAACACATGCCTCTGTACCTAACAACACAGAACAATCAATTACCACAATCCAATCCAATAATACACCACAGCCGAGTATAACGGAAAAGCCAAGTGCCACGGAAACGTCGGGCGTAACAGATCAATCAACTGCTACAGCACAACCAACTCCCATGGAGACAGTAACCAAAACCCGCCACTGCATCAATGACTTACGAGGAAATCTTCAATGCTTTGAAGAGAAGTCTGTACCTTGGTCTACACCTACAGGAGTTTCATCAGCTCGTCATCGTCGAGGTCTTTGGCCCGCCGACTGGGTACCACAAACACCAAGCGACTGTGATCGTTTTCTCGGAAACACGTTCAAGCACCACCAGTGTCTCCAATCGGTAAAACACAAAAATGTCGGATTAAAACTCATCATGGCTTTCCTACTTCTAGCTGGATTTGGTTCGCTTGTGTTCCTCATTATCTCTTGTGTTAATCGAGCTGCGCGTCCCAGAGCTCAGCCTTTTAGACAAATGAGCGGGACTGTCGATGCAAATGGTATGACTCAACATTCAACATCTTTGTGCAACAATTATCCTTGGAATAATAAAAGAGATACAAATGCAATGGACGGAGATCGTTGGGCTAGGGGTCCGCCTGCTTATGATCCTTTGAGACAATTAAGTCCAGAGCATTCAGGTAGTCTAGTTGCTTGTACCAGGGAAAATAATTGCGCAAGTGGTAGTTCGGATTCGAATCAGAGTTGGGTTAGAAAATTGTGTAATAGATGTTTTAAAAGTCAAACAAATTCGTCGGCCTCGGACAAGGAAGCACAGGCTGGAATTTTGGGGAATGGGATGAGGAAAAATAATCACAGGATTGATACACTGAGATTGCCAAGTGCAAAGTTGTCGACGGTAAGAAGGGCAAGTGGATTGCCGAGTGACGAGAATGGAGATGTATTTGTGGGTGGAAGTACAGAGACGGTGGTGATTGGAAGTGTAGGAAAGGGGTCGGGAAGTGCGGTGGGTATGAGGGGTTCGGATAGCGGTTCTGCTAAAATTTTAGCTGATGTTGCAGCTGCTGGTGTGAGTGGTTTGATGAAATTGGGAAATCTTAGTGGTGATACGCTTGTGGAGCCGGAACTGGCGATGTTGGAATGTAGTAGTGGAAACGATGGAAAGGATATCGGAACTGTGGAGATGGGGGGTGGCTTGAAGACGGGAAATGGGAATGCGAGGAAGGTGGAGTTTGGGGGAGGAGAGGAATTTGAAGAGGTGCGTGGTTGGAGGGATGTTGAGAAAGTTGAACCGTTGAGGGTTGAGAAGATTGATAAGGAGAATGTGAATGTGAAGAGAATTGGAGAGGTTGAGAGAAAAGGTAACGAGGTGGAGATGATGTTGATGACGGTTGTGGAGGAGGAGAATGATGAGAATGGGAGAAGAGAGGAATTAGAGAGGAGGTCTAGTATTGTTTGTGTTAGTGGATGTTAGGTTGGGTGTGGATGTTGTTATGGGGGAACGATTGAGTATTCTTTCAAAATCGATGGATGGAGATGGGGATTGTGATACCTGCCATTCGTTTATGGTTTTGTTATTGGGAGTCGGTGCACCGTGGTCAGAAGATCACAACTTTCCTCTTTTCCTTTCTTTTCTGCTGAATAATATCCCTATCCATAGAACATACCACAAGAAAAGGAAGAAGGAAAAGTGTGGAGAAAGGGCGAGAGAATGGCGGAGTATTTGTTATTTGCTCGACTGGAGCAGGAAGATTGTCGCGTTTCTACAGGAGGTTGTTTCTGTATTTTCTTCTCTCGTGGTTTCTTTTCGTTTCTTTTGTCTTGTCTCGTTTTGCTTTGCTTTCGTATTAGTCACTCGTTTAGATAAATTTATAGGGTTAGAATGCTAGATGCTAATTACTAGCTAGAGAGTTTAGAATTGAAATGCATTTCTACTCGATCCCTCGTTCACTGGTTTACATGCTTGAAGAAAAGACTGGTGATTGTATGATTGATTGTGTCATAGTGAGGCAAAAGAGGAGAGAGAAAGGAGGACGATGGATGAGTGGAAGGTTCTCCTAATGGGTGGGAGATCTTGATGGTTTCGAGTTTCGAGATTTGCAAGCAACATTATCATTACTGGGAAGGTGATGAGTACCTCGTGGGTATACATAGACATGCACGCTCCTGTTCCATATCACATATCTTGAGCTCACTTTAGTGAAATATTCTGCCGCGTTCTTTGCAATTTTGATATCTTTTGCAATATAATCACAGATTATGTATTTCTTCATTTCTTCGTCCATTTCTATCTATCTATCCATCACTTTTTCCCCCGCTCTTCCGTCTCCCGTCTCCTCGCACCTCCATCCCCGGTGTCAGCGTAAACAGAAGATGAGATATAACTAAATAACTAAAACAGGGGTATCAAAGAAGAAGAAGAAGCCTCTCCAAATCTCCAACGAAACACCCTCCCCTTTTCCCCCCAAAAATTATAAGAAAAAAAGATTATGTAAGATATATTACGTTTTATTGTGGGAGGTGATACCCGAGTGAGTAAGTAGTGCCCACCAACCAACCAACACCCTGCCTAACCTTGGAATATGATCCCCTCCCTCCTTGAAATTATTGCCGTGCCGTCTTAAATTTGTGAATATCCCATTTTGCTGTTGTTCCCATTGCCGTTATTGCTCGACCCGTTTCCCCAGCACCATATTGATTGATGGTATCCCGTTGTCTCCAAAGAATTAAGAGAAAATATTAATATATGAAATGAAGTTGTTACTGTTTGCATGGCGACATAGCGAAAAGGCAATGAAGCTTTGACTCGAAACAAAATCAAAAGGCAAGAAAGAGAATGAATGAGAGCGCAGGCTATCAAATAGCCCCCTCTTCACCATCCAAAACCCTCCTCGCAGCATCCAATCTTCGTCTCCAAATTCTCGAGTCGTAATTCCCAGCTTCTGTGTCCTGCAATTCTAAAACACATTTACCCAAGCTAGCGACTAACCGTTCGACGAGAATTTGGTCATCTTTGGAGAGCATCTGTACTGGTGATGTTCGTGTACGATTGCGGTTATTCTCAAGGAAATCAGAGCGAATTGGGTGGGAATTGGTACTGGAGGCAGTGCCAGGTGGAGTAAAGGCACTGAGTTGTTCTCTAGGTTTGACGGGGAGAGGGACGCTACGTGCTGTACTGGCAGAGGTCGCTGAGTCGCGGGAAAGGTTCCTGGAGTGGACACCAGGTATCACATCAATATCGTATAATCCGGACCCTCGAGCTATTCCAATATCGTTGTAGTCATTGATGACGGTATTTCTGGGGGGTAAAGATCCAAATGTAGACCGTTTGGATGCGATAGAAGTGGTTGTAGTTGGCTTATAAGGAGCGATTGTGGGTGAGTCCGGGGCGTCAATTTTACGAGCATCGGTAATAGGGATAGTTAAATCGAAAGGATCTTCATCTTCATTATATTCATCATCCTCCACGTTTGACTTGGCAGTTGCAAAAGTGGCTAGAGTAGAAATCGAAGTATTACTGTCAGATCTAAGATGTACCATAGAAGATCGCTGACTGGGGTCATGGCCATTCTCTACAAGTGGCATTGGAACTGAAGGTCCTCGGGTTGTTTCCACAGAATCCTCTGAGCTGATGCTTCCTCGTCTTTCTCGGCTCATCGTACCCATTGCGCTGTACAGGAAGAAATGTTCATAATCGAACGCATCTTCACGGTCTTCGTGTGATACCTGTTCGGTTACCGATTCGTGATAAATTGATGCATCACTGTTGTCCTCGTTGTCAAATTCGTCAAATTCTGAACGGTCGTCACTGTAACTATCATTGCCTGAAACTTCAGACACCTCTGAGCAAGTATCATAGCTCTCCTCTTCAACTACTTCTGTTTGATTCTGATGAGTAGAGAACCCAGGTGGCTTTACCTGGCCCTCATCAACATCTTCATATATACTTGTAGCATCCGATTCGGCATAGGTCGGAACCTTTTTTGCAGATACTTGAGTCGGCTGTGCAGTGTATCCATTCTTCGTAGGGTCGCCATTCTGGATCCCATTCGACTGAACATGATCTACTACTGAATCTGTCTTGGAAACGACATCTTGACCATTAACTCCTCCACTATACCACTGTTCTCCTGCAGTAAATGGGCTAGGAGTACGTAAGCTTTGGAGACTGCGACGCTTCATATTGTCATCTCTAGCGCGATCTCGTAAAGCGGACAATCTTCCTTTCAGATCACTCATTTGATGTTGTATATCCTGCATTCTTATGCTTGAAGTCGACGAAGAGCGACTTAAAAGTCCTTCTCGGGCAGTTGGATATTCCCTGTCAGTATCAGTCCTGCCATTAGTCCTGCCGTCAAATTCAGGAACGCCATCCTCGACCAGGGGTTCAAGATGCGATGGCTGTGAAGGAGAAATCCTGCTATGTGGTGGAGACTGCCCGGATCCTCTTGGCCTTCCATTTTCATTGCTCTCCTCCTTGATCATGCCCGGTGAAAGTGGCGATGCTGGTTTTGGTGTATGCGATCCCATGGAACTTCTAGCCCTGTATGTAGCTGCCGCGCTCGAGGCGCGAACAGGAAATGCTGTGGCTCGCGAAGGGGATATGTTATTCTCGCTCCAGACCCTCGAATGACCAGGACTCGAAGCAGTTGAATCTGTATGAAAATTGGAAAATGATCGTTGTCTCGAAGGAATATTAATGATGCGCCGATCGACTTTTAGGAGAGATGGATTGTTTAAAGGACTACTACTGTAAATCGAAGGCATGGAAATTGATGGCGTTACAATAAGAGAGCTTCGCGCTCGTGTTAAATTCCCTTCCATATTCTAAAGAGACAATTGTCAGTGTATGAACTCATTCTGTGACTTGACAAAACTCACGTTGAGTCGACGTTTGGCATTCAATAGAATTTGTTCCGCTCTCCTACTCAAAGCGGCACTCGAATTCTGATCATCTTCCCCCTCTCCAAAATTCCCTTCCCTGCGCGACAATCTGCGTGTCTCCTGTTCCACAAGTTCCTTGCGATAAGGATCCGTATACGATTCTGCCACACTCTCCTCATCATCACCCTGGAAATTACTATCATCTACACTGACTGTATCATCGATATCTCCAAACATGGCCGATTGTTGTTCCGACGTGACAGTACTAGTAGATTCCACAGATATTTTTCTCTCGTGCGTCCCGGTCTTGGTTCCCAACCTCCTCAAATCATGCCCCAATGGTGTTGAACTTATGCGATGACCATTTTGAAGCTGCTGTTGCTTGATGAACCTTCGTTCAGCAGGACCCGGTAACTTCTTTCCTGGCGTACTTTCCACCTCTGTGACCTCGCCTATATCTGATAACATTGTTCCATTCCCGTAGATAATTGGCGTGGTGGGCGTCCTAGGCGGCGGGCCACCTAGATATTCCGAATTATTTGATCGTTGCCATGAATCCCCCGACGAAGAAGTAAATTGAAAAGATGTATGCCGCGATGAAGGTTCTGAGTCGTAATTCGTTTCATTATGTAGTGGGAGGATCATGTCTGGTTCAGTTAAAGTTGGACTTTGTGAACCAGGTCGAGGTGGATAAACCATGATTGCTGTAGTACTGGAGGATTGACTCTGCATGATGGCCTAGTTCCAGGCACTACCACGAGAGCTGAACAAAGTTTCTTTTTATCTCCTCCTCCTCTCGAGCTGGGAACTTTGGAACAATGTGTTAGGTACTGAGTCTGACAATTGACCATCCAATGAAATATATCTATATTTATTTTGACAGGTTTTTTTTTTGGTTCTTTTGGCGCCAGCAGTTGTTGGTAAGACTATTTGTTAGTCGGCGATTATTGATTCATAGATTGGGCTTGCAAGTGTGCTATGAGGATTGGTTTGGTAGGATTCGGGGATAGGGGCCATTCGCTTTCTTTTTGTCTATCCAATATCACGGTCGTGCGAGGTTGCAGTCAGTTCATATATTCCTGGTGAATAGTTACCAAATTTGACCATTGGATATTTTAAGGAGAAGGAGAAGGAGAAGGAGAAAAAAAAGGAAAAGGAAAAGGAAAAGGAAAGAGAAGAAAGTGTAGGGGACAGAGATGGAAAGGTCTATGAAAGCTACCGGTATCTATCTATCTATCTATCTATGCTCTCTCTTCACAATCGACCTACCAGCCTACCTAGTCATAATGATTACTTTTATTTCTCCCTTTCCCTTTCAATACTGCACAGTATTGCATGCATTGCATCTTGCATCTTGCATCTTGCATCTAGCATCTAGCATTTGTTCGCATATCCCCACGCCACACCGTACAATCTACGAAGCACTCGGCATTTAATCCTGGTTTTGAACTACTACAACTGGTACTGTACCTAGATACCCAAAGTATTCGCTACAGTAGTAGTAGCACATAGTAGGTAAGGTAGGTCTTCAAGAACAGACAGTTCACGGTTCACAATTTGCACTGAGAACCGACATTATTTCTCCGTGGGTGGTTTTGTATGGAGATTCATATGACTTTGGGACTTTTCACATCGTACTCCGTCTAAATAAGTTCCACAAGTTAATTTCTCATTTGCTCTTGGGAAAGTGACTAGCATATAGTATTATGTATCCGGATGATCTTCGTCGGTAGTGAAAGTGGAGGTGGAATTGGAATTATTGGCATTAGAGCTAGAGCTGGAGCTGGAGCTGGAGCTGGAATTTGAAGGGCGGAGCTTGGTTTTGATTTTTATATTACCGTCATGTTTATCCTTTTTCATCATTTATGTGTTGATTGTTTTTCCTTCCTTTTCTTTTGTTCTGTTCTGTTCTCTTCCCTTCTCTTCTCTTCTCCTCTTCGATCTCTTTTCTTCTTCTGTGCGATTATCCGTTCTTGCTACATCCCATACCAGGTATTCGAGCTGGTATGAATACAGACAGTACTACCTACCACCCATGAGGATGAAGGAGTTCCGGATGGTACACAGAGAAGTTTCTGTAATTGCAACTGTCCAACCCTCAATTCAAGATCATTTCTTACTCTCAATTCGTCCCACCAAGTGACCGGCCACTGTAAGGTACACAACAGATTAAGACCCGGCTTGTTATAGGCACAAGGCACCTTCTATTCCGGGGCCACACAATAGCCCTTGACGGTCCAATCCTTGTAAAGCCACGTTGATATACGATACTGATGTTAATCTTTACTCAAGAAGTTCAAGGACAATTGAAATTTGACTCCATAGGAAACATCAAAGCAATCAAATTCTAGAACTTGAAGGAGCACACCACACGGAAGAAAAAAACGAAGGGAAAAAATGGTAACTTGGATCACCATGATCATCAAATTCATAAAATAAGATTAAAATCATCGCATTTGTACATTGGGCATGTGAAATACATCGTTAGATTTTCTCTCGAAAGGGAGTCAATTCCCCATGGCAACTCTGATAACGTGTCAAAAAGGGTATTCATTACTGTGATCATTACCAAAAGTATATGCCAGTATGAATCCAAATGCTGATTGATGATAATTAGATTAAATCCCCTCTCTCATAACGTTCAACATGATTGATAATGAACCCAGGAAGGTAGGGAAAGAAGGGTCAACGCCGATTCAACGGTCATAAAAACCTCCGAAATTGGATTCAATCACGCACATCGGACTCAACTCGAAGCAGAATGTTTTTTAATTGAGTAATATATCTCATCCATGGTTCAAATATAATTGCTTGCATGAGACTTTGGAGATAAAGAGTCATATCAATCATTAAATACGATGATTGCGACATGTTTTATAAATCATCTCAACAAGGCTGAATGCCGAAATATGTATTCATCGGGATAGGGAGACAAAACTCCGCATACCTAGGTATTAGGTTACGGGGTCAAAATATGAGTTGTGGGGTGTGAAATCTGACTGCTAACAAAGTAATCTTACAACCCTCTTTCCAATTGATGGAACTGTACATGATGAACACCGATAGGAATTCGGGCTCGTATGTTGAACTCGCTATGGGCCGGGTATATACAGTCAGACCTGGCTATACGGGCCTAAAAATTTCAAGGCCTAAATGCCCGTATATCTGGGTTGCTTGTATAAAAAATTTCAGTCTTATCGTTTAGTCTCGTTTTATATACTTAACCTCATTTTATACCTTCAGCCTTTCTAATTTCATTAAATTTGTTAACTTATGTGAATTTATGAATTTATTATATAATAAAACAAAGTTTGGGTTAATATTACCAATTTTATAAGAACATTGGGAAATTTAGGATTATATACTTTTATATAAAGGAATGCTTGTTTACATCAATTTCACTATATAAATTTTTAGGAAATTAGAAAAAATGCCTGTATAAAGGGGATGCCCGTATAGCACGTGCCTGTATAGCCAGGTCTGACTATATTCATCATCTCAGTATTAGTAGACTCCTTGCCCTGAAAGTGGGAGGAGTCATGGAATTATAAGTATGTTCTCCAAATACTCATCAATCGTGTATTTTTTGAAATATACAAAACATCACAATCAAAACTTTAACAATATCTGTATACTCAATACTAAATATTCAAAACAAGATTTCATCCTCATCCATTTCCTCCATAACCCCTCATCCCACAAACCCCCCTCCTCTCCACCAACTTCCAAACCCCCCATCTCCTCATCATGACCCCCATCTCTATCCCCTCCTTCCCCAACCCCTCCTTCTCTATCCACCCCTGCACCCCCGCCGACCTCCCCTCCATGCTCACCATCTACGACCTCGCCTTCGCAATCGACCCCTTCCGCCTAGCCCGCTGGCCCTCCTCCCAAGTTTCCCCCTCCGTATTCACCTCCTGGCTCACCAAAGTCTTCACCAAGTATCTCCATGCCCCTCATACACACACCTGGAAACTTGTGGAAAATTCCACAGGGAATATGGCAGGCTGGACGCATTGGGCCGAACCGCATGTGGTGAGTAGGGAAGAAGAAGAGCGAAACAAAATAGAAGAGGAGAAGGAAGAGAGGGAGAGGAAGGAGAGGGGCGAAGGAAAGTTCCCGGAAGGTTCGGTATTGGATATATGTGAAGCGAAGACACGGGGCTGGGATGAACTGAGGGAGAAGTGGTATAAGAGAGGAGAAATGTTTTGTATGTCACGTTTTTCTTGCTTCTTTTTTTTCAACTCTTTTGTTTCTTTCTATGCTCTCGATATTCTTAAGCGAGTGCTTTCATACTTTTCATTGTACTTCTACAGTCCGTTCTATTCGCACAGCATGGATAGACACCTCATTTCAAGTCCACTTCGCACCATTCTCACATCTCTTCTTCCATCAACAACCATCTAATGCCCCTAGTAATCTACTTCCTCTCCATTTCTCCCAACTACCAAAAACTCGGCCTCGGCACCCTCCTGCTCACCGCTATCACAAATCTCGCAGATGCCCAGGCGAAAAGTAGTTATTTGGAAGCAACGGCTGCAGGGTATCCAGTGTATGTGCGCGCGGGGTTTAAGGAGGTAGATTGTATGGAGGTGGATTTGGGGGAACATGGGGTGGGCAGGAATTGGGCGATGATTAGAAGTGGGGAAAAGGAGTAGAGGAGGGGGAAGGAGATGTTATGGGGTGGGGAAATGGGATAGGTAGAGATACTGGGTAGATAGATGAATGGAACATATCGCTTTGCACGTGCTTTATTGCAATAGAGATACACACACAAAATCTTAAGATTCATCACACGTTTTGCTTTTTCACTCAAACACATGGCACAACTGGAATTAAATCCTCATTTGACCACTGTATACATGGCCAATGATGAAAAATTAATGAACCAATGTCATCCATCACGCAAGGTACCATCTAATCCTAAACCCCAACCCACAAAATCGCATATCGTATTACGATATCAAAACAATGCAATGTTTACTCCAACCAGTTTGCTGTAAGTTTCTCATCCAGAAATCTTTATACGTTACCCAAAAACGTCCCCTTTGGATCTGATTTCGGGTCTTGGCTTGGATTCGTGATACATGTTCGATAGCCTTTATGAAAATCCCCAAACTTGGAACCCGAGCCGAAAATGCACAAATAGATATCTTCCACCACAACCAAAAACGCACCGCCTGCTTGGAATCACCAAGCTCCCCTCTCACAAAATTCCTCTCACAAAATTCCCCTACACCTCTTGCCCACTAATGCAAGACTCTCTCCCAGGGTTCCCTCCACGGCACCCCCAACGCCTCGAAAATCGCCCGCTCATCTCTTCCCTCCACCAACGTCCCGTCCGTGACTTTCTTCCTACTTTCCCACTTTCCCCCCTTCATCCCACCTCTCATAACATCTCTATACAAGCCCCGCTGATTTAATCTCATCCCTTTTTTCCCAGCCAGTAAACGCATACTTCGATTAAAGATATCGTCACCGGTGAAATAGATGAGTGCTGCGCCGATTTCGGACGCAGGAACGAGGAGGAAGTCGATGCGGCGCCAGGGGTTGGGAGGGGATTCAGAAGAGAAAGAGGGAGATGAAGGAGAGGGGAGAACACAACATCCGTGCCATTTTGAGCCTTCGTTATTATGCGGCACGGCGAGGGCTGCAGTTAAAAAATTGGAATCTGTGAGAGACTTTACGAGAGAATAGAGGAAGGGAGTTAGTGGTGTTATTTTGGTAGTGTGGGGTTTGGAAATGATGATATCGATATCGCCAGATGATTTTGCGCCGCGACGATAGGAACCGCCGATTGTGATTTCGATTTCGGGATCGAGGGTTCTAGACGTTTCGATGATGAATTCACCCAATTTTTCGATTTCATGGCGGGGAATCCGGAGCTGTAGATCATCGTAGTGTTCGATGCCGATTTGTTGACTGGGTGTGAGTTTGATGTTGTTTTTGAGATCGGCAAATGAGCGATGGCCTTGAGAAATCCATTTTGATGCTAACTTGTAGTTTACGCCATAGATGCCCATGAAAATCTTGAGAATTTTATCGTCTGGTTCTGCTTCTGCGTGGTCGAGACGCCGGAGATGGCCAGTGAGGACTATTTCTTCGATTTTTTTGGCGATGCGTTGGCCAATTTTGGGGATTACGATGGCTTCAGAGAAGGTACGGATGAGGGTTGGTTGGTTTTTGAGTTGCCCGCATGCTTGCATGTAGGAACGGGTACGCCATTGATCGCCGATTCTTTCATAATAGTCTTTCATTCGTGACAGGATTTGGATTGTGTGATCGTTGGGATTGGGTTCGTCGAAAGCGGTTCCCCCAGTCATACATTGGAAGTTACTTAGACTTCCTTTTCCCGCAGGGGCTGTTCGACGGGTTTTGACAGGAGCTTTCAGAGGGGAACGACGATCATCTTCTGAATCTGATTCATCTATGGTATCATCAAATTCACTGAAATTTGATATTAGGTCGTCGTCAGAGTTGTCATGATCGAGTACACCTTCTGTTGCCCTAGCTAGTTCAATTGTTTCATTTAGTATACCAAAGTCTGCGTATTGTGGATTGGAAGAAGATGCTTGACTAAGGTGCTGTGGCCTCTCTTTTGTCAAACGATCTGAATCTGCTCCAGGTAACTGTGATCCAGAAATTGAGGTTGAGGGGAAAGGAACTGGTCTGACGGTTGGTATTGAACGTTGACTGCGCTCAGGTGTTTCTTTTGGAGGCACATATTCCCACTTATTAGGCTTTCTGTTATGGGGTTCCAATTGGAGAGACTTGTCTGACTGCTGTAACGTTGATGGCATTGGCATCTGCTTCTTTTCGATGACTACATCCGGATTTTTGACCTGATATTTCTTCCCGGTTGGTTCATAGAGAAATTTCTGTTCAATGCAATCTAATAACCATTCCTCATTTACCATACTGGCTCCATCCGGAAGGATTCCAAGGTAGGTCACAACGTCTTTGCGCGTCAAGGAGTTATCAATGATAAGATGTGTGATGGGCTCGTTTATATCTCTAATCCACGTTGCGCCGCGCTCTCTTGCTTTAATGATGCGAAAACGTCTGACTGGAGATTTATCATCGTTAGGAAGGAAGAAAAACTTAAGACCTTGAAAGACCCGATCCTTTGGGGGAACAAACTTTAGAGGTTTCTCTTTCTTCTTGGTAGGGTTTTTCGTGGCCCCGTTTTCCTGGGTATCCCCTTTTCTCTTTTTGCTAAGCATTGATGCGATTCCTGTACTATTGGTAAGAACTAAGGTAGCTGATGTCGGGTTTGATATGCTGCGTTGATCTTTAGTTGGCCTTTTTATTGAACCATCTGCACTTCTTAGAGACGACGAAGTTTCCTTTTCAAAAGAACTACCAGTAGAAACCGTAGCACGCGATTCGCTTCGAAGACCAGACCTTTTACGAGGTGACTCAAACAGTTTCTCCGTCGTACCATCTGCCGTACCCTTAACCGTACTTACACTCCCTTTTGGCTCCGAATGACTTCGTTGTAATGTTGGAACATTTTTGAGAAGCGGTTTATGTAGCTTTCGAGGTGGTAGTAGTTTTGGATCCTTAGGTAAGGGAGGTAGCAAACTACGTTTTCTTTGTGATGGAGGATCCAAAATGGGATTGTTGCATCTCTTCAAAAATTCTCGCGATTCATTGAGCTCTCCTTCATCTGAGTCCGAGTTACATAAGGCATAGAGCTGTGTGAAATAGCTAGCTTTGTCTGCCTATTTCTGATGTCAGATGAGAATATTTGGAATCCTCCGTGGCGTTCCACTTACCATGGTGCGTAGCAAATAGAAAGGCAAAACAAGTAGCAATATCTATCCATAGACTCTCAAGATGAAAACATGAGAAGCTTTATGCTTGTAGGTTTTCCAAAAATCGATGACAAAACAATGATGCGTGATGTCTCGGAGTGTGATTTCCTTTGTTTTTGATATTGCGCCTGGTGATCCCGCCAAGGAAAATGGACGCTAGTACTAGGTTACCGAGATACCGTCCCTTTCCCTTCAGCAAAACAACATCAAATTCTACTCCCTACGACTCCAGCCAACCTTGAACATCCAAGAGTGCGAATTATGAAGACATCTAAATATGTGTGTAATGTTTGAACTCTGACACTACCTCAATCTGGTTCCCAATCCGGTATCGACACCTCTAAGATCTCGTGCCGTCCCGTACGCCCCTTTCTTTCAGGATTGCTGACTTTCGAAAGCTCCTATCGATACCTATATTATACTCTCAGCGGCATTCATCCGATCATGAATCCTGAAAATACGTTTCCCCACTTCCTTGACCTCCCTTTGGAGCTGAGAGTACAGATATGGGAGCTTGCTGCTTTTCACAAACGCATTCTAGAATTGAACTACGACATCGTTGATAAGAAATTTGTCAATTATGGTCCACCTCCAGCCATACTTCATACGAATAGAGAATCTCGTAAAATTGCTCTCCAATCTTACAATATGTCATTCGGTACAGATACACAGCCAGCGGATATCTACTTTAATCCTGTTTGCGATACTATATATTTCAGTTCGAGGCAATATGTGGACGAAGTGATGGCTATCGCAAAGCACTTTTCTATCCAATCATCATTTCTACCCTACCATCATCAGATTCAATCAATTGCTCTGGCTAAACAATTTTGGGGTGCAGCTGGTTACAGCCTTCCATTTCATCTTTCTCGCGCTCTGGGAAGCATTACTCGTTTCCGTTCGGCTTTTCCGCACATGAGAAAAGTCATCTTAGTGAGAGGAATGCCGAGCGAAGAAGAAGTTGATTCGTGGGACCGCTATTCAGGCATAACTCTATTGGAATCAAATATAGACGAATTCAAAGATGACATCTTGAGCCTTGTTATGTATGCATTTGCAGAGGACGCGAAGACGCGACCGGACGAAATAATCGAGGTCAAGGTGATGGAACACCCTCAAAAGAGATGCGATCCTCATTTCCCCGATCAAGATCATTTGGTTCTTTGGTAGGACATTAATATCTTTGCAATTCAAAGCACCAATAGCAACCATGCGAAGATCATGTAATGCAGCACTTGTCTGTTGGTTAATGGCGTATCATCTCATTCACCAACTCGAGCTATGCAAGAATCTCGACTCATGAATATAAAGTGTACACCAGAGCAGGTGTTACCAGATTGTACAGCTCACATGTCAAATAATTTCTCTGTTACATATGTGGTGTTTGGCGTTCGGACGAAACACAGGAATACCCCCTTGTTTTTGTGTTGAGAGTACATAAATCAAAAGTAACCTGCAGCTTGCAGAATCTGGCAGATTTCCACGCATGTAGATACTCACTTTGGCTGCTCATGTGGCTTTATCCTTTATTGAATATTCTCGAGGTGGTGATGATGGGATCTTCACCCCCTCAAAAGACTGGTAAGATGGGTAGGACTTGTGTAGATGTATTGAGACGACCAGAAATCTAATCGAATCCTTTAAAATTGGGTAACACATAACGCATAACACACATAACAAACAACAAAAATAAGCAGTATCTCAACGCTTTGTTCATTTACACATTTACACATTCACACATTACAATGAGAAAACTTGGGTAGCAATTTAAAGCAGGCGTGACGCTTAATTAATTGTGTCTAGGTACGTACCGTCCGTACCTAGGTACGTTTGTCACTCCAATACACTAACCCCGCATTACGATCTATTATCCGGAGTTGAGTCTCCACCATGTATGGATTATTGCAGGGAATGAAGATGTATCAACAGTCTTAGTCCAAAATATACTTCCTACATACATTGCCACTCGTAAGTATGGTGTGGTAGTATTGGTGGATGTTTCGCCATTTCATATTGTCAATCAGATACTTACTTGAGTACACATACATATACATACATTAGGAGTTTCCATGATAAGTATCTACTCCGATAAAATGTTACGTGTAACAAGGAAACTTTACTTGAAGAAGAAACCTGTACCAACGCTCAGTTTCTGTTGGTATTTGAAAAGAATATGAGTATGCATTAGTGCGCTCGGTCAGAAGCAATTTAAAAAGATACTTGGGTAATATACTGGGGTAAAAAGACTTCGGTTCCAGATCCCATGTCTGTATCCCGTGGACTGAGAAAATGCCTCCTTTGGTGGAGTTGCAGGTTTGAAATCTCGGTAGGGTATTTCGAACCAGAGGTTTGGGATTGTTCTTGTCTCTTAAGTAGAAATGCAAATAAAAGCCACCACTTGTTTTGTCGACTTGCTTTGATTCGCGGATTTTCTTCATGTGGGATTGTCCGCTTGTATTGATCCACCACAGAAGCTTTTTCTGGAGTATGGGGGATCGCAATTGTCATCCGCTAATGTTGGAAAGTTTCAAATCCATTGGGTCGAGATTCTGCCCTAGCTTGGGGCTATTCTTTCCCCGTTCGTTCGTTTGCCATTTCGAGTTTCGTTGGCGTAAGCTTCATGGTTATAAGCTTCAAGGGGGAGCTAAAATCGCTGAGAATGGGGTGTGGGAAACGGCCTTAGTAGGTTACCATCCTTGTCGCATCGAAACCATGTGCAGGCACAATATATATACGACCGTAAACTGCTCAACATGCGATGCTCACGCAATGAAGTGTGGGTGGAGCCTTGTAAGAAGTCCTAGCGGTCGATCTTGTCTCCTCCATTTTTAATTGACAGTCTTCCCACTTCTTCGTTGTAGCATTTCTCTTGTATCAATATCGATATCGATATTGTGATCTACCTATCATTTTATAACTCATAAGGCTGGGTCCTAGTTGACCAGAATGGGGATCTTCAATACAGATAAGACGAGAGTGTACAACTGGTAAGGTTTACAGTAATTTTTTGACAGTAGTAGTGACCTAACGCTACATAGGTATATCTCGCTCGTCGCAGCATCATGTATGGTGCTATATGGATATGATGCCTCTGTATATAATTCCGTACAAGGCTCAAAGAACTGGGTAGCTTACTTCAACGATCCAGTATGTTTCCCTATCAAAGAGTTAGCGTCTGATCCCGTCTAACAAATGATCAAAGGATACCGAAAAGATTGGTGCTGTCAATACTGCCTACACTGTCGGTGCTATTATCGCTGGATTCTTTCTCGGTGGCCCAGTAGCAGATTGGCTTGGTAGAAAATGGGGTATGGCAATTGGTTGCTTCGTGACTATTGTCGCTACTTTCATCCAAACGTTTTCTCCTCGAGGCCAACTTGGATGTTTTATCGCTGGTCGTGTCATTATTGGTCTTGGTCAAGGTGTTGCATTGAGTATGTTTTTTGAACACTTCTGTTCAAGCCTCTGCTAATCATATATACAGCGGCGGGACCTGTGTACATTGGTGAACTTGCACCACCTGAAATTAGAGGAAAGATCATGGCCTTTGTGAGATTCACAATCCCAAAATTTAGCGAAACTCGGAATTGCGTACTAATATAGAATTGTTCCAGTGGCAATTATTCTATTCAGTCGGTTCATTCATTGCTTATTGGATCAACTTCGCTTGTCAAAAACATGTCAAGACGCTTGGAGAATGGGGTAAGACTCTCACTATTCACTATCACGTTTCTTGCTTTTCAGATGTGTTCAACCATCTCTTTTCATCTATCCTTTCACCTCAAAATCACATCAACTCATCCCACCGCAAACTAACACTCCCACCCCACAGACTGGAAAATGGTTGTCATCTTCCAAATGCTCGTCCCCATCATAATCCTCACCCTCCTCCCCTTCATCCCCGAAAGTCCCCGTTGGTACATCCAACACGGTGGACGTGTCGAAGATGCCCGCGCCGCCCTCCGTCGCGTACGTGCCACAGAACAAGACGTCGAAGACGAAATCCTCGTGATCCGCGAGGCCCTCGAGTTCGAAAAAGAAGCCATTTCCTCCTCCTATTCTGCGCTCTGGAAAGATCGCTCGGTCCGAAAACGTTTGATCCTAGCTTTCATTTTGAACATCGGCCAACAACTTACCGGACAAGGAACACTGAATACATACAGTACTGCGATTTATAAAAAGGTTTTCCCTGATGCTAGCACGATTGCCTTGATTAATGCGTTGAATGCTACTTTTGGAATTCTCTTCACCCTGAATGCTGTGTGGACTGTTGATCGCTTCGGACGTAAATTTCTTCTTATTGTGGGTGCGATCGGTATGTCGCTTTGTATGTTGATCGTCTCGCTCGTGGGAACCCTAACCCCGAATACTGGAGTCCATGGAGATTCAAAATCACATCCTGTGGCCATCTCGATTGTGTTCCTACTGTTCCTCTTTATCTTGTTCTATAAACCCAGTTGGGGTGCTACGGTGTGGATTTGGACCGCAGAAGTCTTCAGTATGAATGTCAGAGCCCAGGCGGTGGGTATGTCGAGTCAGATGCAGAAGTAAGTGAAGATTTCTCTCATCCTGTCTACTCTTGAGATGATCATATAGATTACTAACATTACACAGCGTAGCAAACTCCATTTTCCAACAATTCTTCCCCACCTTCTTGAAGAACCAAGGCTTGTGCGTTCCCTCCTCCCCTCTCCTTTCC
Organism: Botrytis byssoidea; assembly: GCF_014898295.1. NCBI lineage: Eukaryota > Fungi > Ascomycota > Leotiomycetes > Helotiales > Sclerotiniaceae > Botrytis > Botrytis byssoidea. The sequence continues at coordinate 1,358,851 of NW_024065845.1, forward strand.
TCACATAACTAACCTCTCCCCACAGTAAAACATTCTACTTCTTCTTCAGCATTAACATCTTCCTCGCGCTGTACGTCTGGTTCCTGGTCCCCGAAACGAAAAAGGTATCGCTCGAAGAAATTGACGTGTTGTTCGGTGGTTCCAACCATGTCGAGAAAGGTGGCAATCTGCTGCACGTACATGATGCGCATCATGCTTCGCTGGGCGACAATGTAGCGACGGGAGGTGCGGTGGAGATGGGGGGTGTGAGTAAGGGGGGAGAGATAAAAGAGGAGGAGATCAGAGGGGTGAGATAGAGTCGGTCGGTTGGAGAGACGGTACGGGGTTGGTATGTAGGTTGGAAGATGTAAGATGAGAGAGATGAAAAGTAAGGATCTGGGATCTGAGATTTTGATGATTAAGGATGAGGTTTGATTTTGAAAGGCCAGCAATGTTTGGTTTGGTTTGGTATGGGATAGGATAGGATGGGACAGGATAGGGTGGGACAGGATAGGGTGGGATAGGATAGGATGGGATAGGATAGGATGGGATACTAAATGGCTGGCTACCGTCCAGACCATGAAGAAACCTTGGAACTGTTTACTTTCGTTCTCTATACCCATGTCGTCTCGCAATAATTATGGGTGCAAATGGGGTTAATTTATGATAAATATCATTATTCAATTCAAATCTCCTTTTTACAATCTAAATACATTATATCTCATCAATATGAATAACCCTTTTTAAGATCTTTGAAGATCCAACTGTGAAGCTATTTACTCCTTCGGTTCAGGTTTGACGACGATCGTCGGTAAATCCTTGATATCTACATGCTCTTGCGTTCCTAGATCTACCACCCTTACAGCTTCTACTCCCACAATCCCTTCCTTTAACGCCATGAATTTGAGTTCAACTTCGTAACATGCGGATGGTGCAAGTGGCCCTACACGCGTATCCGTACTTAGACAAACTATTTCGCTGGATTCCATTGCTGAATTTCGCTGTATGGCATATATTATATTTTCATCGAGGACAGCATCCGCAACTTTTGGATCCCGACGTGCGCTGCCATGACCAGTCGAAGGAGGGCGTGTTATACGAGCTTCAGTTCGACGTCTTTTTGGTAATACTAGAAGAGCAAGCTTCCGAGGTCTATCGGATCGATTCACTATGAAGATTGACCAGATGAAAGGATGACCTGGGTAGATAGGAGATGTAGATGGAGAGGAAAATGTCATGGTAACGCCAAAATCTGGGACAGAATTTTGATGACGATGGTGTGAACGTGTTGGAGTGGTCGCTTCGATTGTTGGAAGAGCATCGGGATGACTAATTGCAAGAGAGGAAATCGTTGGAATGCTGTCAAACGTTGCGCCGATAGACAGCGCAGAAGGTCTGTGAGGACGTTGAATAGGTTTCGTAGGTTGACCGAAGCCATTATTAATAGGAGGTGTAAAGTCCAGGGATGTAGACCATTGCATCACAATCTGTGGCTTACAGACAGTAGTGACATTGGCATTGGCGGTGATAGATATGTCGATGGCTCGAATTTGAGATTTGTTAGTAACATCAACGTCATCAGGTAATATCCGATAAAGGAAGCTAACATCGTCTTGAGGCCGACAAGTAATTGGAAGCGCTAGCCCAGGGATTTGGTTTAAATCTTGTACCTGTCCGCCATGCACCTTCAATTGTATATCTGTGAGTATAATGTCACAATTCACAAAAGAGGTAATATCAATATCTAGCGAAGCTATTACCGAAGTATTGTTGGGTGTACTACTTGGCCTGGAATATCGTACACGGGCATTTATAGCTGGGTATACTTTAATCGATTGCCGTGAGATGTTCTTGAAAGGTCGAGCTAAGTCGCGAGCGATTTGCGCTGCGGGTGCAACTCTTGCGACTCGCAATGCAGATAGCCGTGGCCTGATACCATTTAAATATGCATCACCACTGAAAGCTTCAAGAAGATTCAAGCCCGAGGGGATCTGACTTGGTAGATATTCCTGTCGCAATGCATCCGTGTCAACCTCTTCCACTGCTTTGAGATTCGCCGTGGCCGCGAACACCATGGAGGGATTTTGCAAGCGTAGTCGCGGTCTTGCAAGAAATGCAGATAATTTCCATATCAAAAGTATATGACCGTCATTATTGGTGCCCTCAGCCTCGTCTGAGCCTTGCACAACTATTAATGGCTCGTCACTTTCTTGCACAGAGCCCTTGTAAATCAGTTCACGCCCCGCCGAGCTATCTTGATGCTCGCCATTCGAATTGATGACCTGGCCTTCCACGTTGATTATAAGTCTGTTAAGATAGGACCGGAGAGATCGTTCGTCAAAGTAGGGGGTTTGTAGGACGACATAAATGTTGACCGTTTCATCTAACATCTACGAATGAGTAAGATAGAGAGCTTTTCCAGTAACTCGGGGGACTAACCAAAGAAAAGAGCTTGCCTTTGAGGAATGGCAGCTAATGGAGAACCATTACCCTCATCAAGCTTTTCTAAACTCCCACTCAAAGCCTCCTCTATATTCAAATCGCTGGCCAGTGGAATGATTGTGTCCAAGATTGAGCTCTCAGTGAACTCCAAGCTGCTCCTAGGAATTGGCTCTTCTTGCGATTCTTCCATCATTGTGATAAGCCTTTAAAACAAAAATAAATACAATAGACTGTAACTTGTTATATATTTGTAAATCGCATAATGTGTTAAGAAAACGAGTATGTGTTATGACGTTGGAAACTCACATGAAAGGAGTTCTGGATGGCTGTAGTGGTTAGCTTCCGTACTGAAAACGCGCTAAATAGCGGCCGAGCAAAATCGCGAACCTTTTTTTGGAAACCGCAAATGCGATCTTGGTCTGCGCTTTTACTAGCAACTCAACCAAAAATCCGTTTTCTGCTTTCAGTTTCATCAACATGAACGGAATGAATGGTCATGCAGCTGTTCCTGCTCTCTGGCAGGAAGCGCGAAATGCGGATGGACGGGTTTATTATTATAATACTATTACGAAGGCGACGCAATGGACCAAGCCAGAAGATTTGATGACACCTGCAGAGGTATAATTCTTGTCTCCCTAAATTTATCAGTCAAATGACTTTTACTGACAAGCTATTTAGCGTGCCCTCTTGAACCAGCCATGGAAAGAGTATACAGCGGAAGGGGGGAGAAAGTATTGGTATAACACTGAGACGAAGCAGAGCTCATGGGAAATGCCAGATGTATACAAGGAAGCTATGTCAAAAGAGGCTGCATCGCCTGCAGTCGCTGCTGCACCGTAGGTCTTTTCCGAGAAGCCCAAATAATATGATTCTAATTTTGATTTGTTATTAGGGTGCCAACCTTCGTCGCAGGAGGTGGATTCTCGGCCTCTCAGTATGACCAACCACGAGACAGGGAACCTTTAGGAGAAGCTCGTCAAATTGCATACGGCAATGATGCCAATGGAAGTCGTGCTCAAGCTTTTGTGCCTGCTAATAATGATCCCGATTATTCCACTTTTGAAGAAGCAGAAGCAGCTTTCCTCAAGCTTTTGAAACGGCACAATGTTAAACCTGATCTTACATGGGAAGAAGTTATGCGATCAATTATCAAGGATCCTCAATACCGAGCGCTCAAAGACCCCAAAGACCGAAAGGCCGCCTTTGAGAAGTATGCCATTGAGGTTCGCCTACAAGAAAAGGACCGTGCAAAGGAGAGACTTGAGAAACTCAGATCTGATTTTGCTACTATGCTGAGAAGCCATCCAGAGATTAAACACTACACTAGATGGAAGACAGCTCGACCAATTATTGAGGGAGAGACGATTTTTCGCTCCTCGAATGATGATGATGAAAGACGTCAGCTATTTCAAGATTATATCATGGAACTCAAGAGGGCGAATACGGAGAAAGAGGTCGCAACGAGAAAAGCTGCGATGGACGATCTTGTTGATCTTTTGAAAGGATTAAATCTTGAACCATACACAAGATGGTCAGAAGCACAAGGTATCATCCAGTCAAATCCACGTTTCCAAGGTGATGAGAAATTCAAGGCACTCAGTAAATCGGACATGTTGACTGCTTTCGAGAATCATATCAAATCTCTTGAGAAGACATTCAATGATGTTAAACAGCAGCAGAAGACCCAAAAGTTCAGGAGAGAGCGTCAGAATCGAGACCGCTTTGTAGGCCTCTTGCGAGACCTCAAAGCTGGGAACAAAATAAAGGCAGGAACGAAGTGGAGCCAAATTCATCCTTTAATTGAAAATGATGACAGGTACGTCGATATGTTGGGTCAATCGGGATCTTCTCCTCTGGACCTGTTCTGGGATGTAGTCGAGGAAGAGGAACGCGCACTGCGTAGTACACGAAATGATGTTTTGGATGTTCTTGATGTAAGTTCAATAGATCCTTAATATGGTGAAGCTCAAACTGACCAAATTATAGGATAAACGGTTTGAACTCCAGCAAAAGACTCCGTTTGAAGAGTTCCTAGCACTGATGCAGAGTGATCGACGAACTGCTAACATTGATCGAGACTCATTGTTGCTAATATTTGATCGGGTTAGTACCTCTTTGTTGCAACAAACTTACCCTTGGCTAATTGTCGAAATAGTTACGTGAAAAGATTTCTCGAAGAAATGAGGATGACAAGCATCACGCAGAGCGCCATCAACGCCGAGCTGTGGATAACTTGAGATCGTACATTAAGCATCTCGAACCTCCTATTCGCATTGGCGATGATTACGAACGGGTTCGTGCTCGTTTTGAAGGGTCCGAAGAATATCTTGCCGTGACAACAGATGAACTCCGTCGCTCAGCTTTTGACAAGGTAATTCGCCGGCTCAAAGAGAAAGAGGAAGACTCCGAAAAGGATCGAGCCAAGCGTCGTGATCGAGCCTCAGTCGATCGACCAACACACAAGATACACGACCGAGAGCGAGAACACCGTTCCTCCGGATCTACTCGCTCTAGGCGTAGCCGCTCCCCGGAGCCTGACGCGTATGAAGCAGACAGGCGAAAAGCTATCGCAGACCGCGAAAAGAACTACCGAAAGGGTGGCATGGCTGATACATTACTTTCTCCAAATCGTCGTGATAGACGTGATCCTGATGCTCATGATCGTGAACGTGACCGGGATAGATTAATGCGAGATCGTGATCTTGACAAACCTCGCAGTAGACGAGATGATTCAATGAGTCATTACGAGCGAGAAAGGAGAGATCGCGAGGATGAAAGAGAGAAACTCTACAGGCGACGCGGGGACCCTCGAGGTAGCATTGATGAGTTGCCTTATGGGGACGAAAGATCTAGTGCACCAAGAAAGAGGAGAGAAAGCGAAACGGAAACTCGCAGGGATAGTAAGGTTCGTTACAGCTCATCATTATTATTCTGTTCCTTTCCCCCTCGAAATGAATATCTTTACTTTCAAAACTAACACCAATGCAAAAACAGAGAACCAGAAGAGAAAACACACCTAAACAACGTGAGCGCTCCCCAGTTCCCCCACGTGAACGGCGTCACAGGACTAGGTCACCACCTGCTGCGAAAACCCCCGCCAAAGAAGAGCCTGCTGTCCACTCAGGCAGCGAAGAAGGCGAGATAGAGGAAGAATAGAGAAATCGTTTGGACCTTTTTTTGTGGTTAAGGTCAAGGTCATCATGCACCAATCAAATTGAAGAAAATTCGCCCTACCTGTACGTATCCGCACGCACCGTACTTCTATTTTTGGCTTGATGATATCGGCAAGCAGGCAGTTCACGATCGTGTGGTACTTAGACAACGCTAGGCATTGTCCCAGTCTGATCAACGGGGATGAGATATGAAAGAGGGGCGAAGTAAAGAGAGATGGGGGAAGCATGAAAAATTCGGTGTGTATTGTTTTCTTCTAATTATCTATTGATTCTACGCATTCAATATCCTCTTCACGAATGTCATTTAAAATTCACCAAGTTTGTAAAGTAATAAGTTTCAACTATTGCCATGTACTAAGAATTGAATTGCAATTCTAATGCATTGTACCTCTTCGCTTTGGAAATTGCCACTCGTGAAATGTTTTCACCCATCTTGATGGCTTGTCATCCAACGTCTTCCAATGCCCCTCAACCTACTTCTGACAAATCAGCCTATGTATGATCTACTTACCAAATCTTGGCGATCGTCAAAGTAAGACCAGGCATCGAGAGGATAGACTACCGTCACCCTTGTTAGCCGCCTGGATCACCATCCTGGTCGGATGAGCCTTCCTCCATTACCATGCCTTGTCCATCGTTTTTCCTAGTCTCCCGAAATGCCGACCCCGTAACGCCATGCAATGCCTTTTCTGGAGGGGGAAATGAATCTTTCTCAAAAACCTCTTCAACTAGTAGCAGCTTTGTCATCCTCATCCAAGAAGAACTAGAACATGTTAGTAATAATACACTTGAACTAATGGGACTTGGTACTTACGTAGTTGCCGTTCAACTTCTGCTCCTGGTCCAATTGGGAGTTAAGTTTGTTGATACGAGGTCTGTAGTTAGATGGATCACGACGGAAAGTGACGTCGAGGTTCTTTAAGAATTTGTTGCAACCAGTGAGTAGCGATTCGGGGGTATTGGCGCGAGCATCGATACCAGGCTGGCCGTCAAAGACAATAACACGATCCGCGAGGTAAGTAGCCATAATGAAATCGTGCTCGACGATGAAAGCAGTCTTCTTCGAGTGCATGATGAATCGCTTGATGACACGGGCAGCAATGATACGCTGTTCGGAATCGAGGTAGGCAGAGGGTTCATCAATAAGGTATATGTCTGCGGGGATACCAAGAGCAAGAACGATAGCCACACGTTGCAATTCTCCTCCGGACAACGTCTTGACTTCTTGATCGATGAATTCTTCGAGCTTGAGAGGCTTGACAACGTCGGTCTGGAATTGAGGCAGAAGGAAGGCAGTCTTGATCTTCTTGAAGAACAGTTGTCTGACTGTTCCCTCGAACTTTGGCGTGATCTTTTGAGGCTTCATACTGACCTTCATACCTGGAACTTTTTGATTGCCGTCGGGCTGAGTGGCACCGGCAAGCATCTTACAGAAAGTCGTCTTACCAGTACCATTCTCTCCCATCATGACGACAATCTCGGAATCGGTAAAATCACCTGCCTCAATAGACAAGTGGAAGTTACCAAGAGTCTTTTCCATAGATGGATATTGGAATGCTCGAGATCTGTCTGCCATGAATTCATCGGCAGCCTCGGCAATCTTGAAAGTTAAAGACTCTTCTCGGAATCGCAAGTTTTCAGTTGGGATGTTACCATCCAAGAAGATATTGATACCTTCTCTGACAGAGGCTGGGAGAGTGACAACACCGTAAACGGCGGGTTTTCCATACAGAACGCAGATGAAGTCCGACAAATAATCCAACACCGAAAGATCGTGCTCAACGCAAATAACGTAATCATCAGGTCTCAACAATGATCGAATGATCTGAGCAGCGCTAAGACGTTGCTTTACATCCAGGTACGAAGATGGTTCATCGAACATGTAGCTACATCTCAGTCAGCAAGAACTTTTGGGGAGTTGTCAAGACCACGTACACATCGGCCTGCTGCACACAAACAGTTGCAATGGCGAATCTTTGTAATTCTCCACCTGACAAAAGATTGACGTCTCGGTCCATAATATGATTCAACTCTGAAACAAAGTCAGTACAGTACTGCAAGCTTGAATGATTGATAACACAGCATACCTAAAATGTCGCAGACCTCCTTGAAATTATCCATTGTTGCAACACCTTCGATCAAACCTCGAACGGTCTTATCTGGCCCCTTGATGGCTCTTGGAATTCTGTCAACATATTGGGGCTTCACAATTGCTTTCAGATCATCTTCCAAAATCTTCGTGAAATAGTCTGTATTGCTGTAAGCGTACGTCAAGAATTATTAAAGATTCGAGCAACAAACTTTGTAATTCAGAGCCACGGAAGTATTTGATAACATCTTGCCAGTCGGGTGGGTTGTCATATCTACCCAAATTTGGCTTCAACTTTCCACTAAGAATCTTGAGTGCTGTACTCTTTCCAATACCGTTGGAACCAACCAATCCCAAAACTTGTCCTGGACGTGGTGTAGGCAATCGATGCAACTTGAAACTGTTGGCGGAGTATCGATGAGTTACGTGAGATTCCAGATTTGTTGGCAGATTGATAATGTTGATAGCACCGAATGGGCACTTCTTGGGGCAGATACCACAACCAATGCAAAGATTCTCGGAGATGAAAGCGATTTTCGACTCGGGGGTAACTTCGATACAGAGACGACCACTTCGCACGACCGGGCAGGACTTTTTACATTCTTGTCTACATTTCTGTGAATATATGATTAGCAACTTGCAGAAAGTACTGAGAAGACTAGACGCGTATATTTATTTACCTTTGGCTTGCACTGTTCGAATGGTGGATAATGTCAGTGATATTCATATGGCGCGGGGTATGTGGTGGGGCAAGGCTCAACGCAAAATTTGTCGCACCTTGTCAGTACTGATGATAGCAATACTAGAGGTAGGAGAGTCAGCAAACTGTTGAGGTGTAGATGTTAAATATCGCAGAGATGCGAGCTATATTGCTCAGGCGACATTGAAGTGGGATTTCGTACCGGGTGAGTTTGTCAGACATCTTGGATGCTGTTGCTCTCACAGAGCACTACAAATTTGTGGGAAAAAAGAAAAACAGAGAATTCGCTGGGAGACGCGGAAATTTGTTGATGAACTTGTGCTATTTTGTCTTCCAAGGTTGTCGTGCGTGTAGCGGACTGAAATGCTGTAGAGACCTTGCGTGGATATGAGGTTGGTTGGTCTGGATGTGATCATAAGAGATTAAAAAAGTCTTCAGCGTTCAAGTTGAAATTCGATTATTACACAATTGATATTATTGGCTGTAGGAGCTTAAACCTTAGTGTGGTTTCATTGTAGAATACCTTTGGCCGGAACCACTATTCTCCTTTGTACCCACCAGAAACAATAGATAGGACTTGCTTGCACTTCAGACGAATACCTAGATCACACCAAGCGTTTAATAATGATTGTTCAATTCAAAAATATATGTTAAATTGCACAGTCTGTATTCCTTGTGGAAACTCGGGGTAGAAGGATTCATTCTCGTTCCATCTATCAATGACACATACTACAAGCAATTAGATGTTGTCCTTTTCATGCCAGAGTCAAAAGAAATACACCATGTAGATATGGATACTCGATACCTCTCGTTGTACTGGATACGATCTGGTGGATCAGTGAGCAGCATAGCATTCAGTTGATCCAACTACCTAGGTAGATGTGAGTTCAAAATCATATATTGATTATTCGATCTGCCAATTTTATCCAGAAAAACACGGGTACCCGTAGTCATTCTCTTTCCCTCTATCAATGATATCGATTTTGAAGGCTTCAATACCCTCTGTTTTCTATCAATTCCATTATCTAGATCCCTATGCAGAGACAAAACACAACATCTACCTACCAAACGCGAGGCATATTCCATTCTTGCTACCAAAAATGACTGTCAACATCAAGATCAAAATTATATGTTGCTGGTTAAAAATACGTATCAAATCAACCAACCAATGTATTCTTGTAGATGTTCATCTATATGTTGGTTTCTTTCTTAACTATCAATCCTCCTAGTTTGTAGAATATTTGCTCATTGCTACAGAGTACCGTTATACTGTTGTATTCCCAAGAATACAATCTTTACTTTTGATGGTTTTCATCATTATAGGGTTTGTCCGGCCAAAGTACAGTAATATCACGTGAAACACTAAAACATCCTAGCTTCTTCTCGGCTAAGTACGGTAGACCTGTGGTTCTATCCTGACCAACTGCTCATGTCAATCATTATGGGAAATTCATCACTGATTGTGTAGACCTTCAGATCCGCTCTCCAATTTTAACGTCCGAAGTACCCAACATCACTACCATCTACCTTTATCTTCTTCAAATTAAAGATTGACTCTCAATTATTTTGATATCAGGGGGGCCTTATTAAATATGGCTTGTAAGTTTTCCAATTTTCCCACAAATTCCACGCAAAACTATGGTATACCTATTCCCATCATCACAATGCATCTGCCATCCTCGAATGCCATCATTTCCATCTTCCTATCTCCCCATGCAGTCTTCAAACTATATAGAGTCTCCTGATCTTCACTCATGTCACTCTCTCGTTGCTGTTTTCTTGCCCTTATCATGCTCTTCGGCACACAAAGCTCCTGTGAGCTGGCCTCAATCAAATTGTATCATTTCCATCGACTTTCATCGCGAGATTGCTATCAAGCACACGAGAATGCGCCGATGACATTCAGTATGTCGTTGTTGCTGGGCTCATTGCAATCTTGGTTTATATAGGATCGCGGCTTCTTTCCCTTCACGGGCGTGTAATTGTCAGAGTTTTCACTACACCCATCCATGGGGTCATACTGTTCATAATAGCTAATATCGTCGTCGCAGCCCCGCAGGATACAATCGAAGTCATGAACTCGATATCCCCGTTACATATGTCCAATGGACACGATGAATCATTTGCAAGGTCCTCGCCATCAAATGATGACGCACCAGGCGAAAGCGAGTCAGAACTATCCGATGTTGGCAACCCTACCGTCGATGAACCCTCACCGGCTTCCTCAAACCAACAACCAATGTTTGGTGGTCAAGATTCCGATGCAACTGAAGACTCGTCACCTGAAGATCAAGAACAATCCGATGACGCGGATTTTGATGAAGAAGAAACTCCTGCGGCTGCAGCTTTCAATGGCCAACGATCAGAGCGTTCGAGCACTGTCGAGTCGTCGCGTCCTGCTAAACGCAAGCCGGGCGTCACTGATCAAGATCGGTACATGCTAGAGAATCCCGAACTATATGGTTTACGGAGAAGTGTAGGAGCTTCCCGATGTCACATCCCTCTTAAACTATTGCTAACGGATTTTTGCAACTACAGGCGCGTCCAGCACAAACTCGAACTATTGTATGTCGTTCCCGAGTCACCCAATCAATATGCGAATTACAATACAGTTGGATATAAGCGCTGACTATTATAGGTTGAGTCTGATGATGATGAGGAAGAGGAAGAAGATTCCGATGCTGTTGCAGCTCATAGGAATAAGCGTAGGAAGCCAGAGCGCTCCCAACAATGTAAGCGCCTTCTTGTCGCAGGTGAACTGGCTGTGGCAGAAAGTTAATCTCATGTACAGCTTCCAAACGCCAAACACCAGCTCTGCAATCTGCATCTGCCTCTGATACCGACGAAACCGAGGATTACGGTAGCTTACGAGCACGAAATACTATCAAGAAGAATCGACGCCGCCAATTAGAGACCGGCAACATTGCTCTTCAATATCAAGAGAAGCGGTGGAACAGCCGTCGTGCTGCACAGGTCACAACCGGTGCTTACCAAGAAAGCGATCCCGACTTGGAAGATGAATCTGAATTGATGACCCCAATCCAGTGGGCGGAAGATGTCGAAGATACCTCACCATATATCGATGTTGTCTTGAAGCACAAGATTAAAGCTGACAGAGATGTAAAAGATGAGAACCTTACGAAGGACGATTTTGAGTACTATATCAAATGGCAGGGCAAATCGCACTGTCATGCTACTTGGGAGACAACATCCACTTTGGCTGGAGTTCGTGGTTTCAGACGCCTCGAAAACTATTATCGAAAAATCGTTATCGATGACATCTACATGACACAAGGTGCTGAGATACCACCGGAAGAGAAAGAAAAGTGGATGCTCGATAGAGAGCGTGATGCAGATGCCCTGGAAGACTACATAAAGGTCGAAAGGGTTATTGGCTCGCGAGAAGGTGATGAGGAAACTGAATACTTCATAAAGTGGAAGGCTCTATACTATGAATCTTGTACATGGGAGACTGCCTCTTTTATCAGCGAGAAGGCTCAAGAGGCTATCGACCACTTCTTGGATCGCAGCTCAAGATCTCTGGTCTCAGACCGAAAGGAGTCGAACCCAGACACCAGAAGCCCTCACGTTCCTATTCGTGAGCAACCGGATTACATCAAGAATGGTCAATTGCGAGATTTCCAGATTACAGGTCTTAATTTCCTGGCTTACAACTGGTGCAAGAACAAGAATGTCATTCTTGCTGATGAAATGGGACTTGGCAAGACTGTCCAAACTGTCGCTTTTATGAATTGGCTCCACAATGATAGAGGCCAAGAAGGTCCACATCTTGTCGTGGTACCTTTGACAACCATTCCTGCTTGGGCTGACACCTTTGATAATTGGGCGCCAAGTCTTAACTATGTTGTTTACAATGGTAAAGAGTCATCTCGTCAGATCATACGTGAGTATGAACTGTTAGTTGATGGAAACCCCAAGCGTCCAAAGTTCAATGTCCTACTCACATCTTATGAGTACATTCTGGCCGATTCTCTTTTCCTGTCCCAAATTAAGTGGCAGTTCATGGCCGTCGATGAAGCACATCGTCTGAAGAACAGAGAATCTCAACTATATCTGAAGTTGCTCGATTTCAAGGCTCCCAGTCGTTTGTTGATCACCGGCACACCGGTTCAAAACACTTTGGGCGAGTTGTCGGCCCTCATGGACTTCCTCATGCCAGGCGAATTGGAAATTGAAGACAACATGGACCTAACTGATGAAGCTGCTGGTGAAAAAATTGCTGCGCTCACCACCAAAATTCAGCCATACATCCTCCGCCGGACAAAGCAGAAAGTCGAGAATGACCTCCCTCCGAAAAGTGAGAAAATCATTCGTGTCGAGCTATCAGATGTTCAGCTGGATTATTACAAGAACATTCTTACTCGCAATTATGCAGCTTTGAATGAAGGTTCAAAGGGTCCAAAGCAATCGTTGTTGAACATAATGATGGAACTTAAAAAGGCCAGCAATCACCCCTACATGTTTCCAAATGCAGAGGAGAAGATTCTGAAGGGTAGCGAAAGACGAGACGACCAGCTGAAGGGTTTGATTGCCAGCAGTGGAAAGATGATGCTCCTTGACAGATTACTTGCCAAGCTCAAAAAGGATAATCATCGTGTTTTGATTTTCAGCCAAATGGTCAAGATGCTGGACATCCTCGGTGACTACCTTCAACTTCGTGGTTACCAATTTCAACGCCTTGATGGTACTGTTGCTGCAGGTCCAAGACGCCAAGCCATCGATCACTTCAACGCCGATGGAAGTAATGACTTCTGCTTTCTCCTTTCCACACGTGCTGGAGGGCTTGGTATCAATTTGATGACGGCCGATACGGTGGTCATTTTCGATTCGGATTGGAATCCCCAAGCTGATTTGCAAGCCATGGCTCGTGCACATCGTATTGGTCAGAAGAAGCCTGTAAGTATTTACAGGTTTGTCTCAAAGGAAACCGTCGAGGAAGAGATTCTTGAGCGTGCTCGTAACAAGCTCATGTTGGAGTTCATTACCATACAACGAGGTGTCACCGATAAGGAGAAGAAGGAGCTGCGAGAAAAGGCTGCAAAGGCTGGCAAAATTGATGATCCTAAATCTTCCGAGGATATTTCCCGTATTCTCAAAAAGAGAGGCCAGAAGATGTTCGAACAATCTGGCAATCAGAAAAAGCTTGAAGAGTTGGACATTGACTCGGTCCTTGAGAACGCCGAAGAGCATCAGACTGAAGTACCAGAAGGCATTGTCGCCGATGGTGGTGAAGACTTCCTTAAGAGTTTTGAATATACTGACGTCAAAATCGACTTGGAATGGGACGATATCATTCCAAAAGATCAGTTGGAGGGAATCAAAGCTGAGGAAGAAAAGCGAGCTCATGAAGAATATCTCGCCAAGGTCGTCGAAGAGAATGCACCACGTAAAGCAGCCATGAAAAATACGGCTGAGATTGAACGAGAGCAACGGCTTGCAAAGAAGCGCGAGCGTGACCAAGTTAAGCAAGAAGAGCTCGAAGAAAAGAGGGAAGCTCAAGCAAATCGTTTGGATCCAAAACGTCCTCTCAACGAAAAGGAAACGAGAAACTTAATGAAAGCTTACCTACGTTTCGGCTCTATGGAAGATCGTGGCGAAGAACTTGTAAAAGAAGCTCGTCTTGTAGGCCGCGATGAAGACTTGATGAAAGCTACACTGAAAGCCCTCACCGAAGAAAGTAGCAGACGTCTCAAGGCAGAGACCGAACGGGTTGAAGCACTAGAGCGCGCAACCAATAAGCCATTAACCAAAAAGGATAGAAAAGCAGTGTTGTTTGATTATTCCGGAGTCAAGAGAGTCAACGCTGAGACTATCATGGAACGTCCAGGCGAAATGAGAATGCTAAGAGACGTTGTCGGAAACTGCCCCGATTTCAAAACCTTCCGCGTCCCTGACGCTTCCAAAGGGGCCCATTACTCATGTGACTGGGGTGCAAAGGAAGATGGCATGCTTCTTGTCGGGATTCATAGGCACGGCTATGGTGCTTGGACGCAGATCAGAGACGATACTGACTTGGGGCTCGGAGACAAGTTGTTCCTTGAAGAACATCGAGTAGACAAGAAAGAAGAAAGAAGCAAGGCTGATGAAAAGGTCGCCAAGGCTCCTGGGGCCGTCCATTTGGTCAGACGAGCCGATTATCTTCTATCTGTTCTGAAAGCCAAGTACTCGGATAACCAAGCTGCCAAGCGTGCCGTGGAGAATCATCATCGAAACAACAAGAAGCACGAGCGTAATGGATCCAGAAGAAGCGAGGCAAGAGGGTCAGTTTCTGCTTCTCCTGCCCCACCGATCAAGAAAGCATCTCGACCATCTGATCACAGTAGTCGTGATCGAGAAAGAGATAGAGCGCGTAGTCACAACTTCAGTGATTCCCGTGATTCTCGTCGGGAGAGTGGAGGCTATGGTTCTTCAACGCCATTGAAAAGAAAGTATAGCGACGGAGACGATGAGAAACAACTAGAACGTCGCCCCAAATATCGTAAATCCGACAATGGCGAACCTGCACAGAACGATATGCTTCGTAAACTCTTCAAGCCAATCAAGGAGAGCCTTCGACGTCTTCAAAACGGTACAGCGAAGAACATTCCCAACAAAAAGGAGCGTGCTACTGTCTTGAAGGAGGAGCTGTACAGTACTGGATTGTTTATTGACTCTATCACTGCACCTAAAAAGGATGGGTCGGTGGACAGTAAACTGAGAGATAGCCTTTGGTCAGTTCCTCCTTTACGTCTCTAACCGTGATATATTTACTAATGTTATCCAGGGAATATGTCATGACTTACTGGCCCAATCCAGGACAATCCACACAGGCAGTGGCATCCATGTATTCGAAAGTCAGGAGGGACAGGTTAGAGTCAAAGAATTAAGATATGAATTCGTAATGTAGGTGTTTGGGAAAGTGCTTTCACCTCACGTCTAGAGGAATTAATGTCTTGAGGAACGTGTTGCATTGGCGTTTAGATGATGGGAATTCATTACAGTTTACGTTGGCTCAAATCACGGCATGGGCTGGCGTACGGTTTAGTGGGTTATGGGAAGTTTTTTGGTGGGCGGAGTTGATAATACTCATTGCATGGGAGACGGTGGGGGGGAATCATTGTGCGAATTGCACCGGCGTTTTGTCAGGATCAAGCAACTTTTACTAGTCAATTGATCCACGAAACAACACGAGAATATGTACAAAAAGTGCGAGCGTTGAATGAGCTTCAGAAGGCACTTAGTGCCACTTACTCAACACCACGATAGAGTTAGCTACTTATACAGACTTTGATACAACTACGATGAAGTTTCAGTCAAAGAGATGAATGTCTGCGATATATTAGTCAGAATCAATTATGATTATATGCGTGAATAACGAATGGCAATCATTTCGATTATCTTACAAGGTACTTGAGTAGATTGTTGGGCATACTAGTATAATAATTTACTTTCGACACCTCCTTTCTAGATGAAAGCGTTGGTGCAAATGCTGAAGGTGACTCATAAGCCAATTCATATTACCTTACTCTACGTACAACTTCTAATCAACCTTCTCAAGGTCTCAATATATTGATTGGAGTTCTTCAAAGTTCAAACTCATCAGACGCTAATCTCGACAATTTCCGGCATTTGACCTTACTTCCCTCTTACTAGGGTGATTTCTCCACGTGTGAGATCCATTATTTAATTAGTCTCTCATCTTTTTATCTGGGTACCTAGGTAGTAATCTTTTTTCCAGATAAAACCTAATATTCACAACATAAGACACCATCAAAGTAAAAGGTCTGCCAGCCTCATATTTCTTTGTTAATCTATATATACATCATCGAACGAGTTCCCAAAGTCGTGTACTACGATAACATGAATCGAAGTTGTACTGAACCTAGAGGTGATGTTCATGTTGCATTGCATTTCGTGCGTACTGTGCGACTCGTGAGGTGAGGGAGGATGCGATCCTAGCATGATTGCCAGCTCTAGGATTATACTGGTCGCTTACTGCAGTGGGTTTTGCCAGCACGGTTGGGGAATGTCACTGGCCAATGGAAAATGGAGACTATATGGCGGGGAGCGAGGAGATAAGAGGCACAGTAGTGTGGTGGATGGGACGGATTGTGATGTGGAATATGCAATCTTCAATTTATCCGTAATGTGATGCGAATACGGGGGTAAAGCGTTTCGAAGGGTGTTCGCTGGCTGATTAATGAGCCAAACCTCAAAAGTATTTTGTTTGTGGAAACAATACCGAGTTTGTTTGTCCAAACATGCTCTGATCTTGTACCGAGTAAGCTCTAGATCTCGTGTCAATTTTAGGTCTCGTTGGAGCCTAAATGATCAAGTGACGGTTGTGCAAATATTTCCGACGGCGAAGGAAAGTTTTCATAATGTTTACAACACGAAAGCTAGGAGCTAGGGACGGGCTGACATGCTGTACAGTATGATTGTCGTGGATGTGGACCACTCATGACACCTCGCCGTACTTGTACTTCAGGAACGAGCGTATAATTTCCATTTCGAGGGCGAAAAACGAAGGACGAAGGAACATGCCAAACATTCTTAAGTAACCATAGCAGCAGGACCGGTATTCGGTATTCTGTATATTCACCGATAGCCATGGGCTCGAATATTGATAGTCCTGCAAGTCCACCTACGCAAGTGCTCGCGAGGGCTTGGCTTGGCTTGCTCGCTTACAGATTACGGATACAATTTCTGCATGGCTAATAAATAGTATGCTGGGAATAGTTGGGGGTTAAGCTTTTGCAAATCTAGTATATTTGCCATGCCGTTGTCAGTCAAGAACCCAAGGCTCTTGTCTATAGAGCTTGTTATAACATTGATGAACCCTTATTACTTGCTACATCTTAAACCCTATTATCATCTTTTGCGTTCACTAGCCCGTTATTTTTTTTTGCGTTTAATACTTTTCTCCACATGTTCCTCCTTTATTCTCGATTATGCCTTGCTCAGAGTTTTACTTTCTCTATAATCCGTCCTACAATTCGGTCCGACTTATTCATTTTACAAGGGCTTGAGCAGAAAATCTACCCTGCTATAATGTATCATATAAGCCACACGAATTTTATGGCTTACATGACACCACTTCACCCCATGCACCCTGTCCCCCGCATGTCTCAACCCCGACAAGTCGATCTTCCCCACGAAGGCAGCACCTCCGCGTTTTACTACTCAAGGGATGATTTAGTCTGGAACCAACCTCTTCCTTCAAACGGTTTACCACAGCAACAATCATGTGTTAGAGTTGGTGGAAATCGACGGCGAGTGCGGAAGAGGGAGGGATAACTTCCTCCGTGCTTGCATTGTTCTTGCTTTTATTGCTAGTGTTTCCAACTCAACAGCTGTGAACTTTCTTTCTGTATAGGTATAGTATAATCAGCAGCTTCGGTTCCAGTAGGCTTATTTCTGTAGTACAGAGGAATTTCGCTTCTGAAAACAAGTTCGAGTAGTGTCATTTCAGATTCCAATGTTTTTCGAATGACATACTATATCATTTGAAGTAACTGTTGTATTTTTGATTGGCCATTCTAAAAGGACAAGCGAATGTCAATATATGAAAATTGACCCCAGAGCACCTCGGCATTCTAATACGCAGGGTATTGCTTGGTCTGAAGTCCCCGACTTACTTTAAACGGTTTAAGGAAGATAACTGCAACAATCGTATATATCCCCGGTTGCTTGGCAAATGTGTGAAAGGTTCAAAGACAAAAGATTTCCTGGGAAGAATACGGCGTACAGACCGCGTGCACACAATCTCAGCAAAATGGCTGCAGCTTAGCAGGGGTAGCTCCTTTGTGATTCCTTACTTTTAACGGCTCAAGGAATCCTTTCTGATTCATCCCCTACATATTGACTGGTCAGAGTAGGTCCGGTTAAAACAATCGATTTCAGCAGTGACAAGCTTTTGCTTGTTGGATGCATACATAAAGTGTGAAGAAACCCCAGAGCTTTGCAATTGATTCTTCTGATCTCTGTTGATATAAACGAGCCTGTATCTTCAATTCTCATATAGGCTGGCAATAACAAGTTTTCATATTAATTGAGTAGCAATAGTCTTCATCATGCCTGGAGGAGCAGTTGTTCATGGCACGACCGATACCTCTCGGGTAAGTAATGTTTCCTCAGCTAATCCTCGCCATCGTGTATCTTTGTCGAGTTCTATCGAGGCTACTACTTCGACGGCAACATCTCATCGATTCTCCAAGTTATCAGGTTTCTGCCTTTATATTTCACAATGCTGATTTGATAATGTATAGATCGAGGCGCCAGTAACTGTCAAGGCATACTTGATGTAAGTTCCTTATATCAATTGCTCAACTTTTGAGCTCAAGAACAATGACTGAATTTTGCCAAGGTGTGCTTTTGCAGCATTCGGTGGTATTTTCTTCGGATATGATACAGGTTGGATGTCTGGGTATGTTTCCTGACTCTTTAGATGCTGTATCCATTTGCTGATGTGTTGAAGTGTCTTGGCGATGCCTTATTTCATCACTCAATATACCGGATTACAACAACCTCCTGCAGATGCCCCAAAACCCACTTTGGACGCATTCGCCGTCTCTGCTAGCAATCAATCTTTGACAACCTCTATTCTTTCTTGCGGTACTTTCTTCGGAGCTCTCATTGCTGGTGATATAGCCGATACAATTGGTCGTCGTATGACTATCATCGCTGGTTGTGCAATCTTCTGCGTCGGATGTATCATGGAAACCGCCTCCACTGGTCTAGGTCTCATGGTAGCAGGTCGTCTAGTTGCTGGCGGTGGTGTTGGATTTATTTCTGCTATAAGTAAGTCTCATTAAGTATCAGCTCTCAGCCTCAACTTGTCTGACCGGTCATCAATTATAGTCATCTTGTACATGTCAGAAATTGCTCCGAAAAAAGTCCGTGGTGCCCTTGTCTCAGGATATCAATTTTGTATCACAATCGGAATCTTACTTGCCAATTGTGTTGTGTACGCTACACAGAACCGGACTGATACTGGCTCATACCGAATTCCTATTGCAGTTCAATTTTTGTGGGCTATCATCTTGGCGGTTGGGTTGTTCATTCTTCCCGAATCGCCCCGTTATTTTGTCAAGAAGGGTCGTCTTGAAGATGCAGCCAAATCCCTAGCCAACGTTCGCGGTCAACCGATCGAGTCTGAATACATTCAAGTAAGTATAACCGAATTCACAATGCGGGTATGCCTTCCTAACATGCACATAGGATGAACTTGCGGAGATTATCGCAAACAATGAATACGAACTCTCTGTTGTACCACAAACATCATACATTTCCCAATGGACCAATTGTTTCAAAGGTTTGTGCCTTCGGTCAACCCGAACCCTTCATCTTGTACTTACATACGTGCAGGATCTATGTTCGATGGTTCCAGTAACCTTCGAAGAACTTTTACTGGTATCACGCTTCAATGTATGCAACAATTCACTGGTATTGTAAGTGGTTTCTCTGTTTCCCTAATTCTTGACATCCTCAAGTCACATCATTTCATCGAAAGCAAGCTATCGGAGTAAACTGGTACTAATCCTTATTTCACAGAACTTTATCTTCTACTTCGGAAATGTCTTCTTCAAATCCCTCGGAACGATCAAGAATCCCTTTTTGATCTCCCTCGTTACTTCATTGGTCAACATGTTAACAACCCCTCTCGCTTTCTGGACCGTCGAGCGTTTTGGTCGTCGTAGCATTCTTCTCATTGGAGCTTCTTGCATGATCACCTTCCAGTTCATTGTTGGCATCATTGGCGTCACTGCCGGTGAGGCTGACAAACATAACAGCTCTGCCGTATCTGCTATGATTGCTTGTAAGTACTTACCAGCTCATATTTCAATATCACTACAATGCATACTTGATTCTATTATAGCATACACATCAAACTAACCTACCCAGTCATCTGCCTCAACATCGCCGCCTTCGCCACCACCTGGGGTCCAGCCGCCTGGGTCGTAGTCGGCGAGATCTTCCCTCTCCCCATCCGCTCACGCGGTGTTGGTCTCTCCACCGCCTCCAACTGGTTCTGGAACTGCATCATCGGAGTCATCACTCCATATCTCGTCGGCACTCAAAAAGGTGACGCGAATCTCGGCGCCAAAGTGTTTTTCATGTGGGGTTCTCTCTGCGTGTTAAGTTTATTGTTCGCGTACTTTTTCGTCTCGGAGACAAAGGGCTTGAGTTTGGAACAGGTGGACAGAATGTTGGAAGAGACGACGCCGAGAACGAGCTCGAAATGGGTACCGCATAGTACGTTTGCTGGGGAGATGGGTTTGGCGGGGGATAAAGTGGTGGAGCATGTGCCGCATGCGGAAAAGGGACATGCGTCTGATGAGGCCGCGACGGAAGTTAACAAGGATGTTGTTTAAATTCTCTTTTGGAAATCTGGCTTGAGCTTCCATTTATGGCGCCAGGATAGTTTTTGTGCGAGGCAGGATTAATTTTACCGGCGAATGAAGTGGGAAGAGTGGGCAAATGCAGAATGGAGGTGTTGAGTTTGTTGTACGCAGTACAGTACTCTTTCCTCGAGTAGATATCTGGCAGTGTTTCAAAGTAGAGTTGAAGTTACTATACCCAATAATTATTCTCCTTCCTACATTATATTTCTATTGATGTTTACTTAATTTCATGCTTGGTTATTGCTATGGCATATATTGCGTCTTTCTTCATATCGTTATACGATATTTCCGATGCTAGGTAGATATGTTTGTGGTTGCATCAATACACTATGTCGTAAATTCTCAAGTTTCTAACTTGTTTTCTTGAGGGTTGTGTATATTTTCCTCTATATCAACTTTAGCATTGTGATCCTCCGTGTACATCTCCCTATGCCCCGCTCTTCGGAGTTTATACTCCATCCTAATGTATAAGGGTCAACGTATAGTCTAACAGAAAGCACATTGCATGAAATTTGTTTATTGAATATCCCACAAGGAACTAGATAAGATTCGAGGGGGATCATATAGATCGAATACGAGGCTCGATGTCCTGTTAAGAGGTCCATGGGTTTGAGGTATCAGTAATACAATACTTGTGACTTTCGGCGATGAATAGGGGAGATTGTTGTCATTGTTGCGCATAAGTGTTTTTTTGTCGCTGGATTTGTGTCATCGGCTGGATTTTTCACGATGGTTGTCAGTTTATTGCACCATGGCTATTTTTATTGCATCTCAGATTCTATATTCAATTTCGCATACCTCATAACTCCCGACTCGGTTCGGTCCATTGATCCCTTTGGCACATCAGAGAAGTCTTCACCTACCATGAGTCTGTCAGATGCTTAAGTGCGAAGCATTTTTGCGGTTTCAGAATGACTTTATGGCGCTTCTCAACTCGTTAAATTGTGTATGGATAAACGAGACAGAAGATACGTACTGACAAGCATGGAATTATTCACATAGCAAACTTGCTACAGAGTTGAGGACAGAACATATTTTGATCTTCGAGATCTGTGAGTCACTCTGATTCTTTCACGCTTATCTTTCTTTCTTTATCCCCGTCCCGCACATTTCCTTTACTAGCAACCTATAGGAGAACCAGAGATCTCGAATGAAGCATCATACAAGGAGAAGTTGATGGCTTTAATGTAACCAAAGAACATGACTGGGATCAGTTATAGCAGTTGAGAGTACCAGAGTGAGTTGAGTCTGCGATGTGTGTCTTGAGAGTGGAGAAGATGGGTATAATTATAGTAAGATCGGTGACGGCAGTGGAAAGTTATTATTGCCATGGGTGAAAAATGGAAGTGTTGTCGTTCATATCCCTTGATTTTCGTAGGAAGCACTGTTGAATTTTATCATTTTGGCCCACGGGATTATTCATCTCATGCTTTCGACCCTTTATTTCTTCCTTCTTTTTCTTCCCCTCGCACCAAATAATATACCAACAAGACAACAGATATCAGCCACGGGCTTTCAAGGCTCAATGGTTCCTTAACAAAGTAATCCATCTTCACACGGAACAATCCCAATATCATCCTTACAATCCGAAGTATAAGATGGATTTTTATACCCTCTAATATGGAAAGAAATAAAGAGGGAATAACGGGAGAGTGGCTATAGTTTGTATTGCAAAGGAGTGGAAGAATGAAATTATAAGATAGGAACAAAAATAACTAGAGAACATTCAAACAGGATCTGATTCCGGATATAGCGAAGCGTGCGATGTGATGAGTGAAGATGAAAATATGAAAGTGGTAAAGGGTTAGCAAGTAGGTATTCAGATATCTTATTGTTGTTGTAAATCTTTGGATACTATCCATGGTTCGTGGAAGGACTTCAACGATTCAAATTTCATTGACAGTAAAGCTGGACTCTCGTTATCAAGAATTTGAGAAGACTCCTCTATATTGTCTTAGATGGGAGAATGGACTCACGAGGTTCTGTTTTACGTCGAGCCAGAGCCTAAGCAACTGAGGTTCGACATAGACCACGGACTCCTTATCCAAATATGAGCCCCTCCCTCAGTGTTCAATCTGGTCTCATATTCAAGTTTAAACAAGGATTTTTATATAGGCGGAAGAGTCATGAGAGATGAGGTGAAAGATTCATCCCACTTGATACTTATCTAGGCAGAATATAGATACATGTACCCGCTACCCTCATTTCCTACACAGTCTTAGAGAGAAACAAGTATCAGCATAGGCTAATTCTCTTCCCCACCAATCGATCCTTTTGCGTATCTTTACTCAACCGGAGGAAGCCTATATAAACTTCCAAGTAAATAGACTTGTGCAGTAGACAAAATCTGTAGGCCGAAAAGATCGCTTGTGGGGGAGTTTTGTTGATCAAAGAGAAGAAATTAGGGAATAAATCATGTTAGTTGTGGGAGCCAAATAAAGGAGGAAAAGACGAGTAAGATAGGTGAGTTGAGGACTAGGAAGACGGTATGCTTTTGAATTATTGTACGTGCTGATGACAATGACGAATGTAGTCAGAAACGCAGAATAGCGACAACAACCCATTTCAAGGGCAATATAATCTCACATTTCTTCCATGTATTAGAGATACTATCCCATCATATCCTAGATGACCCTCTCAAGAAAAGAGATCACTAGTACAGAGTGCCCTTCTATCTCTTACCCAACCTACACTTGCTGGAGGTACATATCTTATTTTGCTTATCCTAATCAAGATTGAAAGCAAAGGTGTTTAGATATCTAGTACCTATAAAAATACTTAACTCTAGTGGGATCACACAACTCCCAAGTTATAAAAGGAAACTGGAAGATCACCCGATAAGGAAGGAGCTATGCTTTCACAATGGTGAATTCTTTTGGTCAGACATCTCCTATTCAATGAACTCTGGTAATGCTGGAATACCAAACGTCAAATACATTCACTCAAATGATGTCCATAATATCCAGACTAGACACTATATAAACCCGAACGTCGGAATTGGAGGTAAGTACAGTTATGGAGGTGTGCATCAAAATTCACTTAGGAGCTTGAATCAGGACGAGTTTGTGGCCAATATTGGGAATTCTTGATATCTGTTGGAACTCAGTGGTCTTTAGGTTGAAATTTTCTTTTTTGGTGAACGGCCGTTAAGTATGATCTGAATTGTTGTCAACTCTCATAATTATACATTATTTCTTACCGTCAAAAAATCATTACCATCATCATTGTCTTCTCAACCTTTCAAATCCAACTCCATAGAATTCGTCTTGATTCTCTTACAGAAGCTCAAACACACGAACCTCCAAACTTGATATCTCAAAAGTAGATCTTCATTCTTCCACCAGGAAAGCCACAGAACACGACCCTCAAGGTCCATGTACAACCATAGGTTTAACTTGCATGTATTTCTCAGTATACACTGATTCCTCTCAAATTTAGAACTTCCAGTTTCAAACTCGCCATAACACGGTTTCGGTACCTTCTCTAGCCATCAAAGACAGGGCAAGACATCGATCCTACCCAAGTGAATCACATGCACAATTCTGTACGGAAGATTCGTAGAGCACTACGATTCACTACAGTACTCGAGTTACGAGACCTCTCCATATCAATCCACCACACTCCCCTATCCAAACTTGAATCTAAACGAATCAATATAAAATCACGTCCCAAACCCTTGAACCAACAAATGATCCAGGAGCTAGAAAAGTATGAGGTCACAAGGTAACGACCAAAGGAACTCTAGTCCGACTGCATAAACTATGAATCTCACCAAAGACACTAGCCAGTGAGCGAGAGTAAGTGACGAGGAACATATTTGAAGAGAAGAAGAGAGTGTAGCGACAGGACGGATATTTAATTGGTGATAGTGAAGTGATCATTGTTATCATCCCAGATAATGTCTCATCCTCTTCCCGAATATCAATCTACTGCTATCGAAAACTCCATCTATGATTCTCTCTAACCATCGCAAACCAAAATTCATATCCACGTTTCCTGAACTCTCTCCGCACGAACCCATATACACGACGCGAAATCTTCTCTCCAGCTATTACGGAGGCAACAGGGAACTTTGAATCAACCTTGAGACTCGTTCTTATGCTGCTCTACTGATATCATAGCAGACTCACTCTAGAGAAGGAGAGAAATTTTTACACCCACCCCGCATTGATCTCCCATCGAAACTTCACAGCCGAGATACAGGGTCTCCATTGAACGGTAAGGAGTATAAGTCTAATCCATACCCTCCGAAGCGGGGAGTGCATCCTCGTTTTCCATCCGACTCTGTATCCACTTCCAGAAATCCAGCCAAGAAAAACAAAGAGAAGAATATAAATATCCCCTGCCCATTTCTATCCCGAAATGCTCTTCTCCCGAGTGTGCTGCGCACATAGAAGCTACAACAGATATTTAGAATTATATCCTATCCGCATCTTATTCCGTCATCACTCCATCATTCTATCCATCCATCCAAACAGCAAAAAACCCTCAAACACCAACCCTCCAATCAATCAATCAATCTCTCATCTCCATCTCCAATACACGTATATAGAGATCCCCTGCGACAATAATACATCCCATCGACAACAAAACTTACCTTATCCCATGATGTATGTAAATCGCAGCGAGAAATCAT
This sequence comes from Botrytis byssoidea, assembly GCF_014898295.1. NCBI lineage: Eukaryota > Fungi > Ascomycota > Leotiomycetes > Helotiales > Sclerotiniaceae > Botrytis > Botrytis byssoidea. Next base: position 1,384,274 of record NW_024065845.1, read on the forward strand.
CAAGACATCAAGCACCACCATTACAACAAACTCCTTCAATTACTCTCTCACCTCTCCCTCTCTCACACACCCAACACCCAAGACCCAACACCCTCCCCCAAACCCAACCTACCCCCCTTTCCTTCCCTTTCACCCCCTCTGCAGCACATAAACATTAGATAGCCATAACAGTAAGTATAAATAAAATTATGATATCCTCTCCACATTAACCCATCTTGCCGACCAAAAAAATACCTACCTAAATACAGTTACCCGATAGGTATACTTTCTTACGTGAGGAATAAACACCGCGATATGTATTCCCTTGAGATATTGTTAGGGTTTTCGCTCGGTGAGGTAGGTAAGTTATATATAGCACTTGCTGACTTGTACGCTCACATCTCGTGACGACCCTTCCCCTCCCCAGGCGAAGAAGGATCAGTGAAGCCAATCAAACCATTCACCTTCACATTCACATTCACACCTCAAGATATTCAATTTTAAAAGGCTGCATGCAACACACAAAGCATTGTATCATTACACATCCCCCCACACTTGTTCCCAAAGTTACCACATATATGTATGTACAGAAAGGTATCTCGAGACCTTGTATTGTGTGTAAACTTTAAGACTATAACGTACTCTGTTTTTCTCTCCACATTCCCCTATCATTCGCATTTTTTTGATCTACCTCCATAATCTGCATCCTGGCGTCTTTCACTTTCTTTGCGTCTTTTAGTCACCGATTCCTTAAAGTGAAACCTCCCAGCACACCCGTGAAAGCCCATATCAAGCCTCTCTACTCCCCAGCAGTGCAAAAAACCAATTCAATCTTCCTTTCCTGTATTGATACGACTAGGGATCAACAGAAAAAGGACCAATACGCCTGCCATTTATTCGACAACATGAACAAATGGACTTCCCAAAAAAATCAAACTTTAAGAATACAATATTATTTGTATCATGTTTGCATGTAAAATGCTAAGCCGATACATAGAAACCATCCGTGAATCCATATGTGTGATAGTGAAACCCAATACGCCGCCTGTAATGTGATTTGGAACCATGTCATGTCATAAGAATTCGTATGATCATGAATGGAAGAACGCCAGAGACTCCAAACCCTATGGATCTATGACAGGAAGATATCAAGCCGCCTAATATAAAACATGAATGTTCTGTAGCAGTTGAATAATGTAACAAAAAATGGTCTTATGTACAAATAAGGAAACAAAAAGGTGCTGAATCGACCTCAAAATTGTTTTAATCAATGAGGTGGTCCATTTTGTTAGGTTTAGAAGGAGGGGTGATCGTTTCGTTGCGATCAAAAGGAGGACTTCCAGGAGGACTCGGAGTCTCAGGAATAGTGCGTGTGTCAGATAGAGGTGAGGATGTAACTTTCTTGGAAGGAGTAGTATCTTGACGACGAGTAGATAGCGGAGCAATCTTTCTAGGGGAAGTAGTTCCTGGACGAGTAGGTAAAGGTATTGCTACAACGGGCACAGTGGACTTTAGATTTGGAAACAATGCGGAGGTAGGAGTAACTGAGAATGGATTCTCCAGTTTTACTGGTTCCAATTTTTCCGGTTTCGAGGGCAATTTCTTCCTGGGATTGCCCTTCAAATTCTTGGTTTCTTCAGTACCCGATGATTTGGTAGTAGCCATGGAGAGCTTCAGGGTTTCTCCAGGTAGAATTTGCTTCTTCGATTTTGTATTCGTCTTGGGCTTTGGTGGTGCCCTTGGTTTCTTGACCTTCGCATCGGCTGGCGCCTTTCTCTTTGTTGACTTTGTTGCAGCTGCCTTTTCTGATGGTCCCGTTGGTTTTGTAATTGCCTTCAACTTCGAGAAAGCGTTTGTGGGCGTCGGCGATTGCACCCTTGGACTGGCTCCCGGGGTGGGGAATGCATCCACGGCTGCGGTACTGCGGGCAGGCGTAACCAGAACCTTATCGATTCCACGTTTCTTTGCACATGCAACCTCGTTGAGAATCAAAGAATATTGCCCGAGGTCTTTGTCGTCCCATTTTGGCAATCCTGCATGGCGAGCAACCTCATCGCACTCGCCCCGCACAATCATATCCCAACAATCCTTGAATTCTGGGCCACCAGGCTCACCATCGAGGTTTATCCAGGCAGTAAATCCATTCTTGCGATCCCGGGTTGTACTACACATTTCCTTGACAAGGCGCCGAATTCCAGGTATCTTGAGACTCGTACCTACAACAATGACTGCATCGGCCACTTTCTTCAAATCCGCTGCGCTGACTGCACCAATCGCCTCTTCGTCTGGATTATATTCGTTATATAGAACCATTCTAGGTCGCATCCGGCCGATTCCGTGTCTTCTCGAACCTGCTGCAATTCTGACCGAGTCGATTTCAACACAATTACCGCAATCTGGCGCTTCGGGGCCTTCAAATTGGGCCCCATCGAAATCTTCCAAGTGACCACATTTTGAGCAAACCATCTTGGCCAAACCGCCGTGAAGTTGGATCGTCTTGGGCCAGGGCCCTTTACTATTCAATGGAACCGTTGTGGCAAGGGGCTCCAATGAGGTATCAATCCCATCCACATTCTGACTGTAAAGTCGCAATAATCTGCCCTCTTCTGCAAGCGTTGCTAACATATGGTGAAAGGGGGTTGGTTCGGCGTTTTTCGTTAAATGGGATAGTTCGCGAACCATAGAATGAAACGAGGTTGTCGAGGAATCATCTTTGTATACCGATGCGTCGAATAGTTCCTTTCCAGACGATTTTAATTTATGTTGACTTCGAAGGCTTGAGAACAAGCCAGTGGAAGATCGAAAATCAGGTACTATGATATTGTTAGCAAGGATTGGAGTTGTTGGAATTAATCTAACATACTTCCAGCGGAGACCGAAATACCAGCACCGGCCACGACCACAATCTTCCGCTTGCCTCGCAAAACCCTTACCAAACGCTTCATTTGCGCATCTTGTTGTGCAATTTGTTCTGACGACCCTTCCCCAAAGTGGCGCAAGTCGAGATACTCGGTTGTTCTGGGTTTTGGTTCTGTAGATTTTGGCTGCGTCATCTTACGACGTTTGGCCGGGGGAGGACCATCGCAATCCGGAGCATCACCTGCCTCGGATGGGACTCTGGTGTCTGGTACACTACTACATGGCGGAGAAGGGTAATCGACGGCTGGCGAAGGCGATGATGGTTCTGATATGGTGCCTATGCTGGAGAGGGGCGAAGAGAGAGGCGACGATGAGCTGTTCATCGTGCTTTCTGGGTAATTGGAGGATGGGAAATAAGATGAAGTATTGGAAAAAAGGGGAATGATTTAATTACTCCGAGTAATCATTTTTTGGCTTGGATATATTTAGGGAAAAGTGATCGAGAGCCAATTCCGGGTTGGATTGGAAGATGAGTGTTGGGTTCGATGTTGGTGTCGGTGGATTGAGATGGTGATTAAGAAAGAGGAAGCAAGGTCACATTTCTGGGAAAGTAGGTAGGGTAGGTACGGAGTACAGACAGACAGAGTCTTTTCAAGTTTGATATACCATATACCGCTAGTCAGTTAATAAGTAAGTCATTCCATCCCGGATGAATGGTTTCGCCTAACGATGAATAAAATGTCTTTGTGACTGTCTAGGGACTACACTATCTAGGTATTGATGTACAATCGAATATCCCCTTTGAAATTCCTATTAATGAATTAAATATGAATGAATATCACATAGATAGAAATATGTCGACAGGATTCATTGTTCTTATCATTGTAGAGGGGGATTCTATTCTGGTACAATATGCCTCGTTCCCCCATCAATGTAACTACCTAGGTACCTAAGCAGGACAGAGTACATGATGGACTCAGACCCTTAATAAAAATGAGTAGTAAATGTCTCGAACATATCAGCAATCCCTAGGTACAGTAGTAAGTCAGTATTACAGTAATAATTACAGTAAATATCATATAGATATAAAAAAAAGAAAAAATGGAATTAATACATTATTAGGGTTTCCAAACCCCTTCTTGTTTCAACACCGTTTGCATTTGTTATTGTTTACTCTGTATACCCGTCCTGAAATTTTTCCATTTTTTTCTTTTGTTCCATCATGCTATGACGCTTTATTCCATTTCTTCATTCACCCAGCAACATCACTTCACTTAAATCATGCTTCACACACTTGGGGATCCACTCAAATGAATCAGATTGGAATTCTCCACCCACCAAATAAGTTCTAACGTAGCTCTAGCCTCTCCATTCCCCATTCTAATCCTTACTAGCTTATGCAACAGGCGAGGGTGGAAACTTTTGAGAACAAATCACTTGAACAAGGCTGGAATCTTTCCATCCCTCTCCAAGTGCAATTTTGGGAGACATACATCCAGCCTCAGCCTTGTCATCACTTCCCATGCCTACCTCGTCGTGACCATCATTATTATCACATCATCACCATCATCATCACCATCATCACCATCACCATCATCATCATCATCATCATCATCATCATCATATGTTCTTATTAATTTTAGTAATTTTTAGCAAGCAACTTCACATTCATTAATCAACACTCACTTTCTTCTTCATTCTCTTGATTTCACCATCAATATTTCGTACCCAAAGCTACCCACGAAATCTACCTCATTTCCAACTCCCACCACACATTACCAAAAGGTGATGCCACTCATGATGGAAGACGTCGATAATATGGAAGTCGATATGGACGACCTCTTTGGTGACGGCACGGGTTTGTCTTTGCCATCTAGACCACCACCATCAAAAGAGCTTCATCAGAGGGTCGATGAATTGAGAGGAAGCGGATGTTGCCAGTAAGAAAGAACCCCTGGTTAAATTTGTATTTTGACCTACTAATCTTACTTCTCAAGAGGCATTGCCTGGTCAAAGTGGGGAAGCATTGCCTCTATAACTCCGAATGGATCTGGTCTAGAGTTAAGGAATTTGAGGTGTCACCCGGAAGATGGTACATGGGGTTTAAGTGAAGCTACAGTAATACCACAACTGAGTAGCAACCTCGATGGTGGGCCGTTAAAGCATCTTTCCTGGAGTCCCACTGGCTCCGAGCTAGCAGTCATTGATTCCGCTGGTCGTGTGACACTTTTGCAAATATTCTCTTCTCTAAATAAACCTATGATGTGCCGTCCTTGTGGTCCAGAACCAGCGGATGATTTACATGCAGTTGTGGGTTGTTTCTGGCTGAATTTAGGTCCATTTCAAAATCGATCTGTAAGAACCGCCCCGTGAGTTATTTTGTACTATTCTAACCAGTTCTTCAACAGGCCCCTAGAGTGCAGCAAGGGCCAGCTATTAAGGAAGCATCGGGGTTTCGATACGATGCCTCTACAGCGCCCAATCTTGGACCTACACATCCCATTCCTACCAAATCGGCATTCTTATATGTCACTTCCAATGGGTCTTTACGTCTCTTGTGGCTACAGAGCAATGGCAAATGGCTCGAGTCACACACAGAACTAGAGAGTATTATTTCATCGGATGATTTAATCACCCATGCAGCGATATGTGCAGAGAGAAGTAAACGCTGACACGTGAGCTTAAGAGATCTTCGACTAATTCTATCGCTAGGCCCGTCCCTTTTAATTGCGCTTGCTACTTCCTCGAAGCAGCTGCGTATATTTCGAGCTGTTATACACTGGGGTCTTCCTCAAACGCAAGAAAAATTGAACCCAATGACAATGACCTTGAATGCAACGCTACAAACCAAGCCTCTTACTGTAACGAGCTGGTTGCATGATGTTCCAGGTGATACTTTGAATGCATCTCACCTGGAATCATCAATGGTACAACTTTCTCACCTAAAGTTTTTATCTCCAACTGTAGATAATAAAAACCACATAACACCACCAATTGTTATGGCGGTTCGTTCTTATCTACCTGGATCGACGTCTCATTACAACCAAGAGGTCTATTCCACTGTAGATAGGTGGGAGTTTAGGGAAAGGCCACAACAACCAGTACATTCTGCCTTTGAGAATTTGTCATCGCGTAAGAGTACTGATGGCTCACAACCGACAAAACCCGGGGTAAGTTGCATGCTTCGGTCTCCACAAATTGTGCTCACATTTCTTAGGTTATTGCTCAGCTCAAGAAGCTCGAAAGTTTCACAGTAAATAAAATTATCGTTGCCGTGCAAACCATGTATCTTGGAAGGGTCATTAGCTTTGCATATAGTGATAGTTCGGTCGATTATCATGATCGAATCACTATGATTGAAACGTTCAATGATGACGATTTAGATCGAGTTGTTCATCTCTCTCAAATCGGATTTTCCTACACCGAAGACGAGCCTTGTGAGTGTCCATTCACCATAAAAACCTATCTTCTAATATGTTTTTAGGTTTACAAGTTGCGTTGTCTCCAAGTACTTGCTCGTTGGTGCAAATAAGAAACGACGGCAAGGTCAAATGGAAGCAATTAGATTATCATTTGGGAGATATTGGGTCTACAATGGAAGACCGTATGTTGATGATTCGCTTGTCCACAAGCAAGAAAATGCTAATAAGACATAGCACGGTATGCCGCAATGATAGCTGCTCTATCCATATCTTGTTCTACATCAGTTATCATGTCTATGAACTATGATGACATTATTGCTACTGCTCACAATCTCGCAAAAACGAAAGGCAGTAGGTTTTTGGTGGGTTAGATACATTTTGTTCATTGACTGACCTATTTTAGATCTTGCATATGACTGGCTCAATGAACTAGCTAAAATTCTGAAAATAATCGCTGATTATTCGGAAGAAGCACATTATGATGTACTAATTCGGAATACCATGATACAATTATGTCTTAGCATCCAGAATTCGCTAGGCTTCACAGGAGAATTCAATGCTCGTAAATTTGCTGGAAAATTCTCATGGCTCGTTTTACAGTTGCGCAATACTGTTGTGCTTGTCACTATGGCTGCAAACATGAAAGTTCCTGGTCCAACTCATGATACGAAATCAACGCCCCTTGATGATCCAGGTATGCAATATTTCTATCTCATTATTGCGAAAAGCTAACAAGACTTCTAGAGGTAATCACTGCCCTTGCTGGTTCTGTTCGCTGGGTTCTCGATCTTATGGCCTGGATAACCGACACTCTCCTCGAACTTCCCAGCACCCTTCCAGAAAATCTTTCCGTAACAAATCCCACCAAACTCTCACTCCCAGAACTTCTTGCCTACCTCCATGCCACCAACAACGTAACCCTCCATCTTCTCCTTTCTTCTCCTACCCGTGGCTTCCTTACAGCTATCTGCCGCCGCCTCCAACACCTTGACTACGTAGCTCGCAAAGCCATCGCAACCAATACCAATCATCCAAGCCAAGGAGGACAAGGACAGCAAAGCATTTCCCCGACGCTGAGGACCGCTTATGTACAAATCGCTAATTTAACGAGTAACTGCATCGTCCGTATCAAAACATTTGAAGCCCTTCTCTCATCCCTAACCTCCTCAATCAAATCCGCATACACAAACCACAAACCGCCTCTCTCAGGAAACACAAATAACAGCACAGGTCCTTCGCGCAATAATCTCGAAATAAAAATGCTTCTAGGCGGCGAAATCCCTACAGCATTTAAAGCAGTTATCATCGACCTCTTCAGAGGCGTACAGGACAACGAGCCTAAGACTCAAAACGATTTGGGAGCCAATGCAGCAGCACCCGGCTACTTATCTAGCGTTCGTCTCGAAATCGATCCTGCAAATCTATGGTTCGCAGATTTTACAATGTTGGAAGTGGACGAGGATGAGGAATCGGTGGCGAAGAGAAAAGGATCAGGGGTTACGATGGATTGTTTTAGGAAAACTTGGTTGATCAACCCTCCCCCAAATTCCTCTAAATCATCTCTGAATAAAGCAATTGAAAATGGAAACCCAATGGATAAGGATAATTCTCTACCGACGATTCAGGGAATGGCTACACCGCAAGGAGCAGGGGGCAGTGGTAACACAAACGGCGGTGCTAATGGTAATGCGAATGGGGGACAAGGAAGTGGGAATACAACAAAGCGCTGGAGAAGATGTGCAAGGTGCGCATCGGTCATGGAAGATGTGCTGAGTCAGAGACCCGCGTTACAGTGGCTGGTTATGCAGCAGAGAAGATGTTTTTGTGGAGGCTATTGGGATACGCTTGTTAACGGGGAGATGGTCGCGTAGAGCTTGGTATTAGGATGTGATGAAGTATGTGATGGAGTAGAGAGGACAGGAGAGAATTGAGAGAGAGAAGAAAAATAAAGGGAAAGGAAGGGAAAGTACTAGAGCTGTGAGATTGTGGGAATTGTAGAAATTGGTTGCAATGGATGGAAGATTGGATAACTGAATCAGGTTTATAAGCGGAAACCTAAATTGTACTTTACCTTGGACGAGAAAAAAGAACCTTGGAAGATATTTGTAATACATGCATGCACAGATCGAGCTTCGCCTCCCCTTTATTATATCACAACATTGCACATTCCAAATCTCATATTCTTTGAAATTCAACTGAGATCCTTAATTATTGATTATTCTACTACCAACGATCAATTAAACTAAACTAGCATTATCATAATATAAAAAAGGACACCAAAGATCCAATAGAGCTTTGAGATGATTCCAATTCCCCCAACCAGAAGTGTCTTACATTCAAAATCGTAATTTACCATTCGGCAACAGAACTTGAAAGCAAATCTGTTCGCTTCCCCTCCCATGTAGTAACCAGCCCTTGAACTCGCGTTGCGTTGCGTCGCGTTACATTGCATTAAAGAAGATCATTACTTTCCCGCCCCTACCATCCCATCTAACTTAATTCATCCCATCCCCCACCATATTTACAAACCCTATCCTATTCCAACTCGAACTCCATCCCGAGTCCTCTTAAGGTAAATTGAATCCCCCATTAACCGCATCCGCTAGCTCACTTGTACCTGGCCTATTCATCGCATATCTCTCGTAGGAATCAATGTACAATTCATCCGCACTAGTAGTCACCTTGACAAACTCGTTGTTCTCAATCGCATCAAACCAGATCGCCCAACGACTACCCGGTTGCGGATCTTGCCAATCTCGATAATGCTTAAGTACACGACGGCAACGGAGAATCCATGGTGCGAAGTGAACATCAGTGTAAGTGAGTGTTGGACCGAGGAAAAATGGACCCTGAGGATCGCATACATCTACAATCTGAGAAATTTCATCGCGAAGTTTTGCACTCAATTCTTCTTGCTTTTCATAATTTTGGGATTGAAGAAGTGCGTAGAACGTAGGGACAATTTTACGATCAATCTAGACAGTTGTCAATGGATTGGAAGAAAGAGAAGGATTAAAAAAACATACGTGGTCGGCCCAAAGTCTGCTATGAGCCTTAGCTCGCGCATCCTGGGGAAATAGAGGTGGGCCGGTTTGAAGGTCCTCGAGCTGTAAGATGTTAGATGGTTGCCATATGATTACCGAAGGCTGGGAACTGCTTTAAATCCAGCATAGAAGTGTAAGAAAGTGTAAGGCTTACGTATTCCATCAGAACAGTACTTTCGCCACAGCCCCAATCTCCATGGCGAATAGCAGGAACCAATCCTCTGGGATTGACCTCTAACAATGATTGAGGCTTTTTATATGGATCAACTTCAATATATTGATACTGAATACCTTTGGCTTCTAAAGCAATCCAAACTCGCTGAACGAAAGGACTGGCGCGCGGAATGTTAGTTCAGTATAGGTTTCTATTGATATTGCATGACTTTTAAGTAAAGTAAACTTACCAAAAGCAACTGCCAAATAACTTCAAATCATTCTCCTTGGTATGTTTCTTTACGGTACTTAAAGCTAGGCCACTGGCTCTCTTGTGATAAGTTTTCTGTTCACAAGTTGTGTTAGTCATTTTCTAACATATGTGCAACTATTGCTTCTATCCAAAGGATATACCAAAGGAATGGGAGTAAGATCTTCTGGGTGAGCCTTTTCAATTCATGTTTCGAAGGCATTCAATGTCGAAAAGAAAATTGCGTGAGGCTTGATATGATGTAGCTATACATTACGCCACGAGAAGGGGCGGGGCAGGAAAGGGCAATCGAGGCCCAAAGATCTGCAATCGCCAAACGCCCTGTGGCTGCATTTCTTGCGATTGCATTTCCCATGTGATGTTTGCCGGATAGTAATACTGATAGCACCAGAGAATCTTACCTGGGTCTTTTTGTCTTCCTTTTCTCTCTTTTGAAGAAATCGAAGAATGCTGTTCTTCTTAATCTCATCACTTCTCGCCAGATCATGCTTGTGGGGTCCTGCAACACCATCGCCCTTGCCGTTGCCACCGTTTCCATTGACACGCTGAATTTCATAGTATCGTTGACCTGTGGCGCCTGGATGATTGGGTGGGATGTTTATGTTGTTGAGAGGAAGGGCAAATTGTTGTTGGTGAGGTCCAGCTTGTGCAAAAAAGTTGTTCGCTTGGGATGGATCTGCCGATGCGCCTCCATCCGGTTGAAAATCTGCCCGTAACATAGCACCTGGAAAGTACTCTGTAATCTTGATTTTGACATCGCAAAGATCTCTTTCTCGCGCAGTGCGCTTTCGCTTCTTTTTGTTCGGATCATCGGATTTAGCAGTTCCTGGCGGTCTTCCTTTGAGACGACAATCCCAGTAGTGAGAAACAAATGGTTTGCGCTTGTATTTTTGAGTTGACCGGTGGGAGTAAACGTTATCGACATGAGGAAAATATGTATTATACCTAAGATTGAGTCAATCAGCGAAATTCCACTTCAAAATTTGGGTTAATGAACTTACTCTTCTTCACTCAAAGTGATCATCTCATTGACATTAAATAACTTCTCTCTCCATGCCGCCAAATCCGGGGGATTAGGAACAATCTTGTGAGAATGATGTCCAATGCTTTTCTGATCTGTTTCATCAGGTGTGCCAAATAAATTATCATCCTGCTGCAAATCTTGTGGCAAGCCTTGCTGCAATCTGCCAATTGGGTTATGGTGAAGAGAGGGACCTGCAGTCAAGATTCCGAATTGTCCTGGTCCAGGATGTTGTTGCTGAGGGGTATGGGGGCTGCCATTATTTTGAATGCTATTTTGAAGTCCAGTATTTTGAATGCCATTATTCTGAACATGCATTTGAGGGTGCCCATTGTTTCGTTCAAAGGGGATTGGAGAAGGATATTGATGAGCAATAGGATGTCCTGCATTTGGATCCTGCAAGCTTCTCAAGTCTGGGTGATAGACAGAATTGTTATCATCTTGGACCAAACCCGACAGATCGAGTCCTGCCTGGGATGTAAGAGTGTGGTGGTGAAGATGAGGTTGGCCATGCTGGAGAGCTTGTTCTGCTTGTGGTTGCAATTGTCTGTATGTTGTGGGTATCTGCTGGTGAAGACCTGAATTAACTTGATCCATTCTGAAAAGCAGCACGGAACATGCGTGTTTGGAAACACAACACTCGCTGCTTTACTGTAATATGATGCTTTGGCGCGTCGCCGCTATCCGATCTACTTTTGATTGTTAGAGTGGAGTTTCGTAAGCCAGAACTAAAGAAGTAAAGCATTGTTACAGCCCTGGCTTTTTGAAGGTGCACTGTTCAGGGAAAGTCTTATCCGGGGTTTGGATAATCTTCGGGCCGTCTTCCGTCTTCTGCATCCAAGACTACTCTCGAGCTACTGTACAAATGTACAGAGTACTGTTCAAAAGCACACAAAAGCACAAGGGTAAATTCTTGAATGCTATACAGGTGATCTGACTGTCTCATATCTATGAAGATCTACATGCAAACTCAGAGACGTCTTCGGATTCTAAATGGGGTTTGCGAATCTGGTGGCATGACTCCGTAACCAAAATGCTTCAAATCAGACTTTGGTTTCCATCCATCAACCACCTGTAACTCGATATCAAAAGAGGTAGATAGCACTGCAAACGTCAAAAGTATTTGATGTTTCGCAAAGTGCCTGCCGGGACAGATCCGCTCCCCAGACCCGTATGGAAACCATTGGCAACTAAGTCCTTGTGTTGAAAACACAGGAGCAGGTTCTGACTGATTTGTCTCGCTCCGCTTCTCGCTATTTTCCTTTTCGTGATGGTCTTTCCCCGGACCTTTCAGTTCTGGATGTTTTAGAAATCGTCTTCCCCAGAACGTGCTCGCAGGATGGGATTCTCTGGCACCCTCTGGATTCCATAGTTTTTCGTTCATGTATTCGGTATAATTGCAGACCGCAACAACAATGTTTGAAGGGACGGTCCAAGTATCAAGTTTAGATTCTTGCCGAGTCTTTCGAAGCATCAGCACCGAAACATACATTCTCAGAGTCTCTACATAGATAGACTGTAGCAAGGGCGAATTGATTATCTTCTTTGAATCAAACGAAGATAAGTGTTTGGCCGTGTTGATAGCCTTTGATACTTCTTTATTAGCACCACCTGATAGGTCTTCTGACTGCATGGTTTCGAGGAGAAAGCAGAACGTTACTCTCACGATGTTCGAGTTTAGCCTGGAATATTCAAGTGTCATTAAGAATTAAGATCCTACCTGATGATGGAGAAGATAGTAGGAATAATCAAAGTTACCCGAAGAGCACAGTGAAGTCCGACGCAGCACAAGAATTATCATCCCATTCCTCGAATTGTTTGAAGACCTGATTTCTCAAGCCCATACACTTCAATCCCGATTTCTTATTTCGCTCCGGCAAAAAGCAAGCCTGCTTCTGCCCACCCAAAGCAAATAATCTCCATTTCCTAAAAGCTTGGACACATCTTGCACGCACTTTCACAGCCTGTCGGTTGAAGATCTTGGGGAAACCGCTCAAGAGGAATGGTATACTTTCATCAAAGCTCCAGAGATCCTCTGCAAGATTTGGATTCTGACTCAGTAGATGTGGGCCAAAGAATGCATCTGTGGTGATTTGAAAGACAATATCTCGGACGAAGATATACAGATCAGCAAATTCAACTCACTCCTCAGTGATTTCACTCTCTGAGACCCACTGATACAGATTCTTCTCAAATTGCTGCACAAACGCTGTATGGGACGAGGGTCTACCGATGTCATGCGTGGCCTTACGCTCCAGGTAGTTGAACCTTTTTTCTGGTGTGATGAGACTGTTGGATATTGCTTTGCTGCTCACTCCGGAGTCGTCCTGGCTCGCTATACTGATGGCTTTCTTTGACACATCAAGCATTCTCTGGAGGACCATAGACTTCATGGGTTCAAAGTCAAATATTTTAGAGTTTGATAGTACGTGTTGAATTTGGTCTTGTCCTCTGGCGATTTAAAGCTCATAGAATGGCAATTTAAAACGAAGCAGTTCTTCCGGGGGAATCGAGTCCCTGGAAATGTTAATAGGATAGGTGGACATTTCCGGATGTTCAACACGTACGATATTATCGATACTCGATCGGCGAGATCTGTAAGAAACCTTTAAATAGTAGTGGTACAGTAGGTAGTATAGTCGGCAAAGTTGTTGAGTCAGCCTGAAAAAGGAATTTTTTGAGCAAGTCAGATCCTAAAAGGGTGTCGATCGGGAAGAAATGCTGCCTGAAGTGGTTTAAGTTAATTTTGGGGGCCTAGTCGTTTCGCTGACTATTTCAGACGCTCCCGTTGAATACAACCAAAGGCTGGGAAGGCCTAACACACCAATAATGGCCATCATTGCTGTGCCCCCTTTAAATACTCGGTAGAGTGGTGTACACTAATGCATGCCAAATCCACAAATGTGTGGCACATAAATGCCACTACAAAATCGAGACTACAATCTGCCATAGCCCTGAATTTAACCTGCAAAGAAAACCGAAATAATCAAGCAATACCACTATGACTATTTAGCTCGGCTAGGCCGGGTACAAATGACGCGAAAGGCGCAGCAAGTAAATTTTTTTGAATTCAATTTGCTGGAGAGTGCGGCATCTTTCCGTTCAGACAAGCTATAATACGGCGCAGTAAGTGTCTTGCAAAAGCCAATCAAACTTTTTGGCATATCTTCTCATCTACAGCGATAATAGCTGAACAAGTTCTCTGATAACATCTTTATTCCATCTGCCGCCAGCTCGTTTATTCATTCGCTGCTTCAGAAAGTGAAGATATCAGACATGCCTAGCACTCTTGCTATTGTTGCTACAGGCGTGATTGCCGTTTATGGCTTTCTCCATGCTCTCCTTCATTACACCCAAGACGAAAGTGAGCCTCCACTAATCTCAACATCTCTTCCGTTTATCGGTACAATGATCCAACTCTCGCGGAAAAAAACTAAATTTTATATTGAGCTAAGGTGCGTTGAAGACTTTCGTATTTGGTTTAGAATCTTGGTGGCTAAGATAATACCGTATCTGTGAACATGTCTCTGACCTCCAACTACAGAAACAAACATGATTTACCGATCTACACTCTCCGGATACCGGGAGCCAGACTCTATGTCGTCAATTCCATGTCGCTGATTCCTGTCGTTCAGCGTCAATACAAAGACTTGGCATTCCCTCCTCTGGAGGCTATGGGAGCCATGAGTGTCTGCGGATCAAGCAAGATTGCGAACGACATTCTCAATGCGAATACCAACGGAGAAGAGGGTGATTGGGGTTATTCGATGACATTCTACAAAACAATTCACAAGCCGCTTTCACCAGGGCCTGAGCTTGATGCGATGAATCGTATCATGGCCCAGAACATTACTGCTTCACTCGATGGAATAAAAGGAAAACTTGTTGTATCGCTTTTCGACTTTATCAAGCGCGAAATTGCAATAGCTATGACCGATTCAGTTTATGGACCACAAAACTCGTTCAAAGATCCTGTTGTTGCAGATGGTTTCTGGTGAGAGGAAACTTTGCGTCCGCACATGTCTAGTCTAGTCGCTAACTTTATCCAGGAAGTCCAAGCCTGGGGTTGCTATTCTCCTTATGAATCTATTCCCATCGATACTATCCCGAGAGTGCTATCAGGCTCGTGAATACATGACCAGAGCTTTTAACAAATACTTTGAAAATGGCGGTCATAACGAGGCATCCGCTCTCATGAAAGCTCGTTTCAATCATAGCACGGAACATAAGCTGCCTGTTGAGGATATTGCAAGATTTGAGGTTGGAAATACGATTGGGCTGCTTTCCAACACATCACCTAGTGCTTTCTGGATGGTTTACCACGTATATGCCGACCCATCAATATTGGCAGATTGCCGAAAGGAGATTTCCCAGGTTCTCGACTAGGCTACTACTACGAAAAACGGCAAAATCATCACAATTCGCACTATCGATATGACACGAGTGAAAGTCGATTGTCCAATATTAGTGTCCACATTGCAAGAGGTGCTTCGAGTTCAAACCATCGGTATGTCAACCAGGATGGTCATGAAGGATCTCTTGCTCGACGGCAAGTATCTTCTCAAGAAGGGAAATACTTTACTGATCCCAGGCCCCGTTCAGCATACCGGCAAGTCTGCTTGGGGTCCCGATGTTGAAACATTCAATCACCTGCGCTTCTTACCTGAGAACAAACGTCACAACCCGATTGCCTTTCGTGGTTTTGGTGGCGGAACGACCCTTTGTCCTGGTCGTCATTTTGCAGCCACCTAAATTTTGGCATTTACTGCTCTGTTAATTCTACGGTTTGACGTCGCACCTGTTAACGGAAATTGGGATCACATCACTTCCAACAAGGCCGCTCTTTGGGAGACAACAGCTGCACCAGATGAGGATATCAATGTCACAATCAGTCCTAGACACAGTGAGGATAAAAACGTAAAATGGAGGGTTTTGGTGTCAGATTCTGATAAGGTGATACCAATACCTGCTGAAGACTTGTAAAAGTTTTGTTTTTTATGAACCCCCACAAGGTGTCTCATTTTTCCGTTGGTAAGGTTACAGATATGTAGCTAGCTACTATAGGCACACTGCAACAACGATATTTTTATAACAATTTAAAGACGCCAAATTGGGGGCCTATAGTTACCCTTGAAAGTTCTGGTAAACAAATTACCTTAGGATTGTCAAGTTATGAGTTAGGCACGAATTTAATATTGACCTAGGTATTGCACGCGAGGAGTGTAATGGTTCTTAATGGTAGAGCTGTATACATCATTCGCAATCTCAATATTAAGAGGGTTTCTGTTGAAACCCTCTTGCATTCCAAATGGGTAGACAAAAGTATAATTCGGAGGTTCTGCCCATTCATCGTTCAGAATACTAACCTATCACGATTTCATTTCCTGAGCATCACGGGATACCTTGAAACCCAAGACATTAATTCATTTGGCCGTCATTACCTAGGTCGGCTTAGCATAAAAACAACACTAAAATTAGCGACCGCGGTAGACTAGGCACTAGAGGCTCTCACAAAAAGAGCCTCGTTTACTGGATTGCGTCATTCGATATACTACTAATAAGGGACATACTTTGAAAACGGTAATCTAACCTTATATGCTCAGCTAAATGTGGTCTAAGCTCTTATTGATCAAAATCTAATCTATGCCTAATGAGGAATGTTACAGGAAACACTTACCGTACTAGGTAGGTATCGCTGTACCTAATTGAATAACCATTAGTTATGCAAAGATCAACCGTACAAGGCACCTTTACGATATGGTTGGGCTTATGAGTACATTATGGTAGTATAAGACTATTCTTAGAAAAGAAGAGAAGGTCCAGGATGTGTATGAATATGGTGCTCAATGTTATGTACATGTATCATCACAATAATTTACCAAGTTAGTAAATACAAGGAACTGCTGTTCATACAGCCATGGGTGGTTGAGATGATACATGAGATACATGAATTGAGAAGACGATAGAGTCTAGAGATAACCGGGAAGAGAAAAGGATTGTATCCTATAGGCTTCTTCAGCTTCAGCCGATGCTTATCTGGCACATACTAGTAAGCGGTATGCAAGTAAGTAGCATTCGGGGCTATTTAGCTCCGACTCTTTTAACGAAGTTACATTTTGTTGAATGGATTCACTGCCCTCATTTAGCGTAGCTTAGTCATCAAGAGTATATCACTCTTGATTCTTACATAGTTAATACGATAGTCATTACAATGCAAGCCTCTATACCTACAATACATTTTGTAAAATTTATCAGATCTCGCGTTCACCCGAATTGATATATTTTTAATGATCACATATATACACACTATTAGGGAGTGCATTCATCCTCATATTTCCTTTATCAAAGTAGTATAAAAAGAAAAGAATACTTATTGATAATCAATAGTCAGCTCTTATAAGCGGCCTCCTAGTTTCTAATCGGGGAAAGCGGTTGTCCCCATTCAAAAAATATTATACGATCTGAAAACAAATTCTATTGTTGAATTCAGCGAAATCATAGTAATTCAATAATATTAAATTCTTGATTTTATTCCTAGAACTGAATAAATTATCCCTTAAAAAAAGTAAGGGGACAACCGCTTTCCGGGGACAACCACTTTCCCCAACTAGCAACTAGGAGACCGATTACAAGAGCCGACTATTAGTTTCTATTATATTGGAAGGAAAGTCTGCTGTCTGAAAACTTCAAACTCACTTAAGATCTCTACAGTGCTTAGTCTCCTTTACTAATTGAATAATATATTCTGTACTAGAATACAAGACGATTCATCAAAACCATGGAGCCTTCACCACCGGACTCAGTGCTACAGACTCAAGAAGAAAGCATGCCCAATACCCCCAAATCGTGGCAGTTTTATCTCATACTGTTTTCACCCTCTTTTATCAGCTTTGTTGCCGCCCTCGATGGCTCGATAATCGCCACAGCTCTCCCTAAAATCACGAATGATCTTTCGGCTGCCGACAACTATGTGTGGATTGCGAACTTTTTCCTCATTGCTCAAACAGTTGTTCAGCCACTCTATGCTCAGATATGTAACATATTCGGGCGCCGCACACCTATGTTCGCCTCGATTTCTCTCTTCATGCTTGGGAGTGGGATCGCAGGAGGCTCAAACAGCTCCACGATGCTCATAGCCGGTCGCACCGTTCAGGGCCTCGGATCCGGAGGCATCATGATGCTTGTTGAACTCATTATCTGCGATATCGTCCCCCTCAGAGAAAGAGGAAAATACCTCGGCATTGTCATGTCTTCGACCGCTATCGCTGCCATTTTAGGACCAGCTATCGGAGGAGCTCTTGCTACAGCAAACTGGAGATGGCTTTTCTATTTAAATCTTCCTATTGCGGGGGTCACCATGGTTTTCATGGCCATATCTCTTCGCCTAAATCACGAGAAAGAATCTACGTGGGCGCGAGCACTCTTAAGAATTGACTGGGTGGGAAACTTCATTTTCATCGCCTCTCTTTGTTCTCTGTTGGTCGGCCTCATATTTGGTGGATCTGTGTTCTCGTGGTCTTCCTTGCGAGTAATCCTCCCAATTGTGTTTGGGTTACTAGGATGGATAGGTTTTCACTTGTACGAGTGGAGACCACCCAATTTTTGCAAAGAAGTCTCCATACCCCCGCGCATCTTCGCGAATCGAACTTCATCCGCAGGCTTCTAGATCGATTTCATCTCCTCAGTATTACTCCAGTGGGTGTGCTTTTTCTGGCCTGTCTTCTTCCAAGCCATCAAAGGAACCTCTCCTCTTCGAGCTGGAACA
The DNA here is from genome assembly GCF_014898295.1 of Botrytis byssoidea. Taxonomy (NCBI): domain Eukaryota; kingdom Fungi; phylum Ascomycota; class Leotiomycetes; order Helotiales; family Sclerotiniaceae; genus Botrytis; species Botrytis byssoidea. Next base: position 1,402,788 of record NW_024065845.1, read on the forward strand.
AATTTCATTCCCTATGAGGCATTTCTCATTGTGACAGCTGGCATGGCTGGCGGAATTCTCTCGAAATTTGGACACTATCGGCCATTGCACCTCATTGGATTCGTTCTTAGTATTCTTGGACCGGGACTGAATATCATGTTATCAAATACCACCCCCAGAGTTTCTTGGGTCATTTTCCAGATGGTCGACGCCATTGGCCGAGGAATTCTGCTGCCTACCGTCCTACCTGCGATAATGGCTTCCTTGCCTGACTCAGAAGTGGCTACAGCGACAGGGGTGGACTCATTTTTGCGTAGCTTTGGTTTCATTTGGGGTATCACAATACCCGGGATCATCTTTAATGCGCAATTCGATCGCTACTCCATACGTATCAGCGACCCTGCCGTCCGCTAAGAACCAGCAGGTGGGCGGGCCTATCAGTTTGTCAGTGGTACTTATATCCATTCCCTGGAGCCCGCTATCCGACAACAAGTGATTTCGGTATATCGAGAAGCGCTAAAATCAGTTTGGATTGGCGCTGTTGCGTTCGGATGTACAGGGCTTGTTGCAGTATGCGTGGAAAGACACATATCACTCCGAACGAAATTGGACACACAGGTCGGACTTGAATCTGATAAGTTTGGAAAGAACCAAGAAAAGAAGGTGTCTGTACCAGAGGACATAGAAGTGGCGCTGTAGAGGGACGGAGGCACAAGGCAAGAGAGTTTGTGGATTTTAGTTACACGTCTCGCAACGACTGAGAATTTTAGCTTCTGGCTCTGCGTAAAAAACGCGAATTGTTCCCGCGACGGATTGATTTCGTCATATTCTTTTGTAATTAATTCCTCTCTTATAATGATATACTTCAATGAATGAGGAAACCGTCTTTCTTCAAGTAGTTGATACCGCCGATACGATGAGGCATTGGTATGCATCCGCCTGTGCTAGAGCTTGCTTTGTATTCCTGTGAGGAGATTCAGTACTCGTTAAATATTGCATTGGTAGTCTCTGTTGGCAGTAGTTACTATATTCAATAGCTCCCAAAAGTCATTCCCTTCATGCCGATGAAGACCCAGGTCACCTTCAAATGTATCTTCAAATATACTCCCTTTCAACTCAATCAACTAATTCTACCACTTTCATAGGGCCTACCCTATAAACCAGTATACATTTGGAAAGCTCTTACTTGCTTTAATCTAATTACTTCTTTTTCAATCATTGTATCAATTCGTTTAAGGTTGTGTACTGAATTGAAGTGATTTCATAAGGTTTTCCCCCCTGTCCGGCCGGAACAACCCTGCCCTAGTGTCGGCACATTACTTATAACCAATTAGAAGGAGCCTTATGTGTGCCAATTAACAAATTTGACATTTAGAATATTCTATTATACTATTAAGATTATTAGAATAAATATAAATTAGAAGTTATGTATTCTATAATTTAATATAAAAAGATGAAAATTAAATAAACTGAATCTTTAATTTAAAGATAAATAAGAAACTGTTGGTATCACCATGGGGATGGTGAAGACAATATAGTAACTATGGTTCACACTGTTGTAATATTGCTTCTGGTTCTAAAAGCTAGGGCTACGATGCGTCTATACATAAGTGCCGAGGCACTAGCGCAAGCGCTAGTGCGGTCACATGATCCCTGTCCCGACAGAAACAAAACAATTTCTTATTATTGAATATAAATATAAATATAATATTAGAATAATAATATTTAAGTTTTTATACAATTAAAAAATTCAATTATAAACAATAAAATCCTTTTGGAATAAAATTCTTTTATTAGGTGTCAAGATATTATTGATTTTATTAATATTGTTAGAAAACACGTGATATGGCACGTGCACTACATCATATAAAACGTTTTCCATATAGATCCGACTTCTGTGATAGACAATAAAATATACCACAATCTTTATACATCACTTATATTATATATGCGTAACTTGCTGTCTATTTCTGACAAATATATTAAAAATAATTCTTTTAATATATAGTTTAATCCCAGAGATTTCATTATACTTGATAAAATGATCACTTCGTCAATCACGGTTTCTGCCACGACAGGGTATCTGTCGAACCTCAACTCTTGACTTTGATACCTGCTGAAGAAGTTCGAAGGGAGGCATTTCAGGACAAGGAACGGTGAGATTACCCGGTCTTGTTCATCTACAGCGTGCAAAGTTGCACACCGAGATGTATCAGATTGACCTGAGCGAATGAATGCTGCCGAGTTTGACAGGCCTGATATCATGCATACAATATTCAGATTGAAGCAACGATGAGGACTTAAGTATCTTGGATCCTTCTTGTTTCCAGCTACTTTCTAGCCCGCAATAGCATTATTTTCGGAGTTCTTCAATGCCTTTGCTCATATCAGTGACCTGGAGGGCTTCATGGTCCTTGCAAAATCAGTTTTGATCTCAACTCCAATTTGAACAACGAAGTCATCAATTACAGCGGAGCTTTTGAGTGGTGTGATCTTGCTGTATTGATGGACCATTTCTATTAAATTCGGGGGTGTAAGTACGTTCCTCCGGTTCGAAATATCTTCACAGGTTATACATATTTTCTGCCATTACATGCAAAAAATAAAAATTTGGAAAGAAAATTGTAGGAATGAATAGAGCCAAGTATTAGGCTCTAAGCTTTGCGCACCGCTTCTGATTTAAACGACCGGGTGGATTGCAGTGCATGTCTCGTTTTCTGAAAGATCAACTCACTGTTGGGGCAAACTATGCGTTGGCGATAATGAAATCAAGATACAAACTATCATGTTGAGCGAGTTTGTCTATGAAAACTGTTTCGTTGTCATTTATCGTTTTTCTAGATGGTCTTCCTTGACCACATCATACATGAAAACTACCATTTATGGCCTCTCTAAAGGCGTACTTCGATGGTCTCTAAGCGACAAATTCTGGAATATTGGTAATTCTATTATCTGAAAATGCTGAGGTATCATTGAATTGGTTGCCTTCATGTGCGAGACATTCCAAGCAACAGAAATCTTCTCCAAGGTATATACATTTACTTGCAATATAAGAAGAAGTCTTTACATTTACTTGACAATGTAAATTGCCAAGGTACTAAAGAATATAAACCAGCAGAGTCTCTCATAGATGTATACATAGGTTGTGAAGAGCCTGAAAATTTGCTCAATCAGTATGTCGGATAGAGAACTCTGAACCTTGATATGTTATTGGATTTTTCCAAGCTCAAAGATGCGTTTCAACATAGATTTGTTATCTATAGGGTAACATATCCGGAATATATCTCGTTCTGCGAAAACATACTCCGGTAGATGACAGTGAAAGAAAATTGGCGTCAGAGCTTTCGCTGTCTTTACCCTATGCTTGTTATGTTTGACCTAGAACTTGTTGTCTACGGTTCCCAATGCCAATGTTCGAGGCAAAGCTCCAACCGAACTTGATTACTGGAAAAGCCTAATCACCGCAGGGGGCTCCATCTAAGGACAGCCTTAGTGGGCTACCGAGAGCCTAAGTATGCTGCTTTCCTGTCAACGGCTTACATGCTGGCATTTTTCTTCATGCTTTAGAATATTTGGAGACTTATGTAGAAACTGCAAAGTTTATCTCGTAATGAATAGGGTCTGGTTAACCTCTACTTGTGGAGCTGAATAATCTTGAAATATATGAATTCACTCTAACTCTTAGCTAGGAGGTGTTTGTGCATGACCAAAGCCGATCTCAATAGGTGGATCTTATGATTCGACTCGTACTTGGGGGGACGGATCAATCTATTTGAGAACCAAATCTCTGTAATCAATACATCGTAGACGTTTATATCTGCGTACTTTCGACGGAAATCCATCCTATAAAGTAAGTAAACTTTTAGACGAACTCGAAGTGTTGTTCGATTGCTTTGCAGGCAAGTTTCTCTTGAGGACCGCAATTTATTGTACGGAGCACGAGTCTTGTATTCGTATCTTCTGACAACAATTTAGACATATATGTGATTTGAATTTCTTAGTCTCATCAGTGGAATGTCTCGCCATCATTTTTTTCATAGTTCTGCTGTCGCTTATCTTGCGAGCTGTACGCCAGATGCGAGTCTATTGGATCACAAGCGATCGGTTTGTACACCCATCGAAGTCCCTTGGACGTCTTTTGGGGAAAAAAATACTGAGTCCCTTGCTTGAATATCGATAATTTCCTGGAGGTGATGATTGGCGTGTTTTTCTTCCCGACTTACAGCTCGTTGTCCAACATAAACGAACCTTAAATACAGTAGTGATATTTGATAATCCTGAGCTCTGTATTCACTAAGGGGTGATAACCCAAGATATACAAGTACCTGAACCTATATTTAAGAGTGTATTGTATGTAAGTGGTAGAGAAATCAAAGTCTGATCTTCGATACCAATAATGGTACAGGCTGTACTTTCGAAGCCTCGTGATATACTCGGAGGGAAATGTTTTTCTACTGATATGATGGTCGAAGAAATGGATATTCCATGGAATAGAAGTGGGTAACTATTGCCACTACAGATTAGATGACTACTGTTATTTCTTTCCTATGTTTGTCGTTATTTATAATAGAAAAGCGGTCCTCGATCCCTCAATCCATCCTCTGCTTTATCTCTCGTATGCAGAATTACCTTGATGACTGCTCTTGTCTCACAAAGAAGCATGGATCCAGGGGAGAAGCTACCTATGTTTCGTGAATGCTATACTTCTTCTATCGAGCACAAATTCGCAGTACTAATATCCACCGTGATAGGGTAGAAAATCCAGGAGGGATTACTACCCCACTGCTGTTAATTCACTACACTACTCAAATCACTGAATAACAATCCTGGTGTGAATCGAGAAGTAGTTTATCAGAATATTGAGGCTGAGGTCTAGCGGCTGAACATTGAACATAGAAGCGTAGAGATTTTCATTAGAAATTCTCTTCCACACAAAGAACACGGATGACAAAGCTATCAAAAATCTAAGACCGAGTATCTTTCTGATCTATCAGGCTCTCTTATATACTATTTGAGCGCTTCTGAACAGCATCTTCTGATTGATTTTCAAAAGCCAGGCTTGAATTCAATATTCTTATCTATAGTAATACTAAAACCATACACCCAAATCACCAATTTTTCACTTCACTTCCGAAAGAAAATCATCGCTGTCACTAGAACTGGACACTCTTGCTTGCACTTTCGTCTCAACTCCGGTCAAATCTCGTTGTCAAGACTTCTCGTACTACTGCGAATATACAGATGAGAATTTATAGCTATGTGAAGACCTACCAGGCAAAGATAAAACCCGATGGGGAGGATTCCACAAACTTCAGAGCTTGAATCGAAGTTTTCTTGCATAGGATCTTTTCTTATCAGAGCCACATCAGCTAAAATTGGACTGATATGCTTGAGTAGATTTGATATTCTAACAACTTCGGTCTTCTGTTTTCTTTTGCAAGTCTTTGGTTGACTTCAGATCACAAACGTGCTAGTATATTTGTATTCACTTGGATCAGCAGACTTATGTTGAGCAATTTAGAATGGGGAACCAAGTAGTAAATGGTGGCGCTAGTAGGGCTAGAAGCACCTTTTTGTACGTAACAGGGAAGAAGTGCTTTCTGAAGATCAGATCCTCGAACGAGGTTTCCACGTTGACGATAATAGGTAATATTTCGTAGCTGGATCACTTGCTATTTGCTACCGAGTCGTCACATCAGGAACGGCTGTTTACTGTTGAATCTTCACGCTGAGAAGTAAAAAATGTATTCCTGTCTACTACTCAGGATTTGAGGAATAGGTAGCTTTGAAAGAACTTATTACTATCTTTCCCATTGTGCCATCACTATTCCTCAATCAACAGCAGAATTTGACTTTCAATTTTCTCAGAGTTACCATCTGAATTCGTCGCATTACATCTAATCCAGTCCACAGGGTAAAAAAACATGCATACCTACCATATAGTGCAATAAAACCGCTGTACGAAAGAAATGGGAATCACACTCTACTAGACATTCAGAATGTATGCAAGATCCATAACGGTAGTTTTAGTCAAGAAAAGATATTATCAGTTGACTATGGTCTCTTATAAGTAATGATTTGATTGTGTTGTGAAGCCATACTCACGAGTAGCGAGGAATCACAGCATTCGCGTGCCCGTACATTCACTTCCTTCGTATTTTGCTCCAAAACTCAAATCTTGACCCCTGCAGAAATATTAGGTATCTCATTCATGCGGAGGAGATAGGTTGTGAATATCTCCCGATAGGTATATAAAGAAGAGGTAGATAGCTCTTTTGCAGAGATACATCTAGCTGTAAACCCTTCACGCAATAATTTAGGAGCTGTGTACTTACCACCACATTCTGGACCCCCTAATCCCATCATGCGAGACAATAAAAGAGCAAAGAAAACGCTGATAGGGCTCTGATGCTCAATCAAATTCTATTTTCATCGTCGATTCTATTTCGACTATCACTTGCATATTTTCATTGTCGATTGGACTAATTAACTCTGTCTTTATCGGCATGATAGAAGGCAAGCCTTACACATGACTACACTTGCATGGAATTACGCATTGTATGTACGTGTAGAACTACCAATGATTTTGTAGCTTCAGTCAGGCATAGGGATCGTTGAATTGAGCTTGTTTCTCAATTCTAGCGCATACGATTTATTATCAACTTTTTCTTTTATACGAACTCCTGGTGTAAGATATGCTTGGAAGCTATCCTGTATATCCACTATTTGCTTTCTTCGGCTTGATATGCTGATTTCTTGCACGTCCAGGGATAAGAAGTAGATCCTGCTCAGAGGATCAGTGAATATCGAGATGCTGATTGAAGGCCAATTAGCTGCGTTATCTTGTGCATGAAACGAAGGCTCAGACTGAGTACTTATATACCATAGATAAACTCTACGTCACATCGGTAGCGTCTGATAGTAAAACCCTGATGCGACAAGCCTTGAGACTATCCTCTTCTTTCTAGGGTCGGAGAAGAGCTGAGGTTCAGGAGAAACTCCAATTTTGCATAGAGGAGGGAGAAATAGCCATCTTCTCTTTTGTTATCACTCATCTGAAATCTCAACCCTAAAATCTTCTCATCACTTTACTCATCTCATGAATATTGTCAAATATAGCATCCCTACCATCATCTCCATAAACATCACAGCATCCCATTATTCAACAGCCCAAACCATCAAACTACCAGACCAATATCTTCAAGCAAAACACCACTCCACACCTTTCAGCCCACTCACCTCCTCCCCAAACCTCATATCCTCTTCCCCTTCTTCTTTCCACCCCACTCACCAATCCTGCTGGTGTTGATCGTGGTATCCTTTCCACCAACTCCCAACCTCAAATCGAGAAAAAAGCATTCCTTATAAGTACCTGTATCCAATCCCTCCTGCGAACATCCGCGCCCATCAAGCGAGGAGAAAAATGGGCTCGGGAAAAGTCGGTATTCAAATGAGGGGTATCGACTCTATCAGGCTCTCAGCATTACTGAACGGTTCAATGTCGTAGCTTGTTGCAGTGAATTCAGTCGCTGTGTAATAAATAAGTCGTTTCATGATGTACCCAACTGAATGCAGAAGAACTCAGCATAGGTACCTATATCAAGAACCAATCCCAAACATTTTGATCTCCTTCAAAGAATCCATCATACGCGAGTGCTGGCCCAAGAAATCCAAGGTCAGACAGACACGCCAACTTCTGAAGAAAGCGTGTCCGGAAATTCCAAAGCAGTATGCTCCGAGATTTGAGAATCTGCAAGCTCATGGGAACGACGCACCCCTCATGTTGAATGGGGATCAGAAAACTATGGAAACTCTATGCCTTTGATTGAATACTGAAGAGTTCGTTAGTGATAATGGTATCGTAGACGACGAAAATATAGCACAGCAGCGATAAAGAATCTTTCCGCGAGGATGCTGCGGAGCAGAAGCAGATTTCAAGACGGAAAGCTACGCACGCTGTCTACTTCAACGGCAATACCCATATAGATCAATTGACCCGTATGAACGTTGAACCATCAGTACTCATGCGATATATCTCATATCACAAAAATCGTTCTCATTGCCATTTTCCAACCTCATATTGGATCGCACTTCCCGTTTCCATTCCAACGTATATTGCATACCTATCCATACCAATGTCTACTATCCAGAGCATGTAAAACGAGTACAATAATACCCCTTCGGTCCTTCCTATTGCCGATAACAAAACGATTGAGGTATCCTCATTCAACTACAAACCATCGAAATACATCGTATCTCCAATACAATCAAGTAAATCTACTCACCACTCACACCCCAATAAATAGTAGCGAATGGGGTACTCAACTATCCTATCCTTCTATCCCCCTATCTCTCACACGAAAACAAGCGTTTATATAGCACAGCAATTCCTTCAAAAAAAAAAAACCGCCCACACGCAACCGAAAGAAAATTCTCGACCGTGCAAGGAAGCGGGGTGCTACGATATCAAGAACACCTACCTACCCAGTAACAGTACACAAGTGAATAGAATACCATTATAAACCTATGTACTAACCCAACCCCCTAAAGAGTCTCCAGAATCTCCCAGCACAGAACTTTCTCAAGGTCTAATAAATTCACGAGAAGCAAAGAAACCGGACACGACGTCCTGTTCCGTCCCGTTCATGATACTGAAAGTGACCAAGGTCTGACCATTGTATTAACACGAGGGAAACTCATCTACTTGTGTGATATTCAGGGGACTCGCATAAGTTCATTTCGTGACAATCGTACCATCTTGGTTGGCAATTGTTTTCAACTACTGTCGTTATTCGGAGTTTTTGTCACTCCGGTCCCCTTTTCATCTTTCATCTTTCACTTGATCGAGATATGGTGAATTTTGAACTTTGTGGCTACTTCTTCGTGAACAATGTATTCTTCCATTTAGCCTTATTGTGTATGTATAGGTAGTCATTTGAATCAGCAATGCATAGATCACCCGTTTCCATATCATGAGATACTGGGACAAAGTAATTGACTTGATTAATTCTCAGGCATAGCCTTCATATGGAAGGCTATCAAATCACGAAATTATCCACTAAAGCCATGGTATCAACCTAACCTATCCATTCCTGGAACTTCATAACGCCGTATCATCCTTAGTATTGCCGTAAATCACCATCATAATAGCAACCACCCCTTCATTTCCTCAGGAGATCATTTTTGTAGTGGGGATGATGCAGTAGAAAAAGTAAAAGACCAATCATCAACATCTACCAATGCTTCATAACTAGAATCTGCTCCTGATAAGCCATCAAAACGTTCCACGTCTCCTTGCGCTTCATTCCCTCCTTAGCCCAAATATCTTCCAAAGCAGTCGTTCCATTGAAGTACTTCACAAACTTTGGCCACAATGCTTTTGCCTTGGGGTCAGTCCAACGCTTACCAATAGCTGCAATGTACATTGTCTCTACATGGCTAGCCTTGTGAGGGTCAACAATGGCATAGGAGGATATGTATTTCAAGTGCTCTGCGTTGTTCAAAGAAGGATGTTCAGTGGCTTCTGGGACGGGCATTTTCGCGAATTCGTCTTCCGCGGCCTTAGCTTCTGCGACTGTCTTAGCGGCGAGTCTTTCAAGGCGTGCAGCTTCGGCTGCTTGCTCAGTAGTGAGAGGAGCTGTTGGGTCGAGAGCTGTCGCCTTCTCAGCATCTGTAGCTTCTTCAGAAGAGTTGCCTTCTGGGGATCCGGGCGCGGTATGAACAGGTGGATTCTTTGTTCTCTCGATAGCTTCTGCCTTCAAGTGATATTCGACCTCGTAAATGATCTCAGGCCAGACCCAGATCCAACAAAAGGTTCGCAGATGAGTAACCCAGCCCCCACGAATGAGCCATGCAAGCATTTCCATATATTTTTCACGATGACTCTTGGAGGGAACGAAGGACTTGTAGGGGCGAGGAGCATAGGATATTTGGCCGAGAAAACTTTGTAAAGATGGAGCAAAAGGAAATGCTTTTTTCCACTGCTGGCTTGCTGAAATTAATTTGTGCATATCGCAGTTTGGAGAAACGATAAACATGTCGCGGGCATGAATAGGTGGAATAGCAATTGCTTTGCGCCAATAGATCAAATGTTGTGAGAGAGTAAGAACTTCATCGAGACCAACATTGTTTGCTTGAGCGACTTGTTGAAAAGATAAAGTAGGTTTGGCCCATTTGATAACCTGAATCAAAGGAGCGGAAAGCTCTGTATCTTCAGATGATATCTCCGCGATAACGTCAACCTCATCCTCAAGAAGTAGAAGTGCAAAATGCTTATCAAGTTGCGTAGGGTCTGGATTACCTTCCTCATCGACAAGAGGGTTGGCACTAGAAAGTAATACGCCGGGTTTTGCACGCTCGTTGGGATTTGGAAAGCTCATTAAAAATGTCGGAATTGGGATGTGAAGAGACAAATCAATGGGAGGTTTGGTATCGAGACAAACGGTGGTGATGGTATTGTTAACAACGGCATCGTAAACGTCGCGCATTGCATCTGCCAATGTGGATTTGATCAGGATTTGGCTCCATAATTGACTCATTGGGCGCTCTATCAACAAGTTAGATTGTGAAGTAAATTCATGTACAAGAAGAACTTACTATCTTCGCGGGCTCTCTCCTTCATGCCTAGAATAGTCTCAGATTCTTTCCAAACATAATTGCTCTGAGCTTGGGCATGGTTGAGGGCCTTATTGAAAGTCTTAATAACATGCTCATACAGCTCCTCGATTCTCTCATCTTGTTCGTGCCTAGGTAAACTGATGACGAAAACCACGTTAAACATTGTCATTTCTCCATGATCATCACCGTCATCCGAACTACTGCCCTTTTTTGCTTGACTGCCGCTAGCCGCCTGACCTTCTTCTGCTTCATCTTCATCCTTGGCTACCTCTTTGCCCTTCTTCGACTTTCTCGGCTTCTTCCAAAATCCATCCTCGCGGATGTGCAAGGGATAGGAAACAAAGTAGAGATTGTCAATTGACAGCTCAAACTTCTTTTTATGGTATGCGCGTGGTGGGGTTAAGATACTCGCAAGATCGACGGTAGGAAATTCGCCGAATTGTTCCCAAGGAACAATCTGTTCGCCATCTCTGCCTTCAAGGTGATCGTCGTTTTCAATTTCCACGTGACGCGATCTACTGCCATTTCCACCATTCCCCTTTTTTCCATTCAAGTTCAATTTTCCAATCTTTGAAGCAATTGGGTCTTCGAGATCGGAGAAGTCGTCGCTATCATCCTCATCGCTCCCTGTTCGCTCTTCAAGCTCGCTCTGATCAGTTTCCGTGCCATATCTATAATTGCGTGGTGGTGGAGCAAATGATGGTCGAGGTGGATAGTGAAAAACAAAATGTGGTCCTGTTTGTGATTTGATAACAAGAGCAACGGCAATTAAGCCGGAATCGATGAAAGGTTCAGATTTGTCCATACTGAAAATTCTCCCTTCAAGATTGTATGGAGGTTTTGAAGGTTGATTCTTGGAGGTTGTGGCTTGCTTTCGAGAGCTTTGTTTTGGCTTGGGAGGCATATTGATCAAAGAGGCCCGTGCAGAGTAGAGTGCTGGCCCGAGCTTCTGATATATGCTGTTAGTAACTAATTGTTACTCCTAATATGAGTTCTGAAACCTTTTAAAAAATACTTACAGATTCTAGATTGTTATTGTTGGAGAGAAAAAAAGAGTTGGAAGTTGAAGTTACTGCTGTTGTTTACAAGTTCTCACAGGTTCTCACAGTAGCCTGACTTTTGTAGTCCAGCCAATTTTGAAAGGAACTTGCTTAGTCGTTCGAGAACCACTGTCAATAACAACCATCACTTACAATTTCTCCAATGACGTTGACATACAGCTTGCAGAAGCAATGATAATCGAAACAAATGATGAAATATCTACAAGATAAGAGTGCTACTTCTTTTCCAAAGGAAGAGTAACGATCCAGTCTACAGGTCTGAACAGCATAAGGTTCCATAAGCTTCCGTCGTCTGACTTTAATTTACCCTTGATGTTCTTGATACATGAACCTGTCTATCTTACTAGAACCCGCTATCAATGCAGTGATGCAAACCAGCTTCATAATTTCAAATGAAAAATACATCAACAGATCTGGGACTTCTACTCTCATTCGTGGACTGAAATACTTGGTTGCCCATAACGTTGATATCCACCGGAGAGAGATAACTCAGTCAAGTCGGCATCATGATTATACTTCAACCATTACAATCGCAACTTATACTTAGTTTACTGTCAAGGAGTGAAGAACACAAGATACACCACCATTTCACCACCAAGTTCCATGAACCTAACTACCACGCCCAAACCTTCATCTTCACCCACCTCCACCAATCGACCAGATGACTACTACTGCCCTCTACTCGGTCCCCCCTCCCACATCACCCCTTTCCTTTTCCAACAGAATCTCATCTCAAACGAGATACATCGGTAGAGAAATCCACGATTATCAACCCATACATAGCATCAGTAAAAGACCACACAAGATATCCCTTCTCCCGAAAGAAGCCTCCACAGAACCTCGCAAATTCAAAACATCGCCAACGATTCCCAGGAAAGAAAAGAACTTCAACCATCTGCAACTTTCAATTGTATTCCACACTCCCAAATGTCACACTCGAGATCTATACTCCCATACACAAGAAGAAGGCGAGTGAAAGAAAAGCAGAGATATCTGGCGAGTAATGAATCTGGATAACCAAATGAACTGAATCTATAGACATAACACATCGCGTTCCTATGATCCTCTACAAGAACGTTTTCTATACACAACCCCTAGATTGACGCCCTGAGCCCAATAACTCCAAACAATACAATGGCTATCTCATTCCAAACCCGAGCTCAGCTCGCGCAGCGAGATTTCTGAGCCAAATTTCCGCATAGTCACCGCAACACTCATCAAGAACCTTGGAAATCTATTATATAGCAATCCAGGTTTCAAAACACGCACTGATTCCACTATGTCCGCCTCAGTTCCCTACCTCCCTCAACCACGTCTTCGCTTCTTTCCCATCCTTAATGCAAACCATACCCATCCCTGGTTCACCGTGTTATGTCTTCGATCTCGACCTCATGGCACACACTCCATCACCACCTACATAGACTCCCTCCCCCTCCCCCAATCCCCAAGACCAACCCCCCTTTCACAACCCACCCAACTCCATCCCCTCACCCCATCAAACCATCGACCATTAGAACCGCGACATAGCCCACCCAACAAATACCATGTACCAAAAACAAACAACAACAACAACAACAACAACAACAACAACAACAACAACAACAACAACAACAACAACAACAACAACTCTACATCAATCATCTGACCCCAAGCATGACCCCAAGCAACACTCACCTCATCCTAACACGCGCACAGAAAAAGAGGAAACAAACGACAACCGCAAAAGTCAAACTAACATTTCTAACAACACAACGACATCAGCCAAGAAACACCCTAAGAAAATTTGAAAATTCCAATCCCCAATCCTCCTTCTCACCTCCTTAAAATCCATCTTAACACAACCGAATCACAACGCAGACCAACCCCAAGCTCTCGCACGCGATTTGACAGTTGCCATCTACCATCAAATCAAAAACCTCAACATCGTTTCCATCCGAGTCAAAGATTGGAACAAACGCATATCGACTGATGAATACAAGATGAGATTAGTGAGTGAATAAATGTATATCAGGAATTGAAAGCAGAGGTTCCGAAGAGTATACACACCTCATGGTCCAGATGATGCTGTGAATCGGTACATTTTCGGGACCGACACTAGCTCAGATTAACAACGGACCGACCGAAGGAGCGCTGAAGAAAAGTTTTCGGCAGAATTTTTGTTCTAGGTTCAAGCACCGAAATTTAAAGTCAAAGTCGCCATAGAAAGGTGAGAGAATTAAATGCTTGATCTTAAAACCACCATGTATCAAAGGATAGTGCAATCAGATTTATTTGCATAATAATTACAACTCCTTCTTCACATACGCACTCGAATATCGATATATAGGAAACCCATACACACATGCAATTACATCCATCATTTCCAATTCCCACCCCACGACCACAAGAATTTCTTCTTTACATCCCAGAACAAATCCAAGATAGCAATGAAAAAAAAAGTATAAAAACCGATCAGACAACCATCAAAACCCACCCAGAACCAGCGTCCTAAGACAACCAGTAAAGGGACGAGATCATCACCACTTTCTATACAATCAGATCTGTTTCCAGACCCGATCGCCTTCCTTGCGGAAAGTGCGAAAGCAAAAACGGTTTCACTCTAGGGTTTCGAGGCTCGACTCATCGTCTCGGTTGGAGTCTGTGGCTCTTGTAGAGAACACAGAAGAAGGACGTTTACTAAAGAAATGATTCTTTGACTATTGAGACGGGATTATTAGTATATGTTTGAGGTGATTGAGAAAAGGGGAAATAATGGGGGTAGGATGTACTCACAGTATTGTCGATGAAGAAGAAAAAAAAGTTGGGAGGGAAGAGATGATTATATAGGGATGGGTAATGGTCTGTGCGCGACAGAATTTTCACGGAAAATTAGTGCAAAGATCAGGTGATGTGTGCAAAAGGGACAATATGGAACGGAAGGGTTTGGTAGGAAGGTTGGGCACAAATCAATCGGAACTTATGGTATCGGGATATCGGAACTTATAAGAAGCGGAATTTAAAGAGGAGAGCGGAAACACTTTGTACCAACATGCATTCAATAGCAGTTTCGGTGATAAGAATTCAACACTCTTCTGCACACTCAAGTCCTCAAGTCCTTAAGTAATTATGTACATTCACACATACCAAGTACCTCTTCCTATTAACTGGATACATCTAATATCCTATCCTATCCTATCCTATCCTATCCTATTCTATCTTCAGTATCATTCGTAAACACTCCCACTTCATCATTCCATCATTTTATCTTATCTTTCCCTTACTTATAATCTCTCCCAACTATCTAATACACCCACCCCTCCATCTCCCTGATAAGTTATAACCATCTCGTGTATCCATAGCCATTCCCCAGTACCCAGTACCCGGTATCCAAATCTACGATGGTTGTAAGGGTAAGTATTGTAAAACATACCAAAAAGCGATTGTGCTTTTCCCTATATATAAAGGCTTTAATCAATCAAAATATTATATTCTTTAAAAATTAATATAACAAACTCTAGTATATCAAAATATTATAAAGAAATATCTGAATATATTAAATTATATTAAAATCTTGTGTGTATTTCATTTACTATAATTATTATTTTGTAATATTTTTTTATAATTCTAAACAATTTTATCAAATAATTTTCTGATATTATTTCCTAAATCTTTTTTATAATCTTTCTAAATATATTGTAATTTATTTTATTAATAAAATAATAATTCTATATCTATTCTTTTATTCAATTTTATATATTCTTAATAAAATTGAAATTAAAAGAAAAGGGAAACTAATTTATTTTTCAATCTTTTTTTTAAAAAAAGCTTGAATAATAGTTTTTACAGAATAATCTAATATATTATTTTATATGAATATATAATCTGGGTTTAATCTTATTTAATTATATATAATAGATATTATATATATTTGATAAGATTTAATATTAATAAAACCTCAATCCTTTTCTCAAAATATATTTAATTCTTTATTTGATTTATTTAAAAAACAATCCCAAAATATTTATTCAGTTTTTTTATATTTTCTTTCTAATATATATATAAAATCAAAAGCTTTATTCTTTTGATATATAATATACATCTTTCTATATAATTCTATAATTATTTATATTTTATTTAATTATAAAATAATATTTCATTATTTTTTAATCCAATAAATATAATCTAATATAAATTGTAATCGAATTTGTTGATTATTTTTTGATACAAAAGGTTTTTAAAAAGCAATATAATATTTATATTCTATTTTATATAAAACAAATCGAATAACAAATTCCTTTATTCCTTTTCAAAATAATATAAAAACAATTTTTCAATATAGTATATATCTATTTGTTTTTGATTTGCTTATAAATTGAATAAATTAATTGATTTGATTAATAATCAAAATAAAGAATTAATTAAAATATTTCTAAGAAATTATTTATATTTTAATAATATAATAAATCTGTTTATATATTAGATTTATTCTTTTTTTAAAAAAGAAAAATCGAATCTCTTCAAATTTTATATTAATATAATATAAAATATATATTTTGATTTATTAATTTCTAATTATTTTTTAATATTTAGATATACAAAATGATAATAATATAATAAATAATAATATAAATCTAATATTTAAAAATATTAATAATAAATTAAATAATAATAAATTGATTTCTTTTATTTTAATTAATTCGAATATTATTCTTTTTCAATATATTTATTATAAAAAAATATTAAAAACAATATTTTTTATAATAATTCCTAAAAATACTTTCTAGAATTAATTCAAAACAGATTTTTAAAAGCAATATCAAAACAAATAGAATAAATCAATTGAATCTATATATTTCAATATCCTAGCTAAATATAAATCAATTAGCGTTTTACATAACTTATCCATATAACCACTGTACATCTACTTTTAAGAATAAACAATTTCCACATTTATAGATACTCACATTCACTTTCACAATATCATGAAAAGTCTCGCGAATTTGCATACGGTATAATCAATTCGTTCTATTCGTTCCTTCGTTCATTCATTCATTCATTCCCATCCACATCCGTATCAGCATCCGCATTAGCATCTCAACTCAACTCAACTCATCCATCCACCCAATAAATGCTCCCTCCCCTCCCCTCCCCTCCCCAAAAACCAAAGCAAAGAAAGAAACAAAAACCAATCAAAGCATAAAATCATTCCACACAATCAACCCACGGCACCACAGCACCACACAAAAACAGAACCAAACCAAACCCCCTCACAACCAACAACCAACATCCATCCATCCATCCATCCAACATCCCACCTCGAAAAAAATTCCCATCTTCAACTCAAAACCCCCACTAACTAACTAACTAACCAACTAAATCAAACCCCCCACTCACACCGCTCCAGAATCCAGAATCCAGAGGTAACACAAAATTACAAACGCACAAACGCACAATCTCATCATCATCCTCCCGTATCCATCTTCCAATCCACAACCAACCATAGGATCATCACTCACACACAATACATACATACATCATCACATCATCACTATTCCCAATCCACCGTATTCTCTGCAAACTCAAAAACTCACAAACTCACAAACTGCTCAAACTGCTCAAATAAATAACTCAATAAATAAATAAAATTCATAACCAAACCAAACCAAGCCAAATCAACCCAACGAAATCGACCTCAAAGGGTGAAAACAAAATATCAAAAAAATCTCCCAACTAAAGCTAGGTAGGTAGATCCAAATCATCAAATCATCAATAGAAAATCTTGCCACAACGCATTCATCCATAAAAAATAAAATCCCCTCCAACATCTCATTCCATCATTCCCAGTTTCGTAATAAATCGTCCATCATATCCAAATGCGTCATTCCACACTAAGGTACCCTCCCGATCCGTCATCCATTCAATCAATCCTTCGTTCCACTTCGAATACCCGCGCGTTACTACAAGCGTTCGTGTTTCCGTTGGCCGAATGCGGGTAGGTATGTACGCTGTACGCTGTACTTGATTACACTATGCATTGCGCCGGACATAAGCTGTTAAGCTATCCTTCTTAATGGCGATGGGAGCGAGCTAATATGGAGAAAATATACCAATCAGTTATGGTTCTTATGTAGATAAATTTGGTAACAATATAAAATGTAGACTGGGACTTGTATGGGTATGTAGGATCGTTATAAAATTTCTTCATCTATCTTTGATCATGTAAAATGAAGAAATAATAAAGTAACGAAATGACAAAGGAAAATATAAAATTCAAAAAAAAAAAAAAAAAAAAAACAACGTCTGGGTGTTATGTAAAACATGTGAGAGAGATAATGAAATTCGTCAAGGCATGGAGAAACTCTGTGATGTGTCGTGAATTCATAATATCATCCTTGCGCCGAAGAAAGACCCCAAAGGCAAAACCAATCATCACAACTCCTTTCTGTAATATCGTTTGCTGTTTCGGTTTTTTCATGAAATGGTTTTAGGCAAAGCTTGAACAAAGGCATTGTGTTGGGCGGAAGCCAGAAAAAAGAGCGTAATTGGTGTGTGTGTGTGTGTGTGTGTGTCGGTATATGAGATGGTTGGATTATCTTTCATATCCAACAGGAGGAGCTGGTAAACCCGTAGAGTATGGATTTCCATCATAGTAACGAGGACCCGGATTGTAGCGACGATCATCATATCGATCATCGTAACGACTGTCATAAGACGGAGAATATGTGTCGCGAGAATCTTCTCTTTGTCTTCTGTCACCATTCTCCAAATGTCTCTTTTGTCTCTCGAGACGTTTCTTATGACGTTCGCCCTTTTTCTCTCGAAATTCTTTACATTTGTGTCGTATCTCGTTTGCTTCCTTGATTTCCGAAATGGCTCCTTTGATACCGAGTGCTGCAATACCAACAGATGCTGCATCTTGTAATGCGGCCTTTGCTTTAAGCTTCCTTGCCTCCTCTGGGGTGATCTCTCCTTCCTTAACAGCCTTGTGTCGCGCATCACGTGCCTCCATACTTGCGTAGACATTATGTGCTGCATGAATCGTGGCAACAGTTGCCAAACCGGCTGTAATAAGTTGCTTACCTTTCATCTTTTTGACCCTCCTCTCATCCTCTGACGACGAAATCAATGAATCGTCGCTGTCATATCCATTCTTTCCGTCAGAAGCCTTCTTGCTTCTCTGTCCATCCCTCGCTCTACCACCTCCACGACTGTCTATACTTCCACGAGAGTCGGCGTGACGTGGGTTGCCATACACATCACCTCTTGAGTTCTTAGAGCGTCTTGGACGCTCTTCGTAAGAATCATAGTCATCGTAATTATCACGATTGCGGCTACGGCTACGATCGCGGCTACGACCGACTTCATTAGCAACAGCTCCAGCTCCAGCTCCAATACCAAGAGCAGCCAAACCCTTTCTTGCCATTGAGCTGACACTCTTGCTTCTGCTACGCTTGCTACGATCTGGGGATGGACTGCGGCTGTAATCATCTCTGCGTCCACGAGATTGAGAACGGGCTCTAGATCGAGATTGGGAACGAGCCCTGGATCTAGATCTGGAACGGTCAAGTAATTTCTTGCCAGCGATAGCTCCAAGACCTGCAGTTGCGAGAGCAGCGAGACCGGTTCCACCACCTCCTCCTCCACCTCGGGATGAAGAACGTGCTCGAGATCTAGATCGAGAGCGTCCAGTAACAGGATCTTCTTCGACATCCTTTCGTGATCCGTTAATGGCACGATTTCCAACGAGACCTCCAACAACTGCCTCAAGGATATGACGCTTGCTCTTCTTGTCAGCATCTCTGTCGATAGCCGCATCAATACCACCGGCTCCGATGGCTGCAGTAAGGATACGCTTTCCTTTCTCACCACCCCAGGCTCCAGGCTCATTTCGGACTCGGAATGCTTCGGCAGCACCCGCTAAAAGGGCAGCTTTGGCAGCTTGTTGATACTTGGCAGTGCCCTCACCTGATCTGGACTTTGATCTGCTTCTCTTGGAGCTCGATTCCTCATAATAGCTGTCTCCGCTACCTCTGCGGCCTCGATGGTGTTCGGCGCCCTTTGCGGCAGCTCCTAACCCTGCGAGAGCCATAGCGCCCTCAACAATTGACTTGCGGCGACCCTTCTTCTTCTCAGGTTTGATCTCCTCCTCTTCGGAGTAATAGGATTCTTGAACTTCACCATTTCGGCCTCTGTGAGCAGCGTATTTCTTAACTTTCTTTTCTTTATTTCCATGTTTGTCGTAAAGTTCTGTTCCTTCGTACGCGGCAAAAGCACCGGCAGCTCCGACCATAGCAGACGCTATTGGGTTTCGCTCGACTGGTCTACCCTCGGCAGATCTTCGATCCCATAATTCCTTTGCACCAACCGCTAAAGCAGCTCCTCCAACGGCGGCTACAATTTTTTGATTTCGTGAAAGCGATCGTTTATGTTCGACTTTGGTATCTTCGTAATAATCACTTCGTCGATCGAGATCTTGGAAAGAGCGTCGTGGATCGCCTCTGCTATCGTCAAGGTATTCTCCGTAGCGACCATCACGCCCTACGGAACGAGATCGGCGGGCTGGCGCGCCGTACCTAGACTCACGGGCGGTCGTTCGTTGGTCTACATAGGCACCACCTGCTGGTGGGGGAAAATCTCTTCTCACCTCTTCGATTGACAAATCGCTATCTTCACGACGAGGTTGACGTATGAGTTCTCTTGTTTGAATAACTTCTCTCTCTCTTTCTCTAATCGGAGCGTCGGGAGCATGAGTTACGGTAGGAGCGGCTGAGCGAACATACGTTTCTTGAGTTTCGACGTAACGTGGCTCGTCAGCATATCTTGGTTCGCGATCATGTTTTCGATGACGATGGGAGTGGTGTCGACGTGGTTCTTCGACCGTCTCATACTCATAATCGTAGGAAGTCATGATTGATGATGGATGGCGGGGTTATTCTCGATTTGCGACAGGAAAGTGCTTTGCTGGCTGTTCACTTGCGAGAAAATTTGTGAGGGACAGCACTAATAATTAATTAGGCCTTTTGATGTTGACTCTAATGAGTTTGCTACTCTGGACTCTTGGTAAATTATTTGAGTCCGCAATAGATGATGTGAATAATTGATTTTGTGTATTGTTTTGGTGTGAGAGTTGTGGTGGAATAAATCAAATCACAACAGTCATACCCCAAAAGTAAGGGTAATGTCGTAATATGACGAGTGAGGGGAAAACCGAATCAAGAAGTGAATGTCGGTGAGATATTCAATACTGGGTACTGGTAGATAGTTACAACTTACAGGGCCAGAGAGATGCTAAAAACGAAGAGTGACCAAAAGTTACAACACGGGCAGCGCTTGAATATCATACGAAGGAGGTGGCTGGAGAATGGGAATCAAATAGAAAGGCAATGAACTTCTTGTTTTGGGCGGTTCTATCGGATATGTATGATATGTATGATTACGAGTTTGGTATGAACCATATGATACCTAGCACCCAGGTATGAATCCATATGAATCCGTATGTCTGATAGGTATACATTTGATAAATTATCCACAATTTGGGGGAATTCTCTCTTCTTTCATTTGGCGCGCGGTTGAATTCCTGAATATTAAGTTGTCCTAGTTATAATTTGACTTGTAATACCTACCTAGTACTCACTACCAAGTCCCTACTAAGTAACTAGCCAGGTACTTTACGAACCTTTTTTCAAGGGACGTCCGGGGGTTGGCCTGGTGTTGAATGGTCTTGAATGGCTTAGCTAGCTGCCTGTAGTAATGAGAGCTGAAGATTTTCCAAGTTTGATGCAAGATGATGATGGATTCAATAATATGGATCATATCACTCTATCACCAACCGGAAAAGAAAAACATGCTTTGCCTGTTATCTTAGATCTGACAAACGTCCAAATTCATGGGAAGATCACTCCACCACTTAATCTGTTCCAACCTTCTAGAATCTAGAATCTATATCAAAATATATATAAGGCAACCCAATCGAGTCCCAATACTCCACGACAATCCTATCTTGGGAGTAATTTCCGTGTGTTGGAAGTATGTGTGAAACCTTTTTCGAGGATATACTTGAGAACGTGAGGGTGACGAGCTTATCATGCGTAATATTGGCGGGGTACTTGTAAACGTTATCGTCATTGGGTATCTTCGGGCTCAGCGCGCCCAATCAGTTAGTAACAGGATTTCATCTGTTTTCCTTTGTACCTCGTACCATCGTTCTTGTTCCGAGACCATGCCACCATACTCTTCGGCGAGAGCGAAGATAGGTATGAAGCTGATGACCATCTTTTGTGGGAAATGCTTGAGCCGCAAGTACCGTATCGTGCGTGTGTCTTCCATTTGGTGTTCTTACATACGGCCAGGGTTAACTCAACTGCGCCCGTGGGATGAGATGGAGGGGCTGAGATCTAGTGTTGGCTTTGCGGTAAAAATTGTTTCACGAGAACAAATGATCGATAATCCAATAAAACCCTCTGCTTTTCCCAACAAAATAAAACATCTGCTTCGTGTGGCGAGAATGTATGTTAGCCGTGGACTTAGGTAGTAATTAGCAGTAAAAGTTGAATCCCTTGCCATACCTTCCCAAAAAATTCAATTCCTAAGGCTATGAATGGTTTTCCGGGATATCCTTCATAATGCTGATGAGCTGTTCGATGGAAGTTTTTCCAAAATTCGAATCTTCAAGAAATATGATGTCATATCGGGTTTGTAACTCCACTTTATGTACTGTTGCTACAATGTATTGATGCTCTCTACCTACCTAGGTATGTATTGATGCTCGGAAGCTCCTTGTTGACTTATTAGCCTGACAGTATGTGTATGCTATTTGAAGCACGGTATAGAAATGAATTTGGGCTCGGTCTTGCCCGCCCCCCTTTTATTTGATTCTGGGGGAATTTGCTTAGAAGCTAGAAGCTAGAAAGCCATCAACCTTAAGGTAAGGCTCGGAAAGGCCCGAATCATGAGATCAAAATTCAAACTGTATTGGTGATAGTCTACTGTGTAGTATGTAGTGATCATTAGTCAAATGATGCTTGTTTGATTAGATCTGGAACTTGCCCGAATCATTTTCTTCTTCTTCTCTGCCAACTTCATTTAGTACGCATCCCCACGAGTGGCTGTGTCGGAGTTCTGGCATTGAGGCTTGTACTTTCTGTCGCTAACGAAGCTGGAGATTCCTTCATGAAACCCTTGTAGAGAAATCGTGCATTGCTGCAGACATCACAGCACCCCACACTCAACACTCAAATAAAATCTCTATCCGTGTACAAAATGACACACAAATTCTTAATGATTATCAAATGCCAAAATGTTTCCAGATTGTAGTATTTCATATTTTGCGAAATGGGGGCTTACCAAACGAAGGATTAGGTACCATCTGCCGAAGTTATGTGTCTTAACTTTTCCTCCCAAGACCAGTTGAATCTTGCAACTATTTCCTACCCATCCATCTTTAAAATGATATGAAGATAGTCTCTCGCAAGAAAAGTACCTCTGAAAGCTTTCTGAACATATTCCATGTCCAAGTTAGACTGAAATGTAGTTGTCGAAAGGCTGATGGATGATGTACTGCGTGCCAGTCTGTCTTTGGGAAGATAATACATGCAGAATGCTTCGAAAGAGGGATCCAAGCAATTTCGTTATATTTATGACCACCGAGATATCATGGACAGGAAATTCAACCTATTCATCACCTTGAATTAGTCTCCGAGCTGCCAAAAAAGGGGGTGTCCGTCTTCGCAGTCGAAGTGTAATACTCCTTTCCTGAATGCCGGCATAAGATTCACATCTTGAGAAAGAGAAATGACCAGCTTGGAATCGCCATCGAAAAAGTTCGATCAGGGGACCATAATTCAAGGCGAAGATACTATCATCTGTTTATTTGCTCGTTTGTCTAGGACAGGACCAGTCCGTAACATCCCAATATCTAATAGAATTCTGGTCTCGCAACCAGATGAGGTCATGCGACGATAGTTAGCGCATCAAAGCATCGTAGAAAGCCCAATGCTACAATCACTGCATCTTTCGATTCTCTTTATATTAGTGTCATCAAGAAGCACAGTTGAGAATAGCCTTCTAACCTAAAATTTTAATGATCAAATATTCCTCTCGTCCCATGTTATCATACTCACGTGTTATTCACGTGCCCTCTTCGATATCAAAGAGTTTCCTTGTACATCTGGAGACCTTTCTAACTTTTGCAATTGAGATAAGCTTTTGATTTTGACAACGGAATTGAAATCCTGCCTGTTTGGAGATCTCGCATTCAAAGTTTCGAGGAATTCGGAAGAGAAAAGGGACTTGTCGTTTTTGTGATCTTGATTGTTTTTGTCTTTGTTTAGGTACTCTGAACTTTTTTCTGAAGAATGCTGAGGTTTTGATACTAAAACGACCTTGGTGGATGGAGAAATTCGCCATTGAGAGCTCTCGTCGTATGTAAGAAGTGAAGTTGCAGAGCTCGGACAGCAAACTGGAATGGGGCGGTACGGATGGACAATGAATGAGTGAGCCTTGAAAAGACTTTGTTGCAAGTCTGAAGTTTTTAGTTCAATGTATCATTCTATATGTTGGCCAAAATTTGTGTAAGAGATTGCGGTGAGTGACCGAAGTTTGGATTGCGCATCTGAACCTGAGCTCAGTGTTTTATTAGTAATATTGCGATCGTTCCTCTGTTGGTAGGTTTCCTGGTTCGTGATGAGTGTTTTATGTGAAGTGAATTATGGGAACTTTTCTTTATACACCTAACATTCTATCATAGTACTCCTTTGTATTATAACGTATGACTTGGTAAGGGATGGTACTGCGAGTACTTGCACTTTCATTCCTACATTATTGCCATCTCATCTCATCGATTCCAGACTTCTCATCCTATCTCACCCTTCACAATTCACCCAACTGCACTCAAATCCCTTTTGTTGCACATCTAAACTTCCCACCACAATGCGCTCACGCATCTACTGGTCCAAATCTCAGTTT
Source organism: Botrytis byssoidea (assembly GCF_014898295.1). Classification (NCBI taxonomy): domain Eukaryota; kingdom Fungi; phylum Ascomycota; class Leotiomycetes; order Helotiales; family Sclerotiniaceae; genus Botrytis; species Botrytis byssoidea. The sequence continues at coordinate 1,427,387 of NW_024065845.1, forward strand.
CAACCTCCACACTCAATCCACTAGCTTCCCGTAGGGCTCCCGCAGCTACCACTAGCTCACAATACCTCAGCCCTACAAGATTTCTCCAGATTCCTCACAATTTCAAAGAACCAATAACCTTCCAATCGCAAAGCTCAGGCCCCTCTGCGCGCGATCGCACATTCCTGAGAGTCTATGATAGCAACTCATTCTTAGCGCGCTTTCCTATTTGGGTCCTGAAACTTGTCACTTTTTTGAGATGTGCAACAAAAGATTTGGAGTTTTGCGGAGTGCTTGAGATTGGTCGGTCGCTTGCCTGGACCAAGCTTAGGGCTGTGATGGCTGGTGGCTGCGGTGTATTCACTTTGTTTCGTGGTGCAAGGGAAGGTGAGGATGTTTCGTGGTAGACTCGTCGGATCGTGTCTCGTCGCCTGCGGCTTTTGGTTTTGTTGCATGTCTGCATTTCTGAATAGCTTCATGTTTGTTCTTGAGAGGGGAAGTTGATGATTTGGATCTTGCGGTTGGGACGTGAGGGGCAGTGTCCGTATGTTGAAGTGTTCACGAAGGGAAAATCCATTTTCTTGCTGTTGCTGGCGCTTATATCGTCTCATCTTTTGATCTCATCTTCAATCGCTACATTTCATTCATTCACATGTCACTTTCTGTGTGATCTCATCTTATCTAGTCAATTTTCTCGAAAATCTTGCTCCACTGTTAGCTACATAGTGAACAAAAGTTTTGTTGCATGCCGCACTCTTCACTTTTACATTGTTTGTTATGTCTTATCACAATAAGTTTTAGCAGGCCAAAGTACTGCGATGTGTTTGAGCGAATGAAAAAAGGCTACATTTTAAGTCTTTCGGGTAATTGAAGAAGATCGATTGATACCTAGGTAGTTGGCTGTCTTGATAATTCATCTCGATTTGAGGCTGTGGGTTAATGATCGAATGAATAACGATCGAATCGTTTGTCGATTGACTTCGTATAATCCATCCAATAAGCACGCAGATTCACTCGAGCCTCCGTTGGACTTTTAAGAATCTCTCGTCATCCTCAAATTGTGGGGGCCAAGTACCGCCTTGCCAAGCAGTAATGCTACACTTTTTATGATTCACAGCCTCCCGAAACCGTAAAGGAGACTGACTATCACGATTTCATAGCCGAAGCAAGTGGCTGCCTCATAAAGTTGTCTTGCTAATCAATTTTTCCAAAGCTAGCTGGATTTGGTCATTGGGCGCAAGATTCTTATCCACTCACCCTGCAGTAAGCAGCATTAGCCTATTTCAAACTATCGAAATGCAACGCATGTGAATTTCGAAACGTCTAGAGTGCTTGGAGCCCCCAATATTCTTAGCAGCATCTTGTTTGATTCGAGGGGTTGATCTTATCAGGAAAATCGATTCGAGTCATGCAGCATTTTCGTGAGGCTCAAGATGTTTCGTCTGTGAGGCTTCTTTTCTAGGCTTTTGGTTGACCATGAATAAATTCGACTTGAGATGAGCTAGCTTAATCTAGATAATGATACAACGAGGCTGGGTATTACTAGCAATTGTTTTACTTGCATCTGAAGGGTGTGGTGTAGGATCTGACAGCATTGAATATATATAGAGAGAGGGAGCGAGGACAGCATAGTCTGTATACACGCATACATGTTTCTTATTTCATTTCAAGCCCCGAAGTGAACTAAACCCAACTTCCTCTTAGCCAGAATGAATTTCATTACACGATATTCACACATGTATCTCCTCCATTTCCTCTACATACCATCAGTTCTCGCAGACAATACTCAAAGTAACGCCTTCAGCGCTGAAGCCTCGTGTTACTCCCTCCCATATGGTGGATGGGGCTTCTTCTCCCACATCCTTACATATTACACTGTTATTGTGATGTGTTGCCACAAGAGACCCGCCACACCATGGATAGAGTCCACTCCAGACAGCATATGGAACAAAGCGATCGCGATTGTAAAGCTTCTCTTTACACTTATACCAGCCATCAAAACCATGGTTACATGCAACCACGCCTGGTATACTACATCCCCTCTACACTCCATCCCCTCTCGCGAAGATTCTAACTCACTATTTCCCAGGCAGTTTGAAACCATTGCGGCAATGAAATTAGCTCTCTCGCTTACCTCGGGCTTCATCACCATCTTCCCTTCTTTCTGGTGGCTCCTCCTCTATCTCCCCGGCGTCATCGCCGGCACAGCCGGTATCATCTCTCTTGCCTCATCTAACTTCTCACCTCAAATGAGCACCATCACTGCGGTGTTTGGGGGCGTGGGCTTGGCAATCGCCATCGCGACTGTATTCATCTTCTGCCTCCGGTTCTCGGGGAGAGAGAAAAACCCGTTTGGGACAGGTGCATTGATCGGGCTTAGTGGATATGTGTCTTGCGTGCCGATTTGCTTGGTTTTCGGTGCGCTGTATTCGGATTGGGTGTTGGCGATTGTGGCGGATAATTTGATGGGGTATCCATCTGGTCAGTCGAAGAGCGTGCAGGCGCTGTGGGTTTTGTATATGGTTGGGAAGAGATTGAATTTGTTGACGATTTGAGAGAGTGGGTGATTGTAAGTGGTTGACGGGAAGAGGGAATTTCTAGTGATTGTGGTAAGGTTTGGTATTCTGATTCAAACGAGTACTTATTTGGGTAAATAGTCATGAATAAAGTTATCCTTAATTCGACCTCATGTAAGTATTCATTTGCCTCATTGAAACGAGGATCTAGAGATCCAGATGTGCAATGAATCCTTCGCAAATATATAATCTCGCGAATGCTACCGCCCTAACATTGGTATAGTTAGATCTTAGTGTATTTATCAAAAAGCTCAAACTATTGAGCTTCGTCGACCGTTGAAATATCTCGCTAGGTCTATTCGATGTACTGCCTTCTCCCAATTACGAAAATTTCATTTCGCAATGGGCACCCTCCTTTATTTCGCTAATCAGTATCTTCACTCAAAGGTTGAAGCAAAGTTGCTGGGAGGAGAAGTCATCACGAGTTGTCACAAAATGAACGTGCATTCTGGAATATCCCAAGCAAACTTGATTTAACACGCTCCTCATGACATATCGAATTCTCCAATACCCCAGACCTCTCCAAAATCCCCCAAACCTTCTTCCACTCACGCAACCCACAATCCCTTTTCCTTATGCCATTCCTCGATACTAAATTCCCCATACCCCTCATAAACCTTCTTCTTTCCCTCCGGCCACCTAACATATTCCGGCTTACTGTCCCCCTTTACACAAACCATTTCCTCTGCGATTGGTAGTTCCGTATCAATTGCACTTGCAAAAGGATGAATTAGCTCCGGCCATGTTTTGTCCCAGAGCCAGAGCATCGATGCACATTCGCTACAGAAATTGCGTTCGGATGTGCATTTTTTTGCGGTGGGTTTACCACGGTCGGCGGTTGCAGTATATTTTCTAAGGAGGTTAGAGAAAGGAGAATAAATAACAAAGAGAAAGGAAGGAAGGGGAGAAGAAAGTACTTGATGTGTTCTTTGCCCTTGTTAATCTCGAGGGTAGAGGCTATACCGCCTAGATTAACGCATCCACCATAACCCCCACATTTGCGACAGATGGAACAAGCGCAGAGTTGGTATGGAACGGGAGTCTGAGATTGAAGAGAAAACTCTACGAGGCCGCATTGGCAGCTCCCTTCCAATTTCCTGAGGTACATATTAGCACGGTGGTTTAGAGCTTCGAAGAGGGGTAATTTGAATGGGGACCTGCATTGGCATTTTGAGTACTTGAGGTAGTATATGAGGTCAATTAATAGATAAGCTACTTGTAAGTGGTGAAATAGATTTTTTTGATATGAATTTATCACTACAAATGTCTCGGTTTTTTACTCATGATCAGGTAGTTGTCATTGATGTTGACCCCTCATTAGAGCTCCAATAGCTTACGTCATGAATCCGGGGTAGAATTATCGGAACAATAGAAAATCCTTCTCCGATCAAGTGCATCCAAATTATCGATAACATCGAATCATTTCAACAGTAAAATACGCATCAATAATCATGAGTACATTTGGAAGCCCGGGTGGGCGCATGGTCAATAACAAACCTTCGCCGTATGTTAACTCTCATGATTTTATAGTTTATGAATTATTCTGGCGAAGAGAGAACTAACAATTGGATTGGGAATACAGACCAGAAAGAGGAAGTTTTCCATTGGATCATGATGGTATGGATCACTCTTTATACTTGGATACGGATTCACGAGTGCGCAAATCGAAATGCCTTTGAACTATGGAATATCAGGACTATATACTAATACGGCAATGCGACTACAGGCGAATGCAAATCAGTAATGCAAAGTTATCTCAATTGTATGAAGAAGGTTCGAGGCATGAATGATCCAGAATGTAGAGATCTGGCAAAATCATATTTATCGTGCCGGATGGATAGGTGGGTCACTTGCTTTTATACATAGTCTGGGTTGGAAAATGGGATATGGATGAGGGTCTAAGATATTGAGGACTAATGATTGGAATGTGCTATAGAAATTTGATGGCGAAAGACGAACTCAAGAACTTGGGATTTGCAGATGAAAGCCCAGAGACGAAGGGTGTGGATAAGAAGGATGATGCAAAAGAGGGTGGCGACGATGCAAATAAACATAAGAACGAGCTAAGGTGGTGATGATGGTTGTAGATCGGTTCGAGGCGAATTGAAAGGGAACGAATGAAATACTCGGGGATAGCGGGGAGGTATCTTATCATCATCTGTAAAACTACAGCATTGGGTCGGCGTTTTTGGGTGGAGCTACAGGATGGATGTCTGTCAAATTGCTTGAATAAAATGCTAAGGAGATTCATTTCACACCTTCAAGGGAATAGTGTTTCGATTACATCGTCATTCAATTCTGTTTTCATTCGATTGTGCTGATATTCGCATTTCAATTTCGTTGCTATTCTAAACCCGAATGTCGCTCATATGTTGCTTTGGAATTAACACCGCCATAGGGTCTAGATTCTAGCCATCATAGTAATGGTCTGCTATGTTGTCCAACAAGCCGAAGGCTTAAACACAATATTTTCAAGTGCGAGGCCATCAACAAGTGTAGGCGATAGATATTTTCTTTGCCAAGGCCCTCTGTCATATGGAGTGAAGGTCAAAATATGTACTTCTCCATTTCCCTCATCTCCAACAAGCGATCCACCCCGAAACTGCTCAAGATGTAGATTGGAGGACTTCACAAAGGATTTGGCAAGTCTGATCATCTTGGTCTACTTAGGATTGAATAACAGGCTTAGCATACCGAATAATACGGTGACTTTTTCTCCCAATCTTCAGTTTGCAATGATATGTTTTGGATGTGTTTGCCATCTGAAGAAACCGTCAATATTCGAGTGTCACATTGATCAACCATATTCAATTACTACCTTTCAGACTCTATTATGTGTGTATCATAACACTGTAAGATTAGAAGTTTGGTCGAGCAATAATAGCTCAAATAAATCCATTCAAAAATGGAATATTAGGGAAGTGTGCAGTAATTACGGTGAAGGGGGGCTACCATCCTCAAGTACTTTGGGATAGCTCCATCATTAAAACGACCCTAAATAGACAAACTCAAATGGCAGTGAACCAATGAAACTTCCACCCAAACTCCCAGAACGAACATAACTAATCTTGCCGTTGTGGTGGCTCTTGACCATGCAACAACAGCATACGAACAGTCTCAGCCTTAACTACTCCCTGGTAATGGTTTACGAGCACGCCTCGTAGAGTTACCGGTATTATTTGGTTGAGGAACCGGCGTATAACTCCTCAGCTCGCTGCTCTGCTTTTGAGGATTATCTTTCGCAAGAATAGATCGTGCTCTCTCATGTGTTGCTTTGAGTTCCATAGACTTTGAAATAAGTTCATTCACTACTTCAGTCTTATTCGAATTCTTCTGACAATCATGCGTTTGCAAAATTTTACCATATTGGTCGACGGTGAGTTTTAAATCATTCTCGATTTTCTTCATTGTTCTCGTGGTTTCCCACATCTCAGGTGAACACCCATTCGCTTCTTTAAATGCTTTTTCATAAGCCGTTATACCCCCTTCTTCCAGCACCAGTCTTTCTTCCTTGAGATCTTTTTCTGTATTCTTGACGTGTTCCACAATCTTCCTGTAGGGATATTTTTTGAGATGCTTCTCGAGTTTTTCTATATATCCACCTATCTTGGCGCCCCCATTCAGCGATGCATTGCTCTCGCGTAACCTTCTCAAATGATCTAGTAATTTTGGTATGATAATACTAACATCTTCCGCCAATCCGGGCATGTCTGTAAAACGGCTGAGGATAGGTTTAAGATACCCCAGCCGGTTTTGATATCTGGACGTTATGTCAGATTGAGGACTTTTGCAGTTGTCTCGAGACGAAGCTCTTGAACCTCCCCGCGATGTCTTTTTTTTATCATCTCGATCATCTCGATGATTTCTGTTCTCTTTGCCTTCACGACGAAAGGGGTTGTCGTTAAACATTGTTTTACTCCCCAAAAACAAAGCTGCTTAATGCAATGGATTGAAAAAGTTTGAATAATAATTTATGCACACAGCTATATTCAATTGCATCGGGAGGGGTTTTAATAACTACATCGTTCAGGCATATGTTCCAACTGATTCTGACAGTGCTGGGAACGAATTTTCAAAACTAAATCCTCTAGAGGTATACGCACCGGTGCCTAGACCTATATAGTACAGCCTTGGGACTTTTTTAAGACCAGTTATCACAGATTGTTGCCGCCAGCGCTTACGGCCCCCTCGAGGTCGCTTGTGGTCGCTTGTGGTCTATCGCTAGATTACAGCGGTACACAGGAGTGGGTTACAGGAAGAATTGTTGCCATGGAAAGAGCATAAAGAAGTATGAAGAATTGTTGGCTAGAGAGATTTGAAGATGAAATGGAGTTGTAGCCTGTAAAAGATATAAAGTTACTAGAATTTAGAAGATTACAGACATGGGTACCGAGTAAAATGGAATTCGTTGTTATATAGAAAAGCTTTCTGCATTTGTTACAAATTAGATTTGATATTAGATCTAACATATCGATTATCACAATAGTGAGTTCAATGATAACCGGATTTTACTACCTTCCATCCTCGCTTAGAGAAAAGGATTTTTACCATAGAGAACAAATCACAAGAGTCTGATTTCGAGTTCCCAACCTGGGCCATGATGCTAGCACTCAATAATTGCTGCCTTGCCTGCTTCGATGGTGAAAACAGTGTAAAAACAGCGAGACTCAAGTTGGTTAAGCAGTAAGGTTGTGAACGCCGAGAATTGAAATTCATATGCAATATTTCCGACTATTAATGTCAAAAGTAGGTCAAATTCTCGAACCTGTCCCAAACTCCAAATTTCCCTACCGGCCTATGATCACTAAAATGGTACAATTAAGGGTATCTCCATTTCATCTATTCAACCCATTACGCCGACTCTTTGAGCAATCTTACAATCCATTCGCCTGACCACCTCGACTTCTCCTTCGAGTGAGTCGGGCCGTGCCTCCAGTACCACCTTCACTAAAACTTGTGCCCAGGCCAGAATCACTTCTCCTACCAGCTTGCCAACTCCCTTCCCCGTCTTCGTCTTCATCGTCCGCATCCCCTCCAAGCGGCAGAATCACTGCTTCTTCCAATATTTTATCTTCCTCATCCTCTTCTTTCTTGATGCCTATTGGTGGATATATTAATGGCATTTGACCCCTTACAGTTGGAAATGTTCTCGGAGTATCTGAAAGGTCAGGCTCATCATCCGTTGCCTCATCTTTGATTGCATCTTCATTTTTCGCAATCTCTTGTCCCTTTCCAACCCTTTCTTTCTCCCTCCCTCCAAAACATAACTTCAGGATTGCCCATCCAAAAACACAACCTAGCATTTCCGTCCCCCAAAATGCGCCCACTCCGATGATCGCACTGATAATCCTCCAATTCCACATCCACCACCGTATTCCACTTAATTTCGCTCTCACAAGTATCCTGCATGCATATATTTGTACTTCGCCCGAATCTTTCTCAATGACCACTTCCACTGCACTTGGTATGTTCTTGTTTCCTCTTGGAAAACTAACACCTTCCGCCATTTCCACAGTAATCTTCTCGTCTTCTCTTTTCCATCCGAGCACATACAGTGGTGCATTTACCAGCTTGCCCAATCCAGATACCAACTCACTTTCGTATGTCAAAATTGTAGGTCGCCGGGAAGAGAAAAGTACATCTTCATTCTTAGTAATCCTTGACAGAGGTAGTAGATGTTCGACGCCTGGTATCAAGCTAGGGGTTTTATAATTAGGTCCTAGAAAGTTCACATGTATCATAAAATTCCCGGCTCTCAGATTCAGTGGAGAACGTGGCATGTGTAGTTCGAGTTGAATATCGTATTCCTGACGTGTTACAAGGGTGTTGTCTAGAGGTACAATGCCGTGTGGATGCTGGCCTGGTCTGCATTTGTTCCCGCGTTAGTATATCTCGTAGTCATTTATTTATTACGTCCACAGCAGTACCGACCACAGGGCTTCTTAAATGGAATGATATACGCACGCGAATTGTAACCAAACCCTCCTTTCCACCCCAAGTGCTGGCACCCAGCTCCAATATAATCCCGCATAAGCTACCACAGCAAACCCAAACAACACAAGTGATGTCGAAACAAATAATATAGTATTGAGGTATGTTTTGCGCGCCAGTTTCGAGGTCGCGATCGCAATTGGCTTACGAATTATGGTATCCTATTTGCAGATGTGTGGTTAGCAATCTGAAAATGGGGAATGGGATAAGTTTGTAGGAGGAAAACTGGTGCGCGGTGATGAGATTGGGAATAATTACCATGGTTATGGGTGAACTTGATATTGCATTACATTATTTGTGATAAGAACCAATATGAGAACATGGAAGTCTTGAAGTGCAGCTTGACGCGAATGCGCGTTCCGCTGTGAGGTTGGTGGGCGATGTTTACAAGACAACGCTTGTGTGAGATAATGACGTCGGCTCCAAGTAACCCCTGCGCTTAGCTTGTGATAAACCCCCGGTGAGCTCAGTTCCTGATGGTAATCTTGTGAATTTGACTGCAATTACGATCTTACATGAGCTACGTCGAGAATTCACAAAATTAAAAAAAAACTTGACAAACTGGGCCTTTGAAAATGATGAACTATTAGAACACATACACGACTTGATATGATTCCCCGCCTTGAATAGCCTCATTGCTGTCGCAAACAATCAAGCTCACAAATCTTCATCTGCGCCTTACAATAAAACTTGAACAAACGCAACGTTACCAGGCACAATGGCTTCCCAAGCTGACATGCAAGACCTTCTCCGTCTGCTCACAACTGGTCGTAATAAAGTCCCAATGCTTACAGCAATGCAGCGGGTTAAAGCCCTACAAATCGCATCCATAAACCCCTCCATCTCAGTCGTCGCATCCACGTCTCTTGACACTCTCCAGTCCGCGCTTTCTCTTGATGAGAAAGCTACGAAGTCTCTAATTACTGCTTGTAAGAATGCTAGTAAAACTGCAGGTAAACGATCCGCGAGCGAGACTGATGCCACAAGTAAAGGAGCGTCAAAACGCGTCAAAACATTCGAATCGGCATATTCTTTGCCAGTCGAACAAACGGAAGAGGAGTTAGAGAAGAGTCTGGAGCTACCAGAAATTGTGAGAGATGAAGAGAGGATTGAGAAGACTACTATTTATACAAATAGAGCACCTCTAGTATTGGCATGGACATTGCAATTATTGAAGTATACGATGCCGGGACAGGGGTTAAGTGGGAGATTGAGTTTGGCGCAGGCGCTGGTTAGTGCGAACAGTAAGAGTAAAGCAGAGAGCCTAGGTCTGAAAGGGAAATGGAAGGATGAGGATGAAGGGAAGGGATGGCCTAAGGTAAAGATCATGGGGAGGGAGATCGGCGTCTTGAAGAGAGGAGGCTATGATGGGCCAGAGGAAATCAAAGGAGAGAGTGAGGTTAAGAAGGAAGAAGACAGTATTGCAGTTAAAAACGACTTGAATGATGAATGGGCCGTCTCCACACCCATAATATCTAAGGGTTCAACGTTCATTGCTCGCTCGATATCTGTATCTTCATCCAGTCAAGCTCGCACCCATCTTCAAACCCTCCTTAAGGATACCTCCATCTCGGATGCAAGTCATAATATTACAGCCTTCCGTGTTCAAGGTGAACATGGAATCATCGAAGATTGTAAAGACGATGGCGAATCAGGTGGCGGTAAACATATCCTGGGAGTGCTTCAAAATAACAATATAGTTGGGGTTCTACTTGTTGTCTCAAGATGGTATGGAGGTGTTATGTTAGGGCCTGACCGCTGGCGGATCATGTCACAAGTTTCTAATGATGCATTGTCACAACGCTTAAGAGTCGCGGGAAACATCAGAGGAGGAGAACAATTATGGGGATTAGACATTGAAGCTATTAGTTCGTCAGGTGGAGGTAGTATGCCTATTCATAGGCCGGAGGGAGCGAGAAAATACATCCTGAATGCCTTTGCTTCGCCACCCGCAGATGAGAACGATGAGAGAGGAAAGGGCAAAAAGAAGAAAACTGCGAAAACTTTAGCTGAAGAAAAAGAAAACAATCTAGGATTGCTGATGGGAGCACTAGATCTGTTGTTTGAGAATTGGGTGGAGCATATCGGAAAGGAGGAGTTGGATAGGAGAGCTTGGGGATGGTATGTGCAGGTTAGACCAGAGGTGGAGAGTGGTGTTGCAGGGTGGGGTGGAAAAGGGGTTGTGAAGTTGAGTGACATATTGGCATTAAGGAGGAACTTGTGAGATCGGTAAACTAGTGAGTAGATTCCTCTTGCTATGATTGATACTCTGTGAGAAGAATGCGCATGCACAATGGCGTGAACAAATCTTGTTAATGAAACACCCCTTTGGTTCTAGCTAGCTAACTCTGCACCCAAAATATGTATTTTTATACTGGTACTTTTCCCTCCTATCTGTTTCGTCATAGAAAACAGTTCTCCAATTCCCATCTTATATTCTGGATTGAGTTTACAATTTACCGGATTCAAGACAGCGTAACGGTCAAGTAGTCTACTACCTATAGCAGAATGCAAATTGAAAGCAACGACTTTCATATGTTTACTGTATGGTAACTGTTTACTAACTAGATGTTTGCTTAGAGCTCCAGTTTGAACTTCTGTAGCTCTTTCACGAATGATGAATCTTGACCGTGCTCGCGCTACCAACATGAAGCATATCTAATATCACTGAGATGGCGTTGAATAATGGCCGTGGCGCAACAGAGGCTAGTTCATACCTAGTAATAAGTTCATCTCACCTCATGATTATTTCAAGAGCTCGGCGGTAATGGTATAACTACCAGATTGGAGAGCCCGCGTTTGTCGCTAAAGAGGTGCCAGATTAACCTCGGCTAGGCTAGTAGCCCATATCTTCCTTCTGCTCTATTCCGACATTGAGATGTTGCAAAGCAGATAACCAATATTTTGTACCGTAAGGAAAGAGTTTAGCTTCAAGGTATTTAGGCAGCGGCTCCAGCTCGTGAAAGCGCCTCTCAATACAGATGCATCTATCAGTCTTTGACATTGACCTTCGCGGGAAATTCATTCGTTGGTGGCACGGAGTCTTCTGAATCCAGAGGTGCCTCGTCCAAGCTCAGTAAGTTTGTATGCTGCACCTGTGTACATTCATCGAATAGATTCATCATTTAGTTTCATTCTAGGAAGAAGATGCTGTGAATGTATTGAAAATTTGAAACGCGGATTTCTGTCCCCTTCTCAACTCCAACAACGGGGTGGTTTTTATCTCAGTGGCTTGTCAATAACCATGGTTGGAGCTGTATTCTTTCTTCGAATCTGAATGCCTGTCATTGTTTCCGCAATATTGAGTGAACCAATCATAGTAGAATTGTGAATACCAGTCCCAGTCACTGTCACTCTCACTGGTCATTATTTCCGTGATATTGAGCGAACCGATTTGAAAAAAATCTAATCATAATAGAGTTATGGTTACCAACATCTATCTCCATCGTCAGCCATCATTTCCCCCAGATATCGAATGGATCAATTTGCTAGCTTTTCGAATCATGATATGAATCAATGCCCTGATAAGTACTACTTAAACCACAGCTGTCCTCGGAATCTCCCGCTTCCTTCTCTGGTTGTCCTCGCATTTACATGGAAAACAGCGAAACGTCCTCGAATCCAGCATTGTTTCTCAACACACCAACATATATGAATGAATAAGAATCGTTTGGTGATGATACTGATTTCACTGTCACCCATCTCCGCAAGCATCAAATCAAATCGAATCAGTCTGAGACTGCAATGAGTACTCGAGTATAAAATAGAAAGCAGTTGACGTTTTGTGATTTTAGATACCCCATATTCTTCGATTTCCGGAATCGCTAGGTGAGGAGAATCAAGTAGTCCATCTCATACGTCTCAAGCGAACTCGTCACTACGTAGTGTGTAAGTAACAGGTGAATAAATGATCCTGAGTCATTCATAGCCTACTACAAAGGAGCTAGTTCTACAACAAGGCGTATTTAAAGACTGCTTCTTCCTGTAATTAGCTACTTCCTTAAGTTGAACACACATTGACAACTAGAGCCTACATCGTAGGTCTTATTTCATACGTACTCTTCTCAAACCAGCAGATAGTACTAAACAGGAAAAGTATCGTTACTTATACTATCTTTTATTGGCCAGTATAATAAACTTTGTGGTGCAGTTAGCAACAGTTATTTGCAATTAAATATCTTTGAGACTTAAATTTGACCAGATTGACGATACAGCTTGGATTCTAGATGGTTTCAAAACACTGAAACATAATCGACAGCCTCCCCCATTCCAGCGCAATCACCCAACCACATGACCCAGTACCCCCGTAAGAGGATCATACCCCCCAAAAGCAATCCCCACCGTCTGTGCCGTCACCTCCAGACCCTCCGGCAACACCTCCTCATTAGCCAACATCAACTTCTCGATCATCACCGCCAAGCTCGCCAAATTCGTTTGCACACCCCCCCTTCTCCACCCCTCCCGATACGGCAGCCGTTCCTCCTCAAAGAAAACCCTCACCCACTCTACATCCGCGATACCCTCCACCGGATCCCCCAGCGTACTCAAATACAACGCCGTCTCTCCATAGCTCAAAACAAAATGCTGAGCCGAGTAAGAAAAGTGTGGATCGTGCTCCTCTTCATATTTCACACGTGCGTATTTGGCGGCCGCGGCGACGGGGATGGATGTTTGGGGGGAGGTGAAGAATGAGAGGAATTGGTTGAAGATTGTTTGGTTGAATGAATAGTCATCGTGATTTGGAGAGGAGTAGTAGTCGGCGCGGGAAAGCGATCCATCGTGTTCGATGGGAAAATTGTGCTCGTTGAGGTCATCGAGATTGAAAGATGTAGCGAGGAGATTGCCTTGAACTGAGAGCAGACCGGCGGTGCCAATGGCAGTGGCAAAATCGACGCCCACGCTAGATTAAAGATTAGATTTACAGTGATCAATCGATGTATAGTACAGTTAGGAGACAATAGAGAAAGTTTGATGTGACAAAGAGAAATCATACTTCAAAGCAGTATCTAACGCGGTGATAACATCAGGAACCGTGAATCCTTTTCCATCATGCGGGAGAAATCCATGATTGGCGAGGGAGTTCATCGCGGGACATGGAGAACGAACATCACCTGGACCAGGTGGTGACCAAGTCGTGAAGCTCCCTTCAGCATGTGCGAGGAAAATTAGCAACGCTGCTGCCAAGAAGATTATTTTACCAAACATTAGGTCTGAAGGACGTGAACTAATACTAGAGTAGAATCAATATGAACACGGAATCGAGAATAGGGAAATGTATGGGTACCGAAACATTTGAGCTATGTAAGAATACCCTTCATCAGCTTCTCGACGTCTACCTGAAAAGTTCATCATTCCCCTTTCTTTCCTAGCACGTCAAGGAGATATATATCATGTTTGTGAATATTTTTAAGCTCGGCCACGCTTGCGGAATCCCCAATTTCCCGCTGTGGGGCAGCTCTGAACTTGAGGCTGATTAGCCATAATCAACTTTCATCAAACCAGAATCAGTGATTTTCAATCAAAAAATGAGAAGATCTTTGCCAACTGAAGCGAGGGTTTCTCCACAATGTAATTCTAAGAAGCGCTAAGAACGGCAGTTTGTTTTGACCACATCGTCATAATAAAAATAAAAAAATCCACCCATTAAAGATTGTCAGTAATTAATCTCGTGGGAATAAAGGAGAACGATCTTCACAAACGAATGTGATTGTTTCCAGAAAAATATATTGAACTCCATTTATGATACATAAAAGTTTGCCGCCTTCCCACATAACAGCAAGTAAGCCAAACCATTTCCACGCCATATGTCTGTTTTTCCCCACGCCACCAGATTTTTTGCCCACCCTTAAATTTCTGTCATACAGAAGGTAGGCAAGGAAACATTAATCATGTAAGATGCATTAAATAAAAATTTTTGTCGTTCCCTGTTCCCACCATAAGTATAGCAGATCTTGCAAAAATCCCAATTCCTTTTACTCGCTATGCAGTAGACAAACCGGAAAGATCTGTAACATGGAACGCCGAATGTGACCTAAGAGGTTATGTAACAATGAGACAGATCTTGAAAATTTTCAATCACTGGTGCGACACATTTATATGTTTGTGCCAGAATCAAATTATCCAGATCTGGTTAAGGGTGTGTAACTTTATCTTGAGAGAGAACGTTGCACGATAACAGCAATCCGCTCAGCGACCTAATCAAAATTCTGTCAGTTATTTGAGTAAAGTGAGAGGACCGCGGATCTTACCTCTGGTGTCGACTTGATATATGGCAAGTCAAAGAATTTGTATTTGTTCTCGTTCTTGGCGAGTTCGATGACCATGTTAAGCACGCCCCAAGGGATCGGCAGGGACACAAATGCTCTTTCTAACAAAACCCGAAGAATTTGTTGACTGATATCCGACTCCTCTTGATCATTGACGTCATTTCCGAATAGTTCCAGGAGCGCTTGCACGAAGTAATTTGTATGGGCGTTAGGGAAACGAAGTTGGTTGACCATGCTGGTCAGAAGATAATGTCGAGCTTCTGGGTTGAGTTCGTGAACCAGCATCGAGAGCAAAGCAGCATCGGTAGAACCGCGAGCAAAACTATTAAGCTCTCCCTTTTGACTTGCTCTCGTCACAGCGTACATACAGATGTGTAAAACGATAGACTCAATCAGCTGCAAGTCAACGTTGACAGGCACAAATCCTGGGCCGCTCACTTCGGTTTGCTTGCGTTGTATAGTATGAGTAATGTGAGCCACCGCATCTTCCGAAGGGCCATTTTGTAAGGCTTGTTCGAGAATCTCATATAGACCTGTTGATTGTAGGGTTCCCTCGACATCAAGGCTGGCAATCTCTGGTGATGTGCGGATCTCTTCAATACGTTCAATTTTCAATCCTGGCTGTAACGGATCTGGCAACTGAGTCTTTGTTGGATGAGCATTGAGAATGAGATTCAACAATTGAACACAATGACCTGGCACGTTGGCACATAACTTCGACGAGTATGCAACTACGAAGTCAGGATAATCATGCTGTAACACAAGAAAGAATTTGAGAACTCCTTGATAAATATCCCTTGCCGCCAATGTCAATTGTAATGGCTTCAGTAGCTCGCCTGTATAGGACAGTAAACATTCCGCAAGCTTTGCAAATGGTTGCCACCCCATCTCATCCGGGAGTCCCATCAATGGTACAAGGAAAAAGCGATGAGAGATCAAGGTCATCCAACCGTATACAAAGCCTGGGAAGTAAGCTGGCTGGAGTTTGATGAGCTTTTCAGCGAATGTCAGAATGATCTGGCGGTTCTCCGTTTCGGACAAATCAGTCGAGAAAGTATTCAAATGACAAAGCATGGAAGAAAGAAGTCGTGTAAAGACCTTTTGATTGAAGCCCTCGCCCCGCATGACATGATGATGATTTAAAACCAATGTTATGACTGATAGAACTGATTCCAAGAACGCGGCTTTGTCACCCTTCACTTCGCCTTCGCGTTCATAGCCCCTAACCAGTAGAGATATAAGCTTTGCCAATGCATCAATAGGGACGTAGGCATCATTAAGGAAGCCATGCATTTGAATTTGTTGTTCAAAACGTTCGACTGATGTATCAATCGAAAGGCGCAAGAAAAGGCAAAGATCCTCCTTATCGTTGATAAGCTGCCTGTTATACATGTGGGATATGAATACCAGCGCTGCCCTCTCCGGAGCAATGGGGTTGCTGAACAAGTGAATCCACTCCTCGAAGACATATTCCATTTGATCTTGACGAAAGGCAAGTCGGTCATTTTGACTGCGACCGACGCTTTTTGGAAGGGCAGAAGCAGCAAGCTTCTCCTTGAGCTGCTGGCCAACTTCCAAGTTAGGCTCTTTTGATATCCATTCAAAAGCGACTTCCAAACTTTTCGCGACATCAGTATACAGCGCTAGTGGTCGATCACATAAGAAAACCTGCTCCAAGAGAGAAAGGAAGAATTCTAGGGTCCCTTCTTTGCGCTCCGCCAAGGCGGTAGAGGTAGCGAAGTCGACGCGTGCCCAATCAATCATTTCAGCCTTGACCAATGCAATAATCAATGGGACGTGGAGAAGTGCTTCTCCAACTTGCTGTCCAATAATCATGGAAACACGAACAGCACAACGACCACCAATCCTGATAATGTTCTCAAGTACATGTACTAAGCACTCAATCACCAAAGTGTTTTCACTTCCACTAAACACTATTCCACAGATTTGCTCTGCAATCCAAATATCATAAGGTTCTTGTCCTTGCTGGCTTCTGATGATTAAACTGTACAAGGCATCCAAGATCTCAATGACGGGATGTGGTCGAGGGAGATCCATATAGTGCTGCTCAGGAATATCGGCAGTGGTTTGTTGTAAGTCAGCCAATAGCCTTTGCACCTTCTCCGGCAATCCTTGGGGGTTCATGGCCATATTTGGCATTCTTCCGTTGGACAGAGCAGCTGAAGGCTGGCTGTAAGGGGCTTGCTGGTTGTTGACAAGTGGAATTGTAGGAGTCTCAGCTGGCGCTGGAAGGTTTGGAACCGTGGGAAATTGATCCCGCAGAAGATCGTTGGTGATTGACGTTGTTGCATCTGAAGCTGTAGCAACGTGGGTCGTACCGGCCAAGGATCCAGCTGCCGAACCTCTATCTGCTAGAGGAAGTAGTCTAGGCTGACGAGCGAACTCATCGTAAATAGCCATTTGCTCCTGATTAAGGCCAGACATTGACGGCTGTAACTTATACGGGCTTGGAATGGTCCAGGCCCAACGACTGAGTTGAGGATCGATATATGGATCATCTGGTCGTCTAATGTGGTGAAGGCGCCGAGCTTCTAGTTCTGGCTCTAGTATCTCTTCGATTTCAGGGACAGCGCGTTCCTCAGCCTTCTTCTCGACCTGGCTACAGGCTAGATCGAGGTTGGAATTTACACACATGATTATGGTACCTTCAGGTAACTGATGCTCGACTGATAATGTTCTAATGTAATTTGTCATGCTTGCACGCAACGGCTCTTTAGAAGTGACTAGAGCGAGGCTACCGGCAGTCTTCTTGACCATGTTGATAGCTGCAGAGCGTACACGAGCTTCGTTGGGCTCGGTCGCAAAGTCCTTGTGAATCATTTGAGCGGTCGAGATAGCAGCAATAGTTACAGAACGTTCTACAACCGGCGAAATAATCTCATGAACTGCTCGGGTGATTGCAGTCTTGAGAATATCATGCAATTGGCGCGTGTTCACCATGTCGTTGCTAGGGGGGTAGGTAAGAAGAGGTCCGAGATCAGGCATGGTAGAAAGGATTTCTTGCGGGGAAAATCGGCCACTGGCGATTCCGCCTCCTAAACCATTCACAGAAAGGTTCTCGAATCTATCCAGCCCATCAGGTACTGCCATTGGCTCGGTGGCCTCCTCAATAGGTGGGATGCGGCTCTGGAATTCTGTAGAGGGCTTGATACTCTTATGATCCAGATTCAAACCTTTACAAAGCACCTCGATTTCGAACTTGAGGTTCAGCTTAAGCTCTGCGTTGTGGTATAATTCGATCAAAAGATGAATGATATCCATAAGCCACGGGTTTGGCGGTTTGAAGACGACCGAGTTTCTACCTTCGAAGAGAACTTTGCAAACGAATGGGATGACAACAATGAGCCTTTGCGTGTCACAAGCCTCGAGTAACAGTTGCTTGAAAGCAATGTTCCTGTGCTTGACGGGCTTATCATTAGCAAGTGTCATAGAGCCCAACCAACCACCGAGATTCTTTAGATGCGTGCGGTCGATTGATGACTGCAAAGTGCTTTCAGCATTAAGCAGCTTGGAGACACTGATAAAAGTCTCTCTTAATAGCTGGTTCCATAGGATCTTGTCCTCGAAAAGTTTGACCAGCTTAAGATATAGGACATGGTAATTAGGCTGAACTTTCGCTCGTTCCTCCACTAAATGACCAGCGAACCACTTTTGATTTGTCTCATCAAGGGCGCTCTTTAATTCGATGAATTTTGATTGCACGTTGACCTCGGTGATGTTGTTCAACAAAAACTGCACTTTGCCTTGTGCTTCGGGGTCGGGGTCTTGGAAGTCTGCATTTGGAGGGAGAGGGTCCACGTTGATAGAGTTGAACGGTGGTGCGGAAGGTTCAGCTGAGAGCAGTACGTCGATATTGCCATTTGTAATTCCACCCCCATTCATCAAGTCGTTGTGCCCGTTGCGCAACATATCTTCTTGTTGGTCGTGTATAACATTTTGTGCTCTTTTCCAGGGCTCCGTGCCTTCGAGACCAGGCACTTGCAGCAACTGATGACAGAATCCAGGCCATTCCGATAAACGAGGTATGAATTGCAGTAAAGCTTGTAATCCGAATTTGTACATAGATTCTTCTGGGAGGTGATCTCGGACTGCTTCAAGAATCATACCTAGACCAATCTCAAGAGGTAGGTCGGCAATGAGCTTATTTTGGATGATACCACCGAATAAAACAGCGGTTGTTGCGAGAGCCTCAAGCGGATAGGTAGAATAGAGGGTGTATTCGTCAAAAAGACCATGTATCATACAGGCAAACACATCTTGCTGGTAGGGGTCACGGGTAGATTTGTAACCTGCCAATGCATCAACGATTTGCCGCACCTTGAGCTCTTGACTATACATTTGCTTATAATGCTGTTCCATCATGTGCTGTGCGTTTTCGCTTAGCATGTTGGTCACCAAGCCGTTGCTATCAATAATTCGGTCTAGCTCGTCGTCCTGACCATAGTTTATCAAACGAGGGTAGGCGGTGATACAAGTCCGCTGTACGGCGATCAATTCTGCGGAAGGCTCCTTTGGTAAAATTTCCTCCAAGACATTCAACATAGCGAATACAGTTTTAACAGGTAGCATTATACTGTGTGGTTGCGAAGTCTTTTGACACACAATCTCGTGTTGAGCCTTGATACTCAGGAAAGTCAATAGAGCCGTGCCCAGTTCCTCCTCTCGTGGCGAATTGGTAGCCTTCCAATCTTTGATATCCAGATAGCTGCGGGAGTGTGCTAGGGCAGCAAGATCGAGGCCGAAGCCGTTAAGCATAGAGGCTAGTTCATGAAGCCACTCGTGCTTTATTGCATGCTCTAATATAAGAGGAAGCTCGAGAGGTGCTTTAACATGCGCGTCCATCAAGCGTTGTGCCACCCAGGTCTTATCCTTTCGCCATAAGCTTGCTAAGACAAAATCATAGTGACCATCGACCCTAAATAGAAAGCGTTCGAAAAGATTGTTGATTGTCTCCACTGCCAACTCAGGCCACGGTCGCGGTACGCCGAAAGCTGACACTAAGAATATATCTAGATTTGGTACAACCACTTCTTGGAACAGTCGTTTCGCTTCAACGGTTTCTGAGTATTGGGTCTCTCTGAGGGCAACGATGAAGACGGATGTCAATGTGATAACGGACACAAGCGGATGCCTTACTGCCCATTCAGCACGTTCTCGAACCTCTGGCTTGGCATCGGCATAATCGTCCAGCGTGAATGATGGCCTAAGCTTTGGAATGGTGGAAGCATCAAGCTCGTGTGGATTTAAGGATGCATATGCGCTGATGAAGGAAAGCTGGGTTTCAGTATTTTGCCAGACACCACCAAGCAGTTGTGGAATAATTGCAGGGTCTTCAAGCGCAATTGGTCGAATAGCTTCGTAAACTGCGAGAAATTGTTGTGGAGATATCCTCAGATCTGGTGTATCGAAATGCTGTACAACTTGCAGCCAACTGAACCCTGCGGGAACTTCTTTCCTCAGACTGCTAACGAATATTTGCGGAGAAAATGTAGGAGTTCGACTGATGGCAGTATATAGTAAAGCATCAGAAACTTGTGCCTCATCGAGATTGATATCCCCAGCATGTCGAATATAATTTCTGCATGTATCCTCGTCCGACGTGAACGCTGCTCCAGTTTTTTGTATGTATAATATTAGTCCATTCCCTTCTGTGATTATCGACATTAGGAAGAGCGCCGCGAGAACTTCTGTGGGCGCGGGAATGTCTTGCTCTGGATGGTCGCGAAAACGGTAGCTGATCGCTCTAAACAGTAGAATTTGCGCTTGACGATCGAAATTCGGTGGATGACCTTGGATAAATCTATCGACTATCGTGGCGAGGAAGGATGGTGTGAGATCTTCTTGACCTTGATTCACCTGAGATAGAGCTTCTACGAAGCCTTGATAATTTGCTGATAGGATAGCGTCGGCTGTACAGTTGTGTTAGCCTTCAATGGAAAGGAAAGGAAGGGATGGTGGGACGAGAAATGATTTAAACAACCTTTAGTTTTAAGATCCGGTCTTGATCCGGTTTTGAAAGCAAGTGCTAGAATTGTCTTCTCGAGCGCGTCTAGCTTGAAATGGTCCATAAAGGTTGAGAGGTCAAAATCACGAAAGATGTCTTCATTCCCCGTCTCTATGGACTCCGCAATCTTCCCAGCCTGGTCGACATCATGGGCAACCTTGTGTACTTCATTTACTAAAATCTGATAGTTGCCTGAATTAAGAACAGGTCGATTAATGCCAGGAAATATCTGCGGTGCGTTGCCAACCACAAGTCGGCTGAAGTACTTTGAGAATACTTCCATGCCGTGCTCATCAACTAGCTATAGCAAGCAAGCTTCGTGTTAGATGGAACTCCAAGGTGATAAACAAATAAGAGCACATAGAGCACCTAGATTACATAGATCACATACCTTTCTGAGCTGTTCAGCTTGTTGTTCCCACTTTGTGCGATCTTTATCTTCTTTAATTGTACCGAGTAACAGGTAAACCTGAGCGACGACAATTTTGTTGACTCCGCTGCCACCGATTGGACTGTTTGTAGATGGACTTGCGCCAGCACTGAACGTACTATGATGCGAGCCGTGAGGTGAATGACTAACTCCTGTCACAATTGTTTGCGCCGGTGAAGGTGTGAAAGTCCCCCCTCTTGAATTCACCATCGAAGATAGTTGTATTTTGGCGCAGACCCACTCCCGCAGAGCTACCTCTCAATCTTGTTCAAGATGAAAGGTTGATCTATCTGGGAGGAGTGGACATGGATGAATCGTATTTTGATAATGCGCAACAAGATTATAAGGTTCAAACTTCAAAGGGAAGGAGGTAAAGGGTTTGTTGTTAAAGATTGAATTTGTGAAGGCGATGTGTTCAGTGGGGGCAGTTCGTTCGTTCAACGAGGTCAAGAATTGAAGTTCGTTTTCATCGCCTAACTGGTAAGGCTATTACGGTATTGTAGTATAACCTTGGCATCGAAGAACCGACGACCAAGTGAATGAATCTTGGAATAGCTAGGTAGGTGGGTAGGTATAATGAATGGGAGTGAATGAATATTGACTACTTTCTATTCATTCAATCATAAATTCAGAAGCAGAAGCTCTTCACTTCTAACCTTCACTTCAAATGTACTTATGGGTATATAAATGGGTTTACCTGCCTATTCAGATGATAGGTTGATATTTGTGTGCATCAAACATACAGCTTGAGGGCATCTACGGTGTGAGTTTATGAGACCCCTTCGAGCCTCCGAGATTCTATGGACGAATTCAGATATTTTATCTCCACGTCAGTGATCTCCGGGAGGTCAACGGAGTTTCGTTCAATTCAATTGATGGATGATTGCAATATTTCGTGATGCTATCTCTTGTTCGACATATCATTTCAACCAAAACCATCCACAATAAGTGATTACTTGCTATAGCTAGGTATGCCACAGCTGCGAATTTATCATCATGTCGCACGAATTGGCATTGGGTACATTGAAAAGATATGTAAAAGACCTTAATGAAGCAATCATTGATTCATTGGGTTCAATTCTGAATGAGAAGGTGGGGTTATAATGCAACCCCTGACATCGAGTACTTAGTTAGGTAGTAGGTACGTACCGTTCAATCCATGTTACGACTCTGCTTTTGCCTGCCGCTGCCAGCAACGATATCGTATACTTGTATTGATCACCCCGTGTACTTCGTATGTAAGCATACTCGGTAGACATGTAAGAGAATTCATGATGGACGATGAATCTACGTTCTATTTCCTATACATGTCGATATACCTGTTAATCAACCGAATACGGTACTTGATTGCCATGCAAGGCGGTTGGAGACAAGGCCCAAAAGCGTGTTATAAAAGACTGACAAAGGCAGCAAGGTGATCGACTCTGTCGTTTCTAGTGACCGGCCTACCTCATCCCCATCCTCACTCTCACCCTCTCACGTGTCTCTCCCTCGAATGACCGAATTCTCAGAGTGGAAAAATCCGTGCTCCCTCTCCCTCCATATCCCGCCGCTTGGCATTAGCTCCCCGTCACCAGCTCTTCCGCTGTGCTTATATAATCGCTCGTCCTTGAACACGCCAGGATAAACTAACAGTACTAGGTAAATACGAGGTAAGCAACCAAACTTCTTACCTTCTTACCTTGTTTACCTTGTTACTTTACGAGTACGGTAACAATTGAATTATTCCCTTCAAATCGATATAAAGTGATAATAATCCCACATTCAATAGAAAATTTAGGTAAGGATAAGACGAGATAGGTGGGCATCGTTTTCTACTAGAACTCTGTTTATATAACTTATATCAGTCGAATTACCATAGGCAATATACTACTCACTCGTACCTACCTATCAATTACTTTTATCAAAGTGGTCAAAATTCCAGCCTGCCGCCCTTTCTCCCAATATTAGAGGGAGTATCACCCGAATCACCCCCCACATCACCATGACAACGATCCATGAGCTGACTTGGTTGGTTAAATCAACAAAGAGTCAAAGGGTAGGTAGGTAATTATACGGTCTGTACTTTACTTTCATTAATTAAACTCCGCAATTAACCCAATCCACCTTTCTGCATACCGATCATTTCTGTACGAAGTAGATTGTTAGACAACTTTCCAGCGTACAGCTTTGCTTTTAACTTCATCGATTCTTTTTTCCATCACCTCTCAATATCTCTAATTAACTCTTTGCCCTTCGAAGGGCTGGGTTTGAGAGTCACCTACCAAATAGCGAATTGAGCAACCAACCCCTTTAATACTAGTCAAGATGCCGGGAACGATATCAGATGGACCCTCCGTGACCATGAGCTTCGCAAATAATTTTTGGGGGAAGGATGACGCTGGTGTTGAGCCATTGATACAGCGTATGGTCCATGCGAAACAAACTTGTGATGAATTGAAATCTTTCTATAATGGTATGTTTACCATGATTGCGCGTTGGGGCGTTGCTAACCCGTCGTATAGCGCGTGCCGCCCTCGAGGAGGAATATGCTCGCAAGTTACTCCAATTATCACGAAAACCATTAGGATCTCAAGAGACAGGAACTCTGCGCCATTCACTGGATGTTCTGAAGGGGGAAGTCGAGGCGATGGGAAAGGCTCATCAAACAATTGCTGGGCAAATGAAAACAGAGCTAGAGGAGCCGCTGGCGGCCTTTGCTGGTGCAATGAAGGAGAGAAGGAAGATTGTTCAACATGGCACAGAAAAACTACTAAAGATCAAGGTACAACAGACAAATCAAGTCAACAAGGTAAAGGATTCCAACTTTGAAGGCTGGATAGCTATTAATTAAATGGCAGACTCGAGACAAATATGAACAAGAGTGCCTCAAGATTAAAGGATACCTCGCGCAAGGGCACATGGTAATGGGTCAGGAAGAACGAAAAAACAAAGCAAAGCTCGAGAAAACTCAAGTGAATTTGGCTACATCTAATACCGAGTACGAAAACGCAGTTAAGATACTCGAGGAAACAACAGGTCGTTGGAATAGAGATTGGAAACAGGCTGCAGACAAGTTTCAAGATCTTGAAGAAGAAAGACTCGACTTCATGAAGAGTAGCTTGTGGAGTTTCGCAAATATCGCTTCCACTGTTTGTGTAAGCGATGATGCCTCTTGTGAGAAGGTTCGCCTGGCGCTTGAAGATTGCGAGGTAGAGAAAGACATCATGTCTTTTATAAACGAGTGCGGGACTGGGCAGGAAATTCCGGATCCGCCAAAATACATTAATTTCTGTCGCGGTGATGCCGATTCACAATCTGAGGCTTCTGAAGACGACGCTTACTCAGTAGCACAATTTCAACGGACCATAAATCCAGCGTATAGAAGTTCTTCGCCACAGCCATCTACCTACGAATCTCACCATGACCCTCAATCGGCTCTTGCTAAGGAGTTAGCTCATGAGGTTGAAACACCGAAGAGCCGAGAGGCAACCGTCACTCCTCAGAAGCTTGCACCATCAAGTTCGACCCCGGACAGATCGCGACATGCCCAAGTAGAGGATTACGAACCAGAGCCACCTATACAAGCCCCACCTGCTCAGTTGGAGTATCAACAACCAGCTCGTCCCAGAGCCCAATCTCAGGCTAGTTATTCCCAACCGGGTCGAGCTCGCCCCCAGTCTCAAACAGATTATCAACAACCTGGGAGGCAAAGGCAGCAACCTCCACAAGATTATCAGCAAGCAGAAAGACAAAGGCAGCAAGCGCACATCAATCAACAACAGGCAGAAAGGCAAAGGAAGCAATCCGTTGATTATCAACAAATTGACAGACAACAACAAAGCGAAAGACAGAAGCAAGCACAAGCACAAGCACAAGCACAAGCCCAGGCTAATTATCGTCAACAAGAACGCCCAAAGCAAGCTCAGCTTGAGTATAAACCTCAGATTCTGCAACAGCCTCAAGTGGATTATCAACGCCCCGATAGCTCCAGGTTACCGAAGATGGACTGGTCGAAGCCAATACAAATGCCTTACGAGCAACAACAAGGTCAATTGGTTCCAAAACAGGGACAAATTGCTCAAGTACCCCACAATCCTCATCCTACGGATGGCATGACAATGTTGTGTCGAACAGGACCCTCATCAGCACCTTCAGATATGAGCTCCGCCGCGAATAGCCCAGTACGACCATCCAGTCGCGATTCCCAAAGCGATTATTCGAATCCTACATCATTCTCAAGCCAAGAACCTCCAAGTGGAAAAGCTTCACCAGTAAAACAAAGCGCGCCGATCGTTGAGAAGCCGATCCAGAAGAGAAAGAGTGGAATCTTCCATAGCCCATTTCGAAGAAAGAGCACCAAGGGTGGGGAAGAAGTTGCTGTTGCCAGACCAGCTCCATCAAATCGCAATACATGGTCCGGTCGAAATACCAGTGTTCAGAGTACTCCAGCTGGGAGACCAAATTCGAGAATGATACAGCCAGCGCCACAAACTATGATGCTGACTGACCGACCCAGCAATAGCCCAGAGCCCGTTGATCCAAGGGCCAACTTTCAATTGAACATCGGAAACAACGTTTTTGATGTTGCAGCGCCTGAGAAAAAGAACAAGCTTGCTCAAAGCACCCCTGCAAGCCAAGCAGCAGAAGAATCTGATCCCATAGCTCAAGCTCTTGCTGACCTCAAAGTTGTTACTAAAGCTTCATCTACTAGGGTGTCTGCAGATAAATATCACGGAGTGGCTACTCCCGCCCCGGATGCGGCGCCTACATCCAGACCTATCGGATCTCAAATGGTCAATGGGGCTTTGATGGCTGGTATGCGTGGCACACCCCCACCATCTTACGATCCAACTCCTGTTGAGAGACTTGGCCTTCCATCCCCCGCCTTCACTTCAAAGTCGATGCAGCAAACTCGTCAAAAGTACGTCGACCAAACAGCGAACATGTTTAGTCCTCCCCAACCAAGACCAGATTCACAGCAAGCCGGGTATGGCTCACGTCCCGGAACAAGGGGGTCAGATATGCCTCGTACTACATCACCAGCGCCCGCTAGGAGTATTTCCCCTCGACCTGGAACACAGGCTGAAATGAGACAAGCTGCCTCTCCCAAATACGCTGGAAGCACTCACTCTCGTACCGGATCCGCTCCTCAGCAAAAGCGGGGCTCTGATACTTATTATCAACGCAATTCCCCCAGCATTTCTGCTCGTGGCGTCTCGCCAGCCCCATATGCACAACAAGAAAGGCCCAGCAGTAGCCACGTCAAAGCTCCCTTTCAGCAACAAGAGAGACCTAGCAGCAGTCATGTCAAGGCCCCATTCGCACAACAGGATAGACCTTCCAGTAGCCATTCAATGGGTATGGTAAATAACAGCATGGCAATACAATTAGCTTCGGGTCACGATGACGGTTACGGCTCTCAGGGGAGAAGCGGCAGTAGAGCTAGTGCCGGTTCAAGAGCCATGAGCCATTATGGAAGTGGAAGTGACCAGCAATTGGCAGCCCGAAGCAGAAGTAAAAGCGTTGCGGATGTCCGCCAATTTAACAGTCAGGGCCGCCCCATTCTACATTTCGGTAATTTCCCCTGGCCTTGATCATTTGAGTAATACTAACAATCTATCAGCTCGCGCACTCTATATGTATCAAGCAGCTATCCCCGAAGAACTTAGTTTTGCAAAGGGTGATATTCTTGCCGTTATGACGCACCAAGATGACGGGTGGTGGGAGGCAGAAGTAGCTGGAAAGAATGGCCGACCGGGTTTGGTACCAAGCAATTATCTTCAAAACTGTTGAGCTCATTAACAGATTCGAGAAGATCGGAGTAGTAATGATTGGACACGAGGCTTGGGTATGATATGAGAATTTGTGACTATGATAGTTCATGAAATGATGATGCAATGTACGCAGTTGGACGATGGATGATGGACTACACTTTTTATTTCTCACTTTCTTTCTAAATTTTTTGGATTCATACATTACGTGTTATATTCTTTTGACTTCTAGCGAGGGGATGGAGAGGAGAAGGGGGTTAGGTTTTTTTCAGCCAGCGAGAGCGTTATGAGGATGGGCGGATTTGTGTTATACCTTTTTGATGAATGAGCTTATTAGGTTCTTTTGATGTTATTGTTTGCTGTTTACAAATTAGAGGGGCCACAAGGAGAGCAATATTGGAGACGGAAGATTGAAGAACATAGGCATGCAAGCACATAGTCTGATATAAATATTATTTTTGATAGCGGGGAACACTTAACACATAATATTTCTCTTTGTCAGGTTTGTATTGTGATTTTGAAGTTGAAACATTCCTCAAGCATATCAAGCATGCCGAAATGGCTCTAGCTATCGTAGGTACTGTGATGACTTGTCCATAGAAAATAATGAGCGCCGTCCTGATTCAACACTAGACCTATGCGTACAAGCCTGGTGGCATAATCGAACGCTACACTACTATCGTGATCGAGGTACTCTTGTAGATTGACTGCGGTTTGCAAATCAATGTTTTCACGCAGCACCACTTGCAAAATCAACGACCTGGTGACGATACTGCGAGTGTGTAAGATTGCATTTTGAGATACTACATCTTCCCATGCAGCGGAAAACCGGCCGATATCAACATCAGCTGATAGACGAAAGGCTTGTTGCAGAGTGTTTGGTTTGTGCTTACATGTGGTTAGGACAATCAGATTAGACCCTTTCGAAGTGGGCTTACTGGGTAAATGTCCTCGATGCTATTAAGATTAAGATCCTACTCTCGATCGACTAGCTCTGGCATGTCAGTAATAGCCTTTTGAGAGTTTTACGGAGCCTCAGGAATGCTTTCGATGGCTGTGGTTAAAGTTAAGTTAGTAAGGAGGAGATATCGATAATCGAATATTTGCGCAACCCTGAGCTGAAGGTTTATTCTTTGAGCCGCAGCGAGTATTTTGATGGTAGAAATCGAATCTTCGCCACGATGATAGAAATTATCATTAACTACTGTACTCTCCTCACTCGTATCGAGAAATGCTTCCTAGATTATGCGACGTTTACGTGTACTTTTTCGTTGGTGGAGGGAGGTGGAAGGTTCTCGGAAATCTCATCTAGCGAGATACCTAGTTGCTGAGAGGTGAGGGTGGCGGGAAGATGGCGTAGAGACTTGCGGTCTAGTTTTTCTGAGGAAGGTACAGGTTTGGAGTCCAGAAAGGTATAATATTTTGGAATCGTTGCTGTTGGTAGGCAAGGAGATGGATAGTCGCCAAGCCGTGTACTTTCCGAGTTATGATGTTCTTTTCCCGGTTCTTTCTGATTTGCAAGAAAGCCACCAAACTTGGATTTTTCACCAAGATCGCTAGAGGGTAGGATCTCAATTATAACATTGATGAGGAAGGGTCCAGGAATAGCTTCTCGCATGTATGATTCTATCTCTCCAAGTTTGAAGCGTTGATGTACACGGAACAAACACTTGGGTCGTCGATCACGAGTTCACTCGTCATACAGATAGGGCGAAGTCTTTCGTGATTCCTTGGATCTACAATCCTGCATCTATAGTTGCATGAGTGACTTTAGTTGTCGGATAGTACTTGGATCTGTGTTTGGCATTGATCTAGTGTTGATCGCTGAGCGCGGACTACTTTTTGAGGGCCATAGCCATTTATCGGCGTCGCGCTATGTGCCCAGGTTTCAATATCGAGTTCCTTGAGAGAGTCGCCGCTGAGCAGCAGAGTTTTGAATGTCGGCAGAATATCCGGATTCACTAGTTTGGCTACCGTTGATGTGAGGTAGGCAAACGTCACGCCCATTCGGATCATGGATCCCGTTACATCGTTGAAAAGTTCATCTTCTGACGGTATGCAGCGGCAAGGTCCAGTAGTCGAGCCAGTAAGTTATGTCTGAAATGCTTAAATCAAATGTGTAGAAAAAAAATTGATCGTATGATTTGCTCAGAAATTTCGATGTATACAGTTAAGTGGTCATGCTGATATTGTTAGCATATTAGGCTTGGAGCTGTATATGGTATTGATCGACATACTTCTTGATCCCTGTTATGAAGTTATTCTCATTTTCATCTGGCACTATTGACAGGCAAGTGTCAAATAATGAAGATAAGGCAGCTACTTTTCTAATCGATTGTAAAACGTCAGTGAGAGGCAGAAATTGGCTAGGGTCTTCCTCTTGAAGTATCTCAAGATTTTCAATGATAGGCTGCGAGCTATTGACTTTGCTGCGATAGATTGCAGCACAATTCTCCTCGGTTATGAAGCCTGCGCTAATCATTCTAATAGTTTTGGGTTAAGGTGCCGACTTGCTGGACGTTTTCACTTCGGATGTATATCTGAGAGAAATGGGTAGACAAACCAGGGATCCTGTTCGATGGGAAGTTGAATTTTTCACAGGAAGAAAAGAGATTGGAATATCCTTCACACCACCGCTCGAAATCCCTGGACCGGGACCAGCGATGGCAAATGCCATGCGTTTATACAATGGTGAGTCCTGCACTGCGTAGGCACCGAGCAACATGACAACTGAGATAGCGTAACTCAGATAGCAAAAGCCTATAAGGGCGGTTGATATCTGCAAGATAATCATAGTGGCAGTATTTCAACAGAATATGAGGTATTTTAGGTAGTATAGGTTCGGCTCTGAGATACGTATATTATGTGGATATTACCAACATAACGGAACACTGGCTTGTATAAAATGTCTACATTTCGAGCTTCCTGAATAGGCGAGATTGTTGAATATCAGGGCAGGGTATGAGATAAGAGAGTTCAATCAATTATTCTTATATCTTGAGACACAAGATCAGTAGTGATATTTCACCCAATATTATATTATCAGGGAAAACATTTCGACCTCATCTGTCTGAGTCCTCTGCTTATGATTCGTTCTTCAGCAATCCGAACTCAATTTGCAACATCTAAATCCTTGAATAAAAATGAGCAACCGAAAGAGAGCAGGCTGAAGAGTACACAAACACACCTGTAATTGACTCAGCACCAATTACAACGGACGAATCAACTGAAAAGAACCTAAACCCTTACATTTCCACGACCCCGAGAACCTCCAGATTCCAGAAATTGAGACTGGACGAGAAGATTTACAAATAATCTACCCAAGTGGCCTGGAGTTCGGTGTTATATCGATATCTTTATGTCCATGTGTGTTTTTTGTTGGTCTTGTAAGTTATGGTGACCCACGTTCCTTCCAACTCGCATGCCGACGTGGGATTTCAAAGAATGCTACCATTCTCACTACTGCAATACCACGAATCACAGACGAATTCCACTCGGTAGCTGATGTTGGCTGGTACGATGCTGCATTGTGAGTTTTTCGTGCGTTTTCATGATGAAGACATATTTACTTAAACACTACAGTCGACTGACATCGTGCATATCTCAATTATCCCAAGGCAAACTCTTCACCCAGTACAATGTAAAATGGGTATTCCTTATCAACATAGTGATATTCGAGATTGGAATTCTCATTTCCGGAGTGGCCCCAAGTTCTGTGGTTTTTATCATTGGGCGGGCAATAACAACTCTCGGCTTCTCTGGAACTAACCAAGGTTGTGTAATGTATAAAGGCTAGCAACATATCCATCCTATTGAACTTTCAAGGCTGATCATGAGGTTTTTAGTATTATTGCCATGTCAAGACCACTGAAGCAGCGGCCAACTTACATCGGGCTCATCAGTGCAAGCGAGTTCTTTGCGACTGCTGTCGCTTCTTTACTCGGCGGAGCACTCACTTCCAATTTATCATGGAGATGGTGTTTCTATATCAATATCCTTGTTTCTGCTGCTCCGGCAGCAATTCTATTGTTCTTCTTGAAGCTGCCAACTCAAGTAGCCACACGCCACATTAGCCAGAGAGAAAAGCTTCGCGAGCTTGACTCTCTAGGATTCACTTCCTTCGCACCTGCAGTGCTTTGCTTGCTGTTGGCTCTGCAGTGGGGCGGTTCTGCTTATGCTTGGAGTAATGAGCGCATCGTTGCGCTTTTCATTCTATCGCCCATTCTTTTCGGGATGTTTTGTTTTATTCAATCGAGAAAGCAAGAAAAGGCCATGCTGGTCCCATACATTATTATGAAAGGCACCATTGCAGTAGCATCAATATACAGTCTCTCCCTTTCAGCCTCTCGTGCTATCGCCGAGTACTATGTAAGTCAGAATGACTATTCATGACAATTAAAGACTAAGTCGCTCGCTAGCTTCCAATATGATTCCAGACAGTTCGAGACGCTTCACCACTGCAATCGGGGGTCAACACGTTACCTCTTGTAATATCGGTGCTTATCTTCGCGGTCCTCTCTGGTCTAATCACATCTTACACAGGATCCTATAAGCTGATTATGGTTCCCGCCAGTCTGTGCGTGGTTACAGGAGTGGCGTTAATGACAACTCTCGGTATGTATTCGTCCATTCATTCATAAATGTCTGCTATTATCGCTAACTTTGTAGCAGTCGAGTCAAACGAATAGCTTTGCATTCGAATCTTCAAACTTCAAGAGCCGCGCCAAAATTCGATCCTGATCTCCCTTCTATATCCATATTCGAAAAGAAGTACGGAGCATTTACGAGAGATCAACACTAGAATGCCTGAGGTGAGGTTTGGTTTTTCATATCCATATCTACACGACCCTGACACGAAGAACGTAGTTTGGTGAAACTATCGGAGGGGATGATGAAGAAGTTGAACACCATGATTTCAAATCGATCAATGATGACAGATGTATATCATGGTGCGATGGAGAAGATAAGAAAGGTAGCATAATCATAAATTCAGAAGGAGAATACTGCAAACGCTACTCGACAAAAGAGCCCAAAGAAGATTTTATTCTCTACAAAGGGCAAGCGGTACTTGTGATGGACACATATTTCAAATTGACAACCGCAAGGGCTAGCTAAGACAAGGTTTGATAAACATCTAGAGCTGCCTTCCAATTCAACATCGGTTTCGTTGCGCAACCACTTTCGTTACCGATCATACCAAAAGCTTAGTTGCAATCTACTTTCTCCTTTGCCTCCTCCTCTTTTCCTGAATCGCTGGTTTTCATAAGATATTTACTCAATGCGTTCCTCGAATCTTCGAACCTAACGGTTCTCTCAAAGATAGCTCGTCTATTACACAAATACAAACAAGGCTTCAATACAGATTCCTCGTCTAATTTCATGTGTAACTGCAAACCGACAGTCTCAGTAAATCTTCCATATACCTAGCTTTTCCTATTAAAGATATTCAAAACTATATACTCCAAAATATAGATCCATATTAAACACTTCAAAAACCATCGCTAAATAATCCCTTTAGATATTTATATCTTTTAGAATATTGTTCCTAATCGCTCCGCTTTGTTCATCAGCTATAATTTTATTTCAAAAGAAAAAAGGATTAGATTCTAATAATGAATCAATACATAGTCATTTGCTATATGAGCTGCGCTAGCTAGCCCATAGGAACGCAGATTGTAGAGCTCATCTCCAATACGTACAAGTACTTGAAGCCTATCCTAGGGACTCTCTCACTTCTCAATTGATAAAGTTTGACCAGAGTAAGACAGTCGACTACCCCGTAGCCTTGCGCAAACATGAATAAGAATCTATGTAGTGACACCCGAGGGGGAGAAATATAGCACTAGCCACCCACCCATCACATGAGAAGAATCTGTCATGAATATGTTCTGCTCTACCAACATGGAAAACTTTCGTAACTCCACTCAGACTTACTCACATTTAAATTCACACAACTCACAAAAAACTGGCCATATAATTTATTTATTGATATTATTCATCTTAACTGTTTTCTGCTCATTTATATGCATGACCAACCACCCATCCCCATACGAGAAGACGTAAAGCCCACCGAATCTCTGTCCGCCATGAGCAGTAGAGTGAAGGGAGCAGTTCTTACCAAGGTACCACCCACCACCCAGCTCTGTAGCCAGCCATGAAACCATATTGCAGCAGGCGCTCAGGGTATTAAAAGAGATCTTTTACAAGACATACTGTGATGTATGCAAACAACCAATCAATCCATAAAAACAAGGTATCCCATGTGAAGACTCAGGTTAACAGGTATAAAAATCATACTGATTATATGATATGATATGATAAGCCTGCCACCCCTTTCACAAATCAACCAACGTACCAAATATCACTCGCTGCGTGTCATGCCATGCTTTTTTTCGCTTTCCAATCCATCGATTAGATTGAGAGATAGATGAGACACCCATTAGCGTGAAAGCCATCATGCCATGATGTCTATATCAAAATCTTCAGTGTTCCTTCCATCCTATATTGCCCCTAACCATCATAACTCTTCTTCATCGACATCCTTCATTGCTGGTTCTGGGAGGGGAGTCTGTGCAGCTTCGGCCGCTGCTACAATGTCAAGATTGCTCGAAAATCCTGCTAGTCGTTTATCTAGAGACTCATCACCGAGGAGACTAGCTCTGTGTTTCTTCATAGGACTACCAACAAAGTTGTCGTCTGTGAGACTCTTTCCGAACACATTGTTTGGTAAAGTGAGACTATTGTTGTCTCCATCCGTAGCGGGAGTAGCGTTGCCAGATGTATTGCTGGCCAAGTTAGGTGATCTGCCCGAGTTGTTATTCAAATTCCCAGCGGAATATTGGCGTTTTAACTTCAAACAAGATTAGCATACTTTCTTACAAGTACAATGGGATTACCATACCTTGATTCGTCCAACCCCGTCTGCTAATTCTCCCTGAAACTTTGCATCTTCGGTACTCAAAGTCTTATTTGGATCGTCCTTATCATCCACTTCTTCCATCTTTACTCCGTTATCGTCATCATCTTCATCGTCGCTGTCCTCCATCATGCCGACATTTCCATTACTCTTCTTTTTAGATTTGCTGCGCTTTGCGGAGGTGTCGTTATCTCTAAAGGCGGAAAACCCAACGGTTCCAGTATTACTCAATTTGCCAATATTTCCGAAGTCTAACTGTGTTGACCTTCGTTTCGCGGCACTGCTGTTTATCTTTTCCTGCTTTGAGTTTGGTAGAATGCCCATCTTTTGCAATTGACCTGTGGTGACATGTTAGAGAGTGGTAATGTGATAGAAAACAGAAATAAAGCTTACGTTGACCTCGATAGAAGAATGTAAAGACCGCGAAAGGCTTATCGGGCCCATCTATTCCGGTGACAGTTTGTGTGCTAATAGATTTTGGGTCCAATGTCTTGGGCTTTGCAAAACTTGTGGTATGATCAACATCTCCCTCTCCTCCTTCTCCATTGCCTTTCTCTCCTTCTTCATCATCATCATGAGCATCAAATTGTGGGGAGTATTCGCCGCGTTTGATTTCTCCAGATGCGAGTACCCGAAACATAGCAACCTTGATTTGTCCTGCAGCTTCCGGTAGAGCATCATCGTCGTCCGAGTCTGAGCTGAAACTTTCGTCATCTGAAACGGTCTCGACCGGCGATTGGTCATCTGCTCCGTATCGTAGAACCTCTCGTGCTGTGGATCTCTTTCTTGGTGTCATCATGTCTGCGAGTTCATCATCACTGCCAATTTCCTCCTTTCTGCGCCTACGACGCTTCTCGAACTTTTGTCGACGCTTTTCGATTCTTGCAGCGGCATCTTGTCCGTCAAGATCAAGTCCGTTCAACCATCGCTCTAGTCCAACCTCGCGGAACAAAAACTCTCGCTCAGCCAGTCCTCCTCCTTCAGAGTCTGGAACCTGAACCCATCGAGAATTTACCCATGTCTCTTCGCTTGGTCGTAAAAGAGTGGCCACTTCTTCCTTTGGTCTGCCATCAAAATAGATATATGCAGCGATTGTTTCATTTTCTGACTTGGTGATTGGTATGTAGGGACCGACTTGACCAGTGAAATTTGTCTTCTCGCCAAAGCCAGGCAAGCCAGTGACGGTTTGAGGCTGAGGATAAGGGTTCGCGGGTGTTGCTTTCGGTGTGCTGTAAGGAATGGGAAGACCTGGAGTTAACAATGTAATTGAGATAGCAAACTTTGCGGCTTCAGGTTTATTGGTGGTCGAATCGCGGGGAATTTTGGGTTGAGGGACGGGGATGTATGTGTTAATACGACTGAATCTTGATTGTCGAGTTACTCCATATTCAGGGAGCGGTGATCCTTCAGCGTGGACACTGACAGCAATACCTTTGAAGCAAGGCATTTTACCTCACCGATACAATATGGCAGACGAAGCTGCACAGCCTGATATGTATAACTTATAAGTATTGTAATTTGTAATGGTATTGGTATTGGTATTTGTGTTGAACGTGGGGGATGGATTAAAGTTGAAGAGGCCGAGCTTTTGGAAAGCTCCGTCCGATTGTAGGTGATAATAAGGATGGGATGAGGAGGCTGAAGGTCTGGAAATGGAAATGGATGGTTGCCTCTTTAGCGTGCGTACCTTGTTACTGAAAGCCTTGTGCGTTCGCTGCGTTTTGAATGTTCTGGGTGGAATTGGGGAGTACAAGCAAGCCAAAGCCAATGGTTGTAGTATTTGTATTTGTATTTGGAGTTGGAGTTGGACTATCGTAGAAACTCCTCGACTTTTCCTCGAGTTACAACTTGGTGCGATTGTATCTCTTTGAAGAGTGAGTTTGAGTGAGGATGAGTATGGTCGAATGGTAGGTAAGTTGAATTTCATGTGCTACCAATACTTAGTTAGGCAAAAGAGATTCCACTCCAGAAAACAATGAATTTCTCAAGTTTCGCTAGGCTGAAGAACAACTGCACAGTGCAGACCAACAACAAGTCAAAAGTATCTATCGAAGAAAAAGAAGAGGGGCATAAATATGACTTTTACCAACAATACCATGTAAAATCAATAAGTCACAAGTGGTCATCACGAAAGTATTGATGTGTTGGAGGGAAGACAATACTACTAGGTAATAAATCACACCGCTTCATCATTTTGGACATGGAAAGAATCTTCAAACGGAATATTGTTTCTCAAAAGGTGATCGGTGGTCTGGCTTGTGGTCACAGTGAATCACTTCAGTTCAATTCAAATCCCGTGAACATTCATTTGGATGCGAGTATCCCGAGGTTCTTTCAGACAAAACTTGAGCCAAAGATTTATTATTGCTATATATAAAATAGAAAATATTGAAAGATTCAATGAGAAATCCTGAAATGACCATGTTATCACACCCTGGTGATTGATTCAATATCACAAACGAATCGTCCATATTTACTATGACACCGCCTCAGTATGCCATGGCTTGCTGGTTGGAGCTCTAAACATATGCTGTGATGAGCGGCAATCTGAATTATGCTCAATGTTGAAAATTCCTAAAAGTCTTGATAATTGTTAGCTGAATCCCTGTGAAGATTTCTGCAACGATAATGATGAAGGGCATTTGATTGATAGAGTCAGACTGTTGAGCTTGATATATTGATTGAATCGACATGGTTATTCAGAAGGCCGTTCTTAATGGAAGGTTTTGTCATCATACAAAAAATGCTGGGAAGTGTGCGCATGCGGTAAAGCAAAAGGAAACCATAAACATACCATGAGGATTAGACTAGACGCTGTCGAGAGCGGCTGTTGTAAGTAATTAGATCAGTTCAAAAAGATAGAACGTCAACATTGAATCGAAGTCAAATCCCTATCCATATCCATATCAATCAGAGAATGCTCAAGACTTTGTATGATTGAAGAAGATTATGCAGGTAAGGTCGTTGAATGGAAAAGAAAAAGCATTGAATGGATTTAAAGGGAAGGGAAGGAATAAATTTTCGAGCTATTTGGCGACGTGACTAAGCTATATTAGGTAAAGCGTATGACAGCCCAATTGTGGTGTCCACTCTACTGAAGTGTCTGGTATTCAAAATATCCATAGAAACCCCTCTATAATTTCCCCTCCAAAACAAGCAAACCAACATCACAAAATATCCTTTCTAAATAACTTATTTTAAGAAAGCCTCATAAACTTAGAGCAAGATGGCCGGTACGTTAATTACTTCACATTCCGAGTATCTCACAGATAGTGCCTATACGTTCAAATTCTACTTGATGCTATCCATTCGTTAATTTATCTACCTATTCATGATTCGAGGCTAACTCCTATTTTATAGACTTCGAAAGTGTCGCAAGTAAGTTTATGACATATTCCATCGCCGATGAACCACGGCAGCTAGCATCAAATCGTCCCGAAATCTGTGTGCGATGATGCACGGCTGTTCTAAACTTCTAGCAGCGGCATGCTGACAAGGCCAACCATTAATAGAGCAATTCACCGAATACTACTACAACCAGTTCGATGCGGACAGAAAGCAGTTGGCTCCTCTTTACGTCAGTGCCAACATTGCCCCGGAAAGATTTCTTGCTAATAAGCTTTCAGCGTGACAACTCCATGTTGACTTTTGAGTCCGCTTCTGTCCTTGGAGCCGGTGCCATCGTAGAAAAACTTGGAGTATGTTTCACTCCCTTCTTATGCACATCAATACTAAAATAGCCTGGTACAGTCTCTTCCTTTCGAGAAGGTCAAGCACGCAGTCTCAACTCTCGATGCGCAACCATCCGGAGAACACGGTGGAATTTTGATTTTGATCACAGGAGCCTTGTTGGTAAGTCGAAAATTTGATGAGTTGCGCGCAAATAGAAGTCGC
The DNA here is from genome assembly GCF_014898295.1 of Botrytis byssoidea. Taxonomy (NCBI): domain Eukaryota; kingdom Fungi; phylum Ascomycota; class Leotiomycetes; order Helotiales; family Sclerotiniaceae; genus Botrytis; species Botrytis byssoidea. Next base: position 1,465,217 of record NW_024065845.1, read on the forward strand.
TGTGGCATGATTCGTATCAGACGCTGACAAGAATCTTTTCAGGTCGATGAGGAGCAAAGACCTATGAACTACAGCCAAGCTTTCCAACTTATGCCAGATGGAGCTGGAAGTTATTTCATTTTCAACGATGTTTTCAAGTTGGTTTTCGGATAAATTATTAGCTGGGAATGTTGGGTAAATAGGAGGTTAGTGGTTGATGAGAGGAAATGTTGGTCCATTTTGCAAAACTTTATACCAGGCCTTCTATCGAGAAGCAAGGAGAGGCAACGAAGTTATCAAATATAAAAAGACATAAAAAGGCACAAGTTCGATGATCCTCATATTTCCCCTCCATAACGTATGCATCTGCCGATCAAAATATATGTGGAGAGATAGATATCGTAACCCTTCCCCCCCAATAGTGTTGCACGAGCTTCAATGTTACCTGAGTGCGATGAGGTAGAAAACCTCGAAGATAGTGTATGAATTCGCCATATCTTCGTAATCATTTCTTTAGGCAGCTCTATTAAAGGTTCACATTTTCCTTTTGTTCATTTTCCTGTCCAAAGAATATCTCAATGGGACTCAGCCTCATTCAATCATTTCAGCCTTTGTGTTTCTTCTTAAGGACTAGCGCCATACACAGCTTCTCGAACTCACAGAACACGAAACAAGTACTCCGTAAACTCGTAGGAATCAATTTATCTTCAAATTTGAGACTCATACAACTCTTTAAACCGGTTCCCCATCAAAGCTCAAGCGAATTAACTCCGAAATTCTCTTACGAGTCTATTGTATCTTGAAACGATTTATGTGTTCGCAAAGAAACGAAAACAAACATTGAAGAACTCACGAACTATTGTACGGCTCTCCACATCAACTTGAACTTCACCCATACATACCCATACATCGACCCATTCAAATATTCATCAACCAAACCTCGAATAAAGCAATCATGACTATCGCAGAGGAGTTCGCAACGCGCAATTTCAGTATGGATTCCTTTCCTAGAGCTTGTATGACTTTAACTAACCGCGCTTCTAGGTATTTATGGTCAATGGTAAGAACATGCGACTCTTCCGAGCTCTCCATCAATCCCACTCAAGCCATTATATCATGAAGCATTATCGAATATGCATGTCAAATGTTGACGCAGCATATACGCTTCTTCCTCGGATGTGCTGGAAGTTGAATGATGAACTGTTGAGGATTGTGGAACAAAATTTTGAATTAGGTCTGACAGAATGATACAGGACCGGAGTTGTATGCATACTTCTATGCTTTGCCCTAGGGATTGCGAACCTTTTCCACATTAGCTTGCTTATCATCTTTAGCGCGCTATGCCTGTGAGTTTCAATCTCTCTATTTACTCCATGTGTAAAAACTAACAACTTCATTCTAGTGTGAGCTCTTTCCTCATCATCTTCATTGAGATTCCATTGCTTCTTCGAATTTGCCCCACATCCTCGACCTTCGACACCTTCATGCGCCGATTCACAACCAATTATATGCGCGCTGCTATCTACATGGGAATGGCTATTGTTCAATGGCTCAGCATCATCATTGCAGCATCAAGTCTCATCGCTGCGGCTGCCCTTCTCACCATTGCAGCTGGTTTCTACGCATTGGCTGGTCTTAAGGGACAAGGATTTGTGGGAAGCAAAACACTTGGTGGTCAAGGTGTCGCGCAAATGATCCTATAAACTCGGAACATCGGTAAAGAAAAGAAGTGAATGGGAACAAGTGGTTCAAGTTTGAGCGGGAGGGTGAGGCTTGGTTGATGGACACGGGGGTGAAGCGCAACTCTGAGGTTGATTTACGAAACAGAAAATGGGAGAGCATGTGGGTTTGGTGCAAGGCGTCAAGGTTATGGCAGCGCATTGAGTATGGCTGTTTGTTTTCATGTTTGATTTTTTCAGCCCAGAAAAACCGGGAGTTTCTTGAGGCTTCAGATTCCCCCCTCTTGCGGGTGTACTTTTATACCTTCCATTTCTGATTTTCAAGACCAAAGCATCTCAGTGTATCTGGAATGCATCCTGTTCGTATATGCTTTTTTTTTTCTTCGTGGGGAGTTAGTCAGGAGATAATTAGGTATGGAATTCAATGGAATATGAGTCATGAAGCCTTTCTATGGAATTTTATTGAATGTTTAGTATAGTGACATGACTTGAGCTTGTGGGCGAATGTAAAATCGGTATTACGAGATGCTGGGTATGTTTTCCGCAGCAACGTGACAAGATTGAAGCTTTGTGTCATAATTACGGGATGTCATAATCAGGTATAGATCACGAGCTATTGTGAGGATCTGAATGACTTATGTCAGATGGAGCTGATATGCTTGTGATGCGTATGTCTGGCATTTGGGTGATGTGATGTTAACTGAATATGAGAGCTCAGAAGGGAGTTTTGGAGATGGGAATGTAAGAAAGATAATGAAGTGAAGGTACGGGGATAGAACTTCTGGAGGTTCGAAATGAAGGGTGTGTGTGTGGCTTATTAGAAGCTCCAAGGCCCCCGGTGAGCCGGTCGTATCGTGCTTGTAGTAACCCCTCTTCTTCGGAACAATAGTTCTTCCATTATTTTCATCACCCATCCAATCATATCATGAGATACAAGCCATACGCCATTTAAATCGGTTTGTCAATATGAATACAAATGGAAAGTTGACGATTGGCTATGGCTTAGTGGGGTGTTGAAATCAGTAGATACTGGCTGACTGGATAGAGTTGTGTTTGTGTCTCACCAAAACCCCACCTATGATATACTCCCGTGTCTGGACTTTGGTTTGAAGCATCGGTGAAGTGGTAAAGTAAAGTACAACGAGGTATTTGAGATAAGGATACATATGTAGACTTTGGAAGAGAATCATATATGTGTGTATAATAAGTCCGTATGAATAATATATTGAAGTGAAGTGTGCTTTGAAAACCTACAATCAGAGAAATTACACTTTTCTTGATCCCTTATCCTCTCACTAGTAACGATGACGATTTCTTAGACGTATTGCTTGGGGTAACATATCCTCCCAGAATCCTTGCTTAGCGTTCAAGCCGGACAATATCAAAGAACGCAAATAAACCAACTTCGTGTCGACTTGTAAATCTTGATACTTGACACCCCTCAATTCAAACAGATCAGCTTCGATGATTGAACTTTAACTTTTGAATGTCTTCGATTATTAGCACTTTGGTAGGTTTCCCCCATTGTCAACTACCCCTATCGAGTCGTTTATTCGCAGATTGTACAAAAAGCGTCGAAGCCGTCACGTCTACTGCTACTGTCTCATCTCAGTTTTAAGTCTACGGCGACGAGTTCGAGTTTCAATTGGCAACAGCTGATTGTGCTGTACAACATGCCACTTGGATCTCTCAATACTCCGCAAGGAGAGTCTACTTATTTGCTTGCAGAGCGTATCACAATCTACAATTCGCTTGATGAATTGACATTGCTTATTTAATATCTCGTTTTAATCCAGTTGACTATCACTCTTTTGGATAGCACACAACAAGTCCTAACATAAACAAGGAATCTAGGCCGTTACATTTCCCATCGATTTTCACAACCTCTATACATTTAACAAACATGTCGACGGCGACCCCACAAGTACCTCCCAGACCTAATAAGTCCCAGGAGCAGGGAAACACCTCTTCTGGTGCTCCCTCTCTTGGTAGCAACATACCACAAATCCCCCCAAGACCTGCCAATAGACGTGCCGATCGCTCCGTCTCCCCTGCTCGTGAGAGCTTCGCGCGATCTCCTCTCAATGATATGCCTATGCAACAAAACCATGGAAAGTCCTCCTTGTACGCCATGAACAGTGCCAATAGCTCAACAACAGAGCTCGAGGTCCCGCACCGTCCATCGAGTGTAGCCCTGCCTTCCATCGGCCAAGAGGGTAATGAATACGCGGAGGTTTTTGGAGCCTCGGAGGATCTCAGTTCATCGCCAACTCAAACAAGGAATGTTGCAAACGATTTGAAGCTTCACGCTCCTAAGCCTTCTCATCCCGAGTCCAGTGCCAAGCAGAGGGTATCTGCGGTCACTCGTACCGATTCTGGTCAAGCTGCTGCATATGGCATAGGCAAAGCTGGATATGATAAAGATCCTAGTTCTCGATCGTTGAAGAACAAATCGAGCTTTGCGAGCAACGCTTCCGCCGTCGAGCGTCCCCCATCGAGTACCGGTCATGAGGATGAGCATGGCATTCCTGAGATTGGTCAACAAGTTCCAATGTATCCAAATGCAGGGGACGTTCAAGCACCATCTCCATCCCCATACTCAACTCCTTACACCCCTGGTATTGGCTTCCACAACGACGGATCAAAGCGTCATCATGAGCGTAAAATAAGTGGCCGTGGAGCAGACATTCCACCAGGAAGTTATGGTCTTCACGGACATGGTATCATTCCACACGATCGCTTTGAAAAGGCTTACTATGAAAAGCACCCCGAGGTAAGTTAACAAGTGAATTCGGTCTGATTGCATGGAGTCTAGTTGTATGGACAAATTAAGATTACATAAGTATTTTATATTACTTAAGTGATCATCTCATCGAATAATACATGCTCTTGCAAGTTACATTCTAATCATATTTTACAGCTTTACAAGAAAGAAACTGCTTCTTATCACGGACCTCTCGGTGAAGGCAGAGCAGAATGGGCTATGAGCAGTGACGACTTGAACAGAATTGTTAGAGACACTGCTAGCAGAGGTGCTGGTCTTGGTAAGGTTTACGAATGTGCTATCCCCATATGATTCTAATCATGAATAGGCACATCTCCAGCAGTGATGAGTACTCCTAGTGAGCAAGTAGGATTTCAAGCTTCTGAGGAATATGCGTCTCGCATGTCCTCCCCTCGCCCACAATCTAGTGGACAACAATCCACTGGATACAACGTTGCGCATTCTAATGCATCTCAAACGCATGTTGAGTCGCCTTTGAAAAAAGAAAGCTTTCCTCTTGACGGTTCGAAGAAAGCCGAGTTTGAGGGTGCCTTGTCAAAAAGTCTTGATGATAAGTCTGAACGTGCCTACGAGAGTGAAGCGGATCCTGAAGATACCATTCACGTAGATGCCCCTAGTCGTCGTTCTAGTAGAATAATCGATCCGGCGAATGAATCAAGACCATATTCAGCGGCTGGTGGAGATGACGATGAGCTTCGTGAAGAGCATGGATACAGCGCTCCCATTCTTGCTTCTGATGAAGTTTCAAAAGAGAATTTTGGATACGAGCTACAACCTGCTGTCTCTCCATCATTTGAGCGCAGAAATATCTATGATGATCTAGGATATAACAGCACTCCCGGAAGCAAACAGACTAGTCGACCTGGAAGTATCCATACACCAGCAGTGCGAGCAACTGAGTCGGTTCCATTGGAAGAGGTACATGAATATGAGCCTCTATTCCCAGAGGATGAAAAATTAGGGGCCGAGGAAAAGCCTGAAACTGCGGCTGATCGTCTGAAACGCCCGGAGGTCCAAAAACGTAAATTCCCAAGTCAAGACGTGTGGGAAGACACGCCCAACAGCTTGCAATACACTGCAACAGTGTCCACACCCCAACTTCCAGATCCGGATGAAGATAATGAAGATGCTCACAAACGATCAAAGGAGACTCCGGAGCAAGCATTTGCCCGACGACAGGAGGAATTGGCCGAGAGAGAGAATGCAAGCACAGATAGTTTCTTGCACCCTCAAAAGAAAGTGTGGTCTCATAAACCACACCTTGCTGCCGAAACCCGACCCAAAAATCTTCAGCAGCGCTTCCCAAGTAGAGATGTCTGGGAAGATACTCCAGATAGTCTTCAATTACAGACAACTGTTTCAACGCCCCAGACCCCAGAGGTAGATCCTATTATGAGTCCATTGGATGAAAGACCCACCACTGGTGCTGTCGTGTTTCATCAAGAGAAGGCAGCAGCCGGCTTTGGCCTTGCGCAAGACGAAGGTCGCGCTACGACTGGTATCGCAATGACTAAACCAAGTATCCCTGCTCGACCCGTTAGATCAAATTCGCCTGATAAAGCCCAGCCAGTCATTCCTGATCGCCCCGCACAAAAGTCGAAGCAAGATGAAGCGGCTCCTCCTCTGCCATTAAAGTCCAAACCACAAATTCCAGCTCGTCCAGCGAAGCCTTCTACACGTGAATCGTGCGAGAACATTCCATTAACAACAGTCCTTTCGAATTCTTCCGCTAAATCGATAGGCTCTGATAATGGCGCTCCTGCCACTGTAAAGGCAAAGCCACCTGTCCCTTCAAGACCGGTTGGTGGCAAGATTGCTGCTCTGCAGGGTGGTTTCCTCGCAGATCTTAATTCACGCTTAAAACTCGGACCACAAGCTCCAAAGAAGGAGGAGCCTAAGCCAGAGGAGAAGGTTGAGGAGAAGGAAAAGGTTCCTCTATCAGATGCGAGGAAGGGTAGAGCCAGAGGTCCTGCCCGCAGAGCACCTGCTAAAAATCCTGCCCCTGTGTCAGCGGCCTCTCAAGAATCTTCTGCTATCAATTTAGCAAGCTCAGTACCCTCCACATTGTGGTACATTGATTCCGACGAGGTCTTGCACGTAGAATCCAAGACAGATTCTAAACCAGAGGAAGTCGCTATATCCGCTACAAAAGCAACTGAATCTTCAACTCCAACTCTTGCAACAAACATTGCTGGAGAAAGTCTCCATGATTCTACGGAAATCGCAACTGGTGCTGAGAAGAGTGCTTCTCCTTCTTCGGCTGAAAAGGATATCCAATCGGAACAAAGAGAGGAGACCAAAAAGGAAGAAGTTATCGCTGATGCTCATACCAATGATGTTGTACCGGAGAAATTGAGTGATTTACCTCCTGTCAAGGATGATGTTGGGGAGAGCATAACAGAAACTGAAGCGCAAGCTGAAGCTGAAACTGTGGCTGAGAATTAAGATGGTGTAGATAGAGAGGATATGGGGTGCATGGTATACGTAGTGTGCTAGGTAGTTGGGTTATCGGCGAGCTATAAGTCATGACATGCAGCGAGAATACTATTGAGAAATAAAAATCTAGTACTCTACTACTTTAACTTGTGTTGTTGTCTGCTGATTTTGTGATCGTTTCTTAGTTTGAAATCCTGAATTACTATATGTTGTGAAGACAAAACTTGTAAGGCTCTTGCGAACATAATAGTGATGACATTGTTCCAATCATGGCACGAAACTTTGGCCGATTTTCAAGTGGGTAGCTAACTCTTGGTGTGGCTCGGGAGATGTATGGAAAGGAGGAAACTTTATACTATTTTTTGTATGACGATTAGGAAGTCGGGCGAGGTGAAAATGAGGAGGAAGGAAGTTCTGTTCTTGTAAAAGAAGGTTGGGAGGGAGGGCGCTGGGAGATGGATTGGAGTGGGATGTGGGATGTGTGTTGTGTGTTGGGGGGTTGATGACTAATGGGGGGTATGGGGTGTGTAGGTAGGTATAGGGTAGCTATTTTTCTCTGGAATAACTTATTTCTTGCTTTTTTGCTTTTTTCTATTTTTCCTTTTGACGTGTTATCGGGTGGATAGTAGTAGTAGGTAGGGAAGTAGGTGCTTTGGGTCGTTGTAGTATAGGATGTGTATATGGTTGATATATGATATAAGTAGCTATGGAAATTTAGTAGATGTGGGGTATGTTGAAGAGCTGGTTTTGAAGAATTTGGTGTGGGAGTTTGGGTGGAGGGAGGGAGGGTTTAGGTTATGCCGTTTTGGATTTGGATTTGCTGGGTTGGGATGTGTAGATGAGGCGTGGAGGGTTGGATTTGCTGGGTTGTTTTTGGGGGGGAAGAGGGTGGAAGGGCTGGTTGTAGGGTATAGATAGTGTTTGGGCTGCTTGAATGGGGTAATGTATATATACATGCAGACCTTCGGATTGTTGAGCAAGGGTGTTCACTATTATGTGTATACTCTACTTCATGAGATTGGTATGGATTTGAGGATAAACAAAATTAGGGATAAGCGATTTGGGGAAGCGGAATGAATGAAGTGTCCACTTTCTTTTATACGGTAGGAAATGAGGATTAGATGTCCGAGAAAATATGAGTTCTTTTTAGGTAATTCATGGGGAATGATGATTTGAAATGAAATGGGTGAGTCGAGATCGACATGTCGATGTATTCTTGGTCGCTTAGGTTACTTGGGTTTATATAAAGTTTGGAGAATGGAGTAATAAACGGTGATTGGCGATGGGCGATTGGTGAGTTGTGCTGGGTAAGTAAACGCACTAATTTATGATCTTACATTATTCTATGATTCTAGATAGATTGGAAATAGATTGGTTGGTTATCATGCCGTCAAAATTGCCACAGACGTTAGATATGCAACAAAAGGATATGGTTTTAACGCTAGGGTATGGGATGTGGCGCCAAGTGGGCCGTAGATGGGAAAGTGCAGGAAGGTTGGAAGTATTGGTTGGTTGGTTGGTTACCTTAGAATGCGCGTTGGGTACGGTCGCCGGATGGGATAAGCAGTTGTGGTTTCTTGGTGGATGTGGTGTCTGAGATAGGTATCAATAGTATTGGAGCGGTGGATGTTCTCTGGGACTTGACTTTGAAGATATCTACGAGGTGGTTCGTTGTCGATTCATTGTCGGAGATGAAGTGGCGGGTGCGGATTGATATTTCTTCTTGGAAGTGTGAGAATTATGTATATCGATTAACTTCACGGGCTCTCGCAATAATGAGCCGTATGTAGAGCTTTCTGTAGTCATAGGGTAACTTGAAGGCTAGCCTATCAGTAAGTTGTGAGACAGAAGTAGCGACAAGTGTAAGTGATTGGATATTCGTAGGCTGATGGGTTCCAAGGTAAAATCGTAGTTCTATTCTGCCTTCACCATATCGATCTATCGAAAAACAAAATTCTTGAGATCTTCCTAGTCAGTGACTTGGTTAATATTAGTCTGGTCCTTATGCTTGAAATCTAGAGAGTTCATGTACTAATTGTAAGCTGTTGAAGTCCTACTTAGCCACTGCATTTGGTTATTTAGTATTTTCTACGCGATCTGTCCTATCAGCTTTGAAGCTTGTGGATATAGAAATTGAAATTAAGAAAGTACTATTGCAAAGCTTGTTCTTATCTATATTTAGCTAGCTATGTTCTTCCAACTCGAAATGATTTTCTTATCTTACGACTTTCTTAGCGACAATATCGTACTCTTTGGAGATATCGAATTGCTTAGAGACAAGGAATTACGGAGCCAGTGTAATTCAATTTTCGAGTCGTATTACTACCAGCCGGTGATCTATTGGTTACTATCAGAGAATTTTTGAGTAAGACTAATGTTGATAATGCTGACCTAAGTTTTTGACTTTCAAGTTTTAGCGAGGTTTTGGATAGCTCGCTAGTTTAGCCCCTTTTAAGCTTTTCAATGCCAAGAGTACGACTACCAGATTTTACTCCCCAGGTTCGAATGAGACTGTTTTGAGGAAATTAATATAATGGCATGTTATATTTTGGAAGCTAAGTTTGTGATGTTTAAAGTATATCAGTGATCTGAAAATGGTGCTAAGTTTCTTGAATTCTGGGCATGGCAATCAATGACAGGATGACCATGACGTTAGGTAAGAATGAGCCCATGAACTAGCGGGGTTTTGCCTGGGGAAACTCTTGACAGGTGTGGAGATTTATTGACTAGACAGGATCGATGGCTTGGTGTGAGCTGGTTAGTTTAAGTAATACTTAGGGTGAACTAGTCGTCTTCGAAGCTTAACTTTTTGTAGTTGTGTAGGCACGTCATGTATTTTACCAGTTTATATAAATACCGTCTTCGCCCCGGCTCCAGAGATCAGAGACCAAAATACGATTACCTAGAAATATTTATCACATCCTTCTCGCGCTTTAATTGGTTCTACAAAATTCTCTTGCAATTTTTCTTATCCCCTCTCTTCTCAAAAAAAGCCTCGGGGTATGCTATAGTTCTTGCTATGTATACAATTAGGACCCATAGCTAATGGTAATACTCAGATCAATCAACCACCTCAACATGATTACAGGTGTGTCCTTGCTGCTACCCTTGGCAGTAGTTTCACTTCTTCCAGCAATCGCTCTCGGTGCCGACTATGGCGACGAGGTCAATCCCGCTTCCCAATTCAAAACGAAGACTATTCCAGATGGAACAATGCCCCCATTGCAGGATTTCGGAGTGCTCGCAGAGAATCATTTGAGTTCTTGGGATGATGAGAATCTTACGCTCACTACTAATGTTTTAATACCCGGAAATTTTCTGGCAAGGAAGCACTTATCAAATGGGTATGTTCTTCTAATCATCAGTTCCTTCAGGACTTTCAAATTACAATAGTCTGGAAATTGGTTCGAAAAAATGATAGGATCTATATTTTAGATTTAATTAGAACATTTAAATTGTTGAATTGTCGACGTTATCTCCCGCATTGAATTACTGTGGCTTCGTCCAGTCCGATACCCCGAACTATTGTTCAGCCTGAAATTTTTCATCATCAACGTAGTACTAGTATTATACACCATGACGTATGCTAATTCTATTGCCATAGATACATTGGCCTTGCTGAGGCCTCACTCGGCCCATTCTTTGAAAGAGACTTCAATCAAACACATCGAGATGGAAAGCAGCCAACGGAACCATGGCCGGAATTCAATCCTCGTCAGAGTTTTGCAGGTATTATTGGATTTTTCGACAGACAACACAACACGACAGAAACGAATTATCCTGAACTTCTCGATCGAGGTGATGAGAGTGTTATCTCTGGTATACCTCACTTCACTGATATATCTGTCACCGCTGGTGATCAGGTACTCAATTCTACTGTGGATTTGGCTACTATTAATAATTTTAGCAGTTCGCTGAATTTGATGAATGCCATTGCAAGTTGGAGCTACACATGGACTCCAAATTTGAATGGTAGTTCAAGCTTTGGGATTGAATATATGGCGTTTATTAGTGCTGCCAGAGTCAACGTCGCGGCTGTTCAGCTTACTGTCACACCATTGAATAACAAAACAGAAAATATCACTATAACCGATATCTTGGATGGTAGAAGTGCTGTTAGGTCATTTCTGGGACTAAAGGGCCATGATGATTCTTCGTCTATATATGTTTCGAATCACCCAAATGGTCTTCCAGATGTTTCGGCATGGACGTACTCTACAGCAAAGCTTTCAAACAGCAGCTTGAGCTCCGTCTCGCCAAGGTCTATCGTATCTCCTAACAATAATTCTATGACTGTTGGACAAGAATGGAATCTCGAGCTACAATCTGGACATCCAATCACCTTTCAAAAATTCGTTGGAATTGCTTCTACAGACAAATTCCCCAACGCACAAACGACAGCAGCTCAAGCATCTGTTAATGCAACAAGGGATGGTTGGGATGTGCTTTATACTGAGCATACTGCAATCTGGAACCAGCGTATGCAAAGCAAAATTGTTGATTATAGGAACCCTACCACCGGTCGTCTACCAGAGAACGATACTACGGCAGAGGTCGATCAAATAAATGCTGCTGTTAGTCGATACATGATCCTTCAAACACTCCTTCAAGAAGATGGGAATGATCTGAACGACAACGGCATTGGTGTTGGAGGAATTACTGCTGATCCATACGCTGGTATGACTTTTTGGGATATGGATATTTGGATGTTCCCCGGTATAGCTCTGACTGATCCTGATTATGCACTTCAAATGATCAAATACCGTGTCAAGATGTATTCTCAGGCCAAGGCCAACGCTCAAGAAGATTATGTACAGGAAAAGTACAAGTTCGATAATGATTCAATCTTGTATTCTTGGACTTCAGGCAGATATGGCAATGCAACTGGAACGGGTCCCACGTTAGATTATGAGTATCATATCAATACCGACGTTGCAAAGATGATCTTGGATTATAGAAGAATCACTCGCAATGAGGAATACTTTAGAGAAGAATTATGGCCAGTAGTCGAGAGTGTAGGGCATACTATTGAGGGAGTATTGCAGAAGGATGACCAGGGAAAATGGAACATCTGGAACATGACTGATCCTGATGAATGGACTAACCACGTCAAAAATGGTGCCTTCACTCAAGCATCTTTTTTCCAAATCATGAACTCCATCATTTCAATTAAGAAGGAATATAATGAAACCATTCCACCCACTTGGCTCGACATAGCCGAGAACATTACTATCCCCGTTTCTTCCTCTGGCATTACTCTGGAATACGAAGACATGGCCTCCAATATTACCGTCAAGCAAGCTGATGTAACTTTGATGCTCCACCCTCTTTCTCTTCCAGAGTCATCCAAGCCTATAAACTATACTCTCGAAAGGAAACAGGCCGACCTTCAATATTACACACAAAAGCAATCGCTCCATGGTCCAGCCATGACATTTGCCATTAATACCATTGCTACACTAAGATACGGACGTTCTGGCTGCTCAGCCTCTACTTACAATAAGATGGGTGTATTCTCCAATCTTCGTGCACCATGGTTCTTAATGAGTGAACAAGCCAACGATGACACTAATGCAAACGGAGGATACCCACCCGCTTTTCCATTTTTGACCGGTCATGGCGGCACGATGCAAATCGCTTTCTATGGATATCTAGGTCTAGATTCTTCGCAAGACATTCTCACTATCCAACCAACTCTTCCTCCACCCAAACAATATCTCAAGCTTAATGAGTTCAATTGGGCAGGATATATATTCAGTGCTAGCATGAATAACACTCACACGAACATCACATTCACTGGAGTCTCGCCTTCTTCCTCCAACCCCCAGAACACTACTTCAGTTCCTATTGTTCAAAATCTCCCTGCATCTCGCCATCCACCGTTCCAGTCCTTGCTATCTCTCAATCAGACACTCACATTAGAAAATGACATGTATTGGCAAGATCTCACCACGTCCAATAATCTAATTCAATGTCTTCCCATCATCGGATCCGATTCCACCGAGCTCAATCGATGGCCAGAGAGTGTCAATGACGGGGACGTAGGAACGAGTTGGCAGCCCGAGAATACTAGCGGGTCTTCTATCTCTATCGATACAACCTCTGTGGCAGGCGAAAGAATAAAGACAATTAATGTGGTATGGGGACAACGAATTCCTACCAGCGCTTTTGTTACAATTTTCAACTCCACCAATGCTTCAGAAGGAGAAGAATTTCTCCTTCCTCTTCCTGATCTTGATGCTCCAGATATGGCAAATGTTATCGCAGTGAGAGATATTGATGCGCTGGCAGATGCTATGTCTTCAGATGATTCTTCAAAAGGCGATGGGGAGGAAAATTCTGGGGATGATGTAAAACTCGAAGAAGGTCACAAAACGACTTACACACTACCTGATGATAAAATTGTGTATATGGGAGATACAGCTGTGCTTCAGATTGCTGGATGTATAGGCACAACTTGCGGAGTTTTTGGAGATGAGGCAGGGGCTACTGTAGAAGAGTGGGAGATAATTGGTGAAGCTTAGAGTGATGTTGTGATTTTGGAGTTTGGTTTGGGTTTGGGTTTGGGTTTGGGGAGGGGGAGTTTGGTGTTCATTACAAATTAGGCCACACTTTTAGAGGAGCGGGATCTTTGATGTTTAATGTTTAATTCTGATTATTCTCCTGTTTAATAATGTTTAATAATAGTTGGCTGATCTAATCATTCCTCTTGGTTCTGTTGTTTGCAAGCACTCCCGAGGTCGATTATGTACATTGTCCTGCTCAACTTTTAGTGACAAGTGAATTTACTTCTGGCCGCTGCATACCATTGAAGTCAACCTACTTAGCACTAATCCCACCATAAACGGAAGCAGTTTTTAACACCCACAGATATTGTTATTATATCGTCCATTCACAGCGAGTAAGACGGCGATCATCGATGACTTGGCGTCCTTTTAAGACAATCTAAAACATGCGGCAAAGAGCTCAAATTCACTATCGAAGATCTGAAAATAAAAAGCTGCATAGTTAACAAATCATCTTGGTCTGAGTTCCACAAGCGGAATTCATTGTGGTAAGCACAAAAGCAATCATAATTCCAAAAATCGTTACAAAGTCATCTACTTCTTTTCCAACCTATTCGTCGAATCCCAACCAAACATGCAAACGCAACACATACGCTCATTGGATGATTAGTATTTGAGATTTGATCATTAGACACATTAATTTTTCGCAATCCGGTTCTGAACCTTGGATAGCCCCTTTCTTCCATGCGGCCAGCCGACGGCACGTAAATTTTAGCGGGGCTCATTGGCTGGATGCTAATAAGTTACACAACACAATCTAAAGACTGGCTAAGTAGCAGACATCACATCATGAAAGATTTTCCTCGGTGACGAATTGATATAAAATACCTGCTGTAGAATCTAACTGCAGCATGGTTTTAGCTATGGGTCTTTACACTGGTTTTGACATGGTTCCACGCCTGTCCGAAAGGACAGAAGACCAGAAGAGCTGGGAGTGCTTCATCCAAGCCGTCAAAGAACACTACCAAAATGATGATTTGGTAGAAGCAAGACAGAACTGTATCATTGTCAAGGTAGACCGGGATCTTGTTCTTCCACCTGAGGGCCATAGGCTTCTGCGATTCTATTCGAGTATTTCTGTTCGTCATGCCCCTGGGGTCGAGGGCTATCTTGATACGATAACTAAGATTGCAGAGGAACATTTTGGCTCTCGGGCTCATACTTGGGAGGAGGAACTTGGGCAGGAAGGGTTTTATAGATGGGTCGATATTTATGATTCACGGATTATTTTGAGCAGGTACATCAGTCTTGGTCTGCTTGCCATCAGTTGTATTTTCTAATGATATTTAGCCGGGTGAACCAGATGCTTCGGCTGTCATTGATGATTCAAGTGTATCCAGTAGACATTCAAAGACCGGAAAGGACTCAAAATTGTTCAGTATCGAACAGGTGCCAGGAAAGGGGAAAGGCCTAATAGCACGCTTCAATATCGAAAAAGGAAAATGAATACTTTCAGAGAAACCCCTTTTGGAAATCAGGACTATCTCAGCTTCAGCAGCATATCTCGAAAGTAACATTTCCCAGAAAGTTAAGAAGCTTCCAAAATCAGAGCAACAGCAATTCTTTTCACTTCAAAACAACATTTGTAAGGGACAACCGTGTTCCGGTATTCTGGTAGCGAATGGTATAGGTCGCGGTACTGGTTCTACAGTTGTTGATATATTTCCTACAATATGCCTCATCAATCACGACTGTCTTCCCAATACACATACCTACTGGAACCCCAAGACAGAGTGCAGAAATATTCACGCAGTGTGCCCCATCAAAGCTGGAGAAGAGATAACCATTGCGTACCGCCCTGGTAAGGGAGGAACCTCCGATGTACGACGTGCACATCTTAAGAGAGCGTACGCATTTGATTGTGCGTGTCGTCTTTGCAGTCTCTTGCCAGCCGAGACTCAAGTGAGTGATACACAACGTACCGATCTTGAGTTTCTTAGACATCAAGTGCATAAGGAGGAGCGATTTTTTGAGCACCCTGAAGAAAGCCTAATAGACTGCCACACCTCTGTCAAGATACTCAAAGAGAAAAATAAGGATAGGGCAAACATGTTGATCTCTGACATCTACTGGGATGCTTTCAATATTAGCATTGCGCAAAGTGATCAAGCGCGAGCGAACTGTTTTATGGAGAGGGCTTATAGTGAAAGAATTCTGTGTGAAGGAGAGGATAGCCCGGATGTTCAGGATATGAGAAGATTGATAAAGAAGCCGTCCCAATCTGAAATTTTCGCGCTAACAAGTAAGTGGCAGACTGGAAAGAAGGAAGTACCAAAGGGACTGAATATTGAAGAGTTTGAAAAATGGTTGTGGAGAGATGGAATGTAGACTTCTTGTATTACTGGCCACCTTTTAGTACGTACTCATATAGGTTATTTGAGTCCGTTATGTTGAGGCCGTGTAGGAGGTGGAAATAAGAGCTTTGACTACCTGCGTTTACCTAGTTCGATACTAAATCATAACAGGATAATTTAATGTCCTCGAAAGTAATATTAAACCCACCTTAGACACTATTCTAGTAAATAATCTCAAAGAGAAAGAATAATCGTGTCTAGATAAATACAAACCCTTCGCCGGAGGTTCAAGGGATCATGAAACATGTCGAGCACGAGTATCCGCCAGCAACACTATACTCAATATCATTTCACCAAAACTGACATAGTGGAGTACATCGATGCAAAACTCAGCCGCAAATTATAATCACCGCCAAATAGCGAAAAAAAATGGAAGTGAAACTTTTGAGACGACTTGTCATTGTACTTCTTAGTATTTATATACAGTTGCGAAACGTGTTCGTTGATTCATCATTCATTCAGCCCTTCCCAACCCGAGTCCCAAGTCCAAGTCCAAGTCCAGTCCATTGCCAATAATGATACTGATGATACTCCTTCACTCCTTCCCTCCCTGGATATAATATGCTAGTACTCGAATAAAGTATGCCCAAAATGCGCCAAAGTAGTATTCCCGAATCAATCACTAAAAAACGACAATTGAATGCCCGACGTTCATATACATACAGCCGTTGAAAAATTACAAAAACTCCTAGTCCAATTCGATATCCAGTTCTGGACCTCCCAAACTTTCTCTTCCCGCCTCTCTAATCCCCTTTGCAGTTACGAAGCGAGTCTTCTTCTTAACTCCGCCAATTGTATTGACTCGCTTACGCTTGTTGATCGGGCTCAATCGAACAGAAGGCTTGGTACCAATGAGGCCAAGCTTCCTAGCATCTGGCGGAGACAGTTCTCTTTCGCTGCTTCTAGTATCTTGTGGGTTAAGTTGTGCCGGATTACGTCTCTTCATGTAGTCAGCACCGAGTCCTCCACCCATCATTCCTAATTTCCTACCGAGCTCCCTTTCTTTCTCTAGAGCTAGAAGTTGTTTTGTCATTCGGTCTTCCTTGGTGCTTCCTCTGTGAAAAGCATCTGGGTCAAAATCAACATCGTCTAATAAGCTTACGGCGCTTCTTTTGCCAATGTAAATTTGACTATGGCTTTCTCTGTCATATTTCGTCTTTTCACCCCTCTTGAGTTCTTCTCGGCGTTGCTTGTAGCCCGCCATATCTCGAGAGTTGTATTTTTGTTCCGTTCCACCTCCGCCAAGATTACGTTTTGGGCCGAAGCTCATAGTGTTGACTTCCATGCGGTTTGCATGTGTCTTGGTGAGAGAAAGATTTACGTGATAGTCGCAGAATTCGGTGTGTCGTGTATTGACCCAGGTATCACAAGTTTTACCGTCTCTTTTGACGCTCTTGCAATATCCTAAATCTCTATTTGTGCCAATTTCAAGTATTGTATCGTCACTTGAGCTAAGCGTAAGGCTGAATTTACCTGTGTCAGTTTTCCCTCGAGCTGGAGGCATGAATCCGGGGTTAAGGAGGGCAATAACAGTTCCTGGTGTGAGCTTCCAGAACTTTTCAAAGGCAGTTCTGAAGAGAAAAAGTTCGATTTCCCATTTGAGATCGGTAAGGGTAAGGACCATAAATTTGCCGCCATTCTTGGCTTGGTCCTGGTGCGCTCGTGGTGCAGATTTTGCTGCGATGGTTGCGAACACAACAACATCTTCTTCGATCTCGGGACCGGCAAAGTCTGGGGCTTTCACAGTCCTAAGTAAATCGGGTATAAGAAAAGTTTTCTTTCCCTGAAGGGTTCGAGTGAGTACTTGATGGGGAATGATTCGCTTGGAGAGATGGGAGGTAGAATATGGTTCAAACTGCGAAGTTTCACCATCGGAAGTGTCTGATGACGCTTTGTTAAGATTGCTATTCGAACGCGTTCGATTCAAATTATCGAAAGCACTTCGCGCGGTTACATTTTTGTCTTGTGAGTCGGGTCTTCTATCACGTGAGTCTGGCCTGTTCAAGAACTTTGCTTCAGTGCCGTTCCTCAACGCTGAACGATAAGTATCAAATGAACTTTGAGAGCTCTGCGAACCATTGCCGTTTCTGAAAGCTAAACGTTTCGAGGCATCAAAGGAGTTTTGAGAGTCCTGTGAGCCTCTTCTCAGGCCAGCGTATATTTCATGGCTATTTTTAATTTCGGGACGTCTCGAGCTATCAAAAGAGCCTTGTGGACCTTGGACCTGGGGCCTGGCGGTTGTTTCGTTGCTGTTAGTTGGAATTGAACGTAAATTCGAAGTAGTTTTATGCCGTCTTAATTCCCCGTTCGAATTGTTGAGAGAATTCAAGACCTCATCTCGACTGAATTCTTTGGCGGGAGCAGGATGGCTAGGTAATTCGATTGCATTGGATTTGAATGACTCCATCTGCTTCTGATCTATATCGAATGCTGTGCTGCGAGTTTTCTTGATTCGTGCTGCCCTTTCCTGTCGCTCAGTATCCGTAATCCTGGCTGCAGCCATTCTTTCGCTAAAAGATTTCGGTCTCTCCACCTGATTAAAACTTTGCGATGCAGGTATGCGATTTCCAGTTTGTGACTGACTTCGTTGTAGGAATGGCCCGGTTCGCTTCGCATTGTTAAAATCTGACTCTAGATTCTTCCTTAGGCCCGGTGCTCTCTTGAGCGAAATGTCTACTCCTTTCAATCCTTTATCAATACCAAGTAGAACCCTTCCAGGAGATTGTGGAAGTTCAGCAGGCTGAACACGGCGCGGTGGTGATGCTGGAACATTGATCTCGGTACGTGATTTTGGGCGTTGCGACGGTCTCTCTCTTAACCCTGCCGCTCCCAATCCTGCCAATCTCGAAGACGCTCTATTTGTCGCTGCAGAGTTTGCTCTCAAAAGACGCGATGTGGGCCTGTGACTCTCAAGTTGCTCGTTCATCTCGATCTTCTCGCCCTCTGAATCCGAACTCTGCTTGTTCTTCTTCTGCAACTGCTTTAATCGAAGTCGCGCTTGGATTTCCTGTAGTTTCAACTGTAAAGTTTCTTCATCGTCTTCGTCGTCGCCCCCCATCTCCTCCATATACATATCGGCTTTCATCCGGTCTTTGCCTATAGCTTGTGGCGTTTGCGAGACAATGGGTCGTCGTTCCGAAGGGGAAGCAGTAGGAGAAAATCCTGTTGCGTATCGTCGTAATCGATCACGACCGCCGGGGGTACTTAATAGTGCTTCTCGGGGAGATCTTGGTGGCCATTGAGCCTCTTCAGCACCGCCTTTTATATACTCAGTCATAAATTTTATACGGGAATGACAGCGCACATACCTTGGAACATAATGAGCACAATAATAATGTGCAAGTAACAGAATATGCAGCTAAGAAGCGGTTTAAATCAATTCGATATCGTGATATCAATTCTCGCGAAGGATTGTTGTTTGTCATATATACTGCAAATTCGGGGTAACTGTTGACTTGTATTGCGTCTTGTTAAACGTCCATCTATAAAATTCCGCACCGTAGAAAGTTGTAGAAGTCGGATCGCATACACTGTACAATAATCAACGAAATGGAAATTTGATGTTGCTTGTGCTTGGAGAACGCAGTGAATCTGCAGCCGGATCGGAGATAATATAAGATTGTGGGTTATCAAATGGTAAAGGCAGGAATACCATTTGAATTTATGATGTGATTGTCATTCGTTTGCGAGGAAGCTTGTCCATGGGCAGGTAAGATTTTCAGCTCATTCAGATAGGAATTGAAGTAGTGTGAGCTTTAACTTTGGGTTATCGTTCGCTCTATCGCTCTATTTCCAAATCCAGATGTTTGAATTGAAGCAAAAGCGCAAAACCCCGGATTTCAAGATATAGTGCAAGCCAATAGGCGCTCCCAGCCTTGGACTTCAATTTAAAGCAATTGGCTTTATTGGTTGCTATGCATGACTAAGCCGACGCGCTCTAATGTAACGCGACAAGACGCGACTTCTTTTAAAGTGGTTGAGTCTCATAGCTGGAGATTCCAAGATAGCTAGATATATATTCACCCAAAACTCAAATACACAACATAGTGGTTTACTTGCGACTCACTGAACAGTTCTACAATAATTATACATACTATTATTTAGGATATGGTGGTTAAAACTAGAGGGAGACCAGCCACCAAAGCTGCAGCAGTGGAAACAGAACCTTCGAAAGTCGCCGATCCAAAAGTCAAATTGCAGCCAGACGATGTCAACCCCCCGAGGGTTTTCATACTACCAAAGGATATCACTACAGAGGCTCGGATTATCACACTCGAAAATCTTAGATATGCAAAGGATAGTCGGTATCTTGTATGCCCCAGTAAAGGTTTCAATGAATTTACTCGAATAGCTGCACCAAAAACCACACCTAAAAGCTGGTTACTTGTACCGGAAGATGAGTCGACGGCACCATTAGAGGAAGAAATACCCAAAGATGAAACGGATGATAGAGAAGACCCTTCGTTCAAAGCCAAAGGTTATGTCACGAAAGGGGCAGATCTATTCATTGCTACGCCAATCGACTCTCTATTCATTATTCTTCCAGCTCTTGCACCTGTTCCCACAACCAAAGTTTCGGATCCACCCAAAAAGTTATTCCTGGCTGGCGATGATTATTTCGACAAATTAATATCTGCATCACCACATTTGGGGTCTTTCCTAAGAGCTGGCCCGTTACGATCCACGCTAGAAAAAAGAATGACGGCAGTGTGCGATACAGTGGACGCTGGGGACGAAACAATGTTCAGAATAAACGAGGAAAAGCTATCCAAGGAACTTTTAAAAAAGGCCAAGAAAATGGTTGAGTACGGTCTGCCTGCTAGTATGGAGGAGAAACTCGTTAGAAAAGCACTGGACGTACCAGTGCTGAGTATCAACCGTGGAGAGGAATCTACTCAGGAAGGATTGAACGAGGAAGCGAGAATATCGGCCAATTCAGGAACTTCGACTCCACAAATCGAGTCACAAACTACACAGATTACAGAGTCAACCACAGATACTGTAGCGAGTTCACTTTCTGAAGCTTCAACAGCAGCAACATCAATATCGGGCGATTTGGCTGATGCCTCTAAAGATGAGAAAATAAGCATACCATCGATCGATGCACCCGAGGGTGTTGCGGATCTGCTGCGCATACGTACGGCATTCTCTTTTATTTGCTCGAATTACATAGCTCCTCACCTCAGTGACATATTGAAGAATTCTTTGAAATCATCAGCATCACCTATCGACTTCACCTCCTTGGATAGCCATCTCGCATATCTAACGAAATTGCGGCAAGATTCTTTGGCGGCAAGATCTATGGGAGATTATTCCAGGAAGCGAGCAACTGTAGGTGATGACGAAGAGATAGAAACGCGCGCAGAAAAGAAGCGCAAACAAGACGAGGAGGATAAGAGGAAAAAGGCTGGTGAGAGCAGAGGTGTCAAGAACCTAAAGAAGGTCAACACTAGTGGTATGAAAAAGATGAGCGATTTCTTTAAAAAGAAATGATTGTACTTATTACTGCAAGACATCTGGCGTTGTGGCAGGTTCGAGGTATGGCCTGGGGTAATGGTCGATCCAGGTTGGCACATCTGAGACACCATCATGTAGAATTTTGTAGCGAATGATTTGAATGATTCATCGTACTCCTCGTGCTCTGCCTCGTGGAATACCTCGTCCAATACCTGATCCACCTCTGCTTGTGCCAGTACCTGTGCTTGAGCCGGTC
Source organism: Botrytis byssoidea (assembly GCF_014898295.1). Classification (NCBI taxonomy): domain Eukaryota; kingdom Fungi; phylum Ascomycota; class Leotiomycetes; order Helotiales; family Sclerotiniaceae; genus Botrytis; species Botrytis byssoidea. The sequence continues at coordinate 1,486,729 of NW_024065845.1, forward strand.
GAGCTTCCACGACCATACCCTGACGAGCTAATACTTCCAGGTCTTAATACTCCTCCTCTAGCTCTGCCTCTTCCTCCTCGGGTCCCACGAGATGTTGTGCCAGCTTGTCTTTGCCGTTCTTCATCCTCCGCTCTTTGCCTTGCAGCCTCTCTTCTTCGCTCTTCCTCCGCAGCCCGACGTTCAGCAGCTTGAGCTTTCAATACCTGCTCGTTCTCCATATCTGCAACATCCTGACTTGCGCCCCGCCAATTTGGATTCAAAATCAATCTTTGATTATGTTCCGTCTGTGATAGTATGCGAATCCATGTATTAAGTAGCATTGAAGCGGATGTAACCGTTTGTGAGACTGTCTGAAATAATTCTTAGCTATGATCCAATGCCTATCGTACAAAGTCTCCTTACATCCATATTTCCCTTTGCAAGATCAAGACTGCCTAGTACTCCTTCTATGAGTTCATTGATATTGCGAACTCCTTCCAGTTCCTTTTGTAGAGCCGCTTCTCTTGCTGTCTCAGCATCGTATTTTGACCCGCCACTTCTTTGCGCCGGCGCATTGCCTTCTGAACTCTTGCTTAGAGCCTTGAGATCAGCCTTTGAGAGTTTGGAAGGGGATGCAAAAAGGTCTTCATTATCTGAATCTGAAAGGTCTAGCTTGCCAATATCTGGGGTAGCCATCATGGACCAAGAAGTAAGGACAAGGACAAGGACAGGGTCAGTGTCGGTATCAGTGGGTCAGTAAGAAAGGGTGTGACTTTGAATGTTTCTAGAATCCTTCGAAAGACCCCCAAAGAGTATATTTTGACGCGTAAAGTCACGTAAATTCACAAATTCACGTCCATTTGGTCCAAATATTCGCTGTCATTCATCAATCTAACAGAAATTGTCCGAGCGTTGGGGACACTAATGAAAGCCTAAGGAAATCAACATGGCTGGGAATTCTTCTTTCAACCTCCTGGTTTTCTGGTCAAGACAGTAAACAAGACCAATATTGTCATCCCTTCGACCTTATTCTTGTCTAATTCCTTCATTTATGCAATATCCTCATTTATACAAGAGTATTTTGATTCCTTTGCTTAGCATTTCAGCGTCATCGTCGTGATTTCACAAAATACAGACATTTTCTGTGCCACATCAACAAGCAGATCAACAGACAAGCAATACAACCACTACCGTACCAACAGCTGGTTTATTTACATCGTCGCTTTGAAACAATCTATACATATACCATCAGCTGCAGATACATTTCACCTTTCACTAAGAATCACTTCTCGATACCTTTCAATTCTATCCTCTCTTCCAAAAACGGGGTTTTGAGTAGATTTTGAGCATTGGATTGAACGACGTTTACCTTACCGACCAACCTTGAAGGTTCTTTTTTTGTTTGCGAAGATGGCTTCCGCTACAATGAGACCGAGTACACCACCACCTTCCAGTTCCCTCAAAACTCCATCAACACCACGATTCGGTTACGACGATAATTACGAACCGTATTCACCCAGAAAATCAAGTCGAGTAGCCTCAAGGGCAATTCGTAACGCGGTTACTCCACCACCTCCATCTATTAAACATAATATTCGCAACAGTCTTTCTACTCCGCAATCAACACCTCGAGTCGCTAGAAAAGTTGTCTTCTCTGGTACACCTCAACATATTCACTCGTCGCCGCCTAATAAATCCCCTCAAATTGCGACTAAACGACGCGCACCTAAATCGTCTACCACAATTGCCGGCCGACAAGTTTCTGGCGCAATAAATCTCGGCAGCACAACATCCGCAGCTACAGCTCTCGGTCTTACTCCCAAAGATAAGAAAAAAGAGCAAAAAATGGACAACCATCAACGAGCTGGTGCGATGGTTCGCGGCGACGGTATGCTACCAACACCTTCTAAAACCCCACGCCATCCCAAGCAAACGGAGGAATTGAAGCAAGGAATTAATGCGGTTTCACGTACTCTTTTTACCTCGATCCATGCCGACAATTCTGCGGATGCGATGCCAAAACCTAAGAAGAATCGCAAGAGATACGATAATTTTGACTTTGGAAGTTCATCTGCAGATGAACCAATTGCTATATTCACCGACTCTGAGGATCGCATTCCAGAGGTCGACAGCCATGCCGATAACCCTTTCCTTGGTAGTAGCCCTCCACACAACACTAGAGGCAGAAGCCGCAAGCCCAAGTTGATTCACGTTCCAGGAGAAGAGGATCAAACTATGGAGCAGCTTATGGGTCGTGAGGATGGACATGTTTCTAATTTGTAAGTCGCATTATCTTCACCCGACCCAAGATTGTTTTTTTACTAACTACTACTACAGCCGTGGTAAACTTATCTTTAAGAAAAATTCAAACGCCTCCGCAAGTCACAGTCCAACCCGAGGTGCAGGTCGTGCTGAAGTTATGATTCTCGATCAAAGCTTTGCAGGCGAATTTAATGGACCTGTTACACGTTCATGCAGACGTCAATTGTTCACCAACAATCGCAGAGCTCCCGTCATTCCACAAGTTCAAGTCACCACCGAAGACGAAGAGGAAGCTTTGACCGATATCGAGGAGAAATTTGACACCGACACGACAGAGAGTGATGCTGAATTACGCACTCCATCCCACAATCAAGGTCTTATGACTCCGGATGCACCAAGATTTGGACCATCATCTTCACCCACTATCAAGAGAGCTACACGTGCTACAAAGAGATATGATGTTGTCGATTCTCCAGTAACTCCCCCACGCCGTGGCCGCTCCCACGTTACTAGCCCATCCAAGTCTTCTGGAAGTGACAACAACTTCGAACGTGCAACCAGAAAGCGGGATGGAGAATCTGTTTCAAGACCTACCGAGGAAGTGAAGAGAGCACGCAACTAAGATTCTCTTAGAATTCTGGTTATGACTTTTTTATTTGTTGAAGGGATATTGGAACGAAGATTGAATGCATATTGGCGAACGCATGGGACGGACTGGATGGGAGTTTTTCACAGAGGTTCTCGAGATATCTTCTCGTGAGCTTTCTTTGACTGCAGGCACCTGCAGTGTTTATTTCTTTTAATCGCCTACTTGATGCTTTTTACTTCTTAACGGTTATTCCTGCATGATTTGATGAGTTCTTCGAGGCCATCGCACATAGCAGAATTTGGACCCCTTCCCGCGCACCTCTTTTGTAAAATACCAGGCAATGGCGTTTTCAGTTTTCAGGCATAGCGAGAATTGGTCTACTACTGTACCTAACGAGATAAAATGATGATCAAGCATATTAATGAATGTTTCTTTTGATGTGATTCGATTGTGATTGTCCTGTATGTCATGTAAATGATGCCATAAGTACATAAGGACCTAAACCCGGTAGTGTTAAACTTAATAGCTCAAAGAGCCCTTGTGTTGAAGCGTTTTAAATCCCTGACTAAAAAGATCCGTATCGATAAATATCCCCCGCACATCCCACCAAAATATCAACAGCTCTTTTGAATACAAACAACTTTTCAGACAACCACATTCAAGATGCATATTCTCGTAAGTGAAAGTTCATATTGTATCAAATATCGATATTCTAATTAACAATTCATAATAGGTAGTAAATGATGATGGACCTCCCTCCAACAAATCCTCTCCCTATGTCCACTCCCTTGTCCAAACTCTCCAAGCCGCTGGCCACATAGTCTCCGTCGTCCTTCCCCATACCCAACGTTCATGGATAGGTAAAGCGCACATGGTCGGTCAAACCGTCAAACCCACATACTTCAGACCCGGTACCCTTCACGAAGATGACGGTACAACACATGCTCGTCCCTCGAGCGACAATAAGGAAGAATGGGTATTGGTAGATGGCACACCTGCATCGTGCGTACAAATTGGTCTTTATCATTATTTTAAAGATAGAGGACCAGTCGATTTGGTTGTTAGTGGGCCAAACTATGGACGAAATAGTACGGCGGTCTTCAGTTTGAGTAGTGGAACTGTTGGAGGGGCGATGGAGGCGGCGATTTGTAAGAGAAAGGCCATTGCGTTGAGCTTTGCATTTTTTACCAGAAATCATGATCCAGAAATTATTGCAGGCGCAAGTAGAGTTGGAGTGAAGATTATCGAGTATTTGTATAACAATTGGGGTGAGGGAGTGGATTTGTATACGGTCAATGTTCCGTTGGTGGAGGGAGTAGAGAAGAACAAGATTTTGTGGACAACTATGTTGCAGAACTACTGGGGAGAAGGAAGTTGCTTTGAGGAGGTAGACGGAAACGATGCGGATGCCGATGAGGAAGAAGAAAAGATCAGAGAGAAGGAAGGGCAGCAGGGAGAGGGGGGTGGAGAGGGGAAGAAGGCTGTCGGACACACACATAAACATTTCAAATGGGCACCAAGGTTCACAGACGTCTACAAGAGTGTAGAAGAATCTGAACCTGGTAACGATGGCTGGGCTGTTAACGAAGGTTACACAAGGTATGTTATATTTGAAATAAAGACTTCTCCTGAGACTAACATTACTATAGTGTCACTCCATTAAAGGCAAATTTCATGCATGCTACTGCGGCGACACAGGGAGAGTTAAAGTTGTGAGTTATTACTGGCATACCAATAGAGCGTTAGATATTGTTAGACCAATACAAGTTCCTTTCCACTCATTTTAAACGTACCAACGTAATCAAGCACCTCTGACCAATCCTTTCGCCAGACCATCCTCAGACCCAATACCATCAATATCGGATCTCTCCCTTCAAGAACCCAAGTCAAAACAATGTCATTTCTACGCCTATATCGATTATGAGGATTCCTATGTCCAACCGCTAATCCTTTCGGCTCTGAGGCAACTCCCTCAATCTTCATATACACTTCTCTCTTCTCCCTCTGACCTCCCAACTCCAGAATCACCATACCTCCATATTTCATCATACGAAACCATCCCTTTTGATGAAATAACATCGAAGCCTACAACCTCCCTTACAAACGCCTATGTTATCCGCAAAGCCCTCATTCGTAAACACTATTTGAGTGAAACATCCCATATATGGTGTGTTAAAAACCCTGACTCTATTCTCAAAACAAACATCAAGCGCGCAGAGCATTTCGAGGTCGACTACGCCGAGTTCTTAGATGATGCAGTGGTAGAATGTTGGGACTTAAAGGAAAGCTTTGCACGAAACGAAAAAGTTGATGAAGACGGAGGTAACGCCTCAGATAGAGAATGGTGGATATTGAAACCAGGAATGAGTGATAGAGGGCAGGGCATTAGGTTGTTTTCCTCTTACGAAGAACTCCTTGCCATCTTCGAAGGATGGGAAGAGGACGCACCTGATTCCGACGAAGAGGACGAAGAAATTGAAAATCATGACGATGAAGAGAAAGACTATATCCAGACATCCCACCTTCGTCATTTCCTCGCACAACCATATATCCATCCACCGCTCCTCCTCGCCCCAGATGCTGATACAACAGCTCCTAAAAACACTAAATTCCATATCAGAACATATGTTCTCGCTTCTGGAGCACTGGATATTTACGTGTATAAATCCATGTTAGCCCTCTTCGCTAGCTCAGCATACGTTCCTCCCTGGTCTTCATCCTCTTCCTCCTCGGGCGAAATAGATCTCAACCCGCATCTTACAAACACCTGTATACAAACCTCGGACTCAAAGAAAAATGCCGTGCATCTTCTTTCTTCTCTCCCTTTCCCCGCCTCTCTACATGAGAAAATACAGACCCAAATATCTAAATTAACAGCAGAGATTTTCGTTGCAGCCGCTAAGGAAATGAGTATCCATTTCCAACCATTGCCAAATGCGTTTGAAGCGTTTGGACTTGATTTCTTGGTGGATGCGGATGGAGTGGTTTGGTTATTGGAGGTTAACGCGTTTCCAGATTTTGGTCAGAGTGGAGAGGAGTGTAAGGCGGTTGTGGAGGGATTTTGGAAGGAGGTTGTTGGGAAGAGTGTTGGTGGATTTTTTGGCGTGGGATCCGAGGGTGGTGAGGAGGAGGGAGAAGAGCAGTTGGTGAGAGTTGGGGGTGTGGATTTGGGGAGGAGGTAGGTTGATGGATGTGATGAATTGGGTGCGGAAAAGTATTGGGATGGTTATCTACTGTATTATGTATTGACTAGCTAGTGGTGTGGGTGTTTAGCTTTGCATATGCCAAGCTACGTTATCTTGCTTTGGAGTATTTGGGAGAGAAACCTATCAGGCTCGATATAGATATATATGTACCTTTTGTAAACCAACACTCTGAATTCCATAAAACCAATCTCACAATACTATCTCCAACCCCTTGCTCTGACCTCGTTATATCGTACCATATCATACCTACCCGAATCAAATCTCACATTAATCATACCATATCACATAAACTACAATGAATATCTACAAATTCCCTGTCTCATCCCCTTGATCTAAACCTCCCATCTACACACATAGAAACCAATCTGTAACAATAATCCCAAGATCTAGTCTCGAGATTCAGATTTATATTTATATTTATATTTACATGTACATTTATATTTCACTCCTGAGATGAGATGAGAAGAAATGAGGAAAAAACGAGATATAAGATATACGAAGTCATCTAACTCGCAACGAATTTGGAATCCTGTTGTTCACATACCTATGTATGGCTTTAACTGTAAGAAAGGCTTTCTTAGCTATGCTATGCTAAGCTAGAATATACTCTTCTCAAATGTGAGACTCGAGAGGTTTATGTGGAATTGGGATTGGAATCGTGGAATTGGAATCTTGGGATAGAATATCTTATGATGGTGGGATAGGAGGGAATGAAGGAGACTTTAATTTAGTATATGAGAGTAAGTGAGAACAAGAGAAGAGTAGAAGGAAGGGTGCTGTTATTGCGGATTCTTGTTAATTATCAGGACAGGTGGGATTTTTTTGCAGGGGATGAGGGGGAATGTGTAGGTTTAAATTTGAGAGGGCATGCTGGGAATGCATGTGATGGGTAGGTAATCAATATCGATTTGAGAACATACATGCATGATATTGGAAGTTTGATATGTATGTATGTATGTATGTATGTATGTATGTATGTATGTATGTATGTATGCTTTGTAGATAAGACAAGAAAGATAAGATAGATCTTCCAGTTTGGCGTGGTTCGTTTTGAAGGAGAAGCAATAGACTACCCACCTGCTTAAAGATACCTATATATCTACATATCGTACGATGAAACCCATGTAAAACCCTATTTGTAAGTACCTAAGCTACCACTAAATAAACCTTCTCCTTCTACACACATTCAAATCTTCATGCATATCCACTCTATTCCATCTAATTTGCAGATCCAACCTTCATAGACATATCCTAGTTCCAACATTCCTTGATTACCTTCCCATATCAAATTCCAAATACATCATATCCCCGCATCAAAAAATCTTCCATGACGAGAAAGAAATAACAAGCTACTCATGATTCACAATGTTAGATAGGTACGTAGAATGTATGAGAGACAAATCCCAAGTTCTAATCAGCCGACTGGTAAAGTTAAAGTCAAAGGTATGACAGTTGACCATAGATATCTAGCTAATCTATCTACTCACTCGAGGAGATGAGAAACTAAGGATGAGGGGAAAGAAACTCGGTGTCCATTATCAGTTTTCTCCCCACAATCCATCACGCTCATCCTAATCCTCGCATCTCGAATCAGACAATCTACTCCGCTCCTCAACCACCGTCCCTAAAACATCTGAAATATCTATTCACAACACTTCGCACATCGCACTCCGTCTCCTGCTTGATCTATCCATCACATTTCTAGTTTCCTAACACCTCCCATTCTCCATCTACTTCTCCCACATGCTGCTTATCATATATACCATATCCATCCAATACATGCATTACCCAACTATCCCTCCCCCTATTTCTTCACCCCCTCGAAAGCCGCCAGGAGATCTGCTATTTCGCCATTTATCTCGAAACTGTAGATTCAAATAGTGCATCAGGACAATGATGCCAGAATGAAAATAAGAAGATACTAGGGCTATACCCCAACGACATTTCGGAAAGACAAACAAGCAAATGACACGACGTTATAGGGAGCGAGGGAGAGAAAGTCAAAGAAAAATACCAGACGTTTGAGAAATTTGAGGCGATAGAGTCGAAGCAGATAGGGAGGGAATTTGTACGGAGACCATCTGTATGAGCGCGAAAATGCAGACGAACCTCTCGAGTATACAGGAGACGATGATTGTCAGATATCCAAAGCGAGTAGACTCGGCATTTCAGACTTGTTATAAAGTATCAAGGGGTTGAAGAGCAAAGCTGGAAAGAAGAAGGGGCTAGAGGGAAAACGGCTTAAGGGAAAGAAGAGGAAATCAAAGGACATATCATGGTGATTTTTGTATCTCTTAGCAATAGGTCCTTGGTACTGGTTACGTTACTGATGACAAGAAATCTTGAGCTAGCAAGTGGGAATGGAACATGCTAGATAGGGACATATAAATTCAGAAGACAAATTAATGGAAAATAAATTGGCGGGAAGAAAATAGAAGAGGCTTAGAAGAGGCAGCAAACAAGATATGCTATGCTGGACGCTATTAGCTGAATGTAGACTCCTATCAATGAAGTTGTTGACGCTGGTCTTTAACTTAAAGTACGGTATCACAAGAATTCAAAACAAAAACAACTGCTAGCATTCAAATCGTTCGTTATAAATCATTTGCAATTTCTTTAGATCCGTCGTCTGTTCATTTAAAAAGCTGTTTCGTCTTTCCAAAATCTCCCTCATCACAATTCTCCTTCCAAAAGTAAAGGTAAAGAAAAAGCACTCCCCTATTCCCAAATACGCATTCATAGATACTATCTAGATACAGTCCTCAAAAAGATCCACAAGTCATAACATTGAACATAGCATTACCACCTTCGACCCAAAAACTAGAAAACGCCTGAGAAACGCCAGGGCACATTCATATACACTCCAAAGTAACGCTCGCTCAGAACAAAGATACTGGGTATCAATTAGAAGGAGTGATTGTGTGTTCAATCCAAAGGGTTGTTATATCATAAAGGCTCTTGAAAGAGACACCTCCATCTGTGTTCCTGGAGAGCGATTCATTTTGATAGAGGTGTTTTTGCTTAGGCTTTGGCGGCGGGTTTCTTAGAAACCTTGGTGGCAGGCTTCTTTGGTGCGGGAGTGGCCTGGGAAAGAAGGATATGTTAACTAAGTGAGGATATAAAACGAGTTGGGGTGAAGATCAAAGTATATGAAACTAGAAATATAACATACCTTCTTCTTTGGCGCCGGCTTCTCAGCAGCTGGCTTCTCGGCAGTAGCCTCCTCGACTTTTTCCTCAACGATCTCTGCGGCCTTCTCGGCAACCTTTTCGGGTTCCTCTACAGCAGCTTCAGGCTATAGAATAATCAATATCTAGTCTTAGATACAGCAATATCTAACGTACCTGGGCAATAGCTGCGGGCTTCTTCTTTGGGGCAGCGGGTTTCTTAGAGACAGCGGATTTCTTAATAACGCCTATTGGCTTAGAGCCGTTGGTTGGAGCAACCTTCTTTCCAGTGTTTGCCTTTGGTGCGGCCTTTGGTGTGGCATTCTTTGGCTTAGGAGCTACGACAGGTGCTGGGGCAGGCTTGGCTGGGATTTTGCCTAATATATCGAGTTAGTGAAGCTCCGTGTTTACGCGATTTTGCGAACGTATATTTCAATAGCTGAAGAATGGGATCTGGGAAAGGAATATAAGAAGTAACTCACCAGTAGAGGTTCTAGTTACACTAGGCATTGCTTCCTATGAGCATTAGTTAGTAGGATTGTATGGTGTGGAAGAATCACATAGATTGGCGCAAGATGAATGGGAGGCGCGTCAACAATGCAATATGCGATGCAAAATGGGCATAGATATCGGATAGTTACTTACTTTGTTTGAATGTAATGGATTTGATAGTGTATGGAGAGGTTTTCGTCGCGTTAATCTATAGATCTGATGGATCAAATATGAAAGATTTACGGATTGTTGTTGTTTTGTGGGAGAGGAAAGGAAGGAAGATGTGCTGGGAGAGGTGTGGTGTTATGGTCTGGGACCGACCACGAAGCCCGCTAAGCGGAAGGAGACCTTCTCAATTCTATCAAGGCTCAAAATGATATTTGTTGTTAATATTTATATTGATATACGTTTGTAATTTATTCCGGGTAAATTTATGAAGTTGAAATTATGTTCAAATGATTATTGTTAACTTTTAATATCAAACTTATATATAGTCTTTCTTGCTTCCTCTTCTCTTCTCTTTTTCCTTCTCCTTCTCATTCTCATTCAGACCATTTTGATTTTCCCTCAACATGTCCCTCATTTCTAGCCATCACGTGTAACATGATAGGACTTCCCTGAAAAGCCCTGGATCTACCCGCTAGAAGCGAACAAGATGCAGGTTATCAGTTAGTTATCTTAGCACCAGGTGGGGCAATAGAGCTTGGAAGAGGAGAAGGGGAAGAGGAGAACAGGAACAGGATCAGGATCAGGATCAGGAACAGTGCACCAAACGGATCGGAGGATAAACAATTCTCGAAGCTTTTAGTGAAGCTGAAGGGAAGAAGAGAAAACAGGGGAATCCTGTCTATCAAAAAAGGTGATGCATTTACACGGTACAACATAAACATCTTCCATGAAGTAGGAATCCTTCACAACTATCAGTCCAAAATACGAGTAGAAGGGTTACATTGCAACCTTTTACAGGAAAGAACAACAAATGCAGGGGCTGTGGAATGTTTCATCATCATGGTGATGATTTGCAACCTGATAACCCATCACAGAATTAATTGAAGAATTAAACATGCGGATGAGTATTGGAGATACGGAATGAGATAGAACGATGAAATTAAGCTGGGGATTCAAATCAAGAAAATATCAAGTGGTATCAATCATTAGAGATGTTTTCCGATATTAAGCTGAGATATACCTTATATGCTTATGAAGACATCTTTTACAGGTTGTTCAAGAAAGAGATTCGTTTTGATTTCTGCTACTACTTTCCATGAAGAGTGGCAATCATGCTGTTTCCAGTATTTTCATTATCTGTCTCGAAGTTTATTTTCCAATCTACAAGATATTGTGAAATGGGTACCAGCTCCCGTCTTTTATTGGCTTTGCTATCTTTAATCCTCGGATTTCCCATCATTTTCCCGAAGCCTCTAGAGAACCCTACATTGTCGTCGAAAGAACTGACATAGATTTAATTCACGGTACTAGCTAGTGATTTATGATCCACGGTTCTCAACTCTACATAACCTAAGGTTAATAGCGACAGCAATGATACCTAGTGCAGTCAATTCATTATCATTTGGTGAGCAAGAAGTGCTTCGCCTTCAACTACAATGCTGTGGCTCCGATACGTTGGAATGAAGTACTCGATGAGTGGAAAGCTGGAAAATTTCTCTGTTCTCATTATCTTGGGTAATCGACTTGAACATTGATGAAGCAACCGAGATACGGTAATCTAACAAATATAATTCCAGAAGTTGGTTTTGCTGCGATTTTGTTTTTCGTTGAGTGTGGTCACAGTGAACGTGATGGAATTCACATCTTCAAGCTACTTTGAGGAAGTATGTTGCAGCTCATGAAACTGCGTACTTACCTCTGTATAATATTTAGCTGAGCAAGTAAAGCGATACTTCATTCAAGTCATAACGGCGAATGTTTTTTGCTTTTTTAATAGGCCAAATATTTGCTGTACACTGTGTTAAGGCCAATATGGAAATGGAAATGGAAATAGAAATAGAGGTGTTCAAAGGTGTACTGAATAAGTAAAAGGAATCCAGTGAAATTGAACGAAGAAACATAGTCATTAGAATCTCTATTTCAGTGCCATCCCAAAACCATGGAATTTCATAAATAAATAAGATCAAGGTGAGGGGATGACATAAAATAATATGAGATGTACTTTAGTCGTTTGTCAAAAGTCAAATTGTAGTTTCAGCGTATCATAATTACCCATATCAACGAATATCTACACAATTATTACTACACTTTTTCCCTTTTACCTCTCAACTCTTGACTTCACTCTCTATTCTTATAAAGCACAAAAAGCTTGTAATTCGATCTATACAACTCATTATATCTACAATATCACCGTCACCATCCAACAGAGCTGTAAATATCCATACAAGATGGCATGTTTCCAAAGAAGAACAAACTCAACCACTTTCAAACAATCATTTTGGTGGATTTCCCCTCTACCTTTCCTTTTCCTCCTACATCTTTCAAACATCTTGAATTTCATTGCTAACAACTTTCTGGATACTAAAAGAATCCACTTCTGAACACCTCTACACATGTAACAGCAATTCTAACATATCAAGCCTAAAGAAACCGACAGTAGTAGAGTAAATATTCTCAAATTTCATGTATAATTCTTACTTCATTATCATACACCACACAATCTCCATACTCTCTAATACGAAGGAGTATCAGTGGCTAATGATGCCTGGCACCCATTCATTACGATCTCTTCCATCTCTTTTATATTCTCTCTACTCCCCCTCTCCTCCACTCTCGTCTAGTATCTCCTCACACATCTCAAACTACTTCACTTCTTTCCAAATTTCCTCAAAAATCATAAAAACACTTCAATTTCCCTCCAGACAACTCTGTTTCATACACCTCATGAATCTCTCCGCCCCGTAGATATCTAGTTCTCATTCGTCTCCTAGGCCCTCTTAACGCAATCAATACATTGTACTTACTATTTCTGAAGCCCACCTCCTACTCTCATCTGCTACCATCATAGTCCCTAGATATCTCAATAGTCCAACTTTTATTTATCGTGTAATATGTTGGTTACTATGATATGAATTTATACAGACCAGTACAGTACAATGGATCTCTCATTCCCATCTCCCCATCTCCTTGATTCATCTCTTTCTCATTCCCTTATAATATATACATAGAATCCTAGTATACCACGTATCACCTCCATATCTTCCTTCGTTTTCTCCGAATCGAACTCAAATGGGAATGGATTGGGAACTGTTATGTTTATTTAGATTGTAAAGTGATAAATTGTAAGATAAAGAGAAAGAATAACTCGGATTCTAGAGTCTATAACTTCTGGAATATATGTATGTAGGTAGCTAGGTAGACATGTTGTATGAGTTTCGAAATTCCGAATGTAACCTTTGAAGTAAGAGAATTAAAAGTAAAAGTAGAGGAAATTTATACCTAGGAGAGATGTATGTATTTAGGCACGAATGCGATGAGATGGATTATCATAGTATAGTATAGTATAATGAAATATCCCAAGAACTTGGGGGGTATGTAGTCAGGACTCAGGAGGTATACAGAGGAGAAATGAGATGAGATGATACGAGAATGTCGTAACGAGGAATTTTACGTGAAAGCAAAATAACAAAACGAAAAACAAACAACCAGAGGATGGATAGAATAGAGAGAAGAGATACTATCATACATTTTTCGTGTTTCTTTATATGGATGAGGTATAGATTACCTGGGCTTTGAACAATGATGATGGCAGTATTGTAATTAGTATTTTCCGTATTTCAATTACACCCCACTTTAGTGATATATATTAATATTTGTAAAAATATTTCAGTAATTATTATTGAATTCTATATCACTGAAAGTATTCGATATATTAACAATATTGAATATCACTAACAATATACTGAAATGCGGGAATTTACATATTTATACTTGAAATTCACATATTTTCAACCATCTTTTTCCTTATTAGACTTAAACTCATTTAAAATATATAATATTCCATAGAAACATACAATATTCTAATAAAAATATATAATATTCCCGTATTTCAATATATCTTCAGTATAATCCTTTCATACAATACATACAGATATGAATATCATTGGCTATTATACGTACTAGCGTACGTATTATACTCCTAATATCAGCCACAGTAATACTACCGTATACTAATTACAACACTGGATGATGGTGATGATGATTATAAGTATGAAGTATAAAGTATGAACGAACCATCTACAGGAACTTACCTCTCCCTCTCTTCCACCTGCTCACCATCAGGAGACTAAAATCCTCATCCAGCCCTCTTTCTCTTCCTCCCACCTTTCTAAGTTGAGAATCATCAATATAACCAACCAAATCCCCTCCTATTCCCATCATCTCCACGAAATTCACAACATCTAGTCCAGAGTTGCAAATACAAATACATGTATCTCATCCATTCATCCACCCTACCAACTAGTCTCGCCTCATCTTTCTCACCTATCTCTACCCACGATCCTCACACATCAGAGATAGAAACAGAGAATCTTCCAAACATACCTAGACCACCCAACCAACTAATCAACTAAGCATCATTTACCCATTCCCTCCGATCCATAATACGATATCAAGATTTCCCCAACGGAGTGTGGACTCTAAACACCTCGATTGTACATCCCATCCCATCCCATCAAAACAACACCCCTCACCTCAAAAAAACACTTCCTTCACTCCTCCTCCCCTCCTCCACCCCCTCACCCTCTCCCCTCTCAATACCCCAACACAACTCCCTATCCAAAACGCAGATCTAGATACCCTAAAACAAAGCCCGCAGAACCATCCATCTCACGCGTAGCCAGTACCCAGCCAGCTATGACACACTCAACTCCCAAAAAATCAACAAACAATCCACAATCTCATCATCCGAACCTCTGAATTCCCAACCCAGGAATGGAAAGAGAGAAAGAGAGAAAGAAAGAAAGAAAGAAAGAAAGAAAGGAAAGAAAGAAAGAAAGAAAGAAGAAAGAAAGCATCAACTGAGTATTTAACTCTCAGTACCTACCTACACATAACAAAACACATTGCAGAACACCAAACAATACAAACAATACGAATAAAAATCTCTTCACACCCATATCCATCCACTCTTATCCGATTCCACACCATCTCCACAATCTCAGTGCTAGACATCCAAATCCGTGGACCGTGAAAGTCTAAACCTAAACCTAAAAGTAAAACGAAAAGTAAAGACGAAAAATCAATAACTTATCCCATCTCTAGATCTATCGCTTCCCATCCCATTTCATCTCGTCACATTTTTCTCATCTCATCGCATATATAACTCAAATATGAATACAAACATAAATACACCCATCCATCATGTATATATATCCACCATCCAATATCCATGATGAACATCCACACACCGCGTACAACTCTCCTTCTCATACACAGCGCGCACAGCGGGATTGGATCTCAATTTTCACTTTCGTGAGTAAAATTTACGGGAAAGGAAAGGCGAGGGAGCATACAGAATCTCGATTTGTTGTTATTGTTGTGGAGTATATTAAGTATAAATGATTGAAATATATATATACATACACATCCAATTTCCCACCAGGAAATCACAGCACATCACAGCACATCCCAACACAGCACACCGCAATTTCATCTCCATCCACTTCCTCGCTTCTCAAGGCTGTGAAGTCTACTTGTCTGCTTACATACATACATATATGCGCGATTTAAATCATACTCATAATCATACTCATGCTCATAACCATAATATCGCGCATACAAAGCGAGCGTGCTGCGGTTTGGTATACGATATGATATGATACAATACGATACGATACGATACGCACTACTGGGATAGCATATATATCATATATGTATGGTACATAGGTACGTGACAGTGGATAAGATGAGCCACTTCCTATCTACTTACTGCTACTAATCACACGAAGTGGGGAGGAGTGATGTATCTAGGTATGCATCAACTGCTCGTGTTGTGATGAGTGAGAATCAGAGAATCATGAGATGTGAAATACATACATAGTGACATAGTGACATAGTGACATTCGGAATCAATAGTTCCATATGGATTATGGAATCAGCAGATGATCTAGAAGCCAGATACGAATCTGATACAGATGAGTGTGGCTGAGGAGTTTGGTATCTTGTTTCTGAATTGGAGAGGGTTGGTCTGAGTCTCGTGTCTGAATGAATGAATGAATGGAAAAGCGCCACGCTACGTATTCATCGCGGCTTATACCCACGCTTACACTTGCACTTGCAAGCAAGCAAGTAAGTCGATACTTCATGATCAGCAGATATGATACTGGATGAACCATGAGAGTGCCAATACCCATTACCCATCATCCATCCATTGTAGCTGAAAGCTTCTCGGCGAGAAATTCATCATCGTAGCATAGCATAGCATAGCATCGCATCGCGCGAGACCGCTCCACGAACAAATTGAAAAACCGCCCTCCATCCATCTTGCACTTCGCCGCCTTCGCCAAGTGCATAGTACACACCCACGCAAGCGTATTCGTTTTTACGCTTACAAGCACAGGCAGAATCACCCTCTCAGTCTCAAACATACGTACCAGTTACATCGCAAACCCGATACGAAAGAAACAGATCATACCATACCCAAACAGCATATCAAGGCAAGACAATTCAAGAAAGAAAGAATCATAAGCCAAGGAGGCTTAGCGAAAGATTAATCGCTCGTACAGGGACGTGAAATGGCGGGGTGGAACTCTAGATTCCTCTATACGACTAGAGTTCATCTCCGAGCGCTGAGAAGATCCGGGAAGGTTTCGTGTCTGGAGTCTTGAGAGCTTATCAAGGTATCTATCTATCTATCATGCGGTATGCTAGTGCGTGATATGATCTAGATGTCGATCATTAAGTTCCACATCCATCCGCACAGCCTTCTTTATGCTGCTGAGAAAAAAAATGAAAAAAATCTCTCACTCTCACACTCTCACACTCTCACAAAAAAACTCAAGTCCCGCTTGAGGAATGTGTGTGATGTGATTGAATGGTGTGATAGATAGCCAGGTAGCCATCTCAACACCAGGTAGCGCAAAGAGAACATGACATACCGTTACACGGCTATCCAACCAACCGATAAGCTCGCACGTCGTACTAAGCGACTGCGCCCCCTTTCCCCCGATTTTTCTTGCCACCTTATCACAGCGTAGGAGCCGTTTCCGGCAGGTACAAGACATTTCGATGGAGAGGACGTCCGAAGAAGAAGGAAGAGGAATGATTACGATAGGATAGGATATGAGATGAGATGAGATATCCAAGCCAAATTTTTTTTTTCTCGTTTGCCTTTTGCAGAGCCCACCGGTGTTTGCGTGCAGTATCTGATGTGATTCGATCTGATCCGATCCGGTGGAGGTAAATAGCTAGATAGATAAGCAGAAGAGGAGTTACCGTATTGGAAAATAACCGAATGCATGGCATGCAGACGCACGCAGTACGAAATGAAAACCGGAACCGAGAAAATTGCGTCTTGGGCAATATGGATAGCCTATACCATACATTCTGCAAAAATTATCCGATGCCTGCCTCGGGTAAAGAAAGTAAAATTTTTGAACGCCGATGATCTCTAGAGAGGCGCACTTTGGGCGTATCTCGCAAAATCCGGTCCTCGCTACCAAGCACAGCCAAGAGGGGCATTGCTCTGGGCAAAAGGAAGAATTGGGAATGGCCAAGCGAATCAAATGCCTCAAGGCGAGGGATATTGAAGGAGGCGGCGCCTGATGAAGCGGGTGGTGTAGAGATGTAATTTTGTTGATTAGGCAATCGATGTGAATATCTGGGTAAATTAATGGGAGGTGGGATGCGAATGGGAGGGCACGATGGGAAGTTTCTGTATTAACGATTAGAAAAAGTGAAATGGATATAGTATTCTGATACATCCAATCCGATTCAAACCAGTCCAATTCAATCCAGTGATGAATAATGAATTACAAAAAGTATCATCAGCCTTCTCTTAAAGGTGTGGTAATCCTTGTCTATGGCATTTCCAACCCCCAACATGAGATTGGAGAATTCATCAAACAATGTTTATCACAGATTACGACACTTTTATTAGTCGGAGGCAATATATGGTTTTAGGCAATTTTGACAGGTATAGCTGCAATCTATAGATTGGCATGCCAAGGTTTATGCTTGATGTGATTGATTCTGGAAGATTTCAATGTGGAGAAGAATTTGTTTGAAAAAACTCTCTTTCCTCTGCCGTGTTTGGAATCAGGATTGTGCCGTCACTAGGGCAATTTATTTTATATCTTCGTTTCGAATGATTGAGATGGGGCAATTTGTACTACAACACATGTTATCGCTGTAATATCAAGGCGGCACAAACTTGCATGTGCGGATGGGGATGGATGGGAGCATACTCACAGATTCACATATTGATTGCCTGGTACTACCGTGATCACCCCTTTCCCCATGCTGTTGTTGAATGGTTGAAATCAATCAAAATGCCTCAAGATGGCGATGGGTAGTTGATGGTGGATAGCTGATGATTGACATTCGATAATTGATTGGTGAAATGGTATGCCAAGCAAGCGTTCATTGATGAATATGGGGAATTTCTTTGACTTCTTGATTGGAGACAACAAATATCGACCCAAAGTTGTTGTTTACCCTTCCAAGCGATTTTAATCATCAGATTCGATTTCTTCTAGTTCTCTCCCTCTCCTCCACCCAGACCCAGACCATCTATCATACCATCAATATTAGTTGCGTTGGCTCAATTAGCTTGGACTTTCCTTTCTGGCACAAAGTCTTGGAAATTCACCATAACTAATAACCTCTGATGGTGACAACGATGATGATGATGATGATGATACTGATAAGAGAGAAACGAGAGACATCAATACCAACCACGGATATATTCTGAGCTGTGAAGGGATTCAGATTCGGTGAGAGCCCCGATGTGGAGTATCATGGAGGTCATCAACGGATATGAAAGTCTCCTTCTAGCTTTCAATTTCAGAGTGGAGAAGGTACCTGAGTAAAACTAGTCCTAATCGAGTAATCAAGTAATCGCAAAATTCCCGTAGGATGTCTAGAACATCGGAATTAAAAGCTTGTCTGTGATTATATTACTCACATAGGATAAGATCGCTACCAAACTAATCTAAATAGAGTAAGATGTAAAGAATGGACCATAGGATGGCAACAAACGGGCGGGTCTTCCAGGTTGGTGTCCGTTTGTGTTGTTTCCAATGTCGAGTGCCGTGGGTGCGTGGGTGCGTGAGTGTGTGAGTGTAAGATCAATCAAACAAAACAAAATATACGGAGGTACATTTTATATTGAATATCCGACATTGGATTATGATTGTGAGTGATTGTGATGGTGATGATG
Organism: Botrytis byssoidea; assembly: GCF_014898295.1. Classification (NCBI taxonomy): domain Eukaryota; kingdom Fungi; phylum Ascomycota; class Leotiomycetes; order Helotiales; family Sclerotiniaceae; genus Botrytis; species Botrytis byssoidea. The sequence goes on from NW_024065845.1 coordinate 1,505,812, forward strand.
ATGATGGCTTTGGGTGAGATAAAACACATCAAGAGATTGCCTTGCTCACGTGTTTTAAATCATAATCTCTCACTCTCCTAGGTGAAAGGCATCTCTCCAATCAAATCATGATGATGATAATGATGATGATGAAACTCAATCAATTTTCCTTGTCGCTTTCTTTCTTTTCTTCTCTTGTACTCCAGTCTCCATCCAGTCTCCAGTCTCCAATCTCCAGTCTCTACCGCCCTTTTCGTTTCGTTGGTAGTAGTTCTCTGTAGTTCTCCAAAGGATCCGTCGTGTTCATTCGTTCATTTGTTCAAGTTGTTCCATTGACGCTCTGTTGCAAAATAAAGTTTTCTTGCACTGCCTCAATGTGAAAGGCTTGGCACTAACCCTGCCCAAACCACCATACCTATCCTCTCTCTCACTTGACTACTTTTTCTATCTATGCCTCCCTACCTATCCTATCGTAGCTTACTACGGTTTTACGATTCTACACCGTGCTCTCCTTACTCCTAGAATTTCCTTTGCCTGGAGAATAATAAGAAAGATTCAAAAGAAAAAAGAGGAATCGTACTCGGTTCCTTCAATATCAACTTCAACAAGCTACAGGAGAGCTTGTTCTTGCTGTCGCAAACATTATTTACTGGCGAATGGATCAAAAACTCTCTTAACCTTCCATCATCAAATTGCGCCTACCTCCCAAGGAAATTCCAAGCCATTGACCGCCAGACACTTTTGGTGAAGTTGCAAGTCAAAGTGCTGTGGGCTGTTTGATGTACGAGTCCTTTAGGTGAGCTATCATACACCTCTGCTGTTGTTCATATCCACAATTGCACAAGGCTTCAATAACCCTTTCCCCTTCCTTCTTCTCTTCATCGTGATTCCTCTTGGATATTCTTCTCGGTTAATATTTTTCGACCAACTTTCTGTCATGATTATTGGAATCTGGCATGTGAATCAAATTTGAAGTTCAATTTCACATAGCTTGGAAGACCTTGGCTTATATATCCTTTGACTCTCTAGATTTTGACTGCCATCATCCATAACACAGCCTCTCTTCGATGCCTACGAGTCATAAGAAACTTCATTCCATCAAATAACCGCCAAGGCTTGCGCCTCGGGCTGTGTATTGACAAAACAACGAAAGAGCTTTATACCAAATCAATTTAGTATGTCGGACTCAGGTGGAACTTCTCCAGCTCCAAGCTCGGGGGCGAAGAGGCAAAGAGCGTAAGTCTTAGATCCCTGCCTCCCTTACTTCCCTATACATACCAACAATTCCATGCCCAAAATGGCTAATGTTTCACCGAATAAAGACCTACGATAACAATCGATACCTCTGCTGTTCGTAACATGAGTCCACCTCAAGCTATGGATAACGACGCGGTTGCTTTGAGGGCTCTACCCAACTCCCCTTCAACTTTACAAGGCGATATCAGTCCTGCGACATATGATGGAACAGGATCACAACCTCGAGCTCCTCATCATTCTAGTCAAGGGAGTCATTCGTCGATACCACAATTAAGAGCGACAAACTCATTCGACAGCCGAGATAGCAGGCCGACATCACCACATAATGTTTCATCGCCAACGTCCAGAGGCACTCCGGGGTTCCTGGCAGTTCCTGGTCTTCGATCACGACAAAACTCGATCGAATCTGACGATGGAAACCATTCAAATACAAATTACAGCGGCGACACTTACGCTGGAGGCTCAAACGCAGGACAGATGGATAAACACAGAGAGTTGGATGGAAATAATGATATAATGAATGACCCGGATGCTTTGAAGCCGGATCTAGGAACTGAAGAGGACTTTGAAGTTGAAAACAACAGTTTTGGATTCTCTCAAGGACAACTTAATAAATTAGTCAATGGTAAAAGTTTGGCGGCTTTCTACGCCCTCGGAGGTCTTGCAGGATTAGAAAAGGGATTACGGACGGATCGAAGAAGTGGTTTGAGTGTGGACGAGCATTCATTAGATGGAACGATATCTTTCGAGGAAGCAAGAGCTGCCGCATCTCGAGATTCACCAGATCTCAGCGAACAATCGAAGTCTTCGAAGATTCCAATAGCTACCAAGGTATCTTCGTTGCCATCGACAGGGTCTGGACATGGTCAATCGAATACTCAAGTACAGGGTGCTTATTCTGATCGAAAACGCGTCTTCAAGGACAATCGATTACCCGAGAAGAAAGGCAAAAGCATTTTCGAATTAATGTGGATTACTTATAATGACAAGGTTCTGATCCTGCTGTCAATAGCAGCCGCGATATCATTGGGTGTTGGACTATACCAAACTTTTGGAACGAAACACGACGCAGAACATCCTCCTATCGAATGGGTTGAAGGTGTTGCTATCATAGTAGCCATTTTGGTTGTGGTTATTGTGGGATCTCTTAACGATTATCAAAAGGAACGCCAATTCGTCAAACTTAATAAGAAAAAGGAAGATCGTGATGTGAACGTGATTCGGTCTGGAAAAACTGTGGAAATCTCGGTATTCGATGTTTTGGTTGGTGACGTTATGCATCTAGAACCAGGAGATATGATCCCCGTGGATGGAATCTTCATCGAAGGACACAATGTTGTATGCAACGAATCTCAGACAACCGGAGAATCTGATTTGATCCGAAAGCGACCAGCTGATGAAGTCTACAATGCAATTCAAAATCACGACAACTTGAGGAAATTGGACCCTTTCATCCTTTCGGGAGCCCAGGTCAGTGAGGGTGTTGGAACATTCATGGTCACAGCTACAGGTGTGAACTCCATGTACGGAAAGACATTGGTTGCACTTCGAGAAGATCCTGAATCTACACCTCTTCAAACAAAACTGAACACACTCGCCGAATACATTGCGAAACTTGGTGGTGCCGCAGGTTTACTCCTCTTCATCGTCCTGTTTATCGAATTTCTGGTCCGTCTCCCCAAAAATCACAATACTCCAACCGAAAAGGGTCAAGAATTTCTCAACATTTTCATCGTCACAGTTACAATTATTGTGGTTGCTGTTCCTGAAGGTTTACCGCTTGCCGTCACACTAGCCTTGGCTTTTGCTACGACTCGCATGTTGAAGGACAACAATTTGGTTAGACATCTCAAAGCTTGTGAGGTCATGGGGAATGCTACTACTATTTGCTCGGACAAGACTGGTACTTTGACTCAGAACAAGATGTTAGTTGTTGCAGGAACCGTGGGAACTAGCTCTCGATTTGGTGGTACAATTGAATCGATCGATAAAGATCAAGTGGACAAAGGCAAGCAACCACAGCGAGAAGTAGACAATATGTCTCCAGGAGAAGTGGTATCCACTTTGGATCCAAGTGTCAAGGAATTAATCAAGCACTCGGTTGTTCTAAACTCTACAGCTTTCGAGGGCGAGGTTGAAGGTCAAAGCAGCTTCATCGGTTCTAAAACAGAAACTGCGCTCTTGCTTTTCGTACGGGAACACATCGGACTCAGTTCACTCGACCAAGAGCGCTCTAATGCCACCATCACACAATTGATTCCTTTTGATTCAGGCCGAAAATGTATGGGAGTTGTCGTACAACTTGACAACGGAAAATACAGGCTCTACGTTAAGGGTGCTTCTGAGATTCTTCTCGAAAAGTGCTCGGACATCATTCGCGACCCAACTAAGGACACTAGCAGCGTTCACATGACCGATGATAACCGTCAAACTTTGACTTCGCTCATTGACAATTATGCTTCCCGATCGCTTCGTACCATCGCCCTCGTATACAAAGATTTCGATAGATGGCCTGCCAAGGGCGCTCGGATCATTGAAGGAGAGAAAAATCAAGCTGTTTTCGATGATATTTTCAAGCATATGGTTCTCTTGGGCATTGTAGGAATTCAGGATCCTCTTCGTGATGGTGTCCCCGAGGCTGTTCGTATTTGTCAAAACGCCGGTGTGATTGTTCGCATGGTTACTGGAGATAACATGGTCACTGCTAAAGCTATCGCCGAAGAGTGTGGTATCTACACTCCGGGCGGTATCATCATGGAAGGTCCAACTTTCCGAAATTTGAGTCAGGCCAAGAAGGAGCAGATGATTCCACGTTTACAAGTCCTTGCACGATCCAGTCCAAAAGACAAAGAGGATTTGGTTAAAGCTCTCAAGAAACTTGGCGAAACTGTTGCAGTTACTGGTGATGGTACTAATGATGCGCCTGCCTTAAAGAAGGCTGACGTTGGTTTCTCTATGGGTATTGCTGGTACTGAGGTTGCAAAGGAAGCTTCTGCTATCATTCTTATGGACGATAACTTCAACTCGATTGTCAAGGCTATGATGTGGGGACGTGCTGTTAACGATGCAGTAAAAAAATTCTTGCAATTTCAAGTTACTGTCAACATTACTGCCGTTCTCTTAACTTTCATTTCAGCTGTTGCCAGTTCGGACGAAACTTCTGTTCTTACTGCTGTACAATTGTTGTGGGTCAACCTTATTATGGATACCATGGCAGCTCTTGCATTGGCTACCGATCCACCAACTGCGAGCATTCTTGATCGAAAACCGGACCCCAAATCTGCACCTCTTATCACCATGACGATGTGGAAAATGATTATTGGCGAATCGATTTATCAACTTACCATCACCTTACTTTTGTTCTTTGGCGCTGAAAGCATTCTTTCGTATCAATCCGATCGTGAAATTGCACAGATTCCAACTCTTGTCTTCAACACATTTGTGTGGATGCAAATCTTCAATCAATGGAAGTAAGTATTTTGAAAATCCAAAACTTTGAATTCTATACTGACTAAATTTAGTAACCGTCGTCTTGATAACAAGTTCAACATCTTTGAAGGAGTCTCTCGCAATTGGTTCTTCATGGCAATCAATGTTGTCATGGTCGGTGGTCAGGTTATGATCATTTTTGTTGGTGGCAAAGCTTTTAATGTAGTTCATCTCAACGCAGCTCAATGGGCATACTCCATCATTCTCGGGTTCTTGTCTATCCCGGTTGGAGCTTGCATTCGTCTCATCCCTGATGAGTTACTCATCTCGCTGGTCCCAAGCTATTTGAAGAACCGAAAGAAGAATCCAGAAGTAACCATCTCTGATGAGGAGGAGCAGTTCAGATTCCCTAAGCCATTGGCAGATGTCAAAGAAGAATTGACTTTCCTCAAGAAGTTTAAGGGTGGTCGATTGAACAACTTGAAATTTGCCATGCAACAAACTCGCGATCAATTATTGCCACGTTCTAGGAGTGGTTCTCGATCAAGAGAAAATTCTATAGCACCAGGAACACCTTCAGACGATCCCAACCGAGAGGACGCTTTTGGCAAGAATGGCTACTCAACTCCTGAAACCCGCAAACGTGGACGAAGCACCAGATCTCGATCAAATTCAGCATTAGGTGCCACGACTGTCATGGCTGGTATCATCGCTGGTAGTGTTGCTGGATGGTCTCCGATTGAGAGAAACTACGGTGAGAGCGACGCGATGGGATTTACACGTTCTAAAGCAAGATCCGAAATCGAAGCTTCTGATGAAATTCAAATTCACCCAGATACCAAGCCGGATGATCCAATCATCACCGAAAACCCAACTCATCTCGATGCTCCACCATCCCAAATCCCGGAAATCTCACCAGTCCCTGCGGCTGACATTCCGACGTTGAAGATTCCTACTCCAACAAAGAAATCTTCAAACGATGAATAACACCAATTTTATTCATCACATTTATTTGATAACTACAGAACCCAAACTTTATGTAGATATGTACTTTTACATTAGCGCTTGAGACAATGTTTTTGGTTTTCGTTCTTTCATTACGAACTTCATTGTGCTACTCAACATTAGCACCCGGCGCAAAGGGCGGAAAGAAATATACAATTATGGCGTTTCTCCTTCGATTCTTTTTTTATAGCTTCAACGACGGTCTTTTTAATACACATACCACATTTAAAATTTTGCTTGGGGTGGGGGAGAGAATGGGTGTAGATATTTGAGGTGAAGGGATGGATGAATTGGTGAGCGGAGGAGGAAAAGAGCAACAGAAAAAAAAACAAGATACCAACTTAGTATGTTTTGAGCGAATTAGATATGAATATGAATGAGATATTGATAGCGAGTGAGCAATCGAGAGGTATGTTTTTATGGATAGATGATTGGTGATGAATCAAGAAGGATGGATGTATGTGTGCATGCGTGCACGCATCGATTTTTAGTTTAGTTTATACCTGCCTTGAAGTTGGCACATTAGGGAAAATTACAGATGAATGTAAGAGGATTCATAAAATATATGAGTGCAGCTGTGCATCGTGTGATTGATCAATTGCATAATTGATTTCGTTATTCTTGTTGAATGATTGAATGAATGTTTCAAATATTGATATGCTTGTTACCCATCCCACCCTGTATCTCCATGAACAATCCTTAAGGAAACCCCAATCATCCGGAACCCCTTGCTTACATATGTATTACGAGATTAATATAAAATTCTGACGATGCCCATTCTTACAGATGAAGTATTTGATAGACTCCTAAGAAATTCTATGTATTTGCGCCTGCTCTGTACAAATTTTCTATCTGTAAGAGTTTGTCCATGGACATCCAAATTGGCAAATTAAATAATGCGAAGAAAGCTACTCTCCAAACGCCATGTTATTATGTGATTTCGTATCCGGAGACCAGACTTCGGAGCTCAAATCTAAGACGACTTAGGTTCTGTTGCTGATTTCGATGGTGGTTTGGGGCGGGTTTGTATGAATTGATGGCGATGGGGATAATCGGGGTGCGTCTCGATTTCAATTTCTTGATTATTGGGAACCATCCCGTGGTTGAGATCCCAATCGAGTTCCTTGCAAATTTTCGAGACGACGACGTCGCATAAACCAATGAGGTCGATGTCGAAAGCGAGGTGACCAATGGGATCCCGATTGATTTGAATTTGTGGGACGTGGCTAGGAAGATATGGAACTATCTCGCTGACTGGTGCGACCTTCAAGGATGTACCGATTGTGATGACGAGATCGACTTGATCTCTATCATGCTTGCTGAGTCTGTCCGAGAAGACATCAGGAAGTTTTTCGCCGAAGAAAGTGATGTCCGGCTTCATGATGCCAGATTCGGGAATATCATCGCTTTCGTTGTCATCACTATATTGTCCGTTTTTCTTTTTCTTGCCACCCATCGAAATTTTCCTACGCTTGCGAGGGATAGTTGATTGAGAAACGGGTGGGCAATTTGTCCTTTTGCATCGTGGGATTAACCCAGCTCTGATATCGTCGAAAATTTCCTCGCCCTTTACTCGGTACCCGCAAGCTTGACACGTGGCGGTTGCGAACGATCCATGACAGTGAATGACCTTTTCTGGCTTTATTCCCGCAACGCTTTCGATGTTGTCAATATTTTGTGTGTAGTTGGTGAGTAATTTGCCTTTCCTTTGCAAAAGTTCTATAAATTGATGGGTTGGGGAATGTCGAAATGTTTCTGGCAGAATGGCCTTTGCAACACCAAAAAAAATTGACGGATCTTCTTTGAACTTATTAATGTTGAAAATCTCCTGGGGATCGTCGAGATTCAAGTGTCCGAACTGTGCGTACAGTCCATTTGCGGATCTGAAATCGGGTATACCAAGAGAAGTGGAAATACCGGCGCCGGTGATGACAACGATTTTCTTGGCATGTTTAATGAGGTCTATAGCATCCGCGACAGTGTTATACGTCGGAATTTTTATACGTTTCTGCAATTCACGGCGAATAGCGAAACTTAGAAACTGATAGTATTCTTCATCGGGTAGACCTTCAAGGTGCATTGGTGGGAGGACACCAAACGCAGTCAAGAGCTTTTTAGCGGTAATAGCGTCCGCTTCCACAGTAACTGCACAGAATTCTCGGGGTCCGAGTTTTCGAAGCAAGTTACGATAATGCTGACTTTCCTTACGAGTGCATCGCTCAGGATCAGAATCTGATATTTGTTTTTAGCATATTTGACGATCAGAAGATAGGGGGTGAACTTACGATTATCAAGTATATTATCATCAGTCAAAGCTTCGACAGCATCCTCCATAAGGCTACTATCAATAGAATCATCGTCATCTTCACCACCATCATCATCGTCTTCTTCTTCTTCTTCTTCTTCTTCTCCGGCTTCCTCTTCGAATTCGTCTCCTATACTATTTTCATTGGCATCTAAAGCCGCTTCGAGATCCTCCGACGCTGCATTTTGGTGGTGTTGCGGTATGCCACGTGAGATGCCTCGAACAGCACCGTGGAGCGCCACATCATCAATTTCTGAACTTTCCTCATCAGACACCAAATCGATAACTTTTGAAGAGGACATCGTGAGAGTAGAGCCTACACCATTTAATGTAGCGGAACTCATACTGGATGAACCAATCTTGAAGTCTGACATAAAAGGTTGGGATATCGAGAAATGGATGATGTGGAGAGTGGAGATATATCCCAGGAGGTGTGCGTTTGCTTCCAAGGCTAGCTTAGGACAGGGCTCGTTAGGCTAGCGTAGTTAGTCTCTTCAGCACGTGCATATTATAGTAGTCAAGAAGACACCCTTGTGAAATTATTAGTCAGCAATTCCCTCGTGCATGACTGCAGTGTGTCTTAGTCAGCAATGTTGGAATTGAGAATTGAACAATCGATAACGGTTGGTTTGAGATGTTATGTGGCAAATGATTGGTTGGTATAATTCGATAAGAGAGGTTCGTGAACAGGCGGGCGGGCTACTTGAGAAAAAAGAAAAAAGGAAAAAGGACCTGAATTCGTACCTGCCTGGGAGGTAAGTAGATTATCTGATTGCCCAATGTGGATATTTTTTTTATTAGAGTTATCCGATAATGAAGCTTTCAAGTTTCCCTCATACCGCCCAAAGACTGAAGATCGAAATGAATCCCAAGTACCCATATTATTTTCTACCTAGTGGAGACATTAAAGGTGGAAATTTTATAAATATAAACTCTCCTATTACTTGAAACTACCGGTACTCTTTGTTTTACCCATATCCTCTCAATTGAGTCGGGAAATGCATCTGAATAGTCTCATTTGCGTCATAGTTTCTCGTTATTCTCCGTTCCACCAGCCGCAATGGCTTCCACCAGAGACAATGGAGATAACAATCAATCATCCCCTCTATCATCCCCTCCTCCTCATATAATTTTCTCTACTCCATCCTTCACTCCCAGATTTGGTCGAAGAGAGTCGATTACAGCAGCAGATGATGGATCACACATTCGTCGAAGGCTTCACAAGCCTGTCGTGAATATTAAATCGCACACTCATGATAGACACATCCGAGTACAAGAACCAGAAGGAAGTCAAGCAAAATCGCCCGCTGCTAGTATATATATGGGATCATATACTCCACGACGATCAAGATCTCTGGCTGGTTCAAGACCTGGTTCTATCAAAAGTCCTCCAACATCAAATCCAGCTTCTCCTAGAAGCAGTTTCAGTTTCAGTCATAGTCACATGAGTCACTTGTCGGATCTTTTACAAGATTATAATTTAGATCTCGAAACATATGGCGTTGAAGAATTGAGAGATGGATTTTTCGATGCTGCCTTCTTTAAGCCACCGAAAATAAGTCATGAAGAGCTCATGAGGGATGCAGAATTTACATTACCAGCGGGGTTCAAGAAACATCATCCATTGTCATTAAAGCGTTTCTTCCCAAGACAATGGAATGGAATCAAGGAAATTTCCAAACAATTGGTGACTACACGAGCTGGTATCAAGCTCATCAAATCGTTCCTACCTTTCTTTATTTCTTATATTTTGTGTTTGGTTCCCGTTATCAGAAATTGGCTTGGTCGTTACAATTACATCATGGTCATATCGACAATTATCAACCATTCAGGTCGAAGTGTTGGCGCTCAGATTGATGGAGCGATACTGACGATTTTCGGAACTGCGGGTGGATTAGGGTGGGGGGCTTTTGCTCTGTGGCTATCAGATTCTACGGCTGTTGCCAGACGAGGATATGGAGGAATTTTGGCCGCTTTCCTTCTTGTTTTCATGGGCATGATCGCGGCACTCCGTTCGTATTACATAAGATTGTACCAACTGGTACTATGTGCTGGGATGGCAGTTTTATTTACCTGTCTTGCCGATACCTCTGAGACTATTGCTTGGAGGGTGCTATTTGAATATGGCATACCATGGTTGCTTGGCCAAGCTATTGCTCTCATAGTGTGCTGTGTTGTAAGTAAAGTTCCTTTGCAGAATTATCCCGCGAATTTGTTTGTCGGTGAGACTTTTGTTATTTCACTCTGCGAGTCTTGTCCATATTGGAACTCGGCAAAAACTTGCATCTTCGCGATTCAATCAACCCTTTGCCTTCCACATCAGACACCGCTAACATCACCTAGGTGGTTCCTGATGCTGGCGCAAGATCTTTGGCTGTGAGCTTACACAATGCCTTTGACATTATGCAAAAAGGACTCCAACTCCCTCAATCAGAGCCAGTAACTGTCCATAGACAGCTGGCATTTACTTTCGTCAACCTTTCACAGGCGTACAGAGATTTGGTTCTTGATATATCTATTACCCGCTTCAAGCCCTCGGACGTTGAAATATTGCGAAATTTAATGCAAGCAGTGATAAGATCTTTCTTGTCTCTCCGAATGGAATCCCATTTGTTCGATGACTCTGATAAGGAAGAAGATTCCGACATAGCTCTATCCCCAGATGCATCAGCACTTAGTATTCGACGATTTCATTCTGCTTCAGTGATTAATATTGATGGTCCACGACGTCCAAAGCTACAGAGGTCAGATACTGAGGACCGAGCAGTGGAGTTGGTGGCCAGCAAACTTGCAGAGCCTACATCGAATTTATTGTCATGTTTGAAGATGGCATTACAAAGATGCGATGCTGTGTTAATGGACATGTCTGGACACAGAGTATTTCTCGGTCCTCCTAAGGATGTTTCTTCCGACATTGTGGGTGCGATTACGAGTATCAGAAAGGCCAAGATCAAATATGACGAAGAAGAAGAGCAGTATGTATTAGTTTCCTTGTTTTTTTTTAGTCTCCATGATTCTGTGCTATCCAAATCAGCGTATTGTTTTTCTGGATCTTTCATAATCCAGATGACTCTCTGATGGAATATGATTTCTGCATTTGTTTGGTACATGCTATCCGCTCAACGTATGAAGTTTGCTTGGAACTCTCATCTAGGCTGCATATCATTTCTATTTAAAGTATTAAATGACCTGGAACATCGAGTATTGACTATGCTCGGAAGTTCACCGCTCTTCAAAGACTGAAAAATGAGGGAACAGATTGTACCGTCCATTGATACTGACTTGAACGATCATAGGCTTCTCCAGAACCCAAATTTGCCTCCAACATATTCTGACCATCCTGAGGTTGTCGAAATATTTTTATTCGTCCATCCTATCAGACAAGCCGCAAATACTGCTGAAGCACTTCTCGTTAAAGTGAACGAAATGCAGCAGAGACGCCCTGGTTGGCGAATCTACCTGCCATCTTATCCATTTGGCAAAGCTCTCCAACGTACAAATGGACAAGTTCGACACGATAGAGGTGGAGTAACAGCAGGTTTCTTTTTCCGGAGTCAAAGAGAACTCGCCAAAACAATGAAAGGAATGGCAAATGTTTATAAACCTGCTCCACGGAAAGAAAGGGCCACAGAGGAAGAAGAAAATTATGACGATCTTGAGCCTACTGATACTAGAGGGGCATATGCCGAAGAGGAAGAAATAGCCATGGACAAGAATTCACAAGCTTCCAGACAAAAGCGCTTGAGATACAGAACTTGGAAAGTCCTTCATCGTTTACAAGGCTTCGAGACTAGATTTGCGTTCAAAGTTGCGATAGTAACTTCTCTCTTATCTGTGCCAGCATGGCTCAGCCAGAGTAGAAGTTGGTGGAACAAATATGAAAGTTGGTGGGCAGTTATAATGGTCTGGATAATGATGCATCCAAGGTGAGTACCGAATCGTCGATTTAAATAGGACTTGAACTAATTTTTAACAGAGTTGGTGGAAATCTCCAAGATTTAATAACCCGAGCTCTTTGTGCTATACTTGGCGCTGTATGGGGTGGTATAGCTTATGGTGCTGACAATGGCAATCCATACGTCATGGCTGTATTTGCAGCCATATTCATGATACCTATGATGTATCGATTCACGCAAAGTCCCCATCCGCGATCCGGAATCGTAGGTTGCATATCATTTGTAGTTGTTTCACTGGGTGCATATACAGCTCCGAATGACATCCCAGTTGTCACTGTGGCTTGGACTCGAGGAGTTGCTTTTCTGGTTGGTACCGTATCTGCTGTTATTGTTAATTGGTTTCTATGGCCATTTGTCGCGAGGCATGAATTGAGGAAGGCGTTGTCGTCGATGCTCATCTATTCAAGTATAATTTACAGAGGTAAGTTTATCCTGAGGATTACTGTATCTTTTATTAACTAATGCAGGTGTTGTGGCAAAATACGTGTATTATGAAGACGGAGAAGAGCCAGGTGTGAAAGATGTGCAACAATCTGGTACGTATTTTTGCCCATTACCTCTAAGCAGGTCTAATACTCTTGAAGAAATGCTGGAAGGTCGCCTGAGAGAAGGGTTTGTTAGGATACGACAACTATTGGTATGTTTCAAAGTTGACATTTGGTTTCCTAACTGTAAACATTCTGACACTTTGCAGGCTCTCACTCGTCATGAAATCCGACTTCGCGGCCCTTTCAACCCACTTCCTTATTCGGCGTTAATTGATGCCTGCGAACGGTTTTTCGAGTACCTTGTCTCTGTACGACAGTCCTCACTCTTTTTCCAACCACATTATCTTTCCGAGAACGAGCAGGCATCTGAATCGCTACTCTCCTTTCGACGTGATGCCGTCGCCTGTATCCTCATGAACTTGTATGTTTTGGCTGGAGCATTGCGAGGTGATAGGAAGGTTCCTGTAAGTTTCATCGTCCGACAAGTTAAATGTTTAATACTAACAAAAACAGCGATATCTTCCATCCGCAGCATCCGCTCGAAAACGGTTGTTAGACCATATGGCTCTACTGGAATCCATGAATGTTCCTGCGACATCTAGTAGTCTGTCCGTTAAGTCGAAACGAAGTAAAAGAAAAAGTAAGAGTAAGAAAAACAACGATACAAGTGAGACGGCAAATAACTTGCCCGGAGGGAAAAAATGGTCTCAGATCTATAGTTACAGTACGTACTTTATACTTTCGCCACTTGGGCTCTCCAAAACTTGAGCGTATTTGTCTACCCTCCCAAGACATAGTTTAACATAAATTTTCTAGGCTATAGCCAGTCCCTTACAGGATGTGTAACACAATTGGAACAACTATGCAGATATACCAAGGAAATCGTTGGTGAGCAAGGGTATGTGTCATTGTTATCTCTTTTCTCTCTGTTGATATTCTTCATCTTTAGACTGGACTATTAAACATTACTAATCGAAACCGCAACAGCTTTGATCCCATTCTTGAAGACGAATACGAAGATCTTACTCGCGACCGCGTGAGTGCTCACGGATTTCTTGATGGTCAAGTTACACCACGAACCACCAGAGGTTGAAGCGCCGATAATATAATGCGCAACAGTAGAATCACCCTTTATACAAAATTGATCAATAGGACCGCTGGCGCAACGGTAGCGCGTTCGACTCCAGATCGAAAGGTTATCCGTTCAAATCGGGTGTGGTTCAATACCTATTCCTTTGACTAATTTATCTTTTTGCTTTCCTTTATACCTCTTTTTGCCCTATGTATATGATTGCTTGGATCCTCTACGAATTGGTTTTGGTATGTGGTATGCGGTGTATAATGATGCATTTTTTGTACGGTATGTAATTATGGTACGGCGGTGTCAAAGGAGTTGGTATTCGATAGATTTAGGGCTGCAAGCGTTGATTTAATCCCATACAATAATTTTACTCTTATGGCAAAATATACACAACGGCAATATGTCCTATATGCTGTGTTTTTTGCACTGCAACAGCTTCACTGAGTTCGATAGTTTGCATCCATCTCGGAAACCCTCTACCGAAACTCAGAGAAATTTTATCATCCCACTTTTGCCACGTTGCCTATCCTTGTCCGAATTGTGGAATGCTAACAAGGATTGAGATTTCTAAGGCGGGACGGCAAGGGATAATCCACATGGGTATGTACCTCAATGGGTACATCTCCCAAACGGCTCTGAAGTGGGACTGAATAGTGAATCTCGAGTGATGAGATCCGCTTTCCTAATTACGTTAAGAATACGCATAGAAGAGACGCAAGAGAAGAATATCGAAGATTTTGAATGAAGGAATGAGTGGGACTTCTCGATCGATATCTTGTACTTGAATTCAAGATCTTCACTCACAAACTGTTATAGTTATTTCATAGAAGATCATTCATTAGCTAGAAAGAAGAAGAAGATCATTTTCCCCGACCCACAATCATTCTTCCCTCCCCCTCGCTACCCCTCATCAAAAACTCAAACTCAAACCCAGAACCATGGCCAACTCAAGCCACCAATACGACACCATCCAAGGCCCCTACGACTACATCCGCACCGCCTCCATCGCCCTCATCGAGCGCGAAAATGTGCATACGGCCATCACACCGTACATCCAGGATGCGCGCATCCTGGAGCTCGCATGCGGTACTGGGTTCTACACCTATCCCTTCCTATCCTGGGGCGCGCAGTCTGTGCTCGGCGTCGACATCAGCGCCGTGATGATCGAGTCTGCGCCGCGTCTCGGCAACGCCGTCTCCTTCATCCAGGGCGATTGTTCCGTCCCGACGAAATATCAAGACGGGCCCTTCGATATCGTGTTTGCGGCGTGGCTTTTGAACTATGCGAGTGATCGCAAGGGATTGGTGGATATGTTTCGCAATATCGCTGTGAATTTGAAGGAGGGAGGGAGATTTGTGTCGGTGACTGTACCGCCTACTTCTGATCCGTTGGCATCGGTAAATGCGGAGGCGAGCGCGAGACCGATGAGTCAGGGTGGAAGCGGGTATTTGGTGTATAACCATATTCGAGATGTGGAGGACGGTATTTATTTTCGCGTGCATGGGGATACGCCGGTGGGGGATTTGGATTTTGAGTGTTATCATTTGAGGAGGGAGGTTTATGAGGAGTGCGCGCGAGAGGCGGGGTTGAAGGGGAAGTTGGAGTGGGGTGTTACGGAGGTGCCGGAGAGGTGGTTGAGAGGGGAGGGGGAGGGAGGAGCTAGTTTGAAGGAGTTGGAGAGTTATAGGGAGATTCCTAACTATGGGATTTTGATTATTGAGAAGTAGTAATTTCAATGAAATGGTTACAGAAAATCTGCTTGAGTATTGACTCTGTATGTGGTTGAAGTGAAGTCGTCATATCGAAGGAGTATTCTGTGTTCCAAATACGAAACATAGTACTGTGTATACGTTGTGGCGTGGTCCTGTACTCTGATCAATGAACCACATCCGACACCCGACTTCCCTTATTAGCATTGCCATTATGTCTTGTAACAGCATCAGCCCGTCTAGCATTCATCTTCACAGTCTCATCCCCCAATTCTTCTTCTTCGGCATTCGTAAAGATACCCACCTCCTGTATCATCCACACTCCCCACAGAATGAAACCGACTCACCGTCCTAATCTCCTGCATCTTAATTTGTGATTTCTGCCTCGACGAAGAATTCCGCGTAGAAAGACCTAATCTCACAGTTTGAGCTACAGGAAGTCTTAGATATGAAACGCTGGCCACAAGACTTAAGGTAGAGATTTCGCCAATATACCAAGTGAGGTAGGTGATAGAGTCCTCGGGAAATCGCAATTGGTATGAGTTGAAGACTACGTAGAATATCTGGATAGGTTGGAGAGATTCAATGATAGTATCGTAGGAAATATGGAATCGTCAACATCAGATAGCAACCAACAACACTATGCCGATAATTTATCCCAAAGCCACATAAAGCAGATACTGTAGCATGAAATTATTATACCTACACAATTCCTTCCTAAACACGCAAAAAGGTTGTCCCGTTCAAGAGCTTATTACATAAATTGAAGATGAGTAAATAAATATCAGTTCTCAGACACTATTGCTGAACCAGAAATTTGAGACGAGCAATAGTGTTGAGACCCTTTCGCTGCAGTCGTCACAAGAAAGCGAATCAGAATCTAGTAGAGAAAATAACACGTCATGTCAGCTAACTGTAACAAAAAGTATCTACAGTTGCGAACACAACTAGCCTTTTCTATCAATGAGTTTGGGAAGAGAATACAGACGAAGTAAGACACATAAGATTGAGACACATGATGTAATCATGTCGGTCAAAGATCCGAGATTTACCGAGGAGATTTGAGGGTCTGCTGGTCCCTTTCTTAAAAGACTTGTGGGCTGAATCATTTAGGAAGCGCTGTTATAGGACCAGAAGCTGTATAATATTAGAGAAACCTCGATCGAGGAGATATTTGAGGGACTAACTCATGTTTTTACAACGTGCCCTGCACAGTTCAATTAATTGGACAGATTTTAGTCTGCAAGCTACACTAGTAGAGAGGCAATCGAGGTGAAATGTCAACGGGAAAACTACTCCTGGTGTAAGGCAGATACCGTAGTCTCCTTGATATTGACATCACTTGAATCAAGCCTCGGTGTCTCTGATCATTGCTGTTTAGCTCAATGCTCGAAATGAAGCTTTCAAACAGCATGATCTTTAATTCCGCAAAGCCACGTCTGTGCTTTAGCAGTAGTATTAAAGAATTAGAAATACATCTTCTCACCGTGGGATGGGGTAGAAATTAGCTTGCGAGCTCGCCTGTTGAGGAACTCTCGACTAGATGGGTCAACCGCAATAAAAATTAATACTTCGTAGAATGCCAAATCCACTTTTTAAATTATAGCAAGATTTTCTACGCGTTGAAATCAGATGTCACTTATCTCATTGCCACCACGTGTATGGGGTCTGGCCCAGAGAACCCTGCTAAACCCCTGGAAATACGATGGATCGGCCCCATAAGCCGCACCACGGCTAAATGTCAATTTCTTCAAGCGACGTGCCCACTCGCGAACTATCGCATGTATTGTCTAATCGGGATGCCATATTTTGTCCATACCCCATTTATGCAATGCATGCTCTACACTATACACTCAATTAACGTGGGAGGCGGCCGAAAATGCAAACCTTTTAGGTGCGGTCGCCGAACTGGCGGAGTATTGACGAAAGGAAATAAGCTCAATTCCAGTGGTATGGTAGATGGTTATCCTGCCGGCATTTCCACCTCCAATCGTCAAACTTTTTTCCTCTTCGTTGTTTGTCGACTTTGAGCCTTGAGAAATTTTCACAATGGAGCCTGCTACAGAGCATGATATCGAGAAGGGTGTACAAGTCCATACCGCTGCCGACAACTCCACAGACCGCGATGGCAAGTCCACTATCGACGCTGAGAATGACAGTTCTCGACTTTCTGGTTCCGAGCGAGGCTTGAGCTACTGGAGTGTCAAATTGGAGCAAATCTGGGGAGTGGAAGCCCGTGGTATCACTCGTGTAGCTGACAACGAGAAACATGTGCCGCGTCCGCTCCACGACTATTTCCACATGTTCTCGCTATGGTTCAGTATCAATTTGCAAGCCATGAACATTATTGTTGGGCTGCTCGGACCCTTGGTTTACGGACTCGGCTGGGTGGATTG
The DNA here is from genome assembly GCF_014898295.1 of Botrytis byssoidea. Classification (NCBI taxonomy): domain Eukaryota; kingdom Fungi; phylum Ascomycota; class Leotiomycetes; order Helotiales; family Sclerotiniaceae; genus Botrytis; species Botrytis byssoidea. Next base: position 1,523,417 of record NW_024065845.1, read on the forward strand.
TATTTGCATTGTCATTTTTGCGAATGCGCTCGCCTCGACATCAATCGCGTATATGGCAACCTATGGACCAGAAAGTGGTAATAGAACTCAGGTATGCTTCTTTAAAACTTGTCGTTCGAGTAGGTGCTAATATTTGCGCTCTTAAAGATTATTGGACGTTATTTCATGGGTTACTGGCCCTCGAAAATTGCATGCTGCTGCAATATTGTTCAGCAAGTAGGCTTTGGTACTATTGGATGTATCATCACTGGACAGATGATTACAGCCGTTAACGGAGGGAGCTTGAGTTTGGCTGTTGGATGCGTCATTGCCGCAATCTGCATCGGTTTAGTGGCTACTTTCGGTATCGAATACTTGAACAAAATCGAGAGGTAAATATAGCCACCATTCTTGGAAGATCGAAGTTGAAAATGCTCACAAATAAATAGATTCGGATACATCCCACAAGCGGTTGTTATGTTCGTACTTATTGGTTGCACTGGTGGAGATTTCGATACCCACGCAGTCTCAGTTGGTGATTCCGGAACCATTAACGCTAATCGTTGTTCGTTCTTTGCCTTGATATTCGCAAGTATCATTGGATTTACCGCCATCAGTGCCGACTTCTACGTCTACTACCCCAAAGATTATCCAAAATGGATGACATTTGCATCCACGTGGACTGGAATCTGGACCTCTGTAATTTTTGCCAACATCGTTGGAGTTGGTATTGCTACTGGAGTTCCAAACATTCCAGCCTGGAGCGACGCCTATGACATCTCGTCTGGTGCGCTTCTCTATGAGTGCTATGGCAAACTCGGAGGATTCGGTGGCTTCTGCGTCGTCATTCTTGCCCTTGGGTCCATCACCAACAATGCACCATGTAGTTACAGTGCGGCATTGACCATTCAGGTACTCGGACGCTGGGCAAACAAGATCCCTCGTTGGTTTTGGTGTGTCCTCATCACAGCAGTTGAGGTAAGCTTATTCCACATCATCCTATTTTCACATGACCATAATACTAACTCCGGTACAACAGCTCGTCCTTTCCGTATGTGGTCGCAACAAGCTTTACACCGTCTTTGAGAACTTCCTCCCTATGATGGCATATTGGATTTGCCCCTGGATTACTATCAGTCTTGAGGAATATTTCATCTTCCACAAACTTCAAGGCAAATCGTTCGACTGGTCCATTTATAACGACAGAACCAAGCTACCAATCGGATATGCAGCCCTCTTATCATTCCTGATTGGATTTGCAGGCGCGATCGTAGGCATGTATCAGATCTGGTACACTGGTCCTATTGCTTTGATGATTGGGGGTGAGTATGGTGGTGATATTGGAGATTGGCTCGGTATCGGCTTCACGGCCATTGTGTTCCCACCATTGAGATATCTCGAGTTGAAGAAGTTTGGACGGTAGAGGCTGCTTTTGTATACAATCATAACACACACCCCCAACAGATTTGTATATATTGGTGGTGTTAATAATAATTATAATAGTTTTACTAGCAAATTGACATTTTTGAAGTGATTTCCTTGATTGAGTAGTAGATCGGATGGTGTAATCGATGCTTGATGCATAAAGCTGTCTCCATCATCTTGCAGCACTATCGCCATGTGCCCTATTTAAAGCTAGTAATACCATGAAGATTCTGTAAGCGTGAGGAGAAGGGTCCACGGGTATCTCTGTACGTGTGTAGCATGTCGAGTTGGAAAGTGCTTCACGAGCATGTGTTGATGTTTCACAACACCGAAAAATCGAAAAATGTTTGTACTTCGAATCCAAACTGTCAAGTTGTGATTCTTGTTTGCCACTTTCTAATCCACTCGAGTGAATGAGTGGGATTTTGGAAAGGATGTAAACTTACATATCTGAAATAGATGATTCTTGCATTCTGCAAAAATGGAACCGAAATAGCAAAAGAGAAATTCGACGTCGGCATGATTCGAACATGCGCCCCCGAAAGGAATTGATTTCTAGTCAATCACGTTAACCACTCCGTCACGACGCCAATGTATCAATGTTTGATGTGCAGAGATCTTTTGTTTAAACATATATTTGTCAATCGAAACTGTGGTAAGATCTTGCATCAATCCTAGCAGTTTTAAAGAGATTTGGTTGGATACCAACTGAGATATATGGATCGACGCCCTCCCGTGTATTATTCGGAGTCCCGATCATCTGCCTACTCCATACGAGTATACCGTTTAAGCCCGTATATTATATCCATATAGTAGAACAACGATAAACCGCTGTCTACTGCTGTAAGACATTATTGTGGTTGGGACACGTTCGAACTATTTTTTATATCAAACTTTGAAGCGTCCGTCTGCTTGGTATTCAGATAGGCTCGTAGGTAGACGGTGGACATACCTACCTATCTACCTACCTATCTACCTACCTAGAAAGTCTCAAAAATGTTGTGGCGGTTCGGGCGCCACGAGTTTAGCGATGGAAAATCAGGGTCCACATGTCAACAGTGTACTTGAAAATCTTCATGCAGATTGATTCACTTGATATGGCGCATCTCAAGTTCTACAAAGCATGCTGGAGTCAGTCTCGTCTCACCCGAAAATGTCCAGATTGCATTACAACATTCATTATTGAGTAGTTCTACGTCTCGGCAATGGAAAAGGGGTCAAAAAGGAATCATTTTGGACCGAAGTTTGGAAGGGTGAACTCGATAACGAAGAAGTACCTACACAATACTATCTATGTACCTCGTAGTCACAACGTTATCGTTAACATTAAATTCGCGCAATAATCGTCGCACTACTTTACGTGTCACTCTTAAACATAATCATCAGGATGCAGGCTGCATCTGTCTAACGGTCATAAATATCCACGATATCGTCATCTTAGCGGAAAAGGGTTGTCGCGTGAGTCAATGTGCTGAGTTAAGCTTTCATATTCCTCCTCTTCTCGATCATCTCTGATCTACTGAAAGGGATTTATTTTAGAAGAGGCTTTAGCACAGGGTGATCCAAACCAAAAGTGACTCGAGACTCATCCACGTGTACTGATGATTGGCTGGATAAATCGTTTTGAAGGGTAACTATAACTACTGCCAATTGACTTTTTGATGAGTGAGACATAAGAAAGAACACCTTGAGAGTCACTGGGCAGTCATAACTGTCAAAAGTTTAGTATGGATGGAGGATTACGAGTATATGAATCAAGGAAACTGTTTCATTCCTTCGACTGTAGAGTACTGGGAAACTTCGTACAGCCGACAAACATACAAAGATTCATCACCTTGGAAAAACGACACAAATCATCACAAATTCGTTATTCATTATCGTCGTGACTCAAGAGAAAATTAAATATCTCATCTCTCTGCTCTCTCTAAGAAAGAAACCAAGCTTTTTAATCGCACAGGTACCCGCCGTTCGGTCGCGAATCTTTCCACGACGAGGGGGGAGCAACCAACAATCAATTTACTCTATTTTAATCATAAAAAGACAGGGAAACGGAGTCAGTCATTCATCACAACTCATCTTTTTTTTTCCTTGGGAAGAACCTGGAATCCTTTTTCCTAAAACTCTATATACTACCTACCTATACATGAGAATGATTTCCTTTTCCTAAGACATACATACTCTTTTCTTCTTTTCCAGTTTGATTTTGAAAATATGCGTATAAACGCAATATGCATAGCAGTCTGTCTGCTTCAATTTTCTCCTGCTGCCGTTGCCAAACCCCTCGGTACCACCCAATCGAGCCTGCAAGTGCCATTGGAGGACCTGGATACTACACACCATCAGCATGTTGCCTCCAAACGTCTGCATGGTAGATTCTTGCACATTACAGGTGGGGTTAAATCATTATTTCGCCATTCAATGATCCTGTACGATGCTCATTTATTATAGATTTACATCAAGATCCTCACTACAAAGTATTCTCTTCCACCGATGAAGATGATGCCTGCCACAGAGGCAAAGGAACTGCGGGAACATATGGGGCCGAGACTTCGGATTGCGATACACCTCCTACCCTTATAGATGCGACTTTTAAATGGATAAAGGAAAATGTGAGGGATAACGTGGATTTTGTTGTTTGGACAGGGGACAGGTTGGTTCTGCTTGAACGAACAGCCAATCGTCGCAATGACGTTTTGGCTTTGTGCGAGGAGAGATGCTGATTCAAAATAGTGCACGACATGACAGCGACGAAAAGATTCCTAGAGTTCAAGATGAAGTTCTCGATACGAATAGAAAGATCGCAGATAAATTCCTAGATACTTTTGGCGATGGGCGCGATTTATCGATTCCGGTTATATCAACATTTGGCAACAACGATATTCTTCCACATAACATTTTACTTTCGGGTCCGAACAAATGGTTGAAGGCGTATACAGATATATGGGATAAATTCATACCAGAAGAACAGAGACACGGTTTTCAACGTGGAGGATGGTATTATGTCGAGGTTATTCCTAAGAAGTTGGCTGTCTTCAGTCTTAATACTTTATACTTCTTTAGCCACAATGCCGCTGTGGATGGTTGCGCATTGCGCTCAGAACCCGGATACGAACACATGGAATGGCTTCGAATTCAACTACAATTTATGCGCGACCGCGGGATGAAAGTTATTCTTACTGGACATGTACCACCTGCTCGAACGGACAGCAAATCACTTTGGGACGAAACTTGTTGGCAAAAATATACCTTGTGGCTTCAACAGTATCGGGATATTATTATCGGAGGTTTATTTGGGCACATGAACATTGATCATTTCATGATACACGACACTAAAGATATTGATCTCTTATTATTTGATGGTAAATCTGTTGCGCCACCTCGCGCGTTAATGGACGACGAGTTTACAATTTCATCTGCTGGAGATTACTTGGGTGATCTTCGAGAAGATTGGTCTGGATTACCTAATCCAAAACACCTACCGATTGTTATGGACGAGGAAGAACTAGACTACTCAGAATCGAACAAAGATCTGAAGAAAAATAAAAAGAGTAAGAAGGACAAGAAGAGAGATAAAAAGAAGAAAGATCTCAAGAAGTTTGGAGGTCCATGGGGTGAAAGATTTGTGGTAACGCACGTTGGACCGAGTATCGTGCCAAATTACTTTCCTACTCTTCGGGTCATCGAGTACAATATCACAGGGTTGGACGATTTGCCGAGATGGTCCGATTCAGTTGTGAATAATGATGAGCAAATTGATTGGCTTGATCAAGAAGAAGAGGAAGATCTACTCAATGTCGATGCCGGGGAAGATTCGATGTACGCAGACAACGGTGATGTTTCTACCGAGAAAAAGAAGAAGCACCAGAAACACAAAAAGAAGTTCAAAAATCCGACGCCGTCCAATCCAGGATTCATAATTCCGTCGCCGCCTTCAAAAGATGCGCCCCCGGGACCGGCATATTCTCCTCAAAGTCTAACGTTACTTGGGTATACTCAATATTTTGCCAATTTGACCTACATCAACAATCTCGAACTGAAATCAGAGGGGTCAGACAATGGGGTTGACGTCGAAAAGTGGCGTAAGGGTAAACACGGCGGAAAAGTTCCAAAAGACGATGACCCAAATCCACGCGCCTTTCATTATCAAGTCGAGTATGACACTTTCACGGATCCAATTTATAAGTTGAAAGATATGACAGTCAAAAACTATCTCAAGCTGGCCCATAGGATTGGTCAGTATAAGCCACAAAAGGGGGATCGTGTTAAGGATGGAGAGATTCTGGAAGAAGTCAATGTCTACGAAGATGATGAGGGTAGTGAGAACGATGACAAGAAACAAATTTCCATCTCCGAAGACGAAACCATTGGAGATACTGAGGATCATGATATCGATGCAGAAAAGAAGAAGAAGAAGAAGAAGAAGCACAAGAAAAAGAAGCATCATCGCAAAGAGAAGAATAGAGTCTGGCTCAGCTTCGTTCAGCGTGCTTTTGTCGGTACAATAGACAAGGAGGATATCAAGTCCTTTGATGATGGGCTGGAGAAGCATGTTCAAGAACCATTGGTTCCTGTTCCGGAAAATGGGGACGGGCTACATAGTTTTGAATTGTGATGTTCTTCTAGCGTACATGGATTGGAGTTGCATCAGATTGGGTTGGAGTTTGGTTGTTTTAATTGTCTTGCATTTATACCATTACGATGGAAACGAAACATGCATTTGGAGTTCGGTATTGTATATGGATTACTACACCTCAAATGAGGTTGTGCTATGCATTATGGAGCGGTGCGTAAGAATATGATATAGCACCGTGGAGTTTTGGTTTTATGATTCAGATGAGTGTGTGGATGATGGTATCGCAGTAGGATGGACGTTAGTCGTCAAACTCTTACTCTTACAATACACAAATAATCTCTATACGAAAGCCTGAATTGAGGCAAGATTTTACGATCTTACGATTTTCTCTAAGCTTCTTTGTGGTGACGACCTATCAATTCGAAATAGTCCTTTCATTAGGTACCTATACATATTTATTTGCTAGATTGGTTGCTACTACGACTATTCGATCAGACGGTCAATCGCCATTTGAAGATGCACATTTGAATCCCGAATTTTCAATTCCCGATGTAGTATTCAAAGACGCAACGCAATCAAACTCAAGTTGGAGTAAGCACCTCGCAGCGTGGTAGTTACTAATGGCTTACCCGATCGCTGGTGTGATATGTATGATGTAAGACAGGGGTTCTGGGAGTTCTGAGGTTTGGATCTAGTGAAGGAGGTGGGCTCGGTGGGATAAAATGACGGCATGTGGGGTAAGCAGGTAGCTTTGGCTCCAATTGCACATTGCAATTACCACCTGCAGTACGAGTACACACACAACATGTATGGAAAATGATCTCGATGACGAATAGGTAAATTACGTTAAAGTACCTAGGTAGGTAGGCAGGTAGGTAGGTAGGTAGGTATAGGAATACACATTTGTAAGCTACCGGCATATGAACTATTGCTTTGCTTATAAAGCATTCTACGTGAATGATGGGATTGGCATAACATTCCCCGGGTTAGCTTCTAGAGCTTGGAACCCCTCATTCCTTCCATAAGAAGACGAGCTTCCCCCTCCTTTGATTGATATCTAGGTAGTATCTTCTCTATTTGAACATCTCATTTACCACTAACACATCAACTACACGCATAAACATACATACACTACACAACATTAACTCCAACCATCAATCTAAACTATCCAAACTATCCAAACCATGACCTACGAACGCCAACGCGCAATCGAATCCTACGGCTGGACATCTGTCCCTGCCTCTCTCTCCGAGCTCATCAAATCCTCCCCCTCAGCTTCTAATCCCGCTTCCGCGCTCAAAATCTCCCATCTCCCGTTCCCTACATCCTCGCTCGTAAAAAGCGTTCAGGAATACGCGCGCAGCGAATTACCGCAAGAAACCTTCCACCACTCTATGCGCGTCTACCACTACGGCGTCGCGATTCTCACGCACGCATTCCCAAACTGGACGTCTATCAACCCATCTAGTAAATTTCTCGAAAGCTACGCGCTCACGGCGCTTCTCCACGATATCGGAACCGTGCCGAGACACTTGCAGGAGACGCTTATGAGTTTTGATCTCTACGGCGGATTTATTGCGGATGGGGTGTTGAGGGATGCGGGGGCGGCGAGAGAACAGAGGGAATTGGTTGTGGAGGGTATCATTCGACATCAGGATTTGGGAGAGGTGGGGACACAGACGAGGGTTGGGGGGTTGGTGCAGTTGGCGACGGTGTTTGATAACATGGGGCAGAATGCGCAGTTGGTGCACGAGGGGACGATTGAGAATGTGGTGAGGGAGTGGCCGAGATTGGAGTGGAGTATGTATTACCTTTTTGTTTCCTTCCGTGTCTTTCTTTGTGATGTTTGAGAAGGATTGTCGGGGGGTGTTTGATGTGGTTTGATGTGGTTTGATGTGGTTTGGAGATATTGGGAGGCATGTGGGAAAATGAAAGTTGAGGTGCTAATTTAGCGGTGCTAATAGGTAAATGTTTCTCGCATACTATCGAGCAGGAGAATGCTTTGAAACCATGGGCTCATTCGACACATTTGGGAGTGAGGGATTTCCCTGATGGAGTATTGGGGAATAAGTTGATGGAGAAGTGGGACTGAGAATGTGGATGTGTGGGCGAGTAGTATGATGATTGATGAGGAATTACAAGTGAATGAATGGTGAGACAACGACACAAAAGGGAAGGGGATGGCACTCGGAAGTCATACAGGAAATGGACAATGGCTTGGGAAAATAAATGATATCTACGGCGTGGAAGTGCGATCTCAATGACAATATAGTAGCAAAATCTATCTTCCTTTATTATGCTAATCTTCTTCCAATATATGTTCGAACCCTAACACACCAGACAACAAGGCGTCGTGACGGAGTGGTTAACGTGATTGACTAGAAATCAATTCCTTTCGGGGGCGCATGTTCGAATCATGCCGACGTCGACATCTTTTTGCCCATCTATCATATCCATACCACAACACAATTTTTACTTACACCATCTCCCAACTCTTCATTCATTCATTCATCCATCCATCTATCTCTCCATATCAGTCTTTTCTTTCCACTTCTCCCATCCAGCACCTACCTATCTATCAAGCTTTTGTGGATAGCTATGGATTTGTCCTATGTGTCTTATTTGCTGTATCCAATGCGGAAGGACGGATATATCCACGGGTGGATGAAGTACGTGAGAAAAATGTGGATTCGGCAGTGAAAACTTCAACGAGCGGTGGAAATGAAGATCCGTTATAACGGATCTAGGGGCCAAGCGAGATCAGATCGGATCCACCGTGTAGTCCCGTCCAGACAGGAGAGATCAAAGAAAAACACAGAAAATTATATATTTCATATACGAGTATTCTCTCTGTACTCTGATTGATCTTCCATGTCGAATCGGATTATTATGAATTTGAATTGGAATTGGGAGTTTGTATCAAAGATGTATTTATAAGGTTTTGATTTAATATAGATTGATTCATCATAGATAGGATATTGTAATCTAAGAAAAAATTCAATGTATAATTGATTCCCTTGGAGAGATTTGGTGTACCGCTTTTTTCGGCTACATAGAGACAATTTTCACCTCGTGCCGCAACCGAGCCGAGCCTTATGAACGTCCTGATACCCCGTTGCTGTAATTAAGCATTTCCAAGGTTGTCTGTAGTTACTGCACACATAATTTCCGATGATACTTCGGCTCTTCCGAATACCAAGGCGTGAGGGTTTTCTGGAGTGTGGAATCTATTGAATACGGAGTACATGATGTCGAGGAAATGGGGATTAAGGAAGGGGTGGCCATTGTTCGATGGATAGGTAGGTCTAATACGATTTCAAGTCCTTGATTTCGGTGTGGGTTCACCAATATACACATGATCTGCCGCCACACCTAGTTTCGTAACCTTCAAAGCTGATTTCAATATGTTCATCGTATCCTTTGCCTACCTTACAACTGATGTCCGGAAGATGTTACATGGAACATGGATAAACAATGAGTATCAAATCAAACCAAGCAACTATAACAAACTACTTTAATTTATACAGGGCAATGTCTATCAACCATGAAGATCCTTGAAAGGAATTTTGTTCTGCATCTGAGAAATCGGGCAAAAACTTAGCACTCTTGTGTAGCATAATGATATAGAAATCCAAGCCATTATTCGATGTATATTCCATACGCCATTGCATCATCTGAGAGTCTTTGACCATAAGCCTCCGGGTTAAGGTATTTGGGCAGGCCGTCAAGAAATAAGACGATTTCGCTGGGGTTAAACCAATCAACCGACACAGGGTTAGGTGAGCTGGTATTGTGATGGAGGGTCTATTAACTAACTATGAAGCTTTCCTTCGTCAGTTGGCTTCCTTTCTTGAGTACCGCGACAATTTACAACACTTTTGCGGTTGTGTTGCGCAGTTGAGACGAAGGGTGGAATAGAGTTCTGGGATGTCAAATCTCTGGCAGCCATACTCATGAGAGATTAGCACTCCACAGATGAATTCCTGAACAAGCTCACGATATTCTCTTGGTCCTTGGATAGTCTAAATCCAAGAAAGTTGTACCATAGTTCGGTGGTCAACCTTGATTTGAGCAAGCGAATATCAGATTTCGAAAGCGAATGGCAGAATTCCAGCATGAAAAAGGGTGGCTTACACATTCATCTGCACAAATGACCAGACAATTTGATGCTCATGCAATAAAAATGCTATCTACAGCCATCTTAGCCATTTTGAGGATCTCCAAGCACCCCCTTGTTCTCTCCCCATAGCATTGCCTAACAGTCAAATCTGCAACCTTTAAATCTGGGAAGTGGCCATGCTCTAGCGATCGCACGCCCGCAGCGACTTGTGCATCTAATATATTGTGACGAGCGTTCTGTCTTTGCTCCATCTCGGAAATGAGATCTCTTAATCCTTTGTACTTGAATCCAGGTTGGTCATGACCATAGATGTCAGCTCGCAACAAAGCTCTTACAGTAGTTCGCCACTCTGCTGGTTGCATTTCTCTATCTGCTACGGATAATGCGTTACCTATGCATTCTACTGCCTCATTAATTGGCCTTTGGTGCTCGCATAAACCACCATATTCAAGATACCTAAAGATTTTGGTCTGCCCTTTAGCAATTGCCTCAGCAGTGGCTTCATCGACCATCTTTAGCAAACGGCCGTATCCATTCGCTATAATAGGTAGTATGGTTCCGATGAGCATCGTATTTTGGAAAGCCTCAATAGGAGGTGTGGGTGAAATTAACGCTATCGCACCACATGAGGGGCACCAGATGGCTTTCGATGCCACAATACTGGCGCCACGAACTACCTTTAAAGCTTCATCGATTTCACTTGGGAACTGTTGCAATGCTGATAGTGACAAATACATCGATGATAAGCAGCTGCATTTATCGCCTGATATTGGAAAGGGACCATCACTACCACTAGGCGAAGAGGAGGAAGGGTTTGACCCCGTTGATAATTCAGCTTCTTGGTTGGCTTCGGGTTGCGCTTTACCCAGTTTTTCCATATTTATATCACTAAAGTCGATGGGGGCAGGTCCTAGCATATCAACGTTTCCAAAATGCCATATGTTCCTGCCATCATCTACATTTGAGGCGCGGAGAGGATGTTGGGTGTCAAGAGGGAGAGATTGTGGAAATTGCTGAGCAGCATCAAATCCACTGAAATTCGAATTAGTAAAATATGGTTCAGCGAAGTCGTTATCATCGAAATTGTAAAGTTCATCGCCAAAGAAAGGGAGTAGTGTGCCATCGTCGAGAAGAGGTTGTAGGTTGTTTTGTGTATTGGGTGGTTCATCTCTAATAGTTTCGATAAATTGACGTTTTCTTGGTCTTCCCATTTGTTTCTGTTGAGAGTAATGACATGATACGTTTTCTCGCACACATCTTTCACATCCATTAGGATCTTTTGAGCATGCAAGTTTCCTGGTTCCTATGTCCAATCAGTAGTTGTACTGAACATGATACTTTCTAGTTCTAGGTAACTCACTGCACTCATCACAAGCCCGACGTTTTGCCGCAGTATCCTTTTGTTTACCTGTTGAATCCATCACCATGAAAATCACCTTGCTAAGAAATGGAAATGTGAATTTAGATAATTGATGAAGCAAATGGATCTCAATTCAATGTAAAGATGGCTAACAGTAGTTTCTGACTGTATTTCATATGTAGAGCAGGGTTCGAGAGGCTCAGAAGAGGCTACTGACATGCTCCAAAGCAACAAAAGACGCTAAGATAACAACCTCCGATAAGCCCTTCGACCAATTTTTCCAGGAAAAAAAATCTACTAAAGCTTTCGGATTCTAAACAGTGCCCAAATTATTGCAAATTATTGTAACAATGGCACCTCCAACAAACCAACGAAAGCGCAAAGCGGTTACCCGAGATGAACCTGAGTTATCCGATGTCGAATCCGAAGCAGAATTTGGTGACGGAATTTTAGAAGGAATCTTGTCGCAAAGCGAAGATGAATCCGACGACAGCGCAGCAGAGGAGGACAGTGAAGACGAAGAAGATTTGGATGAGGAAGAACTCGAGGCATTGGATAGCGATGAGGTACCCTCAGAGAATGGTGAGGGAGACGCATCTACGACAAGAACTTCCCTCAGCAAAGCCAATGCCGACGATGACGATGACAAGCCCAACTACACTGTGGTGAAGGATGCTAATGGGGGAGAACGTTATGTTTATGAAGAGATAGACCCAGTCTACGACTCGGATGATTCAGATGCCCAAGAGCCAACTAATACTATTGGAAACATCCCATCGTCTTTCTATGATTCTTATCCTCACATTGGTTATGACATCAATGGAAAGAAAATTATGCGACCTGCCAAGGGTGAAGCACTTGATGCATTGCTGGACAGTATCGATATTCCAAAGGGATGGACAGGTCTTACAGACCCTTCTACAGGCAAGCCTCTCAACTTGACTCAAGAGGAATTGGAGGTTCTGCGCAGAATACAAACAAATGAAGCTCCTGAAGATGGTTACGATCCATATCCTGTAAGCATCTCTTTTCATATCTATGTTGTATCATTGACTAACTTGGTATAGGATTATGTTCCATATTTCAGCGGCGTCGAGGAGATCATGCCTCTGAGCTCAGCTCCTGAGCCTAAACGACGTTTCCTGCCATCCAAGCATGAAGCAAAGCGAATCATGAAGATTGTTCGGGCAATTCGAGAAGGTAGAATCTTACCATATAAACCACCGCAAGAGCGCGAGGAAGAGGAAGAAGAACACCACTACGATATATGGCAGAATGAAGAAGCGCAACCAGATCACATCATGAAGATTCCAGCTCCAAAGCCACCTCCACCAGGATACGATCTAAGTTACAACCCACCTCCTGAGTATCTCCCATCTAAAGCAGAAAGAAAAGAATGGGAAGCTACAGATCCTGAGGATAGAGAAAAGGAGTACCTACCAACGGCATATGATTCTTTACGAAAAGTACCGGGATATGATAAGTTTATCAATGAAAGGTTCGAACGTTCGCTTGATCTCTACTTGGCACCACGAGTTCGCAAGAATAGGCTTAATATCGACCCTGCTTCTTTACTTCCAAAGCTACCAAAGCCAGAGGAACTTAAGCCTTTCCCAACTATCACGCAGACGCTATTCCGTGGTCATGATGGCAGGGTGCGAAGCTTGGCCATTGATCCATCTGGAACGTGGCTGGCTACTGGCGGTGATGATGGTACTGTTCGTGTTTGGGAACTTTTGACCGGAAAACAACTCTGGAGTGCGCAGATAGGAGATGAGGAAGCAGTTAATGCTGTTAAGTGGCGCCCAGCGAAAGACGCTATTATACTTTCTGCCGCGGCTGGAGAGGACATATTCCTCATGGTACCTACCATAATTGATCCTGTTTCTGAGAGCAACAGCCGAGAATTATTAGATGCCGGATTTGGTTATGCGACAAATGCTACCCAAGCACTTACGGCCAATGGACAGAAGAAAGAACCTGTTGCTACCTGGGCTCGTCCTACCTCACGTCTACAAGATGAAGGTGTACTAATCAAGATCACTGTAAGATCCACAGTCAAGGTCATCAATTGGCACCGAAGAGGTGACTTCTTTTCTACTGTATCTCCTACAGCTCAAAAGTCCGCCGTTGCAATCCACACTCTCTCGAAACATCTCACACAAATTCCATTCAGACGTCTGCCTGGTATCGCCCAAACTGCTCAGTTCCATCCCTCTCGGCCCATTTTCTTCGTTGCCACTCAACGCACAATCCGCAGTTACGATTTACAAAAACAAGAATTGGTCAAGATCATTCAACCTGGTGCTCGCTGGATCTCTTCTTTCGATATACATCCTGGAGGTGACAACCTCATTGTTGGTTCCTATGATCGTCGTCTCTTATGGCATGATCTCGATCTTTCTACCCGCCCATACAAGACTATGCGTTTCCACAACAAAGCTATTCGAGCTGTCAAATACCACAAAGGTGGTCTTCCATTGTTTGCAGATGCTAGTGATGATGGAAGTTTGCAAATTTTCCACGGAAAGGTTGTAAGCGATGCGATGGAGAACGCTACTATCGTACCAGTGAAGGTTTTGAAAGGACACAAGGTCAAGAGCGCTTTAGGTGTCATGGATCTGGACTGGCATCCAAAGGAGCCTTGGCTTGTTAGTGCTGGTGCGGACGGTACATGTAGATTGTGGACTTAATAATGCAGTGTTCAAAAATGGAGTATGAAGGTGTTTACAAGGTTGTCATGAGGTTCTGTTAGATATCAATGGTAGAAAAGCATGAAGAATTTGATAATTTTTACAATTGATTTTGCTTTGTTATTTCATTTCCTGGTCTCTACAAGTGCTTGAATAAGAATGCGAACATCAGTCCGTCATCCCCAATATTTGATCCGCGACATTGTCGTCATGATGCGTATGCTTCACTCTATGTCCTATTAGGCAGCTGCTTACTCGTCTTTGTAGCTTGCCAATTTATACCTTCGTTTCTGCGAATTAGCACAACTTACAAATTAGGAAGCAGTGGAAGATACATACGTCACATAACATGTAGAACCATACTAGGAACACTTTGAGGCTCAAAAACAAAGGGACTAAGCGTATGAAAAGCGTCTTACATTCCAAACCACGCGGAGGGCGGCGACTTCCGAGAATCCCCTTAGACCAATTCCTTGGCTCTACAACCTCGCCCCAATTTCACAAGATACGAAATGTTGGAGACTGATATGAATTTAGGTGCTTGAGATTACAACTAGCATGACTTCCAGTCAATCAGACGACAGGCGTTCATCTCAGCCCTTGCTGTGCGACTCAAGGCTGCACTTGGCGAGCGGTTGCCTTTGGCAAACATATTGTGCAGAGTTACTGGAAGAAAGTAAATTAGGATGAGGAATCATGTGCTAAAGCATCGAGGCAGTATCGGACATGAGACGAAGGGATCGACTTCGCGCGTCATTGCAGTCAACAATTTTAACCGAGCGGAACATCTTCATGTCTCTGTGGGTATCCATATCGGGGTGTAACATTCAGGGCAATGCCGAGATTCTCAGAAATCTAGCTTTCCAGCACAAACCAGTTGAGGAGTTCCTGCACAATTCATTTGTTTTGAAAATGGTGAATAATCATGATAGAGGCAGAGAGTCGGAGTAGCCACCCATGGAACGAACCCATGTGATAACCTCGGTTAAGAGACCTAGGTTCAATTGAAAGTAATCTTGGGCAACATATAGCATACAGGCAACTACTTTCATGATTGTAAATTTCGAATCTTCTTCAAGATAAACTGAACTTTACTTCATGATTGGTGTGCCCCTGGCTGGAGAGATAAATGTCAAGTGATATCAGCCGAGGATAAGCGCAGCCATGAAATGGCAATCAACGGGTAATTACCTCAAAGCTTTATGTACTCGCAATTCAGAGGAGCACCAAATTCTAGCCCAAAAGTGTCGGCAATATTATGGCAGGCATTTTTTAACAAAGTGAGGCGGACAGCACCGCCTCGAGTGAATGGTTCAAACATAACCTCGTATGATACGGAATTCGAATCCCGCCCTTTATCGGCGGCTTGTTTTGCTCCTTCAATTCCGCCACATTCATGAATTCGCGCGCAGAAGGGCGTTGGTAGCAAGATACAACAAGCAGTAAATGTGCTTTTTCGATAATGCACATACCTGTTCGATCTTATACACTCCGATGTTCGGATACCTTCATATGACCACCAAACGCTCTGAGCCAGCACAGAGTCGATACCTAAGCCGCCCTTTTAGCAAAGCATGTATCCGAGCTCTGTAGTGTAAGAAGGACCTAAGTAGATTCATAAGTATCTGGTTTTCTCCTTGATTTTCCTCTCTTCATTCTTTATCAACGAAGTTATTCAACTTTCAAGCCTCGTTTTGGCAATTCGCACTTCGAGTCAAGCACATATATCGTAATCCCAGCCTTCTCATCTGGTAACATCTAACCTCCCTTTATTTCCCGCATTAGTAGCATACTACCTTGACAAACCACCAATCACATCGGACTCCTTCGGTTAACACAACCATCATCCGTTCCTGACCCATTTCGTAAGTCATTCGCCCAAGCCTTGTCAGACGCCTCATATCTAATAT
Organism: Botrytis byssoidea; assembly: GCF_014898295.1. Lineage (NCBI taxonomy): Eukaryota > Fungi > Ascomycota > Leotiomycetes > Helotiales > Sclerotiniaceae > Botrytis > Botrytis byssoidea. The sequence continues at coordinate 1,539,477 of NW_024065845.1, forward strand.
CCCGAAAGTTCTTTTAGCCTTTCAGGATGGCTCCTCCGGTCTATAATGATAACACTGAAGACAATTATCGAACTGATTTAGATGACTGGACTGTCATTTGTCAATTCTGTCTCAAACCCGTCTCGGCAACCAGGCCTCCTTTTTACAATGAGGTTAACTGTAGTTGCTCAGGGCTTGGCACTCATTCTGCTGGCATAATCTCGGTCACTCAGCATGATACCCAATTGTGGGAGCCAAATATTACTGGTTATGAAGAACCTGCCTATACATATCAACGACCTGTCCAGGGATATGCTTCCTCATACAACCAGACTTCAACTCCGCATGAAGAACTTCTTGTTTATGAGAACAGCAAAAAGTTCAGGGACTTCGAAACCAACTGGAACGATGATGATCTCAAAAATGGTACCAAAAATACTCAAGACCAGCCATACTCTGTCGGAGGCCATTCATGGGCTCTCCGTTCCTGGCTGAAGGAAAACGAGTCTTCATACACTCTCGCATCCAAATCTTCATCAATGAAGGCAAAGAAGGGAAGCAAGCGAGGTGACTCCAGTATTCATAACTCTGGTAGTAGTTTGGAACTCGGACAACACGGATGGGGACCTGATCCTCTCATAGAGACTGGTGCTTGGACGAGTGATCAGTACCAAGATACAATTGAGAACACATTGGCCATGAGTGGCATGAACGATTCTTAGTCGTGGCATTTGGCGTAGTCGTTTTGGTTCCGGCTTAGTATGACTATTCTAGGAATTTGGTCTAGGAACAACTCTGGAATAGGTCATGTATTATGGAGTCTTTTCTTGGTTCGATAATTTTTGATTTTCAGTGAAAGGGGTGTTGGCATAGAGGTAAATTGACTTAGCAACAAAATTTCGTTATGGGTTCGCGAGACTTGGGTGCTAGAAGGGGCAATAGGAGTTATTCAATCCAGTCTTTCATTATAAATTCTCAAATCTCAAATCACTTTGGAAAACTCATATATTTTGAGCATATCTTACGGCCTTGAGCGTATACGTGATCGTTCCTTCCTAATTTTCTCCAGTTCTCCTTTCCGATATTGCCCACCACTTTATCAAATTTACAATCTCAAATTCCCATCCCCCCCGCTTCCCTTTTTTTGTTCTAATCAAGTGTCATGTTCCCAATGAATCTCAAAGTGTGTGCAGAATCTAATCAATATTGGAGGAGAATTGTAGAGTAAAGAACTAGTTCATCTAAGGGTTCATCTCTGACTACTTTTCTCACTATCTTTTCCTATTAGCACTTATTCTTCTGCATTCTCATTTATACCTTCGTGATTACATTAGGATACCCCCCTCCGTTCTCATCTGAATCCTTTCTTTCGATACCATCTTGCGAGCCTAGAGTCAAGGGATGGAGCTGGCTGACCAAAACAAACGAGGCCCTTACACATGAGAAAGAGGCTTCAAATGCTTTCTATTAGATGGTGAATTCATCTTGGCATTCTTTTGTTTTGCATAACAAAGTCTCCTGTTCTAACTATCATTCGGCCCCGAGGTGATTGTCTACAATTTCAAAATTTGATCCGTAATCCATCTGTTTTTTTGCTTGTCTCCTGTGTCTATTTCATCCACTGTCTTCTACATCGCACTCTCTTTGAATTGCTCTCACTCCTATCACAGTACAAAGTTTCTCGCTGATGTAGTCATTGGTTACTGGAAATATATCCATCAAAAGGAGCCATCCGTTCAGAAGATACTGCAGCGTTGCAGTGTTAATAATCATCCACCCCGTACCTAACAGTATTGTTCAATCTCTATAAGATTATCCCACAATTTGATCTTGTTTCTTATTTCTTACCATAAACACATTGTTGAGTTCTATCCATTTTGTCTCAGTAAGGTAGCTTCTTCAAACTTCTTTCCCCGAAGAACAAGTTTACCATACAACTCATTAAGTTGTCACCTCTTTCGCGGAATCTATTACCGAAATGCCTCCTTCAAGCTATTTCAAACAGTGGCCGGAATTCCCTTCCAATGTGCCAGTGGCCTATATGTCAAGAATCTCCTTCAAGAACTTGCAAAGCAATAATTTCAACGAATCTGCGAGAATGTTCGACGCATGTAGAGATCAAGGTCACTTCCTACTTGACTTGAGAGATTCTAATAACGGAGAGACCCTGTCTAGCGAGGCAGGATCGATGATGGATGTTGGTAGAGAGACACTTGATCTTGATCGAAAGATTCTGGATTCGTTCATGTATAAGCCACCAAAGAGAATGGTTGGGTATGCAGTCTGGATATCTCTTGAGAGAAAAGAGCTAATACATGATTAGATACAAGCCATCTCGGACTCTTCAGACCCCCGACGGACGCATAGATTCCGTCGAGTTCATCGCTATTTCCCAAGATGATGCTGTTGGAAACAAACAACCATTTACTAATCCGCAGCCAGTAGAACAGGACCGCGATAACATCAAGAGTTTCTTTGAACACGCTCACGGAGCACTCGACCTAATCCATTTCCATTTAGACATGAGCATGGGTTTAGCGCCAGGTACTCTTGAAGCTTTGAGCTCTATCAACAAAACCTCTGACACAAGCATTAGAATGTTGTGCACTCGACCCAAATCAGTCAAAGAGGAGTTCGTCACCCTTAACAACCATACAGACATTGGATCAATTACATTATTGTTCACAGTTTGTGGTGGCCTACAGGTCTTGGGAGCAGGAATAGAGAACATCGAAGCTAATTGGAGATATGTTAGACCGGAGCCCGGTTGCGTCATTGTTCTAATCGGAGATACAATGGTAGCATGGACTGCGGGAGCTTTGCGTGCTTCTTTGCACCGTGTGGTTACTGCGCCGGGAAAACAGGCTGCTGCAACAAGATTGGGTCTAGGATATTTCCTGAGACCTTCTCATTCTACGAAAATGTCTAGATTGATTAGTGACAACGGTACTATCCCTATGCTCGCACCGGGAGAGGTTGGGGATGAGCGCGGTGTTACAGAATGGGCGCAGTGGAAAGCGAATGGAGATGTAGCGGCGGCGGTTAAGGCGGCAGGCAAGGGAAAGTAGTGAGTTTAAGCGATTGTATTAGTTAAGAAGAGATAATGAAGGGTACTTGTTCATTCTTGATTTAATAATACCAGGAAATTTACACAAATATATTATCCACTTTCATGTAAATCTCTTATGCTCTGTAAATTTTGTTCTTTGAGTCGTCTCCCCCTCGATAGCTTATACTTTTAAGCCCTCTAACCTCCCCACCACAAATTCCATCAAAGCCCCCGCTTCGACTCCGTTCACATCTTCTCTGACCCCCAAACACCTCTCCACCACTTCTCTATACCCCCTCCCAACTTTACTCCCCAATCCCGGCACTAAATTCTGCACTACAATCTTATCCCTGAATTTTTCTGCCGAGTAATGCGGTTTATGATACGTCTGCAGTGTTTTCCACAAACCAATCTCTAATAATATCAATCCTAGAGAATAAATATCAAAGGATTTACAATACTCTTTGCGTGGACAAGAAGAGGAATGTAGAGACGAAGGATGACGGTGGAGATCCGCTGCTGTAGGGTTGCGAGATGCGATGGACATTTCCCCCATATGATCTGGACGGGAAGCGTCGAAACCGAGGAGATATGGTGTGCTTATGTCTGGTAAGTTTTCCCGTTCCTTTGAGATACGGGGGCTTTTCGTGTATGCGCTGGGGAAAAATAGGATATTGGAACTACAGAGATTTTTGTGCAGCCAGTCTAAGGAATGGAGAGACCAGAGGGCGACAGAAAGTGTATGGGCGAGTTTAAAGCGGTCGCCTAGGTCGGGGGTGCGGAAATCGTTGCTGGTGATGAGAGAATTGAGGGAGGAGGAGGAGGAAGACGGGGAACGATAGATAAGTCCGTAGCGAGAAGATGTGCTATCGTCCGTGTAGCCAAGACAATCAATTGTATGGAGATCTGGATGACGATCAGAAGCGCTATGAATCATGCGTGCGAGATCATCTATTCGACGAAGATGATTTAATCGAGCATCGAGGTCTTCTTTTTCGTATTCTACCCATTCAACTATAATTTCTTGTGGCTCGGCTAATGATGGGTTTCGATATTGCCCATGAGTTCTTCCCATGTCTGTATTCTTGACCACCAACGCATGGCGTCGGATCTTCAATGTATAAGTTGGCTTGAAATTCTTGGTTTCCTTCTCGTCTAGGTTGATTCTCAATTGTTTGAGATTAGCCGAGACATTCAATGCCGGATACACCCCACTGCTCGCCGCCTCCAGATCTTTCAGCTTGTCTAAATCTCGATGCGCGCCTTGTAATAGTTCATTTGTCCACGTCCTGTGCAGAGTTGCCAGTCTTGATGGTGGAAACAGCTGTTCCAATCCATTATTATAATCTTTCAGATCCTGCAAAAGTACTGTGAACTTCTCCTTATCACTGATAACCCATTTAACCTTCTTCGACAACTCACTCCTCAAACTCAATTTTCCCATTCCAAAGCCTCCTTTCTCTTTCTCCACCTCCCTATCACAACTTTCCCTTCTCTGAATCTGATCTCTCCCTCCACTCTCCTCTACAACCCCATACTTCTCTCTTAACCTCTGAAAATCTGTAATAGTCCTGTACAATTCACTTAGAATCTCCATCGCCAAACCTCTCAACCTCGCATTGCCAATCCCCTCTTCTCTTTTCAATTCCTCCTCAAATTTCCCCTCCAAAACCCCCCACTCCCTACCCCAAACCAATAATCTCATCTCCTCGATCTTAATTTTGCAGATAAGTTTTTCCGAGTCTCGTGAGAGATCAGAGGCGGTTGTGAAGAGTGAGTAGGCTGTTATACAGCCGGAGAAGATTTGACCAAGAACTCCAACAGCTCCGACGATCGAGAGAGCTGTGCCGAGGACTTCTGCCATGGCGTAGGTAATAGGGGATGTGAGATGAGAGAGGTAGTTTTGAGGAGCACACGAAGTGTAGGTATACTGCGATGTTATTGCATAAGTATATACAAGACAACGCTACCTAATAAACAGACCTGTACATAACGAATAGGCTAATACCCAATCTCGTGTTAAAATACACATCAACATTAATAATCAATGTGGATGAAAGATATCGGTTATATCATTGAAAAAATACCTACTCGTACTTATAATATAAACTTGACAGATCAGCTTGTGATTAGTGAGAGAGATGAAAAAGTTTGGTTGCAGGTGATGATAGTGGCTTACTAGGATTAGCAATGCAGGTCAGAGGTTGGTCTGCGGCTGTCTGCCACTCGTGATAGGTGGGATGGGCCATCTTGCATTTCTACTGTGAAATTGTGCAAGAAATGACTTCGTTATTTTCACCTTCATACGGTGGGATTTATTCTTGCAGCTTCTTTCTGATAAAGTGCAATCTCTTTGGGATGTGCTAATAATGCTCTGTTGTCTCGAGTCATGTTGATGGTCCGACCTCGAAACAATAGTCTTTTCATTTTATTGAAACACGCAGGCAACATATTTGGCTCATAAGTCATTCATATACTTTGTAGATTGCCAGTTCTGAGATTTACAGTCAGAAGATGTTGACGCTGTACTTAAAGTAAGCCGCCCAATCTGCTGAATCTCCCTTTCAAGGAAGACTTGATAACAATAATAGAAAACTTTCCCTCATCAAATTGAACTCCGCCCTAAATGCACGGCTCGCTGTTTGCTTTTTTCCTGAACCTTCACTCCCCTGCTCTCGTTTCGACCTCACCACCGAGGTTTAGTAGACCTTCTTCTTCTCGTCAATGGAGTATTTCCCTGGTCCGCTGTTGACAAGGAGGAGGAGACCTCCTACAATAGATAGAATTTGGAAGAAATCGTATTTTGCGAAGTCCTTGTGGGGGTGGTGTTCGTGAAGCTATGGTAAATTAGTCAAGTGCCCCGCATAAGCAATAGAGCTTTACTTACAGTCCAAAAGTTGTTTACCAATACATTAAAAACACTCAAGATAAGCACAAGCATGATAGCACTGAACTTTGCCTTGAAGCCCACGACAACCATAACACATGCAACGAGACCGAAAAATGCCACAATCACTCTCCAAACACTCCAGGTGCCACTGAAAACGAATCCGACGAAGAGGAAGATCAACAAGACACGACCAGCAAGCTGGAAGTACATTTTGCGGTCTTTCTCATCGATCTCCGGGAGACCAGCAAAAGCCTTTGATTTGCGGACCCATGAATCGGACAGAACCATCAATAGGCCACCCATGACCGAAAGGTTTCGGAGGAAAAAGTTGAGATCGAAGATAAGACCGTATCCAAGAGCTTGTACGACTACTACACCAATCAATCCACCAACAGCGTAATCCGAGTATCTTCGTGTGATGACAAGTGTAGAGCAGGAGACCATTGCGAGTACGTTAACGATCAGGAAAAGATGTGTAAGACCGCTTGGGACTAGAAGATTGTTAATTATGCCGTGCCATGTTTTGAACAGATAGGTAGCATACTGTGTCGGTAATCATGCAGATATAATAGTTGATCGCTCCACTGCGTAATTATTCTCAATGCATCTTCCAGGAATGTTACGACAATCAAGAATCGACCGATGGCTGGCAAGTATCTGCAGAAAAGTAGGAGTTAGCAGATTGAAAAAATACAAGTAAATTCAAACACAGAATTAGACCCCTCAAGCTGTCCTCTGCGGGGTCCCCTGAGGGATATGAACATACGGCTTGACAGGATCACTTAATGTATCCAAGAAATCCTCAATCTTGCTTGTCTGTTCTCTGATCGCATCGAGAGTACCAGGTTCGTTCTGCTTATCCATACCACCCATACTTGGTCCTCCTCCGAATGAGTTCTGCCCACCTAAACCATACCCTGCATTACCGCGTATCGACATTGTCGCAATTTTGCTGAACTTGCACCAAATCAAAGAGAGTAAAAGAAGTCGAACCGAATTGTAGTCAATTAACACCAAATAGTGTCTTGTACCTGCGAAAGGTGGACTGGTATTATCTCAAAGGGGTGGAGGTATGAAGAGGAGGAATGAATGAACGTTTTGAAGTTTGAGGTCTTTCTAATAAGATTCTCGGTAGAACTACCTAAAGGACAGATTGAATAATGATCCGAGGAACCTAACGAACCTAACGAATTACCCCATTTAGTACTGCTGCTATATGCGGAATGGAATACAATCAATCTATTATTTATTTTGCTGGGTGAATGTTGAAATTAACAAAGCTCTTTGTACTCGTATTGAAAATCAATTATCATATTCACAATAAAAGTATTTTTAACATCATCACATCATCATCATCATTTATGGTTAAAATCAAAGCCAGAGAAAGATAAATCTTTAAAAGTTTAATATTCTCCGTACTCATTCTTAAGGTTCCACTGTAGGATGTGCCCATCACACATGATATTTATAGCTGTGATTTTCTCCTCGGTACCCAAAGTAGTAAGCTGATGTCTCTCGTCAATCTCCATCTCGCGATTCAGGGGGAATTTTTTGACGATCTTTAGTGTCCTGATGTATAACTCCCAATTCAGATAGCTTGATGCCGCCTTACCGGATTCTAAACGATATCCCGCTATAACGCCTTAAATCATAATGGTAACACATAAATACGATCCGAAGAGTTATTGTTTTTTTTAACAAGCGAAGTCCTTAATGGAAAGCACTCAGATCCAACGGGACACTACTTCCACGACCAGCTCGGTATTTTTTGGGCCCACCAATAAAATCTCGAGGTTTTGGGAATACCGATTCATCTGTAAATTTCCATCGTGGGTCATTGATTGTGATTCTTCTGCTAGAACTGGAGGCTTGCGGTAAACTACCATTTGATGAGAGGGTGTAAGAACTAGAATCCATTGTGTAAGTTCTTCCTTGTTGCTGACTTTGACTTCTTGATATTGGTGCCGCTGGGGGTGCCGCTGGGGGTGCAGCGGGCGGAGATGGTGTTCTGTGCGACGATATAGAGGGAGGCCCATTAGATGGAGGCGGCGGCGGTGGAGGAGGAGGAGGTGCACTCATTGGTGATGCTTGACCAGCAGCACGAATTGCTGCTTGGATAGCGAGACTTGGGTTACCTCCGTTAGTCGAAGGTGGAGATGTTGGTGGAGGTGGTGGAGGTGCATGTGATCGAGGTGGGTTACTGGGAGGACGTGGAGCTGGGGAAGGTGGTGGCGGAGGTGCAACAGGTGGCGGAGGTGCTGAAGAAGGAGGTGGAGAGGCGAATGCCGGAGGCGGTGGTGGTGCGCCTGACAGCGCTGATGATGGCTTTCGAGTTCCAGGGGGTGGAGGTGGTTTTTTGCCAATAGGGGGTGGTGGCCCTTTGAGAGAGGCTGAGGATGCAGGACGAGAGATAGATGGCCCGCCGGTCTTTCTCAGATTCGCAACTGAGGGCGCAAATGCGGGAGTACTAGAGCTAGGCTGAGGAGGAGGCGGCCTGATTGATGGTAAAGGCGGAGCTGCGTTTGTTGGAGGTCTGGGAGCAGCCATACCTGGCGGTCTGGGAGCAGAGAATTCTGGTTCTGGTGTAGTTGATGAGTCGCGGTTTGCTGTAAAAAGAAATTAGATATATCTCAATTATATAGAATGTAAAACCTTACCGCCAGTATCCACTCCTCCACCTCGCTTTTTCAACTTGGGCATGCCACCTGCGAATATTCCTCCCAGCTGTGGAGGTTGTTCCATCCCCGAGACCGCATTATTGGTCCCTTGATTACTATCACTTCGAGCTCTATTTCCTCCTGGTACTGGCGGTGCGCCAAATCCACTGGGAGGTTTTGCCATTCCCGGTACTGGTGGAGCACCTCCTATTGGCGCCGGTCCAGAACCATTGGACACTTTGCCTACTATCGGCGCCGATCGATCATTAGTCACAGCTTTCTTGAGTGCTCTTCCCTTCGTGATATCCGATAAGAGTGCGCCCTGTGGTCTGATTAGCAAAACCAACTTGACAAGCTCAAAGTAAATGTACAGCTGGGAATTTTTACTCTATTGGCAGCAACTTTCGCAGGTGGTCTGGATGGCATAGATCCTGGAGCTCCTCCCGGCGGCGGCGGTGGAGGTGGACCTCCAAATCCTCCAGGAGGAGGAGGAGGAGGTGGTGGTGGTGGTGGAGGAGGCATGATTTCGTGGATAACAGTTGTTTAATCTTAATCTTGAGATTGAACAACGTTTAATACAATCTCAAAGGGGTCCTTTGGCCGAAAGACTTGGTGTTGTGTTTCATTCAAGCTTGAATTTCAAGAAAATATGTTCAAACGGAATGAAATAATTGTATGTTTCAATGCTTCAAAGGAGATGCCTAATAGAATAGAAACTAGGAAAGTTAAATCGGGTTCATACATTGTATTCGTCGTCACGATTGTGGCTCATGCATCAAGTTCAGCCTTCTATATTAGTCAGCCATGTCATGCACAGGGGTACTGAGCAGGGATGTGACATCTTGATAGGATGCGGGCTCAGTGGTCTTGACTACAACCTGTCGAAAAACCTCAAATTAAAGATACCGGAAACTTGATATCACCCTACACAATGTCAAAACGCCTTTTCAAGCCTCGTTCCGACGTATGTCGTATATGCGACTTCATCACTTCTCAGCAATCATCTCTAAGACCACAGCGTCAATTTTCGCAAGTAATAAACACTACCCCTCGCACATTTACCACCACTACCAGGAAGCGATCAAGCAAGCCTCCAAAGTCTACCCCTTTCAACTCTTTGCGCCAATATTCAAGCCCAGCTCATGTACGAGCATCCCGGCATGTCACAGAAGCAGAACTCGAGCAGGGATTAAGGCGTGGAATCGATGCCTGTAATAAATTGTTTTCAGAAACCGTAGCTTCGGAAAAGGCCATTCTAGATGTTTTACACACATGCCGATTGATTGCCGCGGACGTTGCTGGAGAGCCTGCTAAATCATCAGAAACAAAGAAGGATGTAACTGCTGCCGCGTCTTTGCTTTCCTTGGCTGATCGAGGATCGAAGAAGCTGCGAGTCCAAAAACTATCCCGCGAGAATCAACTTTTAGTGGATGAGCTCTCGCGAGCCCTATTTTCGATTGTTTCCCATGAGTCTATCTTCATATCACCAGAAATTTTAGAAGTATATATCAGCGCACAGTCATGTCTAGGAAAACCCGAGACTTTTCCAGAAGTATTTTACATGTATGCGAACAAGCCGATACCAATTGAGGGCTCCAAAGGAAAACAGTTCAAAAAACAGAATCCAAACAAGGTCAATAATGCCATACCAGTTGCCGTGGCAGGTCAAGCTTTACAAACCGCAATAGATGCCAGGGAATTAGATGTAGCTATGGATATCGTTGATACAGCATATGCGCAAAAATCATTTCGCCGTGCTAAATTTATCCGGAAAGGATTGTTACCCACCACCGGGCTTGCTGTGGCACCTTTTGGAGCGTATATTGTTGCATCACAACTTGCCATGTTTCAGGACTCCATGGAACCCGGCATGGCCACAAACATCGCTTTTGCTGGAATATTAGCATATATGGGGTTTACCACCACTATCGGTATTGTAGCTGTGACAACAGCGAATGATCAAATGGATCGCGTGACTTGGGCCCCAGGTATGCCACTGAGAGAGCGCTGGATCCGTGAAGAAGAACGGGCAGCGATAGATAAAGTCGCGGGATCATGGGGTTTTGATGAAGAATGGCGGCGTGGCGAAGAAGAGGGCAAAGATTGGGATCGATTGAGATTGTGGATCGGCAATAAGGGAATGCTGCTAGATGCAGTAGAACTTATGGAAGGCATGGAGTAGTTAAGCTTTAGGGAGGTATGAATAACTAGCCTTTCAGCTTGAAGTCTGTTGCTTTGATTTCGCTAGCGCGGATATCGCTTATGATCATGATTTTGAAAACTATCAAACTTTATGTCTTCCATTCGGTAAAGACTTTATACACGTTATTCTTTTCGGAATCCTCACTTCGATTCAACTGATTTTGCGAGTGCATAATTCAAGCCAAAGCGGTACATGAGTACGACAAATCCAGGATGTACTCAATTAGATCCCTTACTCGCTACTCGTTCTCGAGCATAAAAGTTGTAAACTATTTCCACTAGTCTCACTAGTTTCACAAGCGCAGAGACGGCTTCAATGATAGTGAAATCCGGGGTAGTCTAAAAGCTCCGAAGTTCTTCAACTACAAAATATGATGTTCACTGGATGAGATATGAAATTGTTCAACCTGTGTCTCTTTCGAAGGGATTTGGGCAAGAATTAGTTTTACTACGAACGACACATCCAATTTAATTTCTTCATTGCCAAACTCATTCTCAGCAATCAACATGCCATCTGATTTGACAAATCCAATGCAACTAGAGAAATGTCTAAGCATGGCCATTTCATGCCCGACCTAAACATGAGCGCAGTAAAGAGTATCTTCTGGATTCTCTTCTTAATTGTTCTCATCATGTTAACCATTGCAACGAGTGCCTTTACTAAAAGTGCCCATATAGCCACATATGTTTGTCGCCTTGTCGCCCCATTCATGTGCTATAAGTCCTCCCTGCCGGGCAATTAACACGGGTTCCCAGACACATCAAAAACGCAGAATTGCGTCCGACAATGTCTAGAGGTTTCTACCCAAGACTGCTCTCCATCAGTAAAGAGAACCATCGTCGCACTCAAATTCGATGCATCTATGTCTCTTCCCTCTGTCTCGTTGTCGCAATCACCTGCGCAGTCTTCAAAGCTTTCGCCGCATCTACTCTCATTTTCTGCCATCAATTAGATATAGGATTCTTATATTGGTCATTCTGGGCCTTGCTTCAAGTTGCCGGTACTTTTGCCATTTTTGGTGTCGGATTGGCTCAGTTGTGCTCGTACATGGGAAGGGAATCGCTTCCAGTCAAGTATGTATTATAAGCTGCCCGTCGACCACTTTCAATATCCCGTCTTGGTCAAATATCTCATCATGTTTGGAGAACCAAGCTAGCTTGAACTCTGACTGACTGGTATCTACGAACAGTGGGGCAATTGGAACACCGGTTTTGATCATAGCCTGGTTAGGTATGGCACTTGAATATTTATGTAAAGGATGGTTGAGCGAAGAGGCATTGAGAAGCTTTGAAACCTTTGTCGATGGTTTAATGGATTCTCCTCCGTAAGTTCTTTCTAATCTGTTAAACTTTCAAGGTACCCAGCAATTTGCACTGTAGCCCGACAATCAGGGGCGTTAAATTTTCAATAAGTTTGAAATATTTAAATCATTTGAAAGGCTGTATATCAAGATTATTTTAGATTCTATTTCGAAATACCTAGGGACTTACAATCTACAAGCGAATACTCACCAGCCAAAGTAAACCCATCGCTAAAGCCGAGAACCAAGCCAGCGCGTCCTCCGTTCCAACTGCCGAACTCTTAGGGCTTACACTCGATAATCGTCCCATCATTGCGCCCAACAGATTATCTGGCGCACCCCATCCCACGGCTCATCATTTAAGTACTACTGATGATGGTCGTTCGATATACATACACATTGCCATATCGACTGATCCCATTGATGCCGATATCAATAGTACATATGCGAGACCCAGTTTGTCTATAGCTGCTGGGAAGATGGAACAACCAGGCAGAACATCTCGCACCGTAACTTTTGACTGCAAACCTGAAGCATCGTCTGCGCCCGTTTCATGGACAACCTCTCGAGCAACTTTACTTGGTTCGATACGTGGTGAAAGGTTCAAGGCGAAAAGCCCTATCAGCGTTGTTGGAAGTAGATGGGGACCAACGAACGTGTGTGAAGATGATGTGCAAGAAGCATAAGATGGGAGCCGGGCTCTCGACGGTCGCGATTGCAATCTGATAGTAAAGCGTTGATGATTTCTTTCGACACTGGCTGAAAAATCTGATCCCTACGAGATTGAAACCCTCCACATTCAGTCTGCCATTCTACACTATCCGAAAAGATAGATGGGAAGTGGAGGATCTAAGACCCCGAAAATACTATCTACACACAGTGATATATCACCTCATTTGAGAATGAAAAAGGGGAAGGCCCTTTTGTTTATACCACAGTCGTTCTTGAGATCCTCAAAATGACAACCAAAAGCGTTTCCTATCCTTTAGGATATTCGAATACTCCTATAGTTTTCCGGCGATCAAATCAAAGACAATAAATACATTAATAACACTCTGCCTACGTTATGTTTTCCGCGGCATTAGATGACACCCCTTCTACCCCATATCTGATGTACAAATCATAGCCCGTATTCATCTTTCAATCTCATCATTCACTCTCACCCTTCACTGCCTACCTGCCATTACCATCTACCATTGGAATACAACATATGAATGATAAATATCATTCCAAAAATCGACTTATCAGCCATATCAACATCAACACCCACAACACTTTCCGCATATTCTCACGTTTCAACCTTGGAACTATTCGAATTATAACCAAAAGTAAAAAGCACGCTCCTGGTAAGCTTAGGTAACGTCAGTACATATCCACATCCATAACCCCCGACAAGCTTTCTGTACCTACGCAAAAACACAACCTGAAACATAGTGTACGTAGCTCGAGACATCTACTACGGCCTTTCCTATCACTCCTACTTCCATATAATGGAAAGAAAGTACTCATTAACGTCGATGATAACATCATTCACTTCCTTAATCTATGCTCCCTTATTCACTCTTGTCTTCGGCAAACACTCTCTTCCCCCTATCTATGCTTGCTCGTTTCACATATTAAGCGTATAAATGAGAACCAAGCCTCCGACGACCACAAGCCTCACAGCACAAATACAAAGCAACGCAAATTCTGAGAGATATTTAAGCTTTTGCTCTTCTTATAAAATCTCACGCTGTGCATAATAGGACGATCTATCTGATAAGGATATGCTCAACGCTTTCGCACCCTCATCTCATTTCATCACACCCGTGTAGCTCCCATACTAAACCGCTCTCCCTGCCTTCCCAACCTGTATAATTTCGCCCGTCCTCTGCTCATCACTTCTCAACACTGGCCAACTAGCACCGTCAGCCTTCACCAATGTAACTTCCAACTTTGTGCCCATAATTTTGAATGATGATGCTTCTGTATCAATTGCACCAAAGAGTGGAACCACAGTCTTATAGCGTTTGGGAACTGCGTCTGTGGTAGGAAGATCAAGAGTAAGTTCTTGAGGGGCGGAGAAAGATACGACTGCATCCTCCTTCTTAATCTTTTTGAGGAAAAATGAGGCGATGACTGAGGTTGCTGTTTGGTAAAAATCGTGCCTGTAATTTATCATCATTAGCATTGCACTAACAACCGCTTCGAAAACGCTGTCTCATAACAAACAAAACTAACTCACCTAACGGTGTCCAAAATCTCCTCACCCCCCTCCTTCCCCTTCCCCTTCCCTCCACTGCCAATGAACAAATGTGAACCCTTGGTCTTACATCCTTCGATTTTCATAAACTCATCAAACTCCAAAACTCTCCTCTTACAGCAAGTATAGCCCTTGCTACCCTCATGGAAAATAGGCACACCAGGGTGGAACACACATTTCTCCCCCTCTCTACTCTTTCCCTCATATTGCTGACCACAAGCTTTCCTCCTGCAGGTTTTACCCACTGGAATTTCTAGCGACGCATCATCATCCTCAGATTCTGGTGCTGGGGGAGGAGGGGTAGCTGTGGCTTGAGGAGCTGGTGCAATTGGAGCTCTAGCAGGTTCGGGAGGAGGAGAGGGCGCTGAAGAAGCTTGTTCAGATGCATCTGGAGCTGGTTTCTTCTCTACCTGAGGTGGATGATCTGTGGTGCTGTGTTTGCCGGTTGTGCATGGTGGAATAGCGAGGAATTCGTCGAAAGTTAGGACGCGGGGTTTGCAGCATTTCCAACCTGTTTTTGGGGCACATTTTAGTTTCGTGTACAAAGATATAGAGCTACATAAAGTGAGTGGCATGAATCAGCATACCTTTTTGGCCCTCATGGAAAACCGGTGGTCCAGGATGGTACAAACAGTCTTCTTCAGGATCAGTATAAACCTTTGTACAAGATTGATGTACACATTTTTGCGCCATATTGTCTAACTTTCTCTTGAATAGAAATTCGGAGATAATGAAAGAAACCTTGAGAAAAGACTGCTGGTTCGAATATAAAACTTTGTGTATCGTGTAAATTGAAAAGTCGACATCGGATCTTCCTCCCCAACTTCTAGAATGCTCTAAAGTATTCTGCCGTAAAGTGACTCTCACCGCCTTTTGACATCCCAGTCGGTTCGAAGTTAATCTGAACGGGGAGAGGGGAGAGCAAATCAACCCTTGCCCCGGAGCGAATCATCCTGTGAGCTACTATCAAACCGACTTTGAGGCTCATACCAAACAGATCATTGAAATATAAAAACTTGGCATCCTAGATCAATATGTTTCCAACGACACGATTACTCCAAGCATGTCGAATCACGCTTTTCACAAGAGCTAATTGTTCACTCTGTACCAACGCCAAAGATACATTATTTAAAGTTCGAGATACAAGACCATTTGTATATAGAGAGATTGCTGTTATGGAAGACGGACAAAAGCACTGGAAGGATTTATACGAATTTGATACACCCGTGGTTGGTTTACCTCGACCCAAATAAAGCCAAAGCTTGCTAATATTCTCTATTAGATTCACGTTAGCAGGGAGGACGCTGGGGAGGAGCAGTCTGAATTGGCATCCAAAGCAAGAAAATTGATGCATAGATTTACCGAGGAGGAAGTCAAAGCGAAGATGGATGAAGTAGAAGGGGAAAACTCTGTCTGATTTATGCCGAAACTGTACCTCTACAATCTATTCTAATATCCGAAGGCCTTTTCGTACGGTTCCGAATAAGTATATGTACACCAATCATTGATCTATCTGCCGTAAGGACCAGTCAATTTGGGGCCATCTTCTTGGCCCTTTGCCTTGTTCACGGCAGCGATCACACCCTGTGGTAAAATATGCATATCTGTTGCAACACTCATCATATGGAACCCCTGATCTGCGTACCCTTTCGCTTGTTCTCCACTCGTACAAAAGATACCGGCCTTTTTTCCAGCTGTATTTGCCGCCTTCAAGATCTTTGCAATTGCAGCATGAAGATTCTCGTGCATTTGTCCTGCAACGATGGGATGACCAATGTTGTTGCCAAGATCGAAAGGACCAATGAAAAGAACATCAATGCCAGGAACAGCAGCAATGGCATCTACATTCTCCAACGCTTCCTTGGTTTCGATTTGTACCATGGTCAGAATACTCTCATTAGCTTGCTTTAGATATGCATCAGAGTTCAATTCGGGGTTGAAGCGCTCATGAGGAAAGGGTGATCCAAAGCCTCTTTGACCTTGAGGCGGAAACTTGGCACTTTTCACGAGCTGTTCGGCTCCCTCGGCTGTGTATAGGAGAGGTACAAGTACGCCATGCGCACCACAGTCCAGAGCCCCTGTTGAGCCATCAATATCTACAAACATATTGCAATACATCTTGGTGACTTACGCTTAACCATCCATCCTTGATTATCTGGAATTCTAACTATCGGACTCACCCCGCACGCAGCAATTGCTGGAACTGCATCATGCATTGCAGCATCTGTTGGGGCGTCAGATAAGTGGCGGTAAATTTTCAAAAATATAACTTGACGTCCTCTATTGACTAATTCCTGATTTCAAAAGATCGCGATAGAAGTGCTTAGTGTATGAATGAAAGGGCCTCAACAGAAAACAGAATAGGCTTTGGATAATGAATGGACACTCCAACAGCCCCGACTGCAGTTCAAACCCAGGAATTTCGAATGCTCGAGATTTTTTGAACGCCGGAATGTAGTTTGATTGCCCAAATTTAGCTGCTGCTTCATAGAACTCCAGTACCTATCATTGCCTGGCGACATGCCAGACAACCAGCGAGTTACCGTGGCAGTGATTGATACCACTCGGTATAGTAGAGTCATTTAAGCTCAGCGAATAAGTTTGTCTATGAGCTCATGAATGTATAGAACACCAACAAGTGGCTTAACATGACACCAAAATGAAGTGACTCACCGTCTATATTCCCATGCTCGCAATCTACCAAGACCCAATCAACACCTGTCCTCGCCAAAGTCCTCGAAACGTTGGCTCCTGGAATCATCTGCCAGCAGCCCGTCGCCGGTCCCTTGCCCTCCTCCATCACTCTCCTCAAGCGATTTGCTTCTTGCATGATTGTCGCCATTTTATGGTAACTGTGTCCGTTTTTGACTAGAAGGTTCTTCGTTAAGAACTTTGAGGAAGAAAGAAAAGTCGAACTAGATCTCCAAACAAGGTTGCAACGAGAAAGCATGAGGTATCAAGAAGCTGAGAAGTAACTTTATCTTTGTGTATGTCACTGATGTAGAATTGCGCTATCGGACATACTGACGGGATATGACTATTTTTACCCCACATTTTGCTGTCCTGCATAATGATAGTTCCTGCTTGAAGGATATGGGAAGGAGGGGTTGATTATGTTATAATTGATTGGACAGTCATTGTCTCCCGTCCAGAAGTTACTACTAGAGCTTTCTATGAGTTTTAGATATTGAAAAATGATTGAATTGGTGCTCTGTTAGCTGTTGCATGTTGAGGAAACGACTCCCAAGATTAGATACGTCTCGAACATCGAGCCAACATGAAGATAAAACAAATTTATGTAATTTGTCTACATTGCCAAATGCGGTAAAACATTGGTTTTCCCCAAAATGGGAATTTGATATCCCATCTCGAGAGAGCTAAGAAATTACCTAAATAGAAGCTCGTGGGGAAACAAGTACCTCAGAAGGAAGGTGGGGGATTGTGGTTTAACGTAAATCATGTGAGATTACCCCCCCTCGCCCCATGAGTTTTATTCCTTGTTTGCCGTCCCTTGAGCCGAGATATGTCCCAAAACATGAAAAATGAAGGTATTCTCATGGTCGTTGGCTCCCTTGTATACTAGCTCAATGTTGATCTTGGCCGTATATACACTAGAATATTATTAGAAGGCAAGCACAGATTGTAGAACTCGGCCAAGTTTGCATGTTGCAGATGTGTTGACATCTACTCCGAACTTGTGTATGAAGCCTGCTGTCTTTACCCCTCATTATATACTTTGTAATATGGGTTCCCCCATACTTGAAACATGCATGATGATTGCCTTAAGCGTTTGTCATAGAATCATCAAAGTCCTCGAGTGGGACGTCAAAAGGAATTCCATCCTTGAGCCCGGTAGGAACACGGCTTCGACCGGATAACCGATTGCATCTTCCGGTTTCCAAGTTACAACATAATTGCTTGGATTGCAGAGAGGGTCAGCTGCTGTGATCCAAAAATGCATATAAGCAGCGGTGTGACCTTGCGAAGTTTAACTCTTTGAAAACTATCGACTCGGACTCAGCGAATCGAGGTAATCTTACAAAGCAATAAAGAGCTTACCGGTATTGCTTCAAGGTCTTGATCAATTGGGGCTCCACGCTCCTTCCCACCACGATGAGCCGCTCGTAAATGCTCAGATGCCGCATTTCCATAGCGATGCTGCATTGTGACCCCCACGGGCTTTGAAGTGGACCCCCCATGAAAAACTAATGTACGCCACAGCATGGGATTCAATACATGATGCGAGAGTCCCGATCGAAGACCCGCTACAAGGACTAGGGATCATCAGCGTGACTTCTCAACCACAGTTTTGGGAAGATGGGTGAATGAATTATGGAGTTGAGTTGAGTGAAAAGGAGAAAGGAATGTATCGAGTGCATGCACATTGCACATTGCACATTGCACATTGCACAGAGAGACAGAGTACAATGCTCCCTCCTTCTCCACCACCTTCCTGTAATAAGATATAAGATATAAGATATATGAGCCATTATTTATCCATGTCAAGACATGAATGTGAATGGGTCGTGGGCACGAAGTTGGGCAATCATCTATTCATAGTTTGAAAAGTTTATTGTGTATTAGTGAGACAGACGATGGTGCAGATTGTATGCAGTAAGAAGAAATGATGTTGACGTTGGGCAAGGCCAGATGAACCTTGCAAGCAAGACAGACGAATGAAATGGCAGGAAAAAGAAAAAAAATCAAAAAATTCAGACTAACCTTGCTCTCACCCTTCTCACCAACCTGATTGATTCTACAACAAGATCCAGGAGTTAGAACTTTTGACCGCAGAAATGATGAAATCCTTGTGAATTATATTAAATGTCCGAAATTGGATGACAATGAATGACAATGAATGAAATCGATGGATACCTAGCATCATACCCCTACATCATAATTTATCCGTTCCCACCACAAATCCAAGAGACGTCAAACACAAACGGGATCCAACGTTTGAGAAGCTGCGTTCACTCTGTAGAAGTGTGAATGTATGTACTAGGTAGGTAGGTAGGTAGTATCTGCGACGTCTAGACGGCTCGCGTGAATCTTTTTCCTTCCCCTAGACTTGTCGAGCTACGTGTTGCATCGCTGTGCTACGTATTAGACTTACAAGTCACAACTTATACTTCGTATATATCGCTATGACTATCATCTAGCATCGTCACCTGCAGTATATTACTCTTGCGCCTAATCGAGGATCGGAATTGAAACAACACAATTTGACTGTACAGAGTACGGCCAGGACCTAGGTAGTAGGTAGGTACCGGTGCAGAACTTCCATTTTCGTCACAGTGCCTTACTACTTGGAACATCGATCCTAATGGGTTCCACGTTTTTCTACGATATGAGAATTAAGATGTACACATTCTCCGCTTTTCCCTTATTTTTCCGTGTCTAAGGAGAAATTGTGAACTAATCAGAGTCAGTGCAATCGAATCCATGAACTTGGATCGGAATTCTTACTCTTTTTCTTTGTCAGATACCTTTTCAGATACCTTTGCATGTGTGTATGTGGTATGTATGTAGTATGTAGTATGTAGTATGTAGTGCAAGGAGGAGGGGGGTACTACAAGCTACGTACAACCTACTGGTACAGGTCAACATTCAACGTCTACTCCGTACTAACAACAAGAGTGGCTGGTTTTTCTTTTTCTTCTTCTTCTTCTGCTTCTGTTTCTGTTTCTGTTTCTGCTTCTAGAATTTCAGGTACCATAACCCTGCTTGCAAGGAGATCTTGATCAACAGGGATGGTGCAAAATCATTTTCCCCTTCCTCTTCCTTTTCCTTTTCTTCTTCTTCTTCTTCTTCTCCGTCGTATAACAGCGGAGATGGAGGGAAGCGGTGATGAGAAAGAGACTCGACTAGATCTTTAAATGGGCCACCACCACCCACCAGGGTCTCTCGAGGCTTGAATCGTTCTCTTTCCGTAAACCTTCCAAACTTCCTTTCTGTGGGTCGCATCACCGTGCCAAGGTCAAACTCCCTTGGTAAGATGTGCATTTTTCTGCCGTCACCCATACAATCAATTATTACCTTTCCAGTTGACCTCGTACTCCATATTCTGTACATATCGCTCTTTATTTCAATTTTCCTTCTCCTTACTAGGTCAATATGGCACACGACCCACCGCCACTTGTCGTCATTTGCCTAGGTCCTTCTTACTCCGGGACCCTAACCGTTTGCTATATACCTCACTTCCTTCCCACATCGTGAGTGCTTTGATTGATTGTCTGTTTGAAATTAACTACGTTTACTTCATTATTCGTCATATAATTTAATCTTTCCTCACTCAAGTCAAAACAATTTCAAGAGCTCATCAACAAACAACCCTTTCGAGAGAGAAGAAAAAAAAGTATATTTACTCTCAGTGAATTTCATTTTATTGTTGCTATACTTCTATCAGTTCATGACATCACTCTTCACATTGACATTGACTTCCTCCCATTTCATTCGGCAATCAAATCGACTTTGACGTTACCGGCCTTTCTTATATCATCTACAGAGAATACCCCGCCACGCTTCAACAAAGAACCTCCATTCATCATGTTGTCTTATGAGAATCGTTCCTCAAATATGGCTCAACCAACGCCAGCCATGCCAGACCATTTGCCTATATCAACTTCGTCGTCTTCAAATTCATTGACAAATGGCTCATCAAGACAGCCTAAGACAGGCCATTCTCACATCTGGTTGATTACCGGTCCTGCTGGATGTGGAAAAAGTACAGTGGCTCAATATGTTGCCAAAGCGATGAACTTGCCATATATTGAGGGGGATGAGGTATATACACCAATTCTATTATTTGCCAAACTCATAACAACATACTAACGAAAATAAAAACAGTACCACCCGCAATCAAATATTGATAAAATGGCGCAAGGCATACCCCTCAACGACGCCGACCGTTGGGACTGGCTCACCAAACTCCGCGACGAATCTGTGAAAAGTCTCAACTCCGGTTCCCAAGGCGTTGTCCTCACCTGCTCTGCCCTAAAGCGCAAATATCGCGACGTCATCCGTGTAGCTTCCTACTACGATCACAATGTCCTCGTCCACTTTGTATACCTGCATGCTAGTGAGGAAACATTACTCGCGAGAGTCGGTGCTCGAAAGGGCCATTTTATGGGCGCGAATATGGTTCATAGTCAATTTGGCATTCTCGAACCACCTACAAAAGATGAGACAGATGTGATCCAGGTAGATGTTAGTGGATCGTTAGAAGAAGTCGAGCGAGATGCGTTGGCGAAGATAAACACGGCGATAAAGGAAGAATTGGCTAGAGACTCATGATCTTCATGCATTGACACCATTGCAATGTAGAAGATACTCGCAGTGGAGAGATAGAGAGCTCATTTTCTTTTCAAATTACAACACGGCGCTCGGTGACCAATTGGCGGACCAGATATCCTTCATCATTCATCTACGGTTTAAGCAATCACGGATATTTTCTCGGCTACACGATTCGGAGTTGCTACGGGTATTTGCTTCTTATTTCATGTGTCTACATTTACATTTCGCATATGGATCTCGGTGGGGCTAGCAAAAAAGGATTTGGCGTATTTTATTCTAGCTGTAGCATGATTTGGGTTCTATTATGTTCAAACGCATGAGTTTCTTTAATGGGTGGGTTTTGTGGTCATGACCAGTCGCAAGATGAGAAGACGAGAGAGAACAGTCCATAAACAAACGAAGCGAAAATGGAAGGAGGTGAAGGAACTAGATGATTGGACAAGTACGCAATTAGATTAATTAAGAGTATCACGCATCAGATTTCCTTATGCAGCTATTTCTAAATGGCTGAGTTCGTTTCTCGTTTTTCTGTTGATGCACACCGTCAGAAGAATCTTCACACACCACCCCCTGATCTGCCAATTATCCTCATGCGAATGCGGGGTAGCGACCAACCCCGGAAAATCAGTCTTTATGTACCCCAGTCGGACAACGCATTGCGTCGCACGACAAGGCTGAATGAATCGTGCATGCATGATGGTATTGTAAGGGGTTTTAAGAGATACACGATATTACTTGTTGGGTATCTGCCAATAAACGACAGTCTCTCACTTTATGTATGTATGTATGTATGCAGGCATGTTGGCTTGTATTGTTTCTCTATGCTACGCTAATGCTTCGCCATCTTCGCAAGCTTCGCAAGTGCAAAACGTATCATTCATTCCAAAGAAAACCGAAAGCTGAGCCCGAACCCCCTCTTTAAACACCGAATGCAACGCAGTCATTTGTAACAAGTTAGTTACTTTTCGAGGCGGTTGCCTAATTCATCAACGTGAAAGCATACTTCGTGACTCTGTTTACCCAATTGGAAGCAGGAGACAAAAATATATCCTTATGTCCGTGGGGTACAGTATCACGGTCTTTGCGTATGTTGTGTTTCTGTCAACTATCATAAGGTGATGCAGAATGCAGTGTAGAAGGAAATCGTGTGAGCTGAAGCGAAGAACGATCTCGTGGTCTTGGATTCCTCAGCCACTTTTACTCCGCCTATATATAATATGTAAGACGTGAACGATGAGATGATGTCATGTGCGTTGGATGTGCAACAATGCATCATTTCATATGTAAAAGCATGGTTTCTGGATCTTCGATATATCCTCTGACCATTTCGGCTGCGCGGGCCATGGTTGCACCGTCTATTACGCGGTGGTCGGCGCTCCAACTGAAGTTAATGACTTTTTTTGGGACAACGTTTCCGTGAGCATCGAACGCGGGGATAGTGCGTAGTTTGCCAATGCCGAGGATGGCGAGCTGGGAATCGACGATGATAGGAGAAAGGTAGGTACCACCGATGTTGCCGATATTGGAGATGGTTATAGTACCACCGGAGAGGTGAGAGGAGGTAAGGGTGGAGCTTGAGGCAAGGGATTGAAGATTGGTGAGTGATTGAGTTATGGTGAGGAGGGTAGACGTGGATTGGGCGTGTTTCAGGACAGGAACGAGGAGACCTGTGGGAGTGTCCATTGCGATGCCGATATCGTGTTGAGGACGCATTGTTAAGATGGGCTTCTGCGAAGTAGGATCAATGTCGAGCCGAGAATTCAGAATGGGGTAATGATTTAGAGTTAGAGAGACAGCTTTGATGATGAAGGGGAGGTAGGATAGCTTGGCAACCCCGTTGACGGGAGAGCTTGCCAGTTGTTTGTTAATACGACCTCGTACTTGGGAGAGTTTCGTAAAGTCAATTTCATCGGTATAGAGGAACTGGGGTATGGCCAAAGACTTCGTCATGACTTTGAACATTTGCTGTTGAACAGGCGTCAATGAAGTGGTATACTCCTTTTGAGGACCCCCATTTGCCTCTGTGGAGGGTTCCTGGGTTGTTGACGAAGCCCCATCTCTCTGCTTTGCAAACTGATGTACGTCCTCCTTGAGTACGCGGCCATCTCTCCCCGTACCTGTCACATCTAATATATTGACATCTAATTCTTTTGTAAGATGCCTTACTGCTGGTGTTGCCAACGCCGCATGCTTTCCTTTTGGAGTTGATGAAGAGGATCGAGTCTCGGCAGCTGGCTGAGAGGCACCTGGAACATCTAATTTATATTCTGTTGGTGACCTGTCCACGGATTGGGCTTTAGATTCATTGCCAGCACTTGACCCTTGAACGGCATCCGCACTCTCTTGTTCGATCTCCCCTTGTATATCAATATCCAGGAGAGCTTTCCCCACTTGTGCCATATCCCCAGCTTCATAATGGAGTTTCTTTATGACACCCGAAAATCGACTGGTAATCTCGACCGACGCTTTGTCACTTTGCACTTCACATAATTTGTCCCATTCCTCCACCCGAGCTTCTGGTTCCACGAACCATTGTATGATTTCGCATTCTTTGATTCCTGAATCAGCTATTAGTACGAATCTCCATCTGGATATTATGATCTTCTAACCTTCTCCAATATCTGCCAACATAAATGGTTTTATGGCTGATCGCTTCGCAGATGCATGGAAGTATTTGTATGTGGTTGGACATCGTTTGGGGAGATTGAGACCTTGATAGACGTTCCATTGCCTGCTCAACACTCTGGAATAGAAGTTATAACGCATTTTGTACAGTCTGAAATTAGGACCTCATACAATTTTCGAAAGGGATGGGAAGAAAAAGGTTGTAATGTTTACATATTCTTTGGAATAGAAAGTTGCATTCATGATCTTTGCGGAGGTAACAATCTGGGGATTTCGGTTATCGGCGGCTTATCAGCGCTCGGGAAACTCTGGGGAAAAAAATAAATTCTGGGGTAAAGAGAATCTTTCAGGCGCGCATGCTGAATTGCTAGCGGGGCTTCTAGGTTTCCCGCACGACTCCCCTTATCATAACGAATATGATCCTTACACGATTGCCGATACGATCCGCAAGGAAGCAATTAGATGCTTCAGCATGTATGCTATGCCAATGGCGTTCATTTACTACTACATATCGACGATGGGACGAAAAGAAAGAGACGCCATCACCGGTGCCAGAAACTCCTTCAGTTCTAGATGAAGCTCCAAGAGCTTCGGGCAAGAGGGTGGAAAGCTTTACGCCTAAGCCTTTGGATCGAGCAATTGGACTTCCGCAACCACCGAGAGCAGGTCAGAATAGTGGAGTAGACAATAGGTCAATGAAAGAAAGAAGAGATGATTTCGTCAATTGGGACAAGCATCTTGAAAAGCGCAAGAAATTGTGAGCGTCGCTTGTATAAAACGATGCATGCAGGTCACTAATATCAAGGATTCAGGACTGCGGCAATGGCCAAACCATATTACAGAGAATGGAGCAATATGAAATATCATAAGGGAAAATCCTTCCTGGCACCTCCTCGAATTTTCAAAGCCGATCGTGCGCTCTATTTTCCTAATTTAAGCGGCCGAACTCTAGAACCAGACTCTACGCTATATGAAAATACAACACCCATACTAGAGGGCAAGGTCTCAGTTGTGTCCGTATTCAGTGGTGCATGGGCAGAAAACCAGGCGGCTACATTTGCATCTGAGAAGAGTAACCCAAGTTTACATGAGGTGGTTAGAAACAACAAGGAATTGGCGCAAATGGTACACATCAACATCGAAGAGAACTATCTGAAAGCTATGCTCATCAAGTTTTTTCGGTCGAGTTTAAGGAAAAAGCTGCCAAAATGGATGTGGAAGAGATATTTTGTCGTCCAGAAGGGTCTTACGGATGAGATGAAAGATGCTATAGGTCTATTAAATAGTAAGGTCGGGTACACATACATTCTAGATGGGGATTGTAAGATTAGGTGGGCGGGCAGTGGTCCTGCCGAAGAATACGAGAAGGACGTCTTGGTCAAGAGTGTATCCCGACTCTTGGAGGATGCTAAAGCACCCCTCGCGCAAAAGAGACTGGAAAATGGTGCACAGCAATCAGGGTATGCTGCCGCAAAGAAGGAAAGTAAAGAAGATGCAGCAAAAGCTGGACGTCGAGCATGATATTCCTGAATATACCCACAAGCCATTCTTATACTGTACAACAATTTGGTCATATCCCCAGACCGTTCCACTCCAAACGCCTTGCCTGTGTTCTCATTACCATGAAATGCATTGTGCTATCCTATCCTCCTCACATAAAGTATAAAAACATCAAGAAGCAAAATGCGATAAAGCTGCCCATAATAATCCCATCTCTCCTCTTCTTCGCGCTAATCCTCCCAATTAAACTATTCAATCCCGGTACCTGACTTGCAGCCCCAGTGATCCTCCGATTAATACTGGCTAGCGTTTCTCTCTGTAGCCCAAAACTTTCATTAACAGCATAAGCTTGGCTCAGCACACTGTCCGTCATGTTATGACTATTCTCAATACGACTTCTTTCCCCCAACATATAATCCGCTTCTGCGGCTTCTGGATTATTGCTATGATATGCGTCGATGTCGGATCGCACATTTGAGAGTAAGTTTGCGCGGTTACGAGCTTCAGAAATGGAGGAACGAATGCGCGAGAGTTCACGACGGTGATCGAGGAGGATTTCTCGATGACGGGTAAGATTGTTTTGACGGGTTGCAGAAGCTGTGAGGGAAGAGTCGCTGTCGAGGAGGCGGGAGAGTTGCGATATCAGATTTTCTCTCTAAAACGTAACTGTGAGACCAAGTCCTTGAGCTTGTAGTGAGGATCTATTCACCTTTTCTAGAATTTCTTGTAGCTTCATTTCAGTGGATCTTTCATCTTCTGAAGGTTTTGGCGGAATATTGGAAACGGCCGAGAATTGTGAGTAGGTATGGAATAGTGTTTCTGTCTGCCCGGGTCGTTAGTTTCGTGGGCGATAGCTATTGGGAGGTATATATGATTTACTTGTGTTTCCAACGACCTAGCTTGTTGACGAAGCTGTGCCCAACCTGTCCCAGTAGATGTAGACATCGTTCCTGAATTGAAAGATAAATTGGGATGTTTGTCTGCTTTGCGATGATTTACCGCATTTGCTGTCGGCGCATTATTATTATTTTGTGATGCTGGGTTACGTCGCTGCAGCCGGATAATAGGCGGCCCGCCCCTTCTTTGTCGCATCATCAAGTGAACCAATCATTTTGCTTGCTCATCAGAACGTATTCTGCCATATCAACATCACTGAATCAAATCCACGCAAGTTCTCTAAATATTACTCAATTATGTTTATCTATTGACAGCACCTATATTTTAATACTCTAAGACAATACCGAGAAAGTGGAATTTTGATGTCCCTGTTTTATCGTCCTGCTAGAAGGATCCTAGGATCTTTGTTGTAGTTTATTGATTTTTGACTTTGTATATAAGCAAGCGAGCGTCGTGGAGAGTATTTGTCTACCTAGGTAAGTTTTGTAACAATAATCAAGACGAGCGCGGAGAAGGTCACGGAAGTTTCAAGTAATATTTATCATTTTCTGCATAATGCTAGAGTGCATTTACATATGAAATATCAAGTTTAAAAACCTGGGCACTATTCTCTTCAAAAAACAGGAACGCCAGCCCAAAACATAACCACGCAGAACCATGCCATCAATCTTTGAGATATCTCGCAAAAATAAGAAGCTTTCATATGCAATCGTCAAGCACATTATGAACCCTTCTATCAAATCGCTTTCCTAAACGCCTGTATGCTTGTAGTGACCTGCACCGATCTTATTAACCAGCAGCTTGAAGAAGTCTCTCTCCAGCCTTAAGATTTGCACAAGCGTAAGCCTTAGACTCAGGTGGAAATGTTCCATTGGCAGCCCAGAGGTCAATCAATGGTTGCATGGGCTCCAATTCATGTGGCTTCAACATGTCAATCTCGGTTGCTGTCAAAACAAAGTGACTAAAGCAACTATTCATGTGCTTGTCGAGGTTAAGATGGTAGAAAGGCTCAATGAAGTGTCCCCAGTAGAGATGAGCATATACTCGAAACATTTGTCTAAAGATGGTTTGGCATACATCAACAAATTCTTGTGGAAATCCACTGCTCTTACCGATCCAATCACCAGCTCCGGCGAGTTGAGAGAGAGAGGTTGTGAGTGTGGTTGGGCCAGCAGGAATGGGTGTGTTTGAACCAGGTGTGTTGACTCCACCAGAAGCGTAAGTTGAGCCAGCAATTTCAGGACCGGCACTGTTGTGACAGTATGAGATTCCGGCAGGATCGGTGGGGAAAATAGCGGTGTTATCGATCTTTCCAGAGATCCAGCGCTGCATGAGGGAGATGTACTCGTGGGCCGGTACTTCGACAGGCTCTCTACGTGAGTTCAACCATGTGAAAGAGTGGTTTCTAGTAAAATTTATCAGATATCAAATCGGTAGGTCTTAGAAAATGCAGGCTTACGCGCCGGCAGACATGCGGGGGCAAGTCTGGGGGTTACAAATGGTGTTACCATCTTCTTCCTTTTCATGAATTACCCGAACAAAGTTCCACAAGATACGATAATGTTCAACCACTACGATTGTTAGCACATGACTGTGAGCTCCTCCTCATTGTCTTACCTTGATGGGCAATCCACTCTCCAGGCTCAACTGTCTTTGGGCGAGCAGACAATGTCATAAAATTACCCTTAACAATGTGCTTAGCATAAGCATTATTAAGCCAGAGTGGCTTTGGGCGAGGAAGGTTGTAGGCGGCTAGTGGATCATTGCCTGCAGGGGGGGCTTGCTGATCATCCACGGACATGGTTTGTGAGAGCGAAGGCGAGTTGGGGAGTGGCGAGATGCGGGGTGCCATATTGGCGGGTGACGAAGAATTGACGGGGGAATTGCCTGTAGGAGAGGTTGGCGAAACTCCGTTAAGTCCACCCGGACTCTTTGCGCCAGAACTCTTACCACTACCACGAAAGCGGCCACTTCTACAAACACAATATTGTTAGCAATTTTCTTCGTCAAGTTGGTTGGAAGCGAAAGATAGAATATTACACAAGCTTGGAGAACGGCAAGAATGAGTGGAAAGTTTTAGGAAGACGCAAACCAACAAATACGAAGGGCACAATGCATCAACGACAAATCTGGAGAGCAGATATGCCTTCAGTCAAATAAACACATATAATAGGGATCATTTTTGGAAGAAAATATGATCGCCTTGCTGATAGAAAGCTTCCCTTTGACCAGCCTGAGAAGAATAACAGATGAGATTGCTCCTGAGGCTCCTCGTCTGATAATGTAACTCAAGCAACTTGCTTGCTGATAGGTCGTGTGAGCAGAGATAAAGCTTTTGGGGCGGTGACAATGAGCCAACTTCTCATATCACTCCACCCCAAATGAAATGCCCTCCATTAATCGAACATTACCCCCGTCCATATTTTACCACTAGTGAATCCAAGTAGTAAAATAATCAAGTATCACCACAGGAGCTCCGAATATCAAAAGGCAACCAAAACGACAAGTAAGAAAATCCGACCACGTACATTCCTGAAAACAAGTTTGACATATTGCTGAATCTTTCAAAATCAGACAACTTATCGAATCTCAAAAATTACCAAGATGACTCAGTAAAGTCGACTTTCAAAACAAAAGGTGGTTGAGTCGAGAGATAGTTGAAAGATGGTGGTTTGTATTTGATATCAAGTAGGAATAGGAGACAAACAGAAAAGCTTAGGAAGTCTTGAATAGATTAGCGTCGGGTTCTTCCTTAATGTTCTTCCGTCCACTCTATCCAAAACTTCCTTGATCATTGGTTAACAATCCGAGAAGGCGGTGTATCACTTCTTGCTGCCCTTGCATTATTTTGCTTGCTGCTTTGCATCCTCCACTTGTATCAGATGTTTGGTATGTCTTCATTCACCAATTGATTGTCTAGCACGGCTAAAAGAGATGTTGTATTGAAGACGATTCACTGAGCACGTACAAATTACAGGGAATTCTTACGTCGATTCAAATTGATTCGATTTTACTCACAATATATTGCTTTCAACGATACCTATCAGAGCTTCTCTTATTATTAGCATCTAGCTTTACGCGAAGTTTACGAAGAACGATACGACGGAATTTCGCGATTTACCTTTTGGACATTTTTTACTTTACAACGATAAATACACACACCACTTGAAATGGCGTCCAATTCAGAAGATGAAGTTATGAACAATATCTCCGATGTTGATGAGGAGGATGATCTATTTGGGGATGTTCCTGATGAGGAGCCAGAGACCGCACCACCGCCACCCCGGGTGTTGAGTGACGCAGAATTGGATTCGGGAGACGATGAGGGGCACGACGATAGAGTACCAGATAGGGACGATGAGGAAGAATTGCCGGTGGAAGATACTCGAAATGCGCGGATTCTCGAAGCTGATATATTCAGACACCCAGTTCCGAGACCTTCAGATGGAGAAGTAAATGCGCCTCATTCCAATCATCTTTTGTGTACATAGCTAATGCTTTCACAGTTCCATACATTTCGCCTTCCAAAGTTCTTTGGAATTGAGCCTCGAGAATACAATCCTGAGACTTTTGAAATCCCCGTCTCCGATCACCATGCCTCTACCCAATCCGCAAATTTCTCTGCCAGGAATGTTGCCGAATCAACGATCCGCTATCGCAAGTCGGATTCTGGCAAACTCGAAAGTAACACGAACATATACACATGGAGCGATGGAAGCACCACTCTAGCTATTGGCGACCAGCATTATGAATTACAGAGCAAACCTCTTGCGCCTGCTAAGGATAGCAAATACAACGAAGTCTTAGACTCACATAGTTACATGGCTTCACCTTCAGTTACATCTCAAATTCTTGTTGTCGTAGGACACATGACCAACGAGTACACAGTCAGGCCCAATAAGTCTATCGAAGATGATGCTCTGAGTAGGTTGAAGAAGAATCTTACTGCAGCTACTGGTCTAGAAGGAGGTGAAAAGAAACGCCTAAATATGATCGTCAAAAATGAAGATCCCGAACTTCAAAAGAAGCGAGCAGAAATGGCAGAAAAGGAACGTATGCGTGCTCAACGTCGCCGTGAGGCTCAGCTTGATAGAGCCAGTCAATCAACTGGACGTCGTGTGGGTGTGGGTGCAGGTCTTACTCTCGATGATTTAGATGGTCGCCCTGGACGTCGTGGACCACGTAAACCTGCTGGAGCTAAGCGTCCTCGTCGCAGACCAGAGTATGATTCGGACGACGACCTTCCTCGTGGTAGAAATCGTGAAGATGAGTACGACAAAGAGGATGACTTTTTGGCGTCTAGCGATGAGGAACTTGAGGAAGGTGGTGGAGACGACGATGAGGAAGAAGAGATACTTGATGAGAGTGATGAAGCTCCTAGACCCAAGAAACAAAAGACATCAAAACCTGCGGAAGATAGTGATGCAGACGCAGATGCCGAAGCTGATCTGGATGATGAGGATGTCGTTCAAGCTCCGCATGCAGAAGCTGGTGGAAACAGGAGAAAGCGTAACATTATTGAGGATGACGATGATGAATGAGCTCAACTTTAGAAGTTTAATAGTGGCCATAGATATTGCGTTCATATACCAGGCATTTCGAAAGGCATTTCCTGTGTTTTCCATAACATACCCGGCGTTTTTTTAACAGATTGTACAATAGCTAACTAAGCGTTTACTCCACAAGGATGAGGCATCAGCATACATGCATTTTATTAAAATATGTGTATGTTTTCAAAAGATTCTCGAATTACCAAGGGTTATATTACATGCAATAGCATTGTGACTGAAAGATTTATTTTACATGAATATTTTTATCCTCATGTGAAAGCTGTTGATACCTATCTAGTACTTAGTAATTCATATTCATATGGTGATGTTGCACAAAGAAGATAGGCCAAAGCTTTATCCCTGACAATCTGGGGAAATCATCACATGCTAATCCTCATTCTTCCTTCTTTCGTAAATAAATAAACTGTCAACCTCGTACAATCGAACATGTAGTTCAGGTCTGAGAGACTTTGATTACTGTCACAATGACGGGAATTCTATCGGGAATATGGAGTATGCTCTTGGAGGTTATGTACTTCTGGCAAAGAGTAAGGAGATTGATAGCTTGTTATAAAGATTGTAAACTGAGCAACGCTAATAATGGCACAAATAGAGGTTCATGCAATGGATGACTCGAAAGAAACCAGTACGACTTTGGTCAGATCTTTTGCAAGATGCTCATACATATGAGGAATGGGAAGAAGCTGCCTTTCAATTAGATGTTTTGTTGGGAAATGATTTATGGTCTGTTCACACCAAAACCCTCTTTACACGCGGTGAACAATAGCTAATAGGATTGCAATCAGGCGCCAGAATCCTACATCCAAGTACTACGATTATAGATTGATACACGAGCGATTGCAGTCGATCATAATAGCCCGCGAAGAAGGAGATATTCTACAACTGGTCAATCTGCTGAGATCTGGTCTTGTACGTAACCTGGGAAATATATCAGCTCCTCGACTTTTCAATCGTGCATTTGCAGGGACGAAACTCTTAATCGAAGATTACATTACACAAGTTGCGCAAGCGGTAGCAGATGTGACTCAATTGCCTACGACACCCGGCGCTGATGGGAACAATGGGGCGGTGATGGGCTTTAGCAGTCAGGCGAAGTTGGATCTTTTGCATGACACTCGGCAGGCTTTTGGAAGAAGTACATTGGTTTTACAGGGCGGAGCAATATTTGGGCTATGCCACTTGGGAGTTGTGAAAGCTTTGTTTAATAGGGGTTTATTACCCCGAATTGTAACGGGTACAGCAACGGGAGCGCTCATTGCAGCACTGGTGGGAATTCACACGGAAGATGAGCTGCCAAAATTTTTGAATGGGGAGAGCATTGATTTATCAGCTTTCGCGGGGAAAGAAAGAGGGCTCCAAGGTACGAGTGGGTGGTGGGATACATTGACGAGGAGGGTAAAAAGGTTTTACAGGGAAGGGTACTTTTTGGATGTGAAAGTACTAGAGGAATGTGTGCGGGCAAATGTAGGTAATTTAACATTTGAAGAGGCATATAATAAGACTAAGAGAGTCTTGAACATCACGGTGGCTACGAGTGGAAAGGGGGGAGTACCAAATCTACTTAACTATCTGACAGCACCCAACGTTGTACGTATACTCTCTTCATTCTCATATTCAAATACACTGCTAACCTAAGTAGTTAATCTGGTCTGCAGCCCTAGCATCTAATGCGTCAACTCCCTCTCTTTATGGATCCTCAGTAACCCTAAAATGCAAAGATCCTCTGACCGGCACCATAATTCCCTGGTCCGCTGCCGCAGATGCTACATTCCACCCCTGGACCCACGCTTCATATACTGACCGCGACTCACCCCTCTCTCGCATCGCCGAGCTCTTCAACGTAAACCACTTCATCGTCTCTCAGGCCCGTCCCTATCTTGTCCCCTTTCTACAATCTGACATGCACGGCCCCTCTCGTCTCTACACTCGCGGCGGACGTACCTCTTTAATTGGTGGCTTATTACGTCTCATAACCATGGAAATCCATCATCGACTACAACAACTCGATTCCTTGCAGCTTCTCCCTCTTTCTATTCGCAGGTTTCTGGTAGATGAACATATACCTGCCGCATCCGTAACACTTGTTCCAGTTCTGTCCGTAGGCGATTTCATCCGTCTTCTCGAGACACCTACTCAGGATAGTCTAGACTATTGGACATTGAGGGGAGAGAAAAGTGTATGGCCAGCTGTCGGAGCACTTAAAGTTAGATGTGCTGTGGAGACAGAGTTGGATAGAGGATATCAGATTGTGAGAAGGAGAAAGGCGGGAGGGTTACGGCGAAGGGGAAGTGTAGCTAATGACGGGCACAATGGTAAAAGGGAGAGGAGAGCTAGTAGTGCGGGGCCAAAGTGGTAATACTGTCCTCGTTTATGGGTCATTTTTATAACAAGATAAAATTAGTACAGGGTCATTCGCTGTACATGAGTTTTGCAACGGTTGGGTAGGATTAACGGGTTATTGGTACTGGTGCATGTCATGGGAATTTGGAAATTAGACTGGCTAGGAGCATGCTTTTAATTAATTGGCATACCATTCACATTTATGTTCATATTGAGGTTGAAGTCATTCTTCAACCTCTTTCATCTGATGCCTGATACATTTGAATAGTTTTTCGAGAAGTAAGTATGATCTCAAATTCAAATAAACGACTTTCGCTTGATTGTGTGTGTTGGTCTTCCTTTTTTTCTTCTTCTTCCACCAAGCTTTAAATACAAGATAACCCGTAAAAGCTAGTGATACGAGGAACGTAATTCGAAAAACGTCCTTTGGAGGGTGTCAGATTCTATTCTCCGAAGAAAACCAGAGAGGTGAGCAGGGATAAGTAGTATGAGAAAGATGAACAATGAATGGAAACTTTGGTATCTTGTATTTATATAATATCGCCTCTGGATGTGTTACATATCAGCACAACCTATACGCGCCCTCTGCCTCTCAATCCTCATCATCCGAGTCAGCAAACATATCCACTGCCCGCGGTCTTGCTCTTCTCGGCGGTGCAGACTCTTCAGTCTTGACTTTCGGGTCTGGTGCTGTCTCCATGGCAGGAGGAGGTTCATACGTTTCTCCTCCATCTTCTTGTACTTGCATAGGTTCTCCATCCAGATCGCCACCATCATCACTATCCGCCATTGGTTCACCGTCCACATCTTCCTCTTCCATTGGTACACCATCTACATCCTCCTCATCATCTTCTACCATCGGTTCACCATCCAAATCCCCTTCATCAGTTTCCTCTTTAACTTTCTCCTTTGGTGCCACCTCCACAGCTTTCCATTTGCTCTTTTCTTTGTTTTTCTCCTCCTTGCCCTTCTCCTCTAGCTCTTTCAATTCCTCAGCTGATAAAGGAGGTTCCCTGAACACCTTACCGAATTCGTCTTGGCTTTCCTGTGGGAACACACACCAACCCTCCCACAACCCCAACACATTTCCTACACTTCTCTTCCACTTCTCAGCCCTTAATCTCCCCCACTTCATTTTCCGCTCCATCCTTCCCAATCCCTCAAACGTCTTTTTCCTCCGCATTTCCTGCTCGAATAATTGTCGATAGCGCCATGCGTGTCGGACACCACTCGTAGAACTACTTGATAAAATATCAGATACAATGTATAACCCTATTAACGACGCAGAACTGGTGTCTTCCTCCCCGGCATTGTCGACTTTCTCATCACCACTGTTATCTCTCTCCTTGTCCTTTTTTCGGTCTGGATTTGCGGATGTGTAAGCAAAGGGCTTTTCGACATTAGATACAATTGCCGAAACAACTTCATCAGCTCCTCGACCTGCATGTGAGATGGCAAATGCAGTGACTCGAGCTACGTCTCCTTTTCGTAGTCTACCGGTACTAGTAGGTAAGCGTGATAGAAGGTGTGTGAGTTTAGCCTTCTCAAGAGGGTTCAAATATGCTTTTCCGTCCTCATTTAGTGTGTTAGGGTCGATTGGGGGACGTCTAGCACCTTCGTCGCCAGAGTCATCCTCATCGGAGGAGTTGTACTCAGAATCCGAAACAAATTCATCTAGACGGGTCGTATATTCGTAAGCCAAAGGTTGATCAGGTTGCTTCCAGGCCGAAGAGCCTTCAAATAGTGGAAGGTATTTTCCTTGCCCTCTTTTAGATTGCGAACCTGTCAACACCTCCCATAATCGCCATCGATACCAAACACCACCTGTACTTCGTGAGTCCCATAACCATGCCCATTTCTCTTCTCGTTGAACGGAAGCGCGTGACATCAAGAGTGCTTCGAACTCAGGTCCATGAGTGAGAAGTGATTCAATGGTTTTGTGAATGAGTTTTAATTCTTTAATATCCTGCGGTGGCTGGACTGGAACAAAAAGTGTGGATCGGCTTAATTGAGGTGTGTTGTTGTAAGACGTAGGGGGAGCAAAGCCCCCACGATGAGACGACCCTGAAAACCCTCCGCGAGCTGCTGGTGGATTGACTGGTTTGGCGCCGAAAGGTTGCGAGGCCGCCGCACTCCCTATGTTTGAAATTTGTGTAGAACTCGAAATCGCCGCTGATGACAAATGCCTATGCAAATTCAAATAATATCCAAATCCCAAGTATTTGTTTTGTAGTGAGTTGACCGTTGTGTCAATATCATTCGCAGGGGTGTCTTTAGCCAATGTGACAATCGCCGACATAGATTTTCTTTCCGTAAATGAGGTTGGCCCAGAAGGTGGTATGATTCTGACAGCATCGACTGTCAAGTTTGTAGGAAGTAAAGCTTTAATAACGGCAGGTGATGTACCAGGAGGTAGAGATGCAAGTCGCAAGGTGGGTTTGGCCACAGCTCTCTCCTCGTCTCTGCTGGTCGCCATACTGTCGTCGTCATGGTCGAATGTCTTGAGGACTTTTGATGCAGGCCCGTCATGATTGTAGTCGTCAAATGCAAATGGACCTTTGTCGTCTCTGCGCGAGGAGCTTTGTGCGAAGCCTTCGAATGTTCTTTTCTTTGGTAAAGTATTATTGCTCATACTCCCTGGTAAAGGTCCTAAGCTCCCCGGCCCACTACCCATCCCGAGTCCTCCTCGTGGCGCAAATCCTCCTCTACTATCCCCAAAACCCCCTCTTCCCATTCCACTACTGAATCCTCCTCTTCCAAAATGTCGATTTCCTCCCATGCCGCCCATTCCTCCAATGCCATCAGCCCCAGCTGCAGGCGCATCATCTTCATCATCGAAACTCTTCACAAAATCCTCATAGACAGCCTTCGTTTCTGCCTCCTCCCTCAACCTTTTAGCTTCTGCATCTGCTTTCTGCCTCTCGAATAACGATTTCTTGGAAGGAGCTTGAAGCTTATTCGAAACATCTGGAAACTCGATGATCTTTTTGGAACTCATTTTGCAGTACTACTTTCCAATTCCATATGCGACTATAATTGGCATCCCCTAGAGAATGAGAAATATGTGCACGAAAAGCGATGGTAATGGAAAAGGCGCGACACTTATTGCGACAAGGCTGCGAGTTTGTTTAATTGGTTAAAGCTTGACATGCGCCTTCCACTGACGCTTCCATACCTTAGTAAGCTTGTCTTAATTGCCGAAGATTATTGGTCTGCGCTGCTAACATCACTTCTCATCTCAATTATAATCAGCAACTAAACATCAAAATTCCGCGCAGAAAGGAATCATACTAATCTCCATAGTCAATATCGTTTCTCTCTTTGGACGTGAATCATCTCACCAAATCCGAAGTATGGATTCACAGTCACATACTCAACATGGAAACACCGTGCTGGTGGGCCGCGTTATTTTCTAGCTTCTTTTGTCATGTATCTTATGATTTGGTGCAGTTGCCAAATTTCTTCAAGGTTCTGGGGATCCTCTACCCCCACTATAAGTATTTGTCTCTGGGAGAAGTTATAGATTTTTCTCTTTGGATTTCCTTCTCATCGATCTATTTATCCAGATTTTCATAGTTTGGATATGTTCCCCAGAATTTAAGTGGCTTTTTCCTTATCATCCGTTCGTCAT
The DNA here is from genome assembly GCF_014898295.1 of Botrytis byssoidea. Classification (NCBI taxonomy): domain Eukaryota; kingdom Fungi; phylum Ascomycota; class Leotiomycetes; order Helotiales; family Sclerotiniaceae; genus Botrytis; species Botrytis byssoidea. The sequence goes on from NW_024065845.1 coordinate 1,576,654, forward strand.
CACACACATTCCACCCTTTTACATTGTGCGAATCCTACTTTGCTTCACTACTCTTCCATCATGACAGCCTATACACCCCCTTCGTCGATTCTCATAATCGGCACAGGTGTGTTTTCTCTAAGCACCGCCCTCGCCCTTCTGAAGAGACCCGAATACAAAAACACAACCATAACTCTGCTCGATCGCTCTCCCTTTCCTGCTCCAGATGCCTCCTCCGTTGATTCCTCGCGCATTATCCGTGCAGACTACGGTGATCCCCTCTATGCCGAACTTGCGGACTCCGCCCAGAAACAATGGCGGCAGACAGGCGATGATGAACTTGGCGGCCAGGGTCGATACTCTGAAAGTGGTTTATGTTTAACCTGCGACACCTCATATGAGAACACCGGGCAAGGATATGTACGATCAAGCTTTTCAAATGTTCAACGGTTGATAAAACAAGCTGGAGACACAGACGGAGTCTTAGAATTGCCATCAGCAGAGGCTATACAGAAACTCTTCAATGTAGGGCCAGGGAGTGGAGAATGGGGATACATCAACCGACGATCAGGATGGGCTGATGCGGGAGCTTCCTTAGTCTGGCTACGAAAAGAGGTTGAAAAGCTTGCCGACGAACGTGTAAAATTTATCGTCTCGGAAGTCACATCGCTCATCTTCTCTCCCGATCAAAGCACGATTCTTGGAGCCAACACTGCATCTGGTACCCAATACTTTGCCGACCTCACGATTCTCGCAGCTGGGGCCTGGAGTGCCAAATTCCTCGATCTGCGCTCTCAGGTGCATTCTAGCGGACAGTGTTTGCTATACATTGATATCACAGATGAAGAACAGGAAAGATACAAAGACATCCCTGTGCTCCTAAACATGGCTACTGGTTACTTTATTCTTCCACCACGGAACAACATTTTAAAAATCGCACGCCACGCCCACGGATACTCAAACCCAACTATGATTCCCCATCCCCACCCCTCCTCCTCAGGCGAGATGATTAGCGTCTCTCTACCTCAAACAACTTACGACCACCCCGACAATTGCGTCCCTGTCTCTTTCCAAAAGGAAGCCGCAATAGCCCTCCACAGATTCCTCCCCGATCTTCCACCCCGTCCCTTCTCACACACAAGAGTGTGCTGGTACACTGATACACCCACCGGCGAATTCCTCATCACCTACTGCGATAAACCACAAAGTAGCGGCGGTCTTGGGCTTAAAGGTGTGTTTTTAGCAACCGGTGGTAGCGGACACGGATTCAAGTTTCTCCCAGTGCTTGGAGAGAAGATTGTGGATGTAATGGAGGGAAAGGATGAGGTGTGGGAAAAGAAGTGGGGTTGGAAGATTACGGAGGGGTGGGATGGCATGACGGACGATGGGAGCCGGGCGGGTCCAAGGGGGGAGAAACTTTGTAAGTAGGAGGGATTTGGGTGTGGTCTTTCTTGTCTATTGTGCTTGGATGAATAATCGCGGAATTAGATTTAAACGATACACAGCATGGTTTACTTTTGACGTAGAGTATAGTTAGATTGAGAGTGGTTAGATGGCGAAGAGTTAAATAGAGGATTATACAGAGGACCGGATGGAGACTGCACATATACAGAAGTCATAAAAACTGACTCGAACATGGTTGTCTACATGCATGCAGTGTAGTACATTCTACCAAACCTCCCTTCTCTTATAAAGGAAATTGTTGCTGTTACATTCGGAAAATCTGGAACTCTGTTCGGTCGGGTTGTATTTTGATTATATCACAATTATCACATAGCCATTGCACACAATGTGTATATAAAAACTAATGTTTTCTTTATTACTTGTTTTAAAATGTACCAACCAAGGCAATTTTGAATACTTGCTTTATCAGAATAGAAGTAGCAATTAATGACGGCATCGCAGGACCTGCGCACCAATGCCATCCGTCAAAGATGATGTTTCGCAGTCTATCAGGACTAGTAACGCGTAAACATGCTGAAAAGCACAAATGTATGAGTCCCTTCTTTGACTCTTTTCCCCCCTTTGATACGCCTACCATGCATGTGTTAATGTTCGTAAGATCGTGAAATAATGTTGTACAATGTAAAAAAGTGGTGGTACATCTGAACTGAATCAGACCTTCTTAAAATCTTTGGGCGATGTTAGCAGATGTTATACGTAGAGAGATTAGTAAATATTTACCTTGAAGCACGGGATAGATCATCTCGAAAGCTTGGTAAATTTCCTCACGAACTTTTGCTCCCGTCAAGACAATCTTGCCACTGACGAAAATCAAAAGAACGATCTTAGGCTTCATCATTCTGTAGATGAGACCAGGAAATAATTCAGGCTCGTAAGAGCTGAAATTCATGTGGCGCGAAGCAAGTCCTTCCAAGCGAATGGGGAACTTGATATCGCAGGAACCAACGATGTTCTGGATCTTGAAATCGGTGAACTTTGCGTTGAAACCAAGCTTTTGGATGATACGAGCGTATTTGCGGGACGCTAATTTCGAATCGTCTTCTGACTTTGCACCAGTAACAACCATCTTTCCCGAGGCAAAGATCAAAGCAGTAGTCTTGGGATCGCGAATACGCATAATAACCGCAGCGAAACGCTGGGCAGGTTAGCAAAACGAAATATTAGATAGCAAGCCTAGAATCAGTAGTCACCTTTGGATTATATTCCGCGTTTCTTGCATGTAGTGCGATGGTCTTCAAGTCAAGACGGCAGTCCAAGTTGACTGTGGCAACGATGTTTCTTTACATGCAAGATAAGCCTCATGAAAAATATAATGAGGCACAAGGGGTTATATACATACTGTAGCGTGGGAACAATTCCACTGACACCTTGGGTGGCAGCGGGGGTGGCAGCAGGAGTCGCAGGTGGAGAGGCCGCGACGGGAGCCGCAGGAGTGACCTGCTGCTTTCCAGCGACAGCCTCGTTAGTAGATGGTGGGGTGATATCAGCAGCGCCGCCAGGGAAGGACAGCGAGCCAGGTGCGATGAAGTTTTTAGCGTCAACGGCACTAGAAGGATGTGTCTGAATGGAATCCATGTTGACTTCGATGTTTGTTTTATTCAAAGAAGTGGTTGTGGAAGGTGAGCAGATCTATTTGTATGTAAAATGTTAGATCGCAATCGGCAAGCGATAAGAGTGAATATCTTTTTTTTTTTTTTTCAAGGATCGTGAAGGTCCAAGAGTAGATGGGGTACAGCAGACGTTCGAGATAGCGTATCTTGATTTGAAAGCGTAACTCGAAAGTCGCCGCCGATGAGGGAGGAAAGTAGAAAAGATTGGGGATAGAGAGATATGGCTATAAATTTTTGATTATAATCGCCGACGTAAATAAAAGCCGTACCGTTTGTGGGAGATAAACAAGTCAATGTCTCCCCTACAGTTGCTGCTCGACGAAGATGACTTTTTAATTGACTGGAAGATCTAAATGATGATCGAGAGTCGAAGTCCTAGCAATCACTGACTGATATGTATAATCAGTTATGTGAATCGCAAGCTCTGGTTTGAAGGAGTTCTTGTTGTTGTTGCGACAATGCGACAAGGTCCAAGGATCAAGGTGAGATGTGATATGTCGCAAGGTGAATCACGACAGTAAATCGAGGACGGCAAGGACGGATTTTATTATTAAAGGAATGTATGATACTTTGCACAATCAAGCGCAGTGTATTTTCGTGGGATTGGAGGAGGAGGAGAAAGTAAGGTTTACTAGAATATTCGAGTATATTCTAAGGTTGAGGTAACTTGAATGGATGGATGGAAAGGGTGGGATGTGGTTGTGGATGTGGTTGTGGTTGAAATCGTAAAATTGAATAAGATTACGAACAACCGAAATAAAGCGGGACCGGAGAGAAATTCAAAAAATCCATTTGAATGTGGCAGCAACGATTCTATTTATAAGAGATGAGAAGTGCCACACTGGTCTTTGTGATCTACCGTTCTACGAAGGAACCCATAATTAAATCCTTTATTTCACGCTCGGCGCGAGGAAAGTGCGACGTTATCGACCAATTAAAACTTGGCTTACAGCGATCTACCCTACTTGAATCTCTTGAAACCAACACCACCCAAATCTTTTCACTCAGGTAAATAGAAATAGGTAAGAAGAAAGAAAGAAAGAAAAAAAAAAAGGAGTCAAATCAATCGTCACGTTGGCAAGTTGCAACGCGTCCTTCCAACAGCTTCTGACACTTGAGAGGTCTCCTTTTTCTTTAACCCCCCATCTTCGTCGTCGTTGCATATAATATATAGTGTATATTATATATATATATATATATGCGGTAATCATTAGAGTCCATTTGTTGAGAGGACTTACCTAGTGGCACAGTTATCGTGACCATCGACTATGAAGGTGGAGGTGGAGGTGGAGGAGGATAGAGAAAGTGAAGGAAGAGGAAGAGCAAGAGCAAGAGCAAGAGCAAGAGCAAGAGCAAGAGCAAGAGCAAGAGCAAGAGCGAGAGCGAGAGAAAAAAGATGAACAACAAATAGCAAAAGTCATTACGGAAGCCGATTTCATAAAACCATGGCAAAGAGGCGAACAATCGGTTACTATCAATGACTATCAATGACCAATCAACGATCCAAGAATCAGATTTTCATTATTCCGCCATTCCGCCCTTTTGGTAGCGCCAGGGCTAGTGAATTTTAAATACAAATAGTGAAAAGAATCTTGGCGCTTGCTTTGCTTTGCTATGGATGCTTGTAAGTGTATAAAGGCTCTTGCTCTTGCTAAAGGCTCCTCCTGCTCTTGAGTGGTAGTCTTGACGGTTTGACGGTTTGACCCTTTGTTACCGGTATGTTACGAACTTACGAAACTTATTACGAGTAATCGCCATCCCATCGTTCCATTACCTACTAGGTACTGGTATCCGCTCTCTGTGCCCAATGATAAATGATGATCTGGCCTTTGCTTCCTTTTCTTTTGATCGTGAAATCGACCATTAATAGTACGTACATAGCTCCGATCAAAGTAGAACATCAATATTGATATTGATTCACTGAGCCTCTTCATGACATGAGAAGAATGTGATATATCATATATAAAGTATACAAATTATATAACTAGTGTATAGTATTTTACCTTTATATATTAATTAATTAATTACTTGCATAAGAATGTGCATCACGATCAATTCCAAGGTTGAGAACCTTGGAAGGCTGAGATGAATGATTAATTTATTTATCCCTTAATACGTGCATGCATAATTCATATGCATTGGCGCGGATAAATTGGATATCTTTCGGGGTTATCGTAGGTAGTACGGTAGTATGAGTCACAGGTAAAGTTGTACTGCAGCAAGAAGGAGGCGCAATGCTTTTCAGACATATCAAACACCAGCCTCGATTGTGTCACTCTGTTCTTAGGTAATCACGCCACAATCACATTCATGGATTCCTTTGTTTGTTTGTATGTGATGGTAGCTGGAGGTAATGGGGGAGGAAGCAAAGAAACCTTGGAAAGAGATGGTAGATGATAGATGGTAGATGGTAGATGGTAGACGGTAGGTAGAGAGCAATAGGAAATAAACAATCACAATCACAATCACCAAGAATTCATCACATCTACTAGGTAGTCAGCAAAGACTACAAGAACAAAACTTTCATCGCTTTTGCTTTATTGATTTCATCCCTTCCCGAGGTTCGATGAAGACGAGATATCCGTGCCTCGGATACAAACAATACGATACATACTCACGATACCTATTGATACCTATTGATACCTAGCAGCCTAGGTAGGTAGCGATATTGATATTGATATTGATATTGCTATTGCTATTGCTATTGATATTGATATTGACATTGACATTGACATTGACATTATCACAATTCACGCAACAGCCCACCCCCAAAAAGGGCATGGTCTCTTGTATGATCGCCGTAATAAATGAATTAAGTGAACGATGCAATTTTAAATCCGGCTTAAGCTTGCGCCAAGGGGGGAACGCACCCACACTTTTCCTTATCGAAAGGTTTAATTCTAGCGACCTAGGTATGTTAGGTATTATCTTAGCTATCTGCACGAGAAAATCTCCCCATGTCATGGCCGTCTGTCTGTACGGAGGACGTATGTGACATGATACACCTTCCCCCACGATTCCAATTGACCTTTCACTATCTCCCTAGTACTAGATAGTTGGGGGCCACAAATCACAAATGATGAGGAACATTGATATTCAATGGAAACCACACCAACAGACCATGATCATGTTCATGGTCATGAATAAATGAATATGCGCATCCTCATTTCGTCTCTACTACAATACAAAAAATATACACATACTCACATCATCATCATCATCATCATCATCATCATCATCATCATCCATCATCATCACAATCAAAACCGACGTCATCTCATCTCAACGAACCAAAGAATCTCCCAAACTCTATATCAGTCTATTACGGAGACAAGAAGTATCTAATTTAGATACCTAGCTTGCGATCATTACCGCTTCCTGACTGGATTGGCAGTGATGGGGCCCCCAGGTCGATGAATGCTACCTACTCTGTACCTATCGATCATCGATGAAATAAATGTGAAAGAAATATGAAATGTGAAATCATGACGCGACGCGACGCGACGTGACGTGACGTGACGTGAAGAGCGTTCTGCATCTAGAATCACCGATTCGCCGTTTCTACCTACCTCCCGATAGCTAGAATATGTATCAGCGTGTGAAAACGCATAGCTTCTTTCTACCGTGTACGATAATCTCCAATAGGTAGGTATATCAAGAGAACATAATACATAATATCTACAGGAGCATCGTATTAAAACATAGATAGCAAGCAGTAACATCTCCATTTAAGACTCTTCCCACATTCCGAATCACTCATACATACCGATTTGCGAATCGCAGAATAGGAGATGTTATGATATGTATTTATGTATATATGTAAATATTATGTGTTATATACATATGCATCGCATCTATCGTACAGTATCTTTCTTCATTCATCCAAACATCGAAAAAGTGCACAGGGCCGGATAGGTAGGTACCCAAAGCCTGGGCCAGCCTCGAGGTGACCGAGTAGCAAGCATCCTGGAAGAATTTAATGTGTCACTACACTACACTGCACTGCACTGCACCGCATTGCACCCACCCTTATTAGCATTCTTTACCGAGTGCGGATTGTCTACTGCAACACAACTTATCGTATTGTACTCGGAGACTAAGATCTTGTTTATGTATGTATGTATGTATGTATGTATGTATGTATGTATGTATGTATGTATGTACAACGATTTAATCTACAAAGCTTTTTTTTCTTTTTTTTTTTTTGGTATGTACGAGATGTTTAAATTGTGTTGTACGGGTTTGTGTGATAAGGTCTCGGTTGCTTGGTTTGTATCGTACGGTATGTTTTCACTCTATTTCATGTCATTTTTTTTTCTATCAGGGTTTTGGGATTGGGAAGAGTTTTGCTTCGTAATTTGCGTGTCTGTCGGTACGGGATAGGTGTTATGTGATATTGGGATCTCGGGGTATCGGTTGATTGTTTGAATTGGGGCAACGGGGTTTCTAATAGTAAAGGTAGGCTGGGGGATCAAGATGAGTTTGGTTGTTACGTGTCGGTTATTGCGATGTTGTTTTTGAGGTTTGGGTTGATGGGTTGGTGTGTTTGGAATGAGCTTGGATATTAAGATGAGGTTGAGTCTTGAGATAGTCTTGGATGTCGAGGTGGTCTTGAATCTGGAGATGGGTTTGAACGTGTTTTGCACATTGAAATTCCACCAGATGGTACGGTATGAGATCGCAGGTTCACAAAGGTAACTTTGCAATGGTCTTTAGTCAATACGGAATATCACCATGTGTTCTCTTGATAAGATCTACCTCTACCTCCAGACTCCAAGTGGAGATCATCTTGCGCAAACCATCCGTCAGCTAGGGTAGATATTTGAAGAGTCTCCTTCCTGTTTTGACATGATCTTTTCTCGACTTATTCATGAACGTTAGATGCGGGCAATTTGTATACACATTAGTAGTCTAAGGTTACCCTTGTAGTCACGAGGTTGGATTTCAGGTTGACAACGCGCACAGATCAACACAAAAATTAGGCTACAACCCAAATGCAGGTAATGAGAGAAGAGACTCCTCAAGAGTTTTGAGATGAAGTATAAATACCTAGATAGGTGAGTAGATATATGATAGGTATACTTTAAATTGTCCACTCCAGAGATTTGGGCATATCAAATATCGAATCGCTTAACATCTCAAGTTGACCACTCAATCAGGAGACACACGCATATACACTTGATAACGTAGCATCACAATGGATGCAGACTCAAGTCGCTCTACCGACACTAGCAAGAGTGCTGATCTAACAGATCACACTCTTACAAACTCTCAAGCTTCGGCCAAAATAGAACAGACTTCTACCTCTGATAGTACCAGTCACGGGAGTACTGAAGAACAGTCAATCCCCGTCAATCTTTCACCATCCTCAGTCGCACCTCCTAAAATCAAAAAGCGTATCGCTCCAACTCTGATTTCAAGCCCTCCAAATCAAGAAATTCCCACTCACAAGAGCCCATCAATCTCATTCACCTCTTCAGCACCCGCCAGCCCGTATGATCCCCAATCACGAGCCCGCCTATTGGAACTACGAAACGCATGGAACGAACGACGAATGGAAGAGGCCATACCGCCGAGCACAAATCAACCATCCCCTTCGAACCTAGCAAAACAATTCCAACGCATCGATCTTCAAAATAAGAGGAAAGATCCCAATGCGCCTCGACGAGGAATGTCCGCTTACATGTTCTTCGCCAACGATCATCGTGATAGAGTTCGCCAGGAGGATCCACAGCTCTCATTTGGACAACTTGGCATCATGTTGGGTGAGAAATGGAAGGCGTCGAGTATGGGGGAACGTAGAGTGTATGAGGAGATGGAGGCACGGGACTTGAGGAGATATGAAGAGGAAGTTGCTACATATCGTGGTTGAGAGTCTCCTCCATAGATCGATTATCATACGGTTATTTTCAATGTCCTGTATTTGCCAAGGCTCACCTTTGATTCCTTTATTTCTTACATGCATATCCTACGATGAACAATGGTCCCGTCTTTGGAAAATACCAAGTGTCGGCGGAGGTTGAAACTGGGAAGTAAGTTGATCCTCGCTCCACGCGATTTGCCCCAGTAACTAGATAGCTCTGAGACAATATTCCGTAGTGTATCACTTGAATAGGGGCTTTTGTGACTTGAGATCGATCTAGGATATTCAAAGATCTTCTTTTATCGAAAGTATCAGGAGAGTCTACCGAAACATGGGGGAGAAAACACGCACAGCGGCCATTCTTCTCAGCCCCTAAATATACACGGTCTGATCGACCCATGACAACCCTACAAGATCCACCACAGGCAGTACAAATAGTTGACTCGGGATCCCTCAAGTTTGTGTATTAAGCGAAAGGACTTTCTTCTATGAGATTGCACCCTTAATACTCTCTCTTTCTCTACCCGTCATACACGGGGAAAGGATCCCAAGATAAGATAATACTAACATTCTCGAGTACTGGTTTTGTGTTTTCATAGCATTGTCATTTCTCTCTTTAAAATTGCAGGAAGCAAAGTGGACGAGATGTGTAGTTTACTGGTAGAGGAGTTTTTTTTCTCCTTTTCTTTTTAGCGATGCCGGTGCCCATGGAATAGAGATCGGTGGTTTCGGATATATCATGTCAATTGAAAGGTTTGAAATACTTTAATGTGTTTTCTGCAATCTCAATATCTGGGAATTGTTCAGTTATATCGATGATGAAAATCAACCTAGATACCTACCTATCTAGGGTTTAATATTCATATTCATATTCATATTCACATTATAATAGCATCTAACCCCACTACATCTATAAACAAACAACCATACTCTAACAGCACAACAGTACCTACTCTTCATCATCATCGTCGTCGTCATTACCGTAGATTTTACTAGGTATCTAGGCAGATTACTCGAATTATCTCCTACCAACTGAATATAGTATTATTTCCATCTCGTGTGATAGGATGGAGGAAATAGGTACGTGTATACTTATTTTACGATGTGAGATTATGACTTGGATATCTGAATTCATATTCATATCTCATATTTCGGGGTCTCTTGTTTCTAGTCAATGGATATTTAGGTTCATATAGTTCCCTAATAATTATCTAATCTTTTTCATCCATCCATCACATCACATCACATCACATCACAAAGATACCGCGAAGTCCAAATCCCGTTCGCGGATCTCGTTTACTTACCTCATTCCTTTCATATCTACCTCCTCAACGATATCATTCCCTCTCTCCCACAACTAGTACTCCTCCTAAATCAATACATACGCGCGCAAGGATATTAGTACCCTAAAGTATCATTGGATTTTTTTCTCTCAATGTTCTGTAGATATCCAGCTATCTACCTACCTACCTAGGTATAGAATAAAACCTAATAAGTATCTTCAAGTTTCCACTCAATTTATTAATTCTATTTATCTATCCCATTATTCCATGCCATGCCATCCCACCCCACAACTCCAAAATCCATATCCCAACTACTATTCCATACAATACTCTTCCCCATCAATCTCTACGCTCAAGATATACCTACTTGATCTACCCCCCCCCCCCCCCAAATATCGACAATCCCGATATCCATGCTCCAGATACCTACCTACCTACCTACCTACCTAGTACAACAAACCCAAGAAAATCCAGCAAACTTCACTTCACTCTCCACTTTCCCAAATGCTACCACTACTGCTAAGAATTAAACCACCTTTTTAAATACATATTTCTATATACATTTTTAGCATCGTCAGTATCCGAATGGATAGCAAGAGTATCAGTCCTGTAATTCATGTTTTATATACACCATATACCTATCTACATATAGATCTATCTATCTACATAACATGAGCTTCAATATCAGCTCCCCAATCATAAATACTCGGCGGAATATTAATCGTAGTCTTATCATGCAGATGGTGAGAGTCAACCCCTTCTTGTCTTGCTCTGCTTTCGACCTGTCCTTTCACAATACGATATGTAACAAGCAATGAGTGAAATCACAAGCGCTGGTCGGAATTTTCTGGGCCTGCTGAAAAATAACTATAGCTTTAACAAAAAGTATCATCGTGCCACTTCACTTCTTTGCTTGATCGCTAGGCGCATGACTAGGCATGATGCTCAGAAATGATGAAGGTATAAGAGTCAAATGGAATAATTACACATAATCACATCACGCATCGAGAATTGCACACTGTCAAATTATCCTTCCCATTTCTCATTACTGCTATAACCCCAAAAGGAATGCATGTATGCACAAAAGAAAATGCTTGCTTGCTTGTTGTGTACCCAACGCGATCGCTCATGCTTGCAAAAGACATCCATCACTAATGAAATAAACACGACCGCCCAGCCCAATCCACCCAAGCCCTGCAGTGAAAAACGACAGACAAGAAATACAGATCCAGCTATATACACATCAGTCATTCGACCTTTCATTGCTTTAATTCTTTCTCCATGCACCCCGTGCAAAGTACAATTACCTCACCACCTTCACCCTTATTTCCTCTCTGACAAGGGAAAATCTGCCCATCATCGAATCCACCCGCGCAATGGCCACATCGGAAGCATTCGTCATGCCATTCGCCACCTAGTGCTTGTACGTATTGACCTAGAACGGCTTTCTTACATCTCTTACACTTTGGGGCTTTGCGTTCCGTGCGTTTGGTTTGGCATGAGAGACACCAGGCATATCCGTCTTTTTCTATATGCGTCATTCCTTGTTCGAAAGGATCTCCGCACTCGGCGCAGAAGAAATGACCATAGTGCCAGTGTTCCCCGAGTGCGACGGCATGTTCACCGATGATGGGGGTTTTACAATGTTTACAGCGAGGAGCATAGAGTTCGTGCCAGTCGAGATGACAATAGAATCGTAGCCTAGCATCTCCATCTTCGGCTTCTGTTTCACCTTCGGTATCAGGGATTGTCTCCCCATGTGCACGACGCTTTATACGATCGAGACGTGCTGCACGAGAAACGGCGGGCTCGGGGCTAATTTCGAGGTCTTGAAGAGCGGTGCCACATGTGAAACAGATAAAGCATTCCGGGTGGAAGCGTTCGGGTACACCACGAAGAGCTACCACTTTTCCTTCAATTGGTAATTGGCACTGATGGCAAGTTGCTGTGGCTCGACTACCTGCAGCGGGGGACCAGTGCCCTCGGGGAATCGGCGCGGGGGTTTGCCGTGGATTGGGACGTTTTGAGGCAGTTTTGGGATCTGGAAGCGGTCTTGCTTTGGATTGTGACGAACCAGGCTCCGAAATTGTAGGGATCTGAGGCACGGACTGAGATACTGGCTCGTTGATAGTTGGAATATTTATCGTTGGTACAGCCGGTGCTGACTTGGTTGGGCTTGATCCCGGTTCAATGATCGTTGGAACACTAGGAGCCGAAATGGAAATTTGAGGAGAATCAGGAAAATTTAAGGTAGGGACTGACGGTGTTGATTCTGAGACACTTATACTAGGAACTGGGACGCTCACTTGGGTCGGTGCACTAAAATCCTTGTTTGATGCGATAGGCGTCGGACCTGGTCGAGCAGGTAGGCTTTGCTTTTGGCTATTTGGCCGGCGATCGAACGGCGATCTTCTTCGCACTTCTGGCTTGTCATCAGCCTCTTGCGGCTTCCAGTTTTTGTCAAAGCTTACAATTGGACGGCCAGGTTTATCACTGACTGCAGTGGGCGTGGGGAGTTTGGGGCTGCGATCACTAAGACGCATGCTCGTCGCTTGACGTATATCATCACCTCTGATCTCAACACCATTCTTTTTGGGAATCTCTTCCTTCTCAGCATCTGGTTCATTTGCCGGTGGCATGTTTGCAGTATATGCAGGATTCCTTGATTGTGTTGGTGGATTTTTATATATCTCGGTTGTGGATAGCTTCTTGGTGATTTCAGGCGGGGTGCTATTGGATCGTGGAACATCCCCCGAAAACTGAACACGATTGAGGGGATTTCGAGGTTTGATTTGTAAAGCAGAGGCTGGGCGGCCATCCATGGGTCGACCACGATCGGAATCGTTAGTGCTTTCTTGCTGGGGTTCTTCCCAAATCTGTTCACCAGTAAAGCTGCCTTTGATTTCGCCGCTAATGTTCCTCTTGCCACCACCGCTCATCCTTCTTCCATTTTGTAGTCGGCTAATACTACCGTAAGTCTTCGTAGCTTGTTGAGCCATTGCATCTCGACCGGTATCTAGAGATCCACTTAACGTTGGTGCTGGAGTAACACTGTTCTTCAATGGGGAGGAAGGCCTTGAAGTTACGGGGTTTTTTGATCCTTCTTCATCGCTCACAATTGAGTCTTTTCTTGGAATTACATCTCTAGCAAGCTCCGTAGGCACAGCAGGGCTATTAATTCTTCCAACACTCTGAGTCCTTGCACGCGCATAACTGTTCTTTCTTAAATGGTCTTTGTATCGATACGGCGCATCAGGATTTTTGAACTTATCCCCAAACTGGTGCGTGTAGACCAACTCTGATGCTTCCTCTTGCGCAGCTTTATGGATCCGCACTTCGTCGTCGTGCTCTCCCTTTATATCCATATCCTCCATAGCCTCTCGCAGAGACGCTGCCTCCTCCTTTTCCATCCATCTTAAACCTCGTTCGATATATATAGCACTGGGCACAACTTCGGAGGGTTTGAGAGGAAGCTCTTGAGGTGGTGGTTGAACCAGTGATCGCCCTGCTCTAGAATTGACCGAAGAATACGATCCAACGGAATTTCGAGTTGGTCTGCGAGAGAATGAACTTCCGGGCCGCGGTTGAGGATCGACAGAAGCTGGGGTCTCTGGTGGGGCATTTGTCTGCGGGGTGATAACTGATGATACCGACGATATTGAGTTGGATTGTCGCCGTCTACTCGGAGGGGGAGGCCTTGCGCCACTCGGGCGAGCAACACGATTGTTTCTTAAATCTGCCAAGTAATCCGCTATCAACTGTCAGTAAGAAGCAAGGCCATTTCTCAGGGACTTGAGCTTTGCCGGTAGCTGCAAACAAAAGAGAAGAAAGATCGAGCTTACCAAATTGATCGTTTGACATATATGATGGCCCAGGAGGAGTGACATTATGGTCGGTTGGCTCTTTGGCTTTCCCTCTCAGTAACATTGCAAAAATCAGAAGTTGAAGAAAATTGGCTCAAAAAATTATAGTTTAGCAAAGAAGCTTTAAGTATCGATGGCAGTGTAGCGAGGATTTGTTGGCGGTGTGTTGCGTCAGAGTTTCTATCCAATGTGCAAGTTCCAAGTATCTGTGATAATGTTTGAGATATAATTCGAGGCGTGATTCGTGATTCGTGCGTATTGCTTGGGATATCGTAGATAGTGTGGTCGCAAAAAGGAGGAAGGGGATGATGATGATGATGATGATGATGAAATGATTGAGTGGAAAGTAAAAAGGAATACAATGTTTATCAACAAAAGAGACAGCAAAGAGAGACAAGCGATAACAATAATAACATATACTTTTTTTTGTAGGTCTTTGATGATTATAAAGTTGATAGTAACAGGAAGAAAATCAAGTGTATCACTTTGGATTCTTCAAACATTCCATGTTTTCTTATACAAATCACATAGTACAACCTACCTGTCTGTGGAGGTTGGTTCTATTGCTATCACGCCGGAAGTCAATAATTGGCTGAAGGCTAAAACAGTCGTCTCAGCAACAACCTTTTCTTGGATTTGAGCCTCCAAAATGTACCTAGGCATTAGATCAGATCTAAATTATGGAGAACATGATTTCCCAAATTCTAACCTTATAAGATACACTTTATGTGCTCGAATCCTTCTTTTCATCCTCATCCTCTTCCTCTTCCTCTTCATCTTGAGCTTTGGAACTTTCGATCGATTTCCTCGATTTCTTCGATTTCTTCGATTTCTTCTTTATGGATGCTATGGATGCTATGGATCCAATAAATGGAGACTTTTTTGGAAAACGCATTCGGCACAGCGAATACAACAGGGGGAGGGGAGGGGGGGCTGCTTAGTAATACCAGGGAGAGCGAATGGCTATGAAAGTGATAGATTATATAAGCGGGACAAGATACACCGCGAGACCGCATAGGTGAGTGATGTTACACCGCTTTTCTTTTACCGCCAATGTAATCAATCTGCCCGGTCAAACTGATCCTGGCTCGAGGTTGGCTGCCGAAGGCGGTATAATAATACAACTTATTCCATATACCCACGTGATACCTTCATACTGGTTGTTCCGCCAGCAACTTTCCATTTTCTCTTCTTGATCCTTTTTCTAGTGTCCCCTCTTCCTTCTGCCCAAAACATCATATCGTTGACCTGACATCCTCTCCATCTTCTCCATCTTTTCCATCTTGCTCTTCTTCATCTTCTTCCCCCTCCTCAATATTCCCAATGCATCCAATTCACCCAATATATACACACAGTCTTTACCATCATCATTTATAAAGAGATCAGTACATTCTGGCAGGTATCCACAGCTACATGGCCCAGCAAATTGATTGGTGGCGAATGCCATGGACGGGTGCTCGGCTTTAATTATTACTATTGAAGAAGGATTCTTAATTTCTTATTCCCGATTCTATACCCATACCCAAGTGAACATGCTAGGAAATACTGCGCACTCTGGGCTCTGTTAGCTTCGCGGGGAGATAAAGCTCAGGTAAGAAAAAGCATTTCGTGACTAAAACTTTTGCGCCCTTCACAATCATATTGATGCGCCGGTCCAGTAGGTAGGAGGGCCATTGCCTTCTTCAAATCCAGAGATTTCTTAACATTTCCTTTTGAACCTGTCTTCATGGATTTGCATCTTGAATCTGTACTTTTTTGCTTTCTTCGTGTATATCTTATCTACACTTTTTTCGATTAATTTCTTTCCTCCTATATCTATCTTCAAGGATACACCTTTCTATAGGAGATGAGTGTCATCAACAATGAGCGGTCAGGACGAGATGACAACAACGAAATAAACATTGCGAATGCGGTGGAGAATGTGGACAAAGATACAAGGGGCCCATCAGATAAGAATCTTCTGGCGGAAGATCGAGGGCATCGCACCGATGACCCAGAGAGGATTGCGGACTCGAACTCAGTGGATGTTCCTCCTGATGGCGGATACGGCTGGGTTTGTGTCGCATGTGTATTTCTGATCAACGGGCATACTTGGGGAGTCAACAGTGTCAGTGAGCAAGCTTTCCATGTTTTTCGTTGCTAATAAATCTATTAGTCTTATGGTGTTTTCCTTGCTCACTACCTTGCGAGTGATACTTTTCCTGGCGCAACTTCCCTTGAATATGCATTCGTCGGCGGCTTATCGATTTCTTTAGCCCTCCTCACCGCACCGGTAGCTACGAGCTGTACGCGCAAATTCGGAACACAAGTCACTCTAGCCATCGGTATTGTACTCGAAACAGCTGGGCTTCTTGGGGCTTCTTTTGCATACGAGATATGGCATCTATTCCTATCACAAGGTGTCGCTTTTGGGTTCGGTATGGGTTTCCTCTTCGTAGGTAGCGTTGGAGTAGTTCCACAATGGTTCTCGAAACGTCGATCTTTAGCCAACGGTATTGCAGCAGCTGGAAGTGGACTGGGAGGTTTGATATATTCCTTGGCGACAAATGCAATGATTCAATCCATTGGGCTCGGCTGGGCTTTTCGAGTATTGGCTATTTTGGCTTTTGCAGTAAACACCGTTTGTACAATTTTGGTCAGGGATCGAAACCATGCGGTTGGATCGGTCCAGAAAGCTTTCGACATACAACTGTTCAAGAAGCCTGAATTCTTCCTTTTGCTTGGATGGGGATTCTTCAGTATGCTCGCATACATTGTTCTTCTCTTCTCCTTACCTAATTACGCGAGGAGTATCGGCCTTTCAGCCAAGCAAGGTTCTGTGATTGGTGCTATTTTAAATCTTGGTCAAGGTCTTGGTCGGCCATTCGTAGGGGCATTTTCGGATGCAACTGGGCGAATTAATATGGCGGGCACTTGTACCTTCCTAGCAGGGCTTTTCTGTCTCGTTATTTGGATTTTCGCCAAATCATACGGAGTTCTCATATTTTTTGCTCTTGTTGTCGGAACTGTCTCGGGCACGTTTTGGGCCACTGTTGCCCCGGTGGGTGCAGAAGTAGTAGGTCTCAAAGTCCTTCCTTCCGCTCTATCTATTATTTGGTTAGTGCTTGTGATACCTTGCACTTTTTCTGAGCCAATTGGACTAAAGTTGAGAGCCTCATCTGGAGATATATACCTACACGCACAGGTCTATGCAGGATGTATGTATATTGGAGCTGCACTGTGTATGTGGGGCCTGAGGGCTTGGAAAATCAGGGAACTGGAAAGCTTAAGAGAAGGAGAAAGGGAGAAAGAACTAAGGGATGAGGACGAGGCAAGGAGGGAAAGAGAAAGGGAACAGGGTGAAGAGAAAGATTTTGAAGAGGGTGCCAATGTTCCGATGAGAAGGCAGATGACAAGAACAGAGAGTGTGAAGCGAGCCACAAAGGGGCTTTGGGTTTTACAGAGAGTTTAGAAAGATGCTATTGATACCCTAGTATATTCAAAACAGATGTCAGAACAGACATACATATAGGTATACTCACACACATAATTACATCAAGTTCAACATTAATTTCAATTCATTGTATACTACCAGTGTCGTATGCAACACAAGGAGAAATCATCACTGGGGTGATACCTAGCTTTGCTTTCTAGATCATGTTTGTATTTGCGGCAATCAAGATTTCGTTATATATACCTACCTATAAATGATCTCTAATGGCTTATGACATATGACGAATTCTGATGGAAAAGAACGGATAAAAATTTTATTGAGCAGTTTGTATCAAGGGGGTCATTATTGTAATTACAATGACCAAACGATCTCACAATCATGATCGCAATCACATGTAAATAATCAATGATTACCTAACTAATTCTGATTCAAGTCTAGTGCGGGAAACACACCTTCCTGATTGTTGCGATTATGCGGAATGTTCCTGGGCCTACATAATAAGCGGGATCTTTTTTCAGGGTCTTCCTAGAGAGCACGAGACCCTAATTGGAAAATAACAGGAAATTCACAATCCCCTCATTTTGAACTAATCTTCTCCTTATTCACCATTTTATTTTGACCCTTTCACTTGGAACACTGTCTACTTGTAATATAATACATATTTCAAAGGAACAGCAAGAGAATTCTTGAACCTCAATTGATTAACAATACGTTGATTTTCTCAAAACTACACGCACAAGACAATCGCACAAGACAATCGCAAGCAGCGCAAAAGTGTTCTTTGGGAGCACCCCTATTCCTCTTCCTTTAGCCACCGTGTATTGGTGATATTAATATATTATAGAGAGTTCGGCATACAATTCTACGATACCTGCCGAAATTCAGAGTCCATTTGTTCAACGCTGTTCTCTGTAGGTCAGTCGCGTACAAACGTTATTCACCCCCCAGGGCTTCATAGTCCTATCATCTAAGACAAATCCAATTCGAGTAGGTCCGTTTTGAATCCTATCATTTTGCAGATTATTAATAGATTTGAAACAGCATAAAGAGTCCGCATCGATTTGAATCCTTTCGCTTGTGGCCAGCTCCTTTCGAAAACAAACACCATGGCCACAATGTCAACGCCGAATGCTTCTTCGATTGGCAAGATCCGGTTTATCCCTCTCTCTTATAACTCCGCCGAGTCTCAAACATCAGCCCTACGCCTAATCCTGACCCTGCGCCCCGAATGGGAGCAAACTGATGGGCAAATCGAGTTCATACGATTTACGGATGGCATAACAAACACATTATTGAAGGTTATCAACAAGAGACCTGGGCTCACTACGGAAGAGATTGATAATGAGGCAGTTCTGCTGCGGGCATATGGCCAAGGGACCGATTTAATTATCGACCGAGAACGTGAGACTCAGAATCACGAGTTACTAACGCAATACAATTTAGCACCAGCATTACTTGCCCGATTTAAGAATGGAATGCTGTATCGATTCATTAGAGGAGCGGTCACTAGTCCAGCAGACCTCAGACAGCAAAGAATTTGGCGCGGAGTAGCTAGACGATTGGCAGAGTGGCATGCGGTTGTTCCTTGTCTGGCGACGAATCAGGAGGTTCAACCCACAGAAATAAATGGTAGTGAACAATTTGCTTTTCCAGCTGCATTAAGCAAGGTGGAGCCTGCTCTCCAATCTGCCATTGACAATACCGCTCCTGGGAAACCAGCCCCTAATGTCTGGACGGTGATGCAAAAATGGATATATGCACTTCCGGTGGGATCAGAGGTAGAAAAGACTCGACAGGCAACTTTGCAAAAGGAACTGACTCGCCTGGTTGCTGAGCTCAGCAACCGACCTGGCCTTGGTGAAAATAGTGTGAGTGACCTTCGTGAAACCCGATGCGATCATAATTGTCTCTGGATGCAAAGTAGTGCTAGCATAACGATGCAACTCCCGCTGTAACATCCTGCCGCCGAGAACCGTGCTGACATTTTCCAGCTCGTATTTGCCCACTGCGACCTTCTAAGTGGTAATGTTATCGTGCAACCCCAACCCACTGGCACTACTACCCCCGCTGCAGTAGAAACAGTCAGTTTCATCGATTACGAATATGCCACTCCTTCTCCAGCAGCTTTTGATATTGCCAATCATTTCGCGGAGTGGGGAGGGTTTGATTGCGAACATCAATATATGCCCACGCGCGCAGAAAGACTCGATTTCATTCGGGAATATATTCGAAATTACTTTGCTCAATTGAAGCAAACTTGCGACGAAGAAGCAGAGGTCCAGAAAATGTTTACCGAAGTAGATGTATTCAGGGCAGTTCCAGGGTTCTATTGGGGAATTTGGGCATTGATCCAGGCCACGATATCTCAAATCGATTTTGACTATGCTGCATACGCAGAAATCAGACTGGGAGAATACTGGGCCTGGAGGGGAGAGAATGATGGTAGTCGAGCGGCTTCTGGCAAGGAAATGTCCTTGAGAGAGCGAAGATGGGCGCAGGACGCATAACTATCCCCTAAAAATTGATGCACAGCATACATTTAGAATCTGTTTAGATCGACTTGTATATTTATGAGGCTTCAACGCCTAGCAGCGTAGCCCGGTAGGAACACTGGAGTCTTCAACGACAAAATTTTGAGATACCTAATGAAGTTAAAAAGTTTCAAAAGTACATAGCTTGATTTTTAGCATCAAAGAAAGGTTGATGATTTGCAATATAGACACTTTCAAGTAATTACCGTGCTGTCGCCGCATCCTTTTCACATTAAGGTTCACTGAAAAGACTGAGAGGAAATGTCAAAAGCAACATAGAAAAAACAAGCTTAAATTGATGGCTGGGTATCACGGGATAAGCCTGATGCTAAGGTGACATTCGGGATCGGCCAGTACCTAGGCTCAAGCTCCAAATGTAGTATTGTACGCAAACGAAGATCAATTAGGGAAAGGACTTATTAGAAGAGGTGATATGGATGTTTCATCGGTAAATGCCTGGTTCGATCCTCAGAAGTTCATCTTATATATTCAATACCGAATCAGCCTTACAAGATGAGACAAGATCAGACAAGATTCCGTACTGTATGGATGTTTCGCCTCCCTTTGTATTGATGGAAATGAAGGTTCGGCTTACGCCTCTCTATCATTCCCGCGTGTGGTAGCATTGCGGTCTATCCGTTGAATGCATGGAAAAGGATGCCGCCATGATTGCTCCGTGCTTGTGCCACACGCCTCATGATAATAGAGATCTATATACATAGATTCATTTAGCATCATCACCCAATGAGATGCACGGCCGCATCCTCTTCTTAGGTTTATTAGTTGCATCATACATACCTATGTTTCCTGCATTGCCGGGGCTATCAGCTATGGTTGTCAACAGAGGAACAGAACCGAAGATTCGCTAGATTCAAATTGTAACAGCCAAAATGATCTGATCTATATTTGGCGGCTAACCTTCGCGTGGCAACTGACGGAACCCCGAAAATCTGCAGTCTGAATTGTCAATCTGTGTGGTGGCCATGGCAGTGGCCGGTATTTGCCAGATACTCAAACAATCACCCTGTCTCCCAGTCTATCCCCCAGCTCAAACTACCCAATTCGGATAACTGTAGCGAATCTCTAGATAGTGAAAAAATTGACAGAGTGTTGAGAGGGAATCATAGAACTAGCAGTACCGGTACTGTTAGAAAATCTAGACGTGTACTCATGCGGCCAGAAAGGATGCCACTCATGGTTTATTAGAGGCTCAAGATCGAGTGGATCGCAAGTGGAGAGCAGCCAGTAGTAGTTGTCGTACCGTACTTACTCCTTTGCGATTAGCGCCAGCCAAACTTCCTAAATTCAAACTTTGATTTACTACCACATTCTGGGCCGTGTACTTATTACTCGAGTATAGGTAGCGTCCCGGGGCGTTACGCCAACTCGAGGCCGATTCTTACCATTGTTGAATTATAATAATAAGGACCTGCTCGTCTATTCTATGGCAGCCAATCCCGATTTTCTCAAACTGATTTAAGTTCTGCACTAAATCGTAGAATGGGCCATCAAGATGTTGAAGGATTGCCAAGCAATACAAGCCAGTCAATGCCACAACTAAGCGGTCCTCAAGTACAGTACTAAACACCAGTAAGAAAAGTAACATTTGAGGGGCAAGCCGTTGGGTTTTCAGCCCGAAGAAAGAGAGAGAGAAAGCAAAATAGATTGATGTCCTATTTTGGGTTCTGACCTCAGAGTGCGTTTCAAACATTTTACGACTATGCACTGTATCATGATTGTGCGACCTTCTATAGATTGCAACGCTGTTGTTGGATCTTATATCTCATATGTGACGTGTAATCTGCATGCTTACCTTGGGTATATCAGCACTTGCAATCTATCATGGGCGGTGGTGACGATCTAACCACATAACCCTCTTCAGTATGTACTACCACAATCTCACACGCTACTGATTTGGCACGATCAATTGTAGACCGTTACCCCATATCTTCGGTATCACACTATCCTACTAGAGCAAAAGCAAGGCTGATGGTTATTGCGCCTCTTGAGTCTGTCTTAGATATTTTCGGTTGCTTTTGTGCGACAAAATGTCTTGCATTACTGACTTGACTCAGAACGAAATACATCCTCATTTTTTTATTATCAATTAGAGATTGAAATCAAAGGTTGTTGCATGCACGAATAGGATTGGTGCAGCGACTCCTGGGAACACCATGTAGATGAGGCAAATTCAGGTTTGGGTCCAGTTCCAGGAACCAGGGACAATCTAACGAAATATCTCTAAAAATACCCGATGCAACATATAAATTCCTATTTGCTGGGTTACGATTTCGTGTGGCGACAACGTTAATTCGACGTCAATGTCACAATTAACAATCTGTAAGAATAATTGAATCAGTTATTCTTTATTAATGGACCTGGGACACCCGAGTACATTCACCGGATGTACGCCCTTGTAGAAAAATAACATAGGCCCGGATATACATGGCACATGCTGTTCATCGTCTCCAGAATCTGACATTGTTCCATAAAACCCGATGTCTATTTGTTGATCTGACCCCAAGGTGATGATGCCAATCCAATCCTAGCTCTTTACCATAATCAGTAGGCTGTCAAACCAAGAAATTTCTCATTTGTGAAGCTCTGGATTGGATTAATTTAGCTCAATTTAGCTTGAAGCTGCTGATTAGTGTATTAAACAATGCTTTGATTGGCTCCGTCGGGGTTTGGAAAACCTTCAAAGCTTTCGTGGAGCTGAGGTTCTCTAGACAAATCACCTCGAAGGATCATCATACTTTTAGCCTTACAGAGGTTAACACATCAGTTATACAGCATAGGATCATCGTCACGGTGCGAAAATAGCACGGCTTGGAGTGTTTGGATTTGCAGGATACGTAGCTAACAACAACTCTAACCCCATACTGAAGTTCCAAGTGTCCATTAGTGCAGCTAATCATATAAATGCAGTTCTCATGATTCAACAGTCGATAGATCACAAGGAATACTCTAAAAGTTGGTCTGTTTGTACTGCAATACTGGGATAGTAATGATAGTTGACAAAAACAACCTCTGAGAACAAAGCTAAAGTCAACATTGAAAAGCCAAAGTCAGCAAGCAAGAAGAGCAGAGTAATATTAAGTGCGCGGCTTCTTCCATCATCCAAGAAGTCATGATTTATTACTTTGTGTAAGCATGTATAAAGATTGGATTTGGCATTCTACAGAGTACATACTCCGTAAAGCTCGAGCCAATAGCTCGAGCTCGCATTCGCTTGATTCCTTCAACGAATCATCAAGAATTGAGTTTCTAACTTTCTCGCTTATGTCGAAACTAATCCTAGTCAAATCAAATCAAATCTCAAGCGCATGGGAATATACACGCCCATCCCTGAAGACTATAACGGGTGGAGTTTGTTGTTAAAAGCGGTGGCCTCCCCCACCTCTGGTTAAGATCAGGGATAGTCCTAGCGATTCAAGGCTGAATGTTAGCACGATACCCATTCCTGAATTGGAGAGGTATGGATCCATGCGCCTAGGAGGCATATTTTGTAGGATGTAAATGCTCAAGGATAAAATGATCTCACTGACTGCGGACCAGAAGGAACGACTGATATAACTCACTTTCCTTCTCCATCCAAACCGCTTTTGTTATATATCATCTAGGCATCACCCAACACAACCATGGCCACCACTTTCACCTCCACCATCCACGACTCTAGGCAATACTTTTATTCAACAGCAATGGATTCTTCAGCGGATAAAGAAGAACGCAAGCGCGAGGTATATTGCTCTCCCATAGGCAACTACTATACAGAGACTAATAAGAAGTTATAGTACAATCGTCTTGCACAAAGAGAATTCCGTATGCACTCTAAGGTCTATATTACAAGCAACTAAAAACTAATCATGAGTTTACCAGGCCGAAGAAGAAAGGAGCACCTCAAGAACCTCGAGCAAGCCCAAAAAGAACAGAGCTCGGAGCAGTCTGAAGAGATTGAGCGCTTGAGATATCAAAATGACGAACTCAGAAGAGAGAACGAAACTCTTCGGGCGCAACTATACAATTCAACGACACAAAGTCTCCTGCTTCAACCAGTAGGACAAATACCTTCCGATCATCGACAATACTCTTTATCCCCATCTATTTCTGGCGCATCTATTTCAAATGCCGGTAGCCCCCCTGCTTCTTTAAGCTCAGAGATGATGTCGATGGGCTCAATACCAATGACATCTACGATGATTTCACCATCCACATATGCATATGCCGATTCGGCTGCTTTATCTTCTCAGCCATATATGGTACATCAATCCGGGCTCCGTCCACATAACTCACAAAGCTCACCTGATACATCAGGATACACACGGAATGCTCGATCTGCAATGGGGCCTTCAAATTTTCAACACCCCTCTCTAAGCATCCCTCGAGCCAGCGGCAGTGGCAACGCTACCGACCAACAACCTAGGGCATCTTCCTCAAGACAAAAGTTAGTAGCTCCTATGGACGACGCAGCTTATGGGTGGTATTAACGGTCTGAAGTGTCTTGATGGCTACGGTGCCTTACGATCGCAAAAGAGGTTGCATTGAAATTCGAGAACTTTTCCGTCCACTGCTTTCCGACCCTTCTATTGTGGATGGCTCCTCTCCAGACCGTCATCTCGCCCTTCTTCGCTCCATGACTGACATGCTTCCTCCAACCCTCAAGCCCAACAAGTCACAGCTCGGAAAAGCCCACTATTACGCTATTGATATGATCGCTTCTCCTTCATTGCGAGAACGACTGATGACTTTAGCTGGAGATGTAGCGCTAAGTTTTATTCGGGACTTTGGAAGCTGCATTGGAGAGGCGGATGACACGGGGCAAATTATCATATGGGGAGACGATCCTTACGATGAGATATCATGGGAAGCTTCGCAACCTTTATTGGAGCGATGGGGCTGGCTACTCGGCCGGGATTTTGTGGACAGAAGCAATGCATGGAGGGCACAACGAGGTGCTCCTCCTCTACCTGATTGGTAAAGAAGGAGTTTTGGGAGTGTCGGTTGAATGAACAGGATTTGGTTTGAAACGGACTTTAACGAAGTACCGAATACGGAGTGAAATTGGGAATCACGATATACCACAGCATAGCGAATGGCGTTCAGCATTTTGAAATGGTGTCATGTTTTATTGGGTTAGAGGTTTTATGCATAGAGACCATTTTGGGTCCGACAGACATGAGACGAAGACCAGGTCTGGATTCTTACAATTAGATATCAAAAAAATAAATTTCTACCAACCTACTCTTGAAAATGAAAATGGCGCTGAAGCTTGAATTACCTATCTATTCATGTGATGAAAACCATAGGGGAAGTATAGCCAAGGGTCCGAGGGCCGAGTTGTTTTGGTAATGTACTACCGTGTTGCAGCTTGCACGCGATCAATTAGTGAACTCTAGTTTGAGGGGTACACCAAGAAACTTCATATCGCTCCTATCTTCCAATAGATTATCGAACAATCAATACACTCCAAGAAGATCTAATAGTAATAAGCTCTAGCCAGATATCTTAATCAACTTATTTTCAACACATGATGATCTCTAGCATAGCCCGAGAACTTCATTCCGAGCGTTGAATGCGTACATGAGACTCGTCGTACGTTTAAAATATCACTATACCTCACAAGCACGTCAAAACTGTCAATAATGCCTTAGCACAAGGAGTTCTCCGAAGAGAGGTGCGAGTGGCAAGTGTCGAATATTGTTCATCGACGGGTTTCAACGACGAGGTAGACTTATTCATTACTAGATCTGGCCATCAATCGGAAGCTAAGGAGCTACCCCGCCATGTACGTATGGTTCTATTGAGATCTAAGATCTCAACAAGCTAAATGGTCGTTGATATTGGATTTTCGCGGCTATCGTTGATTGATTTATTAAATATCAGACCACCTTTACCTTAGTGTCGGTAGGTTTGCAGTGGCGAGACGGCTCAAGTTTAACTCAAAAGCATCGACAGGGCTAATAAGTTACGTTGCACTCGAGTTTTGAGATGGTTCCGGAGTGACATGCAGACAAGCTAGTTTTCGAGCATCGATACTACCTTTCCAGATCTGTACTAAGAGCCCGATTACTCATTACGCTATTCGTGTTGAATATCCAGTCAGAAGGTCCAGCTCAAGAAGAATCAAGAACTATGCTACATTTTGTAGATACAGATGAATTTCCTCAAGCATTCGCGCGTGAGTAGTGATTGTCTTGACTTGGAACATCTGGTCAGAGCGGCCAGCACGGGGCGGGGGGAAGAACCACGGAGTCGGAATTCCGATGGACAACAGTAAATAACGGTAAATGAGTGGGTAAGATTAAGACGGCTTAACCATGTTCATTTACTGGTCTAGATGGAAGTTGGAACGATACTTGCCGATTTCAATATTTCAATGTTCAAATTTCGACGTTTACTCAAGCCTCGGTCTTCGACTTCGAGTCAGTGTCTACAAGTGATAGAGGTAACGATAATGTCAGATCAAGTCATAAAATCACTCATTTCATAAGATGGCCGGTACTTTCCATGCTTGGTATATCTTCCCCTTCCCCTTACTGGCCAAATTGTTACGATTGATAGACAGAATAGTGAAGATTTTCTTACTCATCTCTCTAGGTCAAGGGTGTGTGGGTAGGCATATGCACTGCAACATCCATCTCTTTCCCCGCGGCTACCCAATACAAGGATTTTAGATTACACGTTGTCGGTTTTAAGGTTACATCCTGTGGAACCCATCTTGGTTCGCTTCCATAGCAAGCACGGCAAGCATGGTTACAAATCCAAAAATCTCAGGACAGGCCAGCAGGGTTGCTTGTACGGATCTTGAGACTAGGTATAATGGTCAAGAAAGCCTTACCGGAAGCCACCACTGTTATGATATATCCTGGGGCATGGAATCTTTTGTTGAATCCCTGTTCATTTAAGGTCTCAGTAGTGTACGGAGCAGAAGCCTCTCAAAAGCCTCTTCCCGCTGGCACTAATAAGTAGGGATTGATGTCTGGGAAAAGATTGACGCTTTGAAAAGCCTCCTTACATGGAGACTATATGGAGTCTATGGAGCACTCTACCTCTCTACGCACTGTACAGTCCAGAATACTTATCAGGCAACCTTTCTTCTCTGAAAATTTCCCCTATCTAATTGGCCTGCTCGGATGGGTTTTTACAGGACCCGCTAAAACGTTCTGATCGCATGTGGGGATGAAGGCTTTAAAGCCTGTATTTTATGGGTATGAACCGGTTAATTACTTTGGTATCTTGTAGCCTACGATTGATTAAAAAATATTGGTACGGGGCGAGACCTTTGACTTTGATCTCGTCCAAGTCATGGCCTTCTTTTTCTTTCCTAACCATTTTCAGTATACCGTGAATAAAATCATGGTGTGAATATTCAAACAAGTAAAGATCTCTCTTTTACCAACCCCTTTCCAGCTCCCCGGTCGCTTCTTATGTTTCTTGCTAGCCTATTATGACCCATCTTTCATCCGTGGTTTGACAGAATCGAACTGTTCATTGAACTAATGCATGCGAAGAGAAAAAAACTGCCTGCTACCAATGCTCTCTTGCACTTGGCCAGATACAGCGGCATTCCATCATAGTACCAAGCATTCAAAGATTCCTAAGAAAAGAATAACCTTAATGAAACTCCCGGGTCAGCGTCAGCCACCTACAGCGTTGTGGATCAGCACAAGGAAGAAAAAGATCTGACAACAGCGGACAGGTTGGCGTGTTGGCATGCAGTAGCCACGTTGAGGGAGTGAGATGAGCCCCGAAACAATCAATCTCTTTCCGAAGGATCATAAGCCGGCATGGTATTGTTTGACATTTCAGGGAAGCTTTTTGTTCGAGAACAAGACAAATGGCGAGGATGAGGATGCATGCGGGGGCGAGGCGAGGTAAGTCCCGAAGAGGAAGTTCGGGGCGCGGTATGTCGTGCTCACATCAGCAATGCTATTGCTAGCACCATCGACTGTATAGAAGAAGTCTGAGGGATCGACAATGTTTTCTTCCAGATTTGGCTGCTAGACTTGAAATTTTACTATCACGGGATGGGTATTTCCATCTGCAAACACAAACCGGGAATTCACTTATCTTTCGTGCGTCAAGCATCACCCTTTCTTTATCTTAATTCGACGGGATACGATTTTGAAGGCTAATTTTCAGCGATTTGGGAGACTAATATGACACCAAAGAACTGGCCAGGCCGATGTGTGCGGAGCGGCCGCGTTGTGCCGTCTCCGTTGTATGAAGAGAGAGAAGATAATGATAACTAATATCTGCAAGGCTGAAATCGAAGATCGGCAGTGAGAGGATGGCAATGTGATTGGCGCCTTTTTACGAAGTGCATGCGTATTTCCTAGATAGCTTTTAGCAACAGCCTGCTATAGTTAGCACACACGGTGGATAATCTTTTAAATCTTTTAAAAAATTTGAGAGATTGAAAAGATTTAAATAAAATAAGGAAAATTTTGATTTATTTTGATTTGATTTGATTTGAGCAAATTCCCTTTTATCTTTCAATTTAATAAAATAATAATTTATAAAAAGATTAAAACTTTTAATTGTAATTTTAAAAACTCAGAATAATCTTTAAAATAATACTTAAATCCAAATTTATTAACCAATTTATTAGTTAGAGATTTTCAAAAAGCATTAGATAAACTATAAATTATAATAGTCGGCTCTCATAAGCGGCCGACTAGTTTCTAATTGGGGAAAGCGAACATCCTCGGAGAGCGAATTATCTCTGTGAGATTTTGGTGATAGATTTATAATTTTTATTGAAAAATATTTGAATTTCATAAACAATATTATAAATTTTAAAGCAATTCAAGAGAATTTAATATCATTAAAAAGCTAGAATCCTATTGGTTAGAATTATATAAAAATATAAAATATTGATTTGAAATTGATAATTGTATATTGAAAACAGATTAGATTTGTAGTAAAATTTGATGATTTTAGTAATTTTTGTATTCAAAATCTTATAGGAACAATTCGCTTTTTAGGAATATTCGCTTTCCCTAATTAGGAATTAGTCGGCCGCTTATAAGAGCCGACTATTAGTTCTTAATTTTAGGTTTTTCCTTTCTAATGTGATTTTGAATATTTATAAAATATAACATTGCATAAATTTCAAAAAAGTGAATATATTTATTGGGAAATACAGGGAAGTGCTCAGAATGACGAGTGAGATTTGAACACAAAAGAATACGCGTTACGCATGCTTGTTTTTTGCAATGCGCGGCTGGATATTTCGCAAAGAATACCCGCTGGATAGAGACGAGTGGGAAGGTGCAAGATGTGTGCTGACGTTGGTTTCTTTTGCAGCGCAGCGCGCTCGATGTACCAGAAAGTCTTAGTGTGAAATGGAACTATAAGTGGATGTGAGGGAACCTTGGCAGACCCGACAGCAGAATAGCGGTGGGCGGCTAAACTCGAGATTTCTATTCCTGCTGTACTCTTCCCAACCCTTGAAAACACATTTCGTAGGTAAGATATGACATCTGTTGTGTAAGCATGCGAATACAGTGAGAAATGGAGATATTCTACCTCCGTGGTCAAGTGAAACAACAGACGGATATTCAGGATCTTAACTCCGTCGTTCGATGAATATTCGAATAGAGATTGAGATGCATAGGTAGGTAACCCAGCTACCTGATGTGTCTATATTACCCTCCTAGGTGTTCCAGATGCAAGCCAGGAGTATCACCAGGAAGAAGAGATTTAACGGACAATCGCGGGAGTGCATACAGACGAGACAGTTCTCATATATATCTGAGGTGAGATGAATACGTAGACATGTAGGTACGTGGAGGAGGAATTGCAGCCGAGAAACGCGGCGCAGTATGTTTCTATTTTATCGACTTGAGCTTTCTCCCATCGATTTCGTCGATGTTCCCATTTCTGTTGTGTTGTTTTTTTATTTTTGCTTTTGCGGTGTTTATACTTTGAGTAGGGCGGATTGGGAACATGGTGGCTTCTATTAGTAGTCCCCGTCTGATATGGCACCAGATTTCTTTTTACGAGAGTCGGGAGGTTAAATCTACAGTTGGCTGGTTTGTCTATTGGTATTAGGGGCTTCAATCTCGCAAATTGCAGACTGAAAATGTGCGACGTTTGAATGATTGAGTATACCATACTGCATAGATCGACTGAATCCACTGCATGGATTGGATTCCATTGACAGATTAAACACGCTCATAGATTGAACTTCCCTACTTCAAAGATTGAATCTGCCTCCCCAATCGACAATATCCGAAGCATTCAATTCTTAAATTCTTGCCAACAATCAAGCTTTGGAGACGGACAAACAAACCACCGTCAAGGATTCACATCACAAAACTTGTGGGACATAGGATAGTTTCAAGTCTAGACGGGAATCCGGATTTGGAGCGTCTTGATGGTGAGGGGTATCGGGGTCTCCTTTCTCGACGCCGTGCTTACTTGCTCTCGCGACGATGAATATGGATGTAAAGCACGTCGATAGAAGTAATGCGTCGTGATGGTATTACATTTCAAAAGTGGTAAGTATATCTTCGCCCAAAGTCTACCAGGTTAGAATAAGATGCTCCGAAGTAGATGAGAAGCAGGTTCTTTCACCGAGTCTCTGATAACTGGCATAGAAATGGCACTTCGTAGCTCGGAAGTTTGGAGAGGTCATGTAGCATGATTGCTGTTAATTTCACAAACAATTTCTGCTCTAAAGTAGCCAGACGCTCTCATATTATTTTCCAAGAGAAGTCGTGTATTACTGAAAGTTTGGAAGCAATAGAGGTTATTTGTCTCTTTATTCGTTTCATAAATATATATATCGATTATGGCGAAAATCAGTGATGACTATGATACATGAAGTATGCCGGATATTAACCATCACATAATTGAAACTTTCAGGAAAAGAGCTTATTTCCGTCCCAAAGTTTACCCCCAAATAAACCTTATATACCCAATTCATTCCGTAAATCAAATTCTCATCATTCGTCATCCATATCATCATCATCTTTAGCATTGATTGTTCCTTCCCCCTTAGCCTTATTTTTTTTCATGTCAAAGCCCCTCAGAAGACTGACAAAGATATGCCTAGATTTCTTTCCTAAGGCCTTGGCCCATATATCCAGGGTCTCTGTTACCCACATCAATAACTTGCTGAAGAAGAACAAGCAGACGAAGGACGCCGATACCACTACCGCAAACCCAACCCAGTAATCATACAGCGAATACTTGCCTTCAATATCACTAAGCTGAGTTGAGAAGTAAGAGGTCATAAGTGATACGGGAAGGAAAAGCACCGATAGTTTGGCGAGCAGGGTGGCTGAGCGATTGAGGCGGGCAGTAGCTTGAGAGTCTTTTTGGGAATTAATGCTGAAATACTTGAGATGTGTTAGCTTACTCGCAGTCAATTAACAACAGTGGAGGGAATTCTTACGGTAGTACTCAATGCGTCCTTTTCGGCGAGGAACTCACCAGTTTCGCTCAGAATCAATAATTTTAAGCGATCACCGAGTCTCTCGAATCTTTGGCTCGCAGAAGCAGCTAACTTAACTCCGCTTCTCCCACTTTGAGTTATAAATGAGGCGTCAGGTGTGCCTGATTCCCACGTACTCGAGTTCTTGGGTTCCAGAATCCTGGTTATGAGGTTATGGTAGCCGTTGTACAAGTGTTGCATCCGACGAATTCTCTTGCTAAGGAAGTGAAGATGGGGAATGATTCTTATGTCAGGACCTTTGTTGGACTTTCTTGTCATGTCTTCGAATATAGAGGTCTCCAACTCTTTTAAACTTCCCCTGAAAAAAGCCACTGTTTTGTAGACAGCTCGCCAATCATCAAATAGGTAGTAAAAAAGGTTGCTTGCTCCTTCTGTCCCGCTATTCGCGTGCGCTGTATTCAAATCTAGAACCTGTCGGACAGACTGCATGGATATTGGATCCGCCGTCTCATGACCCGACTTGGAAAGTTGGCCTAAAACGCTCAGAGTATTGCCGCGCAGTGACTTGAGATCCTTTTTCGTCGCCTTAATTGGCCCTGTATCTTCATGTACAGCTATAACTGTATTATCGTCGCACAGTATAAGCCAAGACCAGAGTCTACACTGGAATCTGTCTATGAATAGATTTTGAACTGTTGGATTATCTTTTTCCTTCATCGGTGGATCGATATCATGCATCCAATTCGCACCAATGCACATGAAACGTGCTCCTACGTCAACGGATTGGTAGTTGATCATTTGTTGTGCAATAGTATAATGGCTCGTGGTGGCCGGGGGCGCATGATGAGCTGTATGTGTTCTGGGCATATTCATACTCGCTCTGCCAGTTTCGATATCATCCTTTTCGAACAATTTCTCTTTGTAACTGACTCGATGATCCTTACTGGTCGGATTTTTCGGTGGCAGGGTTTTGATGATAGCCAGAAGCCTTGGAGAAAACCCATACCGATGTGCAAGAACATCCATTATATCAGTCTGTCGGTTTGGACCCCAGATATTGCTGTCGCATATTAGCAAACACTCTTGCAAAATTGATACCATCACTTACATCCATCGCACAGGAGGTCGATCGCGCTCGGCTTGCGTGGAAGGTTCATCTAGGAGCCTGTTTACTTGGCCTGCGTTCAGATCAAAGGCAATTCGAGCTTCGAGTTTGCCAAACTCGACAACAAAGTTGCGGGTATTTTCATCTCCCGCTCGATCGAGGCTGTCTTTATATACAACTTGTTGGTCGAAGTCCGCGAATATTCCGTCTTTCTCCATGTTGTATAGGCTTCGTATGCATACTATGCAGGAAAATGAAGATTGAAATCATGATGGGCAAATCTCATGAGTTTATATGTGTAGGCTGTGCTGTGCTGTGCTGTGCTGTGAATGCTGCCGTCGAGAGGCGCACAAGGCTGATTTTGGAGCTGTGAAACATGAGGGGGACCTGTCCGTGGTAGTATTCTGATGTATCCTGGCTGAATGACTGGCTATCGATTAGCGATACACGTTTTGGTGTTCTTCCCCCCTGTTGGCGCTTATCTATTTACTATCAGTTCCCAGCTTATACCTCGAGGCTTTTGACCAGTCACGCGAGAACATCAGCAGGGGACAATTCGCCCATAACATAATCTCTTGTTGGTGTTTCTCTTCAAAACTGCTTTCTCAATTGACATCACATAACAGGTTACCCAGAGTGTGGTTCCGAGAAGACAAACGCTTTTCGATATTTGATGGTGCCAGTGTACCACTATTTCAGTGCAACGATCTTCCTATTTATCAACGATAGTAAAGCTTATTACTTCGCACCTTAAAACGTCAAAATGACCTACGAAATCATACATGTATCCAGTGATGATCTTGTACGGTCCTATGTCGGAAAGTACAAAGATTTTAGGCTTCTATCTCTGCAAGTCGCACCTGAATCTTTCGCATCCAATTACTCTACGGAAGCCGCGTTCTTAGACGAAGTATGGTACGAACGTCTTGCAAACCCACACGCAGCTACATATTTTGCGCTTGAAAATTCTAAAATCGTCGGTACTGTTTCAATGCTTGGCCCATTGATTTATGGCCCAGAAGACATGTCGGTCCTTGGAAATCCATGGCAAGCGATTGGTGATAAGATATCCAACGAACAGGCAATATGCCATTATCGAATGAACGGAGTATTTACAGATGTTCGTGGGCAAGGAGTCGGGAAAGCGCTTATTGAAGCGGCCTTGAAATATGCAGGAGGTGAAGCAGCGGTGCAGGGCAAAGCGTTTGTATGCAGTATTGTAGTAGAGTCAGAAAATTCTGGAGCTCGGCGATTATATGAAAGGTGTGGTTTTGTGGCCATGAAAGAGGTACCGAATGGAGACACGGCCGTCATACTCATGACAACACCAGGCTAGAAGTTACGAATTTAGTAAACGATATTGAGTCGAGCATTCTTGTCTTTTTTCATACAAATTTCTGCAAGGTTTGAATGGCTGCGGGATTCCGAAGTAGCTGGTAGGCATTGCATATAACATAACCACAATATACTTTGACTCATCTAAGCAGGCTGAAGTTGTTACTTCCCACTCAACTCCCATATATTGTAATGATTTTGTAATGATGCCATACAATCATATAGTTTTGCAGATTTCATTTATATCATATACGCACATAATTTCTATATATTCTGTCGATATCGTACAATCATCTCATTTTGATATAAAAATGCCCTTGAGGGAGTCAGGGCGTGGCAGAGTGGGATCACAAGGAGTCTCATTTATGTCAACATTTAGAAATAACCATATAACAAAGAGAGCAGGTTCAATTAGAACGTGTGTAAATTTAAGATTATATCCCTACTGGTATCATATCCATGCATCCTCCAACGCCCATACTAGAAACAAGAGCAGAGATCCGCCATACCATGCCGCCAAACCCATTTTTCATAACCCATCATGCATGTACCATCCGTTTCGTACCCAATATTTTACACTACCACAGCTCCTGTGCTCTCGATAGCTAAACCATTCTTTTCAGCATTAATCTTCACTACCGCATTTTCGCCAGTCTTCAATTCTCCCCTGATGATCTTATCGGCCAGTCCATTACCAATCTCCTTGGAGATGAGTCGATTAAGCGGCCGGGCGCCAAACCTAGAGTCATAGCCTCTATCAGCAAGCCATTGTCGCACCTCTTGATCTACTTCAAGTGTGATTCGTCGATCGTCTAACCTCTTCTGGAGTTCTAAAAGTCGGATATCGACAATATCTCGGAGAGCCTCCTTAGAAAGACGTTTGAATATTATAAATTCGTCAATGCGGTTGAGAAATTCAGGAGCATCTGTGATTATTGTTAGTTTTGAGTGAAGAAAAAAGATCACGCAGGAGGCTAGGTAAACTTACAATTATGTTGCACAACATCCATTACAGCGTTGCGGACAGAAGGTGCAATATCGCCATTTGTCTCTTCTTTATATGGATGCGAGGGGTTGAGGCCAACGAGGATATCTGCGCCCAAATTGGAGGTGAAGACGATTAAAGTGTTGCGGAAATCAACTTTGCGGCCTTGACTATCCGTCAAAAACCCTTCGTCCAATACCTGCAGAAGGAGAGCAGAGATATCTCGATGGGCTTTTTCAAATTCATCGAAAAGAAGGACTGCATAAGGTTTTCTTCTGACAGCTTCAGTGAGTTGTCCAGCATCATCATATCCAACATATCCGGCGGGACTACCGATCAGCTTCGAAACCGTATGCCGCTCTTGAAATTCACTCATATCAAAACGAACAACAGCTGATTCAGTCGAGAACAAAAAGTTTGCCATCTTTTTGCAAAGCTCAGTCTTTCCCACACCCGTCGGACCGAGAAAGAAAAACGATGCAAGTGGTCTATTTTCGCCATTCAAACCTGCTCGTTGCATTCGGACTGCATTTGCAACCGATCTGAGAGCCTCATCTTGACCACGGACGGACTGTCTCAAAGTATCTTCCATATGAATAAGCTTCTCGGCGTGCCCCGAAGTTAACTTTGTAACAGGAATGCCAGTGACACGTGATACAACAGCCGCAATGTCGTCAGCAGTCACAGCGTCGTGGATCAAAGTACCTCCGGATGAAGGGCCCGTCTCTCCATCTTTGGGCAACTTTGCTTCTAATGATGGGATTACGGAATATCTTAGCTCTCCAGCACGGCCATAATTGTTTTCGCGTTGTGCCTGATCGAGCTCGACGCGAGCTTTCTCGAGGTCCTCTTTTGTCTTCTTGATAGCATCAATTTCAGACCTCTCTGCTTCCCATTTCTCTGTCAACAATTTCGCTTCCTCTTGACACTTTTTCAGATCGTTTTCGAGCTTTTCGCGTCGTTCTTTGCTGGCGATATCTGTCTCCTTTCTAAGACTCTCGAGCTCTATCTGTAGCGTCATGATCTTTTGGTCAAGCTGCATAATATCGTCCGGCTTACTCTCTTGCTGTAACCTCAGACCACTTGCAGCTTCATCCATAAGGTCAATTGCTTTGTCAGGTAAGAAGCGATCTGTGATATACCGATTGCTGTAGGTAGCAGCAGCAACCAAAGCCCCATCTGTAATGCGAACTCCATGATGCACTTCATACTTTTCCTTGATGCCTCTAAGAACACTGATTGTATCCTGTATCGTCGGTTCATTGACTTGAATAGGCTGAAAGCGTCTTGCCAAAGCGACGTCCTTCTCGATTAGACGATACTCGTTGAGTGTGGTTGCTCCGCAGCATTGCAATTCACCCCGAGATAGTGCAGGTTTCAACAGATTACTTGCATCAATACTTCCTTCAGCCTTCCCTAATCCTAATAGCGTGTGCAACTCGTCCACAAATAGAATTACGCCGCCATGGGCTTCTTGAACCTGGGAGTTGTTAGAACGGTTTCAAACATTTACAGATTTCAAGCAAAAGATGGTACGTCTTGCACAGTGTGCAATTTTGTATAGCGAGATATAGCATTGTGAGTAGGTCTAACTATGAGGCCTATATCGACAGTCTGTATGTGTCTCAAGTGTACCACTTGGTCGTGCGTACTTAAAGAACATAACAAAACGACTATATCTACTGGCAAGCAACCACCGCGATGGAAATGAATACCCACCTCTTTCAAGACCGACTTCAATCGTTCCTCGAAATCACCACGAAACTTCGCCCCAGCAATAAGTTGTCCAAGATCCAGCGATATCACTTTCTTGTCTTTCACACTTTCTGGCAC
Organism: Botrytis byssoidea; assembly: GCF_014898295.1. Lineage (NCBI taxonomy): Eukaryota > Fungi > Ascomycota > Leotiomycetes > Helotiales > Sclerotiniaceae > Botrytis > Botrytis byssoidea. The sequence goes on from NW_024065845.1 coordinate 1,613,342, forward strand.
ATCGCCTCTGACTATTCGTTGTGCTAAGCCCTCTAATATAGCTGTCTTTCCTGTTCCTGCACTTCCGATCAATACCGGGTTGTTTTTCGTTCGCCGCGATAGTACTTGTATAGTTCTGTTAATTTCCGAATCTCTACCAATGACCGGATCTAGTTTTCCCTCCTTTGCACGCGCAGTCAAATCAACACCATATTGTTCCAAGGCAGACTTTTGCTCTCCACCACCCATATCCATGCGGTGCGTGCCGCCTGGAGGGTGTGGGCGTCCATTTGCGTATGTGCGAAGCGCAGTAAGAGGTGCGATATTTCTATAAGTGAATGCATGACTGCTATGTAATGGAAATTTGGTCAATGGTCGTCCGATTCGAATTTGTAGAGGAGCTCCTCTAAAAAGGCGAGAAGAGCTCTCAATTTGTCGTAATGCTTTGATATTCCTCATTATCGTGAGATTGAATGTCTTCAGTTCTAAAGAAAGAAAAGGAAAAGAAAAAGGAAATGGGAGAAAGATTATAATGAATCAACATATCCTAAGACAGAATATATATATATATATATATGTAGGTGAATTTATAAATTCTATCTAGAATAGTCTCGAGCATTCTGAGCGGGACGTGGAAGCTTCCCGCGATCTCCCCCCACTAGCTGTATCTCTACGGGAGCTTAGGTAAGCAATATCATTTCATGCCTTATTTTTGACGGCAGCCATTGGGCAAGAGAATCAAGCCTGATCCCGCCCCGCCACTAGGTGTCTCTCGATTGTAGCTAATTTAATTTCGCTTTAAGCGATTGTAGACAATGCCTGAGCCAATCAAATTTTCACACCGTGGAAAGCAGCCGAAAGCACCATTTTTGAAGTTCCATCTTCTTCCCAAAATTTGACTCACCCCACCACTCCTCATCACAATCAACATCACCAATTTTGTTTGTTTTCCTCCTTTCTTAAAAAAGATAAAAAATTCTTCACCTCTAATATCAAGAAAGAAGATATCTTACATTTTTTACAATGGGATTCACAGACTTTGTCAACGATGCTGGTCTTACCAGTAAGCTTTTCCCCGCCACGATAGAGATAGATAATCTCAAGTCGAAGAATTTTGAAAAAGCGCAGAAATTGACTTGACTTAGTGCTCAACAACTGGTTGGAGACTCGTTCATACATCGTTGGGTATGTGTTTAATTTCTTATCTGGACATCTGTCCGTTTTCATTTCTACCTGCGAGGCAGCATCCATGATGTGTCTATTTGCGCATCAGTACCCCTCCTCGAACAATTCCTAATATGATGAGCAACATTGGTCCGTGTTACTGAGCGGCCTCAAGAACCGCATTATGGCGATAAACCAAGCTTTTTTGCATCTCTGATTTCTCTACTTTCATTGCAGCGATTTACCCAGAAAATGATCGAAGAAAATATTAACTAGAGGTTATAGATACTCCCCAAGCCAAGCTGATGTAGCCGTCTTCAAGGCTCAGCAATCCGCCCCAGATGCCGCAAAATTCCCCCACGTTGCTAGATGGTACAAGCACATCAACTCCTGGACCGAGGAATTCGGTACCCTCCCAGGTGATGCTTCCAAGGAATACACTTCATATGGCCCAGATAAGACCGAGGCTACCTTGAACCCAGCAAAGGCTCCAGCTGCCGAGGAAGAGGATGATGATGAGGTCGATCTTTTCGGCAGTGATGACGAGGAAGAAGATGCGGAGGCTGCCAGAATTAAGGAGGAGCGTCTGGCCGAGTACAAGAAGAAGAAGGAGGGCAAGAGCAAGCCTGCTGCCAAGTCTGTCGTCACAATGGATGTCAAGCCATGGGGTAAGTCGGGTTTTTGATTTGACGCTGATAACAATACTGATCGATTTATAGATGATGAGACCGACATGGCCGCATTGGAGGCTGCTGTTCGTGGCATCGAGAAGGACGGTCTCGTTTGGGGTGCTTCTAAACTTGTTGCTGTTGGTTTCGGTATCAAGAAGTTGCAGATCAACTTGGTCATTGAGGATGACAAGATTGGTCTTGATGATTTGCAAGAGGAGATTGCTGAGTTCGAGGACTATGTCCAATCCTCCGATATTGTATGCTATGCCCCTTCTGATCCCATTGACAACGGCTAATAAGAACAGGCTGCCATGCAAAAGCTATAAAGCATCATTACGTCTAGGTTTTACCTTCGACTTCCGCTTCGTTCCTGTTCCTGAGATGATTCCACGTTACCTATGGAGGTTTTGACTCTGATCAGTCAATAAATTATTATGATAAAAAATAAGTTTTACGAAATGATGATAATCATGGACTGGGATAGAATTGAAATGCAAAAAAAGCCATAACAAGTACATAAATTTTACATGCAGATTACTTTTGTGATTCATTTGTGCCAAATTAATGTTTTTGTAATATTTTACTCGCATATCTGTAAAAGACAAACCGATTGCCCACTATCGCGCTTACGGTTCCCAAGGAGCCGCACCTTTACTAATAACGAGGACAAGCTGGAAACTTTGACAACCCACAATATTTTAACAAAACACTACATTCTCCAGCATGACTTGGATCTCCAAATCAATTACGGGCCTCGGCTTGTTGTTTCTCACGCACGCGTAAGTATACCGAAATCTAAACGATTCTGCAATCACTGACAGATATTATTCTTTAGCTGCTATTCTGCCCACGAACACTCGGCCCTACAATCTACAGGAGTTGCCCATCTATCCTCTATCTCCTCCCACGCTACAACTACTGCCTCTCTACCAATCGACATATCTATCGAGACCATAGTATCGATTTTTATTGTTTGTCTTGGCTTAGTTTTAGGCACACCAGAATTACGACCTATACAATGGCGGGTTTGGGCAGGTAAAATTGAGCGAGAGGGAGCGAAAGGCTTTATGGACGCAGATGGAGAGGTGGACAAAGATTTTGTTGGAAACCCCTTCAGAGTCCTTGAGAGTCGACCAAGCTTCATAGACATCAGAAGGCAAAGACACGAGTTTGCGGAGTGGATCAGGGAAGGAGGGGAACAAATTCCAACAAAAGAGTTATAGATCGAGGGGGCAAATATCAGGGGGGGGGTTGTATGATATTGATTCTGTGGACGCTGTGATATGAATGATCTTGGCTGGGGAGCTACGTTGCACATAGTTGGAGAAATGATATTTTGGGTTGCAGACAAATATCATGAAGTGGCACAAAAATTCATATACTGCTCAAACAACCCAATTTTGAGTGTGTATCTACTACCTTGGTATCATTGAAACATTCTAATACATTTACTGGCTTGAACATCTCGAGCGTCTTTAGCTATGTACATACAAGTAGTAAAGTTGTACAAATGAGGGAGGAATGATTTTCGCTTGGCAAAATCACTTCCGTAGTGCTCTCACCTTTCACATCTCGAATCTGATCTTGACTTATTTCAAAAGTTATTCACCTTCTTGATTATTCCCTCTCACTTCCCTTATTTTATTACAGTGTTCGAAATCTTATGAGAAGCATTAGTATGCCACCGTTTAAGCGTCGGCGAGTTACTTCCGGTGCAGGTTCTGACCAGTCATCCTCCCGAGGACAATCGTCAAGAATCGGGCCAAGCTCATTGACAGCTGGTTCCGTACAACGGGATGAATATAATTCGTCTTCAATCCACCTTTCTCCTCCCTGTAACAGAATATCGATGAACTCAGAATCAGCACATGTAGCCTCCCCATCATCAGTGCAAGATGAGGTCAACATTGTCGAACCGGGAGAGAACGAGGCTGATATTCAAGAACGCGAAGATTGCGATTCCATGAATGAAGTTGTCATGGCTGTCGAATTGAAAGGACGTGGTACAGTAGGGTGCGCATATTATCTCGCGAGAGAAGAAAAATTATGCATGATGGCAGATATCAGTATGGCTGGACTTGACATAATTGACACTCTAAAAGTTCACGTCGATCCCACTGGTAGGGTCTTATGAAAGCCTTTAGATATTGTTTATACTAACGGTATCAAAGTAATCCTAATAAGCACCCGTTGCGAGGAGGCACTTGAAGATCTTCTTCAAAGAGATGCCAAGGGCATCGACCGAGGAGACGCCAGTAGGTTTTTGGTGAAAGGCGCCAATTGATGCTAGGCTGACCTTACAGATGATATATTCGGCTCATATATTCTCGATTCCCGACCGGCCTCGGAATTTTATTATGAGACCGCAAAGAACAAGTTGGCTAGCTTGGGTATTGAAGGCCTAAGGGGCCCTGGAATGATGCTTGCTACACCTGGTGATGAACTAGCTGGAAATCACACTCATGATCAGGCAGACTTGAGTGGTAAGGGCCGTGAAGGAAGATTCATGAGACTTGCAGGCTGGATTGATCTGGATAGCAAAATCTCGGTAGGCCATGCATCTTGCTTTGTTCATCTAAATGGCATTGCATCTCAATCCTAATCAGGTAGATACAGTTGACCTACAATGAGTGTTGAGGTGAGAACAACAAGCACCACATGGCTTTACTAATAACGTGCTTATAGGTTGGCTGTGCCGGTGCGGTGCTTAATTACCTCGGACGACGACGAAGTGTAGATTACCTTCCTAATGACGAGGCTGCATTGATTGCATTCAGGGTCCGCACTATCGAGATGTCTTCGTTAACGGATATGATGTTCGTAAATGCAGATACATTATCATCACTCCAAATCATCCAATCCGAGTCTCATCCGAACTCTCATATGCAAGGACCAAATAAGTCTACATCAGGATCAAAAGAAAGCCTATCCGTTTTTGGTCTGTTCTATAATTTGGCTAGCACACCACAGGGTAAGCAGAAGCTTCGGAAGATGTTCATGAGGCCAAGCATAGATATTTCGGTAATTAAGGAAAGACTCTTCACAATAGGTGTCTTTTTACTTCCAGGGAATGGACCTATATTACAAGAACTTCAAAGGAGCCTGAAGAGTGTCAAAGATATCAGGACTGTGGTAGTAAATCTTCAGAAAGGTGTGAGTGGAGGTTCTACGAAGGCAACAGCAGTCAAAAGTGGCGTTTGGGGGAGCATCCTGTCATTTACCTACCGTTCGCTCAAGATACTAGAAGCATTGCGAGGGCTGATAGGCGATAAGACTATCATTGCTGGCAAGGTGAGAATGCCTACATCGTCCAAAGGACATAAGCTGAACCATTATACTAGCTCCTCGGTGAAACTCGCCCCAATGACCTTCTTGGTATTGGTCAAGCAATTACCAAGACGATAGATTTTGAAAGATCGGCTGAACAACATCGTGTCACTGTCAGACAAGGTGTTGACCCGGAGCTAGACGGGATGAAAAGAACATATGACGGTATGGAAAGCCTTCTTACCGAAGTCCAACAGAAAATGTCAGATGATATACCTGAATGGGCTCGCCAATATGTCGAAAATTGCATATATTTTCCACAACTTGGTTTTCTGACAGTGGTACAACTTGATCCTAATACAGGCGAAGGAAAATATAAAGGTGAGGGAACCGACGAAGATGAATGGTCTCAAACATTTGTCAGTGACGAGAAAGTATATTACAAGAACGGGCATATGAGACAAATGGACGAGTACATTGGCGATATGTACAGCATGATTACAGGTAAGTTACTCGGACATCGATTTACAGCACATACTGATTGTGCGTTGTTCGTTAGACAGAGAGATCGAAATCATACATCACCTCACTGTGCGTGTACTGGAACAGGAGAATCTTCTCATTACAGTGTCAGATTTATGCGGAGAACTTGATAGTCTCGTTGCACTGGCTCTCGGAGCTATTAAATATCGTTTCAATCCACCAACTATCACGCAAGCCAATGTAATTGACATACGAGGCGGACGACATCCTCTTCAAGAGCTTACAGTCCCATCGTATGTACCAAACGGCTGTTACCTTGTGGGCGGGTCAGGACACTCCATACCAATTGATCAAGAACCTTCCTCGAGTACTCACCGGGACTCGGAAGGCATCGAAGGCCCAAGTATGCTCCTTATGACTGGGCCAAATTATTCTGGAAAGAGTGTTTATCTCAAGCAAACCGCTCTGATTGTTTATTTGGCTCATATTGGCAGTTATGTCCCGGCGGACAAAGCGGTTGTAGGTCTTACGGATAAGATATTAACTCGAATAACTACTCGTGAAAATGTTTCCCGAAATCAAAGCGCCTTCATGATTGACCTGCAACAGATAGCTCTCTGTACAACCCTTGCAACCCACCGTAGTCTTGTGGTTATTGATGAGTTTGGTAAAGGTACAAATTCAACAGATGGCGCTGGCCTGGCTTGTGGCGTGTTCGAATATTTTCTTGGGCTTGAATCACGTCGACCAAAAGTTCTCGGTGCAACCCATTTTCACGAAATATTCGAGAACGGGTATTTGTCTCCAAGACCGGAATTGGCTTTTGGTCATATGGATGTTTATGTGAACAAACAATCTGACCTAGCTGACAATCAAGTTACGTACCTATACAATTTTGTGCTAGGTAGAAGTACTTCCAGTTTTGGTACTTCTTGTGCTGCAATGAATGGAATAGATCCTGCTATTGTCGAAAGAGCTGAGGATCTGATATTGTTAGCTGCTCGGGGAGAGGATCTCATGCAAGCTGTTGCGGCAAATGCTTCGGAGAAAGATGCTCAAGACTTGAAGGATGCAGAAAATATTGGGAGACGCTTTCTTGAGCAAAACTTTACTCTGTCGGGTGGTAATAATGTCGTCATCGACGTCCGAAGTATTCTCCGAAACATTCTGGATGTCGAGAGTGGACAAGACATGAAACAAGGTTTCGAGAATTCGGATTTGTAGAACCGCTGTTGATCTTTCTCACCAATGTTCGAAATTATGTTGATCAAGTTGATCGTTCTAAATATAGCTTATAAAATATGCAATGATCGCTCTAGTATTGATCAAGTTGCAAGATCTCTCAAACAGATACAATTTTCGTCTGATAATTGCGAACTATAATTCCATTTCCCTCAGATTGATGTCGAGACGCGAAAGATTCATCTTTCAAATTTCGAAGATGTATGGAGTAAGGCGTGGCGGGGATCTCTTGGAACTTATCAGGGCCCACTTGCTCTCCTGATAGGGCTGAAATGAAGCACTTAGCTTCACCATTAAATCACTTTGATTAATACCAGACAAAAATTCATCAATGCCTTAATCATTTCCGTCCAAATGAACATTAAACTGAGTATTTTAACCCAGAATTCACATTTGCAAATTAGTAAAACATCCTAGTGAGCCGCGAGGACCGAAAAAGCAAGTATTTTTTTCCGCCTGTGATACTCGTCTAGTTTCAGAATGGGCCAATGTGCCAGTAATACTCTGTGTTATTTCAATTATTTTGGTGGCCATGAACGCGATACCAGCTAAGGAAACAGAATTATGGTCCGTATTCCTGCAAAAAATGGCAGTAGAGACGAAGTCGTCTCTCTTCATTTCGATGGGACATAGTTGAGACTGCAACGCGAATACAACATTTATTCATGCAGGATTGAAGAAATTGAGAGATTCAATTTCATTGTTGTGTATGCGAAAATGACGACGAGAGTGCAGTATTCACTGATTGTATTAGTGAATGAATAGTCCCGTCGTCCGACAAAAGAGGAGTTGCTGGAGGGTATTGATGTGAAGTCTGAGGGTAAAAGACCTCCCCACTGCAACTCGATCAGACCGTCAGTGCGAGATGTCAAGTAGTGGCATCTATAACTTTAGACGCCACAGAGTTGTTGTTACTGGCGTCTATCATTTTTCGAATTGGTTGCTAACAGGGAAGTTGAGCAAACATGCATGAATTCCTCGCCTGCAGCTTCTTTTCTCCTCGCTGCGTTGACTCCTAAGAATAGAATGTTCAACTTAAGGGTATGAAGGGCGGAGAAGTCCCAATTAAATTTGTCTTGGAGTTCAACTGGACCTTCAGTTGACCAATGCTTCTGTGTTGCGAATTATGTGGGATATCTTTTAGCGGGTGGTTGAAGTTTATGCTTCTGATTTCGGATACTTGGGTTGATATTGCCAAGGACTTTGACAAGTTATAATGTGGACTGTCATCACTGTGCTTTCCAATTTATTATCCTCATCATTCATCCACTCATCTACTCAACCCCCAACACGAAGCTGGTCTTTTCCAAAGCAGGTCTTTTAGTCCAATTACATATCATCATATCCAAATCTTTTTCAAGTTCAGTATCAATATCCAACTTTCACAATGCAATTCTCGAGCGCTCTCTTCTTGGCTCTTGCTGCCGCAACTGTCTCTGCTTCATCTGTAAGTTATTTCTGTTTTTCCATCGACTCCCCATCTCATCTAACATATTCCTAGGGCCTCTCTGGAAGCGGAACCGCTGTAGGTGCTGCTAAGGCAACCGCGTTCGGAGCTGCTAAGCCCAGCGGAACTGGTGCAAAACCCAGCTTGGCTCCCCGTGTCGTACACGGCCCGTACCGCCGTAAGGATTCCAACGAGTCAGGATCTGCCAAGGGAACCGGAGCTAAAGCTGATGGTGGCTCTGCAAAGGCAACTGGTGCACAAGGAGCAGGATCTGCTAAGTCCACAGGGGGAGCAAGCTCTGGTGGCGATGGCAATGGTGCAGCCAAGGGTACTGGATCTGGCGGAAAGGCTTCCAAGACAGCAGGAGCTGGCTCTGCAAAAGAGACCGGAGGGAGCTCGACAAAGGGGTCTGGAACTGAAAATACTGGCAAGGGATCCGCTTCCGCTTCAGGTAAAGGGGCTGCATCGGCATCCGGGGCTGGTGGCGCTTCTGCTACTTCAACTTCTCCAGGTTCGTTCTCCCCTCTCTTAGAGCTCTTGAAATCATCTTGCTAACTTCGATGTATTAGCTATCTCCACTGGTGGTGCCGCATCTCTATCCCATAATGGAGGAATGGCTGCAGTTGCTGGCCTTGGTGTTGCATTCGCTGTTTTTATGTAAAGAAGTTTAGATTCTTTACTGGTGTGGTATTACTCGAAATCAGAGTCATGTGTTGAATTGGATGAATTTGGATGGAACTGGATTGAGTAGTTTGTACATACCTTCCTGATGCAAATAGGGCGGCGTATCGGGCATTCTTTTGAGCGGGTGGGCGGCTTAGTATTCACAGATCGAGCTGGTCTCTGGTGACAGACGAAATAATCACTCGTTCTTATTTTTGATGTAACACAGGATTAAAAAATCTGGCTATTTTCCTATTATAGATATGATTGAATGGATCTTTTCTCAATCGTGAATATTTGGCATTATTTGACTGTTAAAAGAAAGCGCTGCCGCTGGTGAACATTCTGATTGAGGATGCCTGGGTCACATTTTCGTTCTGTATTCAGTCTCGTTCAAGAAAACAGCGTGGTCTTCTGGTGGGTTGAAAGTACTTGTCGAAAGCTTGATAAAGATGATAATTGAAGGTTGTCTCTTAAGTAGGAGATGTGCAACAATCCAGCCTGCAATAAGCAGAACAGCTGCAAAATCCGTCTGGCATATCGTTATGACGAATATTGTACTCAATTCTGAATACCAAATAGAGTTCAATTAGCGTACCTGTCCTAGATGCAGAGCTTACTCTAGACCTTAATCCATTTCAGTCACCCGAGCCATTTTGAATGATCAAAACTTAATGCATACTGAAACCATTCGGAAGATTGAAACACTGAGTCTGATAATATACTGCTTCAAGGCTTGAAACAATCGGAAAAATGTATAAAAAAACAAGTGCACTGTACCATAATTTGACATTTGTTCTGTTTTCTCTATGCCTCGCAGATCAGATCATCAGAAAAGAAGGACGAAAATCCTCACCTCTGAAAGAAAAAGGATATGTCATTCTGAAACAAATTACATGGCGTAGAAAGAAGACCGACCACATGCCGAAGAGTAACCTAAAATTAACATCAGGCTGAACTTTACGCTGGAGAGATGTTGAGTCTTCTCCGGTCAGACTGCTATCTTATCAATGCGTGGACCATCTAAGACCCTCGCATTCTAAAAGATACTCGCTAGCAAGATTCGTCAAATGGTCACTACAGTTGACGTCGCTGATTATGCAATCCCTCCAAGTAGATTGTACCAATTGACAATAAGAGACAATGAGAGAATGAGAGACACGGAAAGTCCTCCTTGGTAGAAAAATGACTTCAGCCGAGATTGCTCCAGGGAGACAGTTCTGGAAATTTCTTTGGTCGTGAAGATCAGTCAGTCGAATGCATAATGCACGTATTCACGTATTCTTAATATCTATCCCTTTTGCTGACGTGCGCTGGGATTAGACCCGAGTTCCTGAACCGTAATGAATAGCGGTATCTTCCAAGGTACTAGGGCTGAGGAATGGGTGAACTTTTGTAATTGATATATTGTATTTCTCATCAATTGTATACCCGCAACTTCCGCAGGAGAATGCGGAAGTATGATAAAGCACAACCAAACCTCAACGATTCCTTAGATTTATTAAAAATGGAAAAAATGACATTTGAAACAAATAACCTGAGGTTGTTATAAGATTTTTCATATCCACTCAAAAGATCATGGGTACAACAATACGATTAGACCTAACCAGCTAGCCGGACTTGGTATTTTCATATCCGGGTCATCAATTCCGATTGATTGGCTAGCTTCTCTGTCAATCCTAGAATGCATTTCCTTCTTCAAAATAAAAGCCGATTCGGAATTATTTTTTTTAAAATTAGGTTCTGGAAGGTACCGAAAGAACGATTAACGTTTCCGGTTGAACATCTTCGTGCTTCTTACTTTTGGGTTTTGACTCAAGCAATCGATCTTTGGTTCGAGGACGAGAAAGAAAAGATTTTGTTGAATGCTACAAGAGTCATTGCCTCGAACCTACCTAAACGGGTTAATCTATTCATCCAATCATACGGTGGAAGAGAAGAAATGCGGATTCATGATTTCTAATCTCATGAAAGATCTTCAGGGCAAGGTTACAACAAAGAAAGATAATATATTTCGTGATAGATAGTCGAGATAATAAACCAAGCGAGTGGAATCAATGGATGGATCTTCCCTTGGAGCTTGATCGCTTATTGCCTAGTTCAGTCTTACCTCCCTTATCACCGTCACCGTTACCGCTTTCATCTCCCAACAAACAAGCGGGGGGAAGCTCCTTTTTCTGGATACTAGCTCTAGTTGCCAGGTGCCATAAACCGCACTAGGAAATGGGCCTCTTTCGTCATACGCTACACTATGGACAACTTTGCCATGGTATCTTGGTAGCTTACCGTTCGTCATCATTATTTTCTCGGTTACTTCGACTCATTAATACTCACAAACTTACTACTCTATGACTAGTCCGCCATTTTAGCTGCCGGTTCTAGAATAAAGTCCTGTCCGTCTAGCTTAATCGGTACGAAAATCATCGATTTGAGTTACACAATCCTTTGCCAATTTCCAATTAAGCTGTTTCTCTTCTTTGATTGATAAGCTGGGCACAGATCAGAAGCAAAATATGCTGCACCCCACCACATCCACAATCTGATACTAATAGGTCCATCTCTCTGATAATATTTCACGGTATTCTGCAGTTCTCCCTGGAAATGTTAAAAACGGGCACACTAAGCATGCATGAGCCCCCTAAATTACTACCCTTTTGATATTTTTGATTTGCCGATTTGTAATCCTTCTCAATATCTGGAGCTAAGTTGATCAATTTGCCAGCACTAGTTTCTATCATATCTCCAATATATCTTTCTAAGCCTCCCTTGCTTTTATATAAATCTAGGGTCTGTTTAGCTTTAGATCTTTATTCTGTAAACACTCTACCATCTCATTCACGGCACTTTGCGTGCGACCACCGTGAAAATGTTTTATACACATGATGAGCGGATGTACGCAGAGAGAGCTATCGAGGGACGAGAAGGAGCTCAGATTCCACTCCATTCAGATAACTATCGTGGAGAGCTGGTTCAGCCTCACGATGGCTCATCCTCAGAGAGCGAGATAAACAATGATGGAACATGGGGAGAACATGAGCAAGGCGGTCCAGTCAATTGCTCGACTGCTATGCACGACTACGAAGACTTGCGCCATCAACTCACGCATTTGTCAAGAACTCGTTCACAAAAGAGTGCAGCTACTACCAGAAAACCATCGGCAATGAAGAGAACTATAACTAACGCGAGTCGCCGCTCACGAGCGACCGCTGGTGAAGACATAGAGGCACATGAAGAAGAGGAAAAGCTCGAGGAGGTGGCGGCTGAGGACGAGGATGAATTCGTACTGGGTGACTTTCTCAGGGACGGTCATTTTGAGAAACGAAATACAAGAGGGAGTGCAAAGAAGGTCGGTGTGATATACAAAAACTTGACTGTGCAGGGGGTTGGTGCAACGTCAACATATGTCAAAACTCTTCCATCTGCTATTATGGGTGTAAGTATTTCTCTGTTCCGAGTTCACAAAATGCCTCAATCTAATTTGTACAATGTAGACATTCGGACCCGACTTGTACAAGTTATTGACGCGATTCATCCCTGTACTCCCTAAACCAGGAGCAAATGGCCTGAGACGCGATTTAATTCACGATTTTACTGGTTGTGTAAGAGATGGAGAAATGCTCTTAGTTTTGGGAAGGCCTGGCTCTGGATGCAGTACATTCCTCAAAGCTATTTCCAACAAGAGGGGTGATTTTGCTGGAGTCACTGGAGAAGTCTCATATGGAGGTATTTCTGCCGAAGAGCAAGCAAAACATTACCGAGGAGAGGTAAACTACAACGAAGAAGATGATCAGCACTTTCCAAGTCTTACAGTTGAACAAACTTTGGATTTCTCGCTCCTAAACAAGACCAAAAAGCACGAAAAAGGAGACATCCCAACGATAATTACAGCGCTTCTGAAGATGTTTGGTATTTCCCATACGCGTCATACCCTTGTTGGAGATGTGAGTTTTCAATCTCTCTACCTGATTGCGATTTTAGAAAATATATTCTGACAACTTTCGCAGGCTTTCGTCCGAGGTGTTTCTGGTGGTGAGCGGAAGCGAGTTTCAATTGCAGAAACACTGGCTACTAAGAGCACAGTCGTCTCTTGGGATAACTCGACTCGTGGACTCGATGCATCCACTGCATTAGACTACGCTAACTCACTTAGAGTGATGACCGATATCAGCAACAGGACGACATTGGTCACCCTGTATCAAGCTGGAGAGCAAATATATGAGCTCATGGATAAAGTATTAGTAATCGATGAGGGACGAATGGTGTATTCAGGTCCAGCAGGTGCCGCCAAGAGCTACTTCGAGAAAATAGGATACTATTGCCCACCAAGACAGACCACCGCAGACTTTCTGACGGCTTGCACGGATCCTGCCGAACGCCGATTCCAAAAGGATTTCCAAGGACCCATTCCAAAAGGCCCCATTGAACTTGAGAAAGCCTTTAGAGAAAGCGAAGATTATAAGTTACTTCTGGAAGATGTCAATTCTTATGAAAGGATGCTACACGAAACCGACCATGCGGACGCACGACAATTCAAAGCCTCTGTGGAAGAAACGAAATCCAAGACTGTTGGTCCCCGATCACCTTACACAGTCTCATTCTTTCGTCAAGTCCTTGCTTGCACAAAGCGTGAGGTTGAATTGACTCTGGGAGACAAGACAACTTTATATACCAAATTTTTCATTATCATTTCCAACAGCTTGATCGTTGGCTCCTTGTTTCATGGTCAATCGTCCAACACCCTTGGAAACTTCTCCCGGGGTGGTACCCTCTTCTTCTCAATTCTGTTCCTTGGATGGCTTCAATTATCTGAATTAATGAAAGCTGTCGGTGGTAGACCAATCATTTCCAGACACAAAGATTATGCTTTCTACCGTCCGTCAGCCGTTGTAGTTGCTCGTGTCGTTCAAGATTTCCCGCTTTTGTTGCTGCAGGTTGTTCCTTTCTCTATTGTAGTGGTACGTACTTTGTCAATCCTGACTGTGTGGTAATTATACTAACCAATCATAGTATTTCATAACCGGACTTGATGTGGATGCTGGAAAGTACTTCATCTACGTGTTGTTTATTTACCTTACGACAATTTGCATCACCTCTTTATATCGTATGTTTGCCGCACTTTCGCCATCGATTGATGATGCTGTTAGATTTTCGGGTATTGGACTCAATCTTCTGATGTAAGTTATGCTCATATCTTAGACGGGTGCCTTATTGACAATATATAGTATCTACACTGGTTACGTAATTCCTAAACCACAATTGGTGTCTGAATATATCTGGTTTGGATGGCTTTATTACATCAACCCTCTGTCATATTCCTTCGAAGCCGTTATTTCAGATGAATTCTATAACAAGAATATCCCTTGTGCCCCGGATCAAATTGTCCCCAGTGGTCCAGGGTATACGAATCCCGAGTTTCAGGGTTGTGCATCTACTGGTGCTGAGGTTGGAAGCTTAAGTGTGTCAGGAGCTAGATATCTGGAACAAAGTTTCAATTACTCCAGGTCTCATCTCTGGAGGAATTTCGGTGTCGGTTAGTATTGATAATTCTCCACATAAGTTTCGGTATCTAATATGCTATAGTGATTGCTTGGACTGTCCTCTACATAATTGTTACTGCCGTTGCCACTGAAATATTCGACTTTACTTCTGGCGGTGGCGGTGCACTTGAGTTCAAGCGTTCAAAGGCCGCAAAGAACAAGGTCAAGGCAGAAAATGCCACACTTGATGAAGAAAACTCACCAGCTTCTACTAGTCCAATACCTACAAGCGGCGCCTCTTCCAGTAACACTCTTGAGCCACCCCAAGAAGAAGCACTGAAAGATATCACTGGCTCTGAATCTGTGTTTACATGGGAAAACGTCGAGTACACGGTGCCATATCTTGGTGGTGAGCGCAAACTCCTCAACAAGGTCAACGGTTATGCAAAACCTGGCTTTATGGTGGCATTGATGGGAGCTAGTGGAGCAGGAAAGACAACACTCCTGAATACCCTTTCTCAACGTCAAAAGACAGGTGTAGTTACTGGTGATATGTTAGTTGATGGACGACCACTAGGCACTGAATTTCAGAGAGGTACAGGATTCTGCGAACAAATGGATCTTCATGACGGCACGGCTACTATTCGAGAAGCACTTGAGTTCTCGGCCATTCTTCGACAAGAACATACGGTTCCAAGAGCGGAGAAGATTGAGTACGTAGACAAAATCATTGATCTCCTCGAATTGGGAGATATGCAAGATGCTTTGGTCAGATCTTTGGGTGTAGAGCAGAGGAAGAGAGTCACCATTGGTGTAGAACTGGCAGCAAAACCTAACCTTCTACTCTTTTTGGATGAGCCCACTTCTGGTCTCGATTCACAATCTGCCTATTCCATAGTTCGTTTCTTGAAGAAGCTTTCTGCAGCCGGTCAAGCTATCGTTTGTACAATCCATCAACCCTCCTCGGTCCTTATCCAAGAGTTCGATATGATCCTAGCCTTGAATCCAGGTGGCAATACATTCTACTTCGGACCTGTCGGCGAAAACGGTTCGGCGGTGGTAAAATATTTCGCTGACCGTGGAGTACAATGCCCACCCCAAAAGAACGTCGCCGAGTTCATTCTTGAAACTGCTGCCAAGGGAGGAAAACGTCGCGATGGCAAGAAAATTAATTGGAATGAGGAATGGCTCAACTCCAACGAAAACAAGACCGTCATGCAGGAGATTGAGCGCATCAAATCCGAGCGTGGCCAAATTGCCGCTCCGGAAGCTAACTCTCAGCGTGAATTTGCTTCTCCGGTCATGCTACAGACAACTGAATTAACGAAACGTCTCTTCACTCAATACTGGCGTGATCCATCATATCTCTACGGAAAACTGTTCACATCTGTCATCATCGGTATCTTCAACGGCTTCACATTTTGGCAGCTGGGTTACAGCATCATTGATATGCAGAACCGAATGTTCACATCGTTCTTGATTATTCTCATCCCGCCTACCATTGTCAATGCTGTTGTGCCTAAGTTCTACCAGAATCGCGCGCTTTGGGAAGCCCGAGAACTCCCTTCGAGAATCTATGGTTGGGTTGCTTTTTGCACTGCAAATATCGTCGCCGAGATCCCAATCGCTATTGTCGGGGCAGTCATTTATTGGGCGCTATGGTACTGGCCCACTGGTCTCCCAAGTGATTCTTCTACGTCAGGTTACGTGTTCCTCATGACAATGCTATTCGTAAGTTCCTTCTTAACCCACTCTCTTACTGCAAGTTACTCATTACTTTATAGTTCCTTTTCCAAGCGTCATGGGGTCAATGGATTTGCGCTTTCGCACCCTCATTCACCGTAATCTCCAATGTTCTGCCCTTCTTCTTCGTCATGTTCGGTCTCTTTAACGGTGTTGTTCGCCCTTACGCTCAAATCTCCGTTTTCTGGCGCTACTGGCTCTATTACGTTAATCCAGCCACTTACTGGATCGGCGGTGTCATCGCTGCTACCCTCTCCAATGTTCCTGTCGAATGTGCTTCAAATGAAGCTGCCTATTTCAATCCTCCATCGGGCCAAACATGTTCCTCTTATGCTAGTGACTTTGTTACTTCTGCTGGAGTAGGTTACTTGACGAACCCGGATGCGACGACAAACTGTGGATATTGTCCATACGCCAGCGGTGAGGAATACATGAGGAATTTGAACGTCACTCCCGATGACAAGTGGAAATATTTTGGTATTTTCCTGGCATTTTGCATCAGCAATTGGGCATTGGTTTACTTCTTCATCTACACGGTGAGAATTCGCGGATGGAGCTTTGGCTTTGCCACCTTGTTTGGGGGATTAGGCAAGCTGGTCGGGAAGGTCAAGAGTGCTTTCAAAGGAAAGGAGAAGAAAAGTGTGACGGAATCTAAGTAGGGCATTGATGAGATATGCAGATGATGGACTAATGAGAAGATAATGCCATTAATTACTCAAATTCAATTTTGTATTTAGCGTTGAGATACCTAGTGTTATTAGTGTGTTAAGACACACATGGGGGATATTTGTTCAGACTTCGGCTCTCGTGCCGGATGTGTTGAAGGGAAAAGCTTTTTGAGGAACATTCAGTTCGGATTAGATTAGATTAGATAATGATTATTATAATTATGAAGATATGTCACTTCTACTTGACGATTTTTGTGCTCGAGACCGTGTAGCAGAACATGCTTGTTCTATGTTGATACTTCACTGAACATTCCACTCAATGATAATGAGACAACGCTTTCAATTCCGACATCCAATTTCTGCATGCAATTGAAATCATCACAGCTCTTCCAATCCCGCAATTCGATCGACACATCTGTATACATCGAAATCTGGAAGTTTCTCGGATCGCTGAAACGAAAACCGCTCGCATTTTAAAAGTCTTTGATCGTCAGGTAGCAGTCCAAACCATGGGAACCGCTTTCCAACCACACAATCTCTGCATGAGAATGGGATGAATTATAAGTGATCATTTTGCTCCGTGGTGGGATTACGACATGAATTTTGAATTGATTTGTGATGTATTCTCTCTCTTCATCTGTAGCAAATCACAAAACTTCAGATCTAACAAGCGGAAGAAAAGTTACCTACCCACTCCGTAGAAGCGGGACGTCGGAAATTGCGAATGAATATGTTGATTTTTTTTTTGGAAACGACGATGCAGTGATGAATGAGAGAAGAAACGAAAGGATTCATGCTCTCTCTTGAATACTTGGACTTGGGAATATGAGGTGCGAATGATTGATTTTGTCTTTGCTACTTCCGAGTTGAGGTTTCAGCAAGTCACCACGCTTTGTTTTTACTGAAACTTTCTTATTATTATCATGTTTATGTCAATGTCGATTCAGTTCCTTGATCGTACTTGTTTAATCTCATCTATGATTCGAGCATCCGTTCGAAAATTCGGCCAACTCACTTCAAACTCGACAACATAAGATACCTATATCTCTCGATCCAACCTCATTCTTCTCTTCAATCTCATCTCATCTTCGAATGCGACTTCATGCAATGCCATCTACCACAGCTTTATGCTCGCCCAGTTCAATATATCGTCCTTGCAGCATCATTGACCGACGCAATAGTTCAATTGGAGCTGAGCTCACTATGCAAATACTCTAGAGAGCAGCGTAAATTCTAGACCATAGTCGTGCAAGAATCTAAAGGATTTCTCAAGAACATGAACATAAGATTTTCTTCATATACCTAGGTAGGTCTAGCCAACGGATGTGAGATTTGCTATTCCTTAAAAGTCTAACAAGACAGTTTAAGGCCATTGAGGAGATATCATATTTGGTTCATCGTTCATAGTACATGTCTCCTACGAGCCAATGACACCTGACCCTCTAGACTCCTAGAGGTCATAATGAAGAAGTGTGAATGAAGGCTTCGATATTATCTATCCTTCCAGCTCTAGAATCAGATCACCGAGTAATGACATGACATACACAACAGACCCTAAAACTGAGTATGCAAGCACCCTACTATATCAAGAGACAATTCCTTTCCATACAATCCATTCGCAGCTATTCCTAGCTAAGTTCCAAGAATGCTTCTATGCTTAAGTATACTTCCGGGGTAGTTACATACCCCGCTCCACCTCCCTCGCTTACCTTCAAACTCTTTAAAGATTTTTCCTTCGCCCCATTACATAGAATATAATTTTGAATAAGAAACCTTCCTTCAACAAAGCTCAAGCAAAGCCTGCCCGGCTAGCTCAATCGGTAGAGCGTGTGACTCTTATTCATCGCAAGATGTTCTAGTCCATCACAAGGTTGGGGGTTCGACCCCCCCGTTGGGCTCAATTCCCATCATTCATTGAAGACGCTTGATTTTTTACCTTTTTGGAATGTTGAATCTTTGTGGCAATTTTTAAAGTTTGCGAATGAGCAGACACTCACTAGGGAATTAGAATGTCAGAAATGAAAGCAGAGATAAATAGAGGTGGAGAAGGAGGAGAATAGAGAAGAGATTTTTTTTTTCTTTTTCGGGTGGTGGAGTAGAGGGGTCCTTGTCGAGACAGACAAGCTTTTCCCTCTCTCCCTCCCTCTCTCCGCTCCGATCTTTTAATCTTAATCTTATCTCTTCACCCCACTCACTCACTCTCACTCACTCACTCACTCACTCACTCACTCACTCATGCCGTTCCACCACCACCAGAACAGCACAGCCCGCCCAAAAACTATTTCGTAGAGCCAAAATCTCCAGTATGCATTGTAAATTGTAACAATGAGATTGGTACTCGAGTAGAGATTAGTCTTTTCGAGGCACATTCATAACAAGATCAATTCCAGTGACTATCTATACACATCATATTACAAAACTCAGAAAACATACATTCTCCCCCCCCCCCCCAAAAAAGAATCACACCTATAAGTGAAAACCAAGTCCCATAGAGATATCAAATCCTTTCTTACTTTTATTCATAATTTTAACCCCTCTCCCCCCCCAAAAAACTCTCAAATATTAAATCACAATCTCTGCTCTAATTAGACACACACACACATATATATATATATATACCTACCTAGTATATACACACAAACCCACCCTATAATATCACTTCACATCAAGAGCAGAAAAAAAGTCCATGAAAAATACCTACATACCTACCTACCTATCTACCTACCTACTTTACTTCCACCAGGAAAGAAAACAGGAGCTCCATACCTAGTCAAGAAAACCTAGTCAAGAAAACCTGGCCATGTGACAGGTAGCTAACCAAATGTGAGTAAGAGATGGAGAAATACACAAATCTCGAATGCAAAGCGAGTGATGTTTGTCGATAGCCAGGTCCAGACGTTCGAGCGTTCGAGATAAATAGGTATGTATTGTTTGCTGAGCAAACCCTCTGAACATGAGTAGGTGATGAGTCTTGGCCCCCCTTCTGTAGGTAGTTTTAGGATGGTCAATTTTGCGAGCTGTTGACCGAAAAGATGTGTTTCTTGGTATTGGAATCGGCTCTGATGTGCGAGTGTTGGTTTTACATCAGGCATTGTCATCTGAACCTATTTTGGACTCCAGATCACTCAAATATTCATCTCAAGTGTAACATCCAAGCTACCGAGAACATTCAATTGATCTGGAACATCGAACGCTCAAACATTCACGTATGTTCTGCCATTCTGGACTATCAGGTACCATGAGTAGTACTATTATTGGGTTTTATTATTATGTAGGTGCGTATTGCACGGCATTGTCTGTATGAAGAGGAGGGGTATAGCTTTAAAAAAATAAAAAAATAAAAAAATGACAACGCTGATGGATCAGATATATGAATACGCAGGCAGAACCAACCAAGGTATTCCAACCAGATTCGTTCCGCCCGTTGAAGCCTATCCTATAACGCCAAGTATGGATGGGGTATTGCCCAAAGGAAAAACGAGAAAACTGTTGTTAGTTCGTAATGTCGTTTGTAGAGGAAGTGCTGAGCGAGGGCCGTTATTATGTACAACTTCACTACGACTCTCGATTCGACGCTGTTTTGCTCGACTCAAGTACCCAAGCATTAACAATGTGACCTTCCTGCCACCCTTGTGCTGTCAGTGATGAGCCTTCTTTGAGGAGTTTGCCCATGTAATTGATTTTCACATGTTTGGGTGGAGAAATCTAATTCACTTAATTAGCTTTGGAAGTTGGGGAAAACCTTTGAGAGATACAAACCTCAAGCCTCTGCGTAATTATTTTGATAAGTGAGCGCACCGGATCGTTCTTCCCAATTTTGAACACTATATCTCCATTAATACCATGTTGGAACCTCGCTTTCACTGATATCATCTCTTTCGCCTTGGCTTTCCCTTTCGTTTCTCTCCTCCTTAACATTTCCTCATCGACCTCCTCACTTTCTTCCGCCGCATCTCCCTCATCGTCGCTCTTCCCTGTTGCTTCTACCGTAGCATCGTCTAAGATGTTCGCTGGATCAGAAACAACGTGTTCGGGTACACGATATAATGCACCTGTACTGTCATAACATCCCCTAATTGCCATATCTCCATCCGGTAGCGTAATTTCTGCCGCATTCAATATCATTTGCGCAGTTGCTAGACCCCCATCATCCTCACCAGGCTCTCCACCTTTCCACATTACTTCCAACGAAGCTCTTATAGCTTGCCATATCTCGGGTCTGCCTGTAACACGAGTGTCGAAGAATTCTATCCGTGCTCGATCTATTTCTCGTCGTGTCCATAACTTACTTCCACTCATCCATACATGGGGCTTCAGAGGTTTGTTTAGATGTTCATCAAGGGGAATGCGGTGGTGGTTCCGGGGAGGAGGATTGCTACTAGTGGAGGCATTGGTCGATGGTCTAGCTTGACCTGATCGGGACTGAGGTCGCGAGGATGATGCGATTGCTTGAGAAGAGGAAGCACCAGCTCCGGCAGAGTATTCAGTGCGGGGTCTGGAAAAACAACAGCCCTGAATAAAAAATTCATGTCAGCGGTTAACTTCTCGACCTGATTTGAATATTTGATTTAATCTTCTTCAGTAGTTGGACAATGTTTGACTCCTGAATTCAGTTTGAATATTTCAAACTAATTCAAACATTTCAGACATTGGAAGTTGGCGCAACAAAGTCCTACTGGGAAATACGAAAGATGTATTTGAATGGATTGTAAAGAGAGAACATACCATGATGCATCATATGCGAAATCAAGTATTGACGTGCACGCACGTATTATTGAATTAGATTTTATAGATCTATGTATGGAGACTATGGAGATTATGAAGAAGGCGTATCAAAAGTTTGAGGGTATTCCAAAAAAAAAAAAGATGGGCTACAATGAGATCGCCACAACCCGATGGTTTATAGAAGAGAGGATATTACTGATGAGCATGAACGAATGCGGATACAAAATGTATGAGAGGGAGAAAAAGAGAAAGTTTGGATTATTCCATGGTTGCGTGGGTTGAGTACTACCAGATTTGTCGATATGATTGCATGTAATAAATAATAAATTGTTGGTGCTTGCATGAGGTTGGTGGGATGAGAGAGCACGAGCACAAGCACAAGCACGAGCACGAGCAAAAAGCAAAAAGCAAGCAGTTGAGGTTGAAGGAAAAAGGTGAAGGAGTTTGTTACTCTGTATGTAGATTCCGGCAAGGGCTAGATGCGGAATGACAAGGATATAGATTTTGTATAAGAGAATGATTGGTTCAAGTGAAGGACCAGTGAGTCCGTGCAATAGAAAGCTTAATTATTAATCGCCAAATTGCAAAATCGCCAAATTGGATGTAGCTAGGTAGGCTGGCTGGAGGGAGGGAGGTACTCGAGTAGGTAGAATGGGATGAGTATTCGAGCTGGAAGCTGGAAGCTGGATTTCAGTATAGAGTAGAGTATCGATATTGATCATCAGGATAAATATAGCTAGATAGATGTATTGATAGATTATGGGATTATGGAAGATTGTTAGCCATAGGTACCTACCTACCTACCTACCTACCTACCTACCTAGGTAAGGTTATCTAATAGGTAAATAAATAGTTTAAAGCCTCAAGTACCAAATTCTTTACAATGCATCAGCAGTACAGCAGGACCACGTAATCTCTCATAATAACTTATAAGTACCAGAGGCATTTCATGCAGGAATCTCATGATTCTGTCACAGCAGAACTGGTCTCGGAACACTTTGATATTCTATTTTGGGAATCCTATCAAGATTAACTTAAATAAGTGAAAATATATCTTGAGTGAAGCTTGAGACTAGCGTTTTGATATACATATACATAGGTACCTGTCTAACCCCAAAGTAATCTAGCCTCTTCTCTCGCCGCTGTACCCCACAATAATTTCTCAGCCTTCCGCTCAATAATAATCCATCTCTCTTTGTAAGAAAATCTTCCCGCTACACCCTCCTCCACAACCATATTCCACCACTCCCACAAACACAAACCTTCCATCACCAAAAGTAAAGCATTCAATATGTCAGACGATTACCAAGTACCTACCTCTGTCCCAGCGACAAACCCCACCCAAGCCCCCAATCCATATGGCGCATCCGGAGTTTTGGGCGACGGACCTGCGATCAAATATCTGTGCGGCGATTGTAATGCAAGTGTTATGTTGAAGAGAGGCGATCCGATTAGATGCAAAGAGTGCGGTCATCGTGTTTTGTACAAGGAGAGAACCTCCAGGTATGTGGACTTTTCGAGAAGAGCGGGGTGTTAAATTTTGCGGAAGAGAAACTTACTTTGGTGATAGAATGGTTCAATTCGAGGCAAGATGATTGGGTAAATGTGCGGAGTGGATGGGTAAATTGAGAGCAAACGAGGCCATGTGATGGAATATGTGAGGATAGAAAAGATTTGCGAGAGCATTGGAGAATGAAGAGATTTGGGAGGGGTCTGGGAAATGGTTGATACAATTTTGATGGAGTGGTAATGGTCAAGGTACGAGACAAATCTCGAGGCGCATGGGTATAAAAAGATTGTCACTACTCGATGGCCGGCGTATGTTCGATAGAGGACTAGGACAATCATATTGTGTACATTGAATTACATTTTTTTCTACCCAAAGCTATATTTTGGTATCAATATGCGCCACCACATAGCATAGATGCGCCGTTAAATGCTAAAACCCCTAAGCCTAGAACTCCTTTGCCCATTTCGCCAATCTTGCCCCTACTCCACGCCTATTGCATATTATTCATTTGGCTAGCTCTAATGTATCGAGTGAAGCTGTGATCGTCTGCATTAGATGGGCCTCCTCCATCTGCCAAAGCTGCCTTGTATCTTGAGCTTAATCCTTCAATGTTATCCCCACCGTCCTCATCGTCATCTCCACCGGCCGCTAGATCGTCATCAGAGTCCTCCATATCACTTAGCGTATCCATATCGGTGGAGGGTTTAGCATTTGGTGGACCTTTGGCTTTAGAAGATGAAGGCTCTCCCGAAACAGCCATATCTTTCATCAATTTGTCCAATTCCTTTCCTCGATTTTCCTCCTTCTCTGCATCCCTCTGTCTTCTTCGGCGTTCCAATTCTGGCTTATAATCTCTTTCAAACTCCTTAGCCTTCTCTGACACAGCCTCAAAGAACTCATCAATACCTGCACCAGTCATGGAACTGACGCCCACCACACTCAAATGACTGTAAAACTCTTCCAACATCAAACTCATGCTATTGAGCAACGATCCCATATATCCACTACCACCACCTAATCCACCAGCACCTCCCTCTAGGCCACCGAAGCTTCCTGCCTCCTCCTCTTCTCTGAGAGCAGCCTGGAAAGATTCGAAGTCTGTCATCCATTCCTTAGCAAATTCAGCATCCTTAACATCCGTTTTGTTGAAGACCAGAATCATTGGCAGTTTTGTCTTGTATAGAATGCTGCATGCATACAGCATGTTACTCATAAAAGTACTCGTAGATGAAGTTCTTGGTGTATCAATGATATATGCAATAACCGTCGGGAAAGTCGAAGCCAAAGAATCCAATAAGATGCTTCCCGAAGCACTCCAAACGAAAACCTCAATTTGACCTGGCGTATCGACCAAAATATGTTTGATGGGAGTCGCATCTGGCTTCTCGGGATCGGGAATAGTGCGCTTTTCGAGAACGGTCAATATTTGATCAATCTTTGTGGCAAAGAGGTTGAGCGATGTGAGAATTCCTCCGTTTGGTCCAAGGTTGTAACTTTTCATCACTTCTTGATAGTTGACAGAGTCGCGGATATCGATATTACTCTCGAATGGAACATTTCGCACAGCAGGATCCAGGTTGAGGACATACGGAGGCTCTTTCTTGCCGTGTAGATGAGAATTTATTCGTTGCATAAAGGTAGTTTTACCAGAACCTGTCGGAGGAGAATTAGCGGGCGCATTCATTAAATACAAATAAACATAAACTCACCGGCCATGCCTACACACACAATAGAAACAGGCTTAGAAGCCTCTGGTTTCTTAGAATCCGCCATATCGTAGATGTTTTATTCGTTTGTCAAAGAGAAAAATCGGCTTGTGTTTGTGAGGTGTAAGTAGAGGAATTTGGCGGGGTGCGAAGTGGGATGCATGGTCCTTCAAATAAATTTCGTACCTAGCTAAAGTAGCGCTCCCGTAATGCTTCTCGCTACCGGTAGGTATTGGGCAACCATCATTAAAAACATCAAATTTCATTGTATCAATAAACTTTACAACAATGGACGGCTTGGACGAGTTTGAGAAAAGCTTAGCAGCGGAAAAGTTAGAGAGGGAAAAAAGTGAAAGAAGCTCGCGCAAAGATAAGGATCGGAAGCATCGACATCATCATAGATCACGGCACCACAGGTCCAGAGAGGACGACGATGAAGATAGAGACGACCACCGACATAAGCGATCGAGACATTCTAGACACGAGGAAGAAGATGAGGACAGAAGGAAGCGCAAGCACGAAAAATCATCAGATCCCAAGGAAGATTTACCAATTCCAGATGAGGAGGAAGCAGAAGTTGAACCAAAAGCTACTCGCGATTCTTGGATGACGGATCCGACAGCTTTCGAGTTCGATTATACACAAAAAGGATCTAAAAAGCCTACAGAGCCAAAAGTCGCACCCAGACCTGATTACGATTTGAAGGTTCATAAAAATGAACTCAATCAGCATTTACAAGATCTAAATGAAGGAGTCAAAAAGTTGGACGATATCGAAGCTGGACATGACGTCGATTATACATTTGGAGATTCAGGAGCTCGATGGCGCATGACGAAGTTGAAGGCAGTATATACACAGGCGGAACAGAGTGGAAAGCCCATCGATGAGATAGCTATTGCGCGATTTGGAGGTCTACGGGAGTTCGATGATGCGCGAGAAGAACAAATTGAGCTTGACCGCCGAAGACTATATGGGGAAGGCTATGTTGGGAAAGAGAAGCCCAGCGGAGAGTTGTTTCAAGAGAGAAAATTAGATCTAGGCATCAGAAGAGGTTCGATACCACACCATGATGAGCCAGCAAATCTACCGCAAGGGGAGATTATGGAAGAAACAAATGCACCCCCTGTTCAGCTCGATGCCACGGCCCTGAATCGATTGAAGGCTCAAATGATGAAAGCCAAGCTCAAGAAATCGCCTGACGCTGCGAGACTTGAGGCTGAATACAATGCTGCAGCTTCCGCCGGATTAGCAACTACTTCAGAACCCGGTATGGTAGTATTGGGAAAGATGGACAGCAGAATGTTGGCGGGAACTCGTGGAGAAGTGAAGTCGATCGACAATAAGAGGGGCCGCGAGAGAGGTTTGGTGGAAGAGAATGAAGATATGACTATTGAAGATATGGTGCGTGAGGAACGACGGACCAAAGGACAAGCCGGCGGTGATGGTATGCGAGCCGCTGAACGCATCGCGAAAGATGCTAAATTCGATAATGACCTCGACTACATGGACGATAATGCAAACAAGCTTGCGAAGCGCGTCCAAAAGTCTGAAATTAACTTGAGGAATACAGCCATAGGAGATTTTCAAAAGATGAATCGCATTCTGGACTCCTGCCAATTGTGTCATCATGAAGACAAAAATCAACCCCCTGTTGCGCCACTCGTATCTCTTGGTACACGAGTCTATTTAACACTCCCGACAGAGCCGGAACTGAGTGATGGTGGAGCCGTCATTGTACCCATTCAGCACCGGACAAACCTTCTTGAATGCGACGACGATGAGTGGGAGGAAATTAGAAACTTCATGAAATGTCTAACGCGCATGTATCATGATCAAGGACGAGATGTAGTATTTTACGAAAATGCCGCAACACCACACCGAAAGATGCACGCAGCCATGCAAGCAGTACCACTGCCCTATAGCCTAGGAGAAACCGCGCCAGCCTTTTTCAAAGAAGCCATCCTGTCCTCGGATGAAGAGTGGACACAACATAAGAAGCTCATCGACACTGCAGCACGCGCACGAGATGGCCTTGGAAAACTAGCCTTCCGCCGATCGATCGCTAAGGAGATGCCCTATTTTCATGCGTGGTTTGACCTAGATGGTGGCTTGGGACATATAGTTGAAGACGCCAATCGATGGCCCAGGGGGGATCTCTTCGCGAGAGAAATCATCGGCGGCATGTTGGATATTGAGCCTGATGTTATCAAACGACAAGGCCGGTGGAGTCGAGGAGGGGATAAAAGATTGGACGGCTTCAGAAATCGTTGGAAGAAATTCGATTGGACCAGGGTGCTTACGGATGAGTGAGTGCACACAAAATGGAATATACTTGCACACGTATCATAATCACATCATATCATATTATATCATACCCTAGCTCCTCATATCACATCATAATCCTAATTGTACAATACCCATCTGAAGTACCATGAAAGATACAAAATACGTACCTACATACAACACATAACAATCCGATCCCCATCAGGTCACACCGCGCCGGATTGGGCCAAATCAGCTTCTGGAAGCGCGGCCCGCCTCCCGGCTTCCAGCTCATTTTGCTCGTCTGTTCTATACGTGGTTAACATGTCAAGAAAGCACAATATGTTACTTGCAATTACAATACAGTCTCTTTTATTTTGTATGTATGTACATACGTACAATAACTGTCTACCAGTACTCGTATCTCTTTCGGCCTTTCTTGCTCTTCGGGCACCAAGAATTCAATAGTTGGAAGCCCTGGAGTAGCTCGATTGACTGTGACTGGTTCTTGACCCAGCTGTCCGAAGTAAGTTTCGTTTGTCACATTTTTCAATTGGTTGTAAAGTGTAGATGGGATAGGTAAATGCATCTTTCTTTCTTTCTTTCCACAGTATCTCGGTTTGGGTCGGCGTTATTGTTCGGAGGTACCTAGATACCTACCTACCTAGCCTTGCTATGTTATGTAGCACAAAATACACAAACACAAGATTGCCTGTCTCCCCGAGAAGCATGTTCATCTCAACCAGAGCCCGAAAGAAAATAAAATGAACAACGTTTTTGTGCCAGAGGAACAAAATGATGGGTGGATGGTACTTGGTATCGTATCATGGCATACTGTTTACCGGTGATGAGATACTTGCGTGATACATAGGTACCTCCTCTATGCGACCACGCACGCGATATCGGTGCATATGTTGGATAGGATATACGTCGATACAGATCATTTTATGGATAGGTGTAACGCGAGCAGGGGAGATCATCGCACGAGATTGATGCAGACATCCTAGCGATGCGTAGAAGGGTTCTAGAAGGAGAGATTGCTGAAGTGTGTATAGGTATGTACCTACGTCCTGTTTGTGGATGATGGAGAAGATGTGCAGGAGAAGTACGGCATGGGTTTTTGATGGCTTTGGTACGCCGTCCCATGTTTTCCTCGCGCTGGGGGGTTTGTATGGTATACTTGGATACGTAGATACATGGGTACAGCATGATTGTGACGCTTTTCGTACTGCGTCGCATTCTTTCGCCATGCTTCCGAAAATAGAGTAGAGTGCCATATTCGGACGGATTGGCATGGTTTTTCGCGCCATCTTTCTATCCATTGGGTATTTGATTTGCAGAGCATGATTGAGATATGGTAGTGAAAAGTATGTGATGGATGTATTCATCCTACCATCTTATCCGCATCACCGACCGCAGAATCAAACTTTCACGAGACATTTCTTCATTTCAGCCTTTCTTCTCCCAATGAACCATGGATGCATCCTCGGTCGTACCCGGTTAAAAGAAAGGTAGAAGCGAAGCAAGCAATTCACGCAGGCAAGCAAGCGAGCAAGCAAGCTAGCATGAAAACCATCACGCTTCGATGTAGTTAAGGCAGGTGCAGGTGCAGGTACCCATATAACCGTTTCGAATATTTGCTGAAACAGATTGTCAGAGGATCCTTGTATACATACACCTTGTTCATGTGAATACTTTTCCGAGTTCTTCTTTGGGTAGATAACAAAAAGCTTGGCTCCGAGATAGGATGTCACTGTTGAGAAGAGAAGTGAAGATCTCATACACAATCCTTAGATCACGAATGTAATTTTTTCATCCTGCGTTTTAGTGAACCACGAGGCTGAGGGGTTGCGGGAGATGGCATGCATTGATTGTACGCTTGTTGTGCGCTAAACCTCCTTTTTTTGCTCAAATGCCGGGTACGAGGGTCTAAGATTAGAGTTGGGATGGGAGGAGGATAATGCGGAGACGAAATTGAAAAACGGGTCGCGTCAAGCTTGGTCCTGTACGGAGGAGGTCGAAAGACTGCAAGTGGTAACGAGAGAATATCATCCTGTACATATTATCCTTTCCTTTATGCGCTTCTCAGCCGGTCCAACTTCCAAGGTAGTTTGTTTCGACGTTGCAGTGGCTTATGTATTCAGGCTATCCAATTAGCTATGTCTAGGAATAGACCAGGGGTATTCTTCCTTTGCAAATAGAATGGGAATCCTTCATTATTAGCTCAGCAAGCATTCTGACATGCATAATTTCTGAAGATATGTCGGTCCTAAATAAGGTCATAGGAAAAGATTCAGAAGAATGTGTAATCGGTAAATTAAGGTCGACATCTTCATTCTACTCTCAGTATGTATTCCAAAAGGCATGTGAGAGACAGAGTAATAAGAGTGCTTACGAGGGCAAGCATATCTCATAAGTTGAAAAGGATGTATTGCCCATTTGGGAACGCTCTACCTAGTCAGCACGAGAGAGATTAGAGAAACGATCATCGTCTTCGCGCGTGCTACAGTACTCTCTTCTCGCTCCCCGTCGGTTCGTAGCGAAGCTCGCAAAGGTCTTGACATGCATCGAAAATTCTATAATTCTTCCATCGCTTGTTTTTAGTCAAGCCGTACCGCAGCTGGATGAATTAAACGGTAATCATCCGAGTTGAAGGGAACATTCAAGTGGCTATTCTTTTCGACAAGGGTTCCGTAAGTGTTGTGTCGTGCATGAAGGGGAAAAAGGCGAGCTACCTACGTAAAGTAGTACAGTCATGAAGTAAGGAAAAGTAAGATGCGTCAGAACTGATGATATGATAGCAGATTGAGGTTTTTGAAAAGGTATTGTTGGATCGAGTTTTACGAATAAAAATTGAAAAGGAGAAATGGACCTTGGGTGGTCGAATTAGGAAAAGGAGATGGATAGATTCAAATTCATTATCCGTTTCGAGTCAGTTGTGGGATTTATCAAATTTAATATCTACCACTCAATCAATAGCTAACTCAAGTACAGTTGTTCAAAGTTGTTCTAAGTTGTTCTTATTACCTAGGTAGGTAGTTAAGTTAGATACTATGTCAAGTATCAAGTATCAGGAGAAAGATGGATGGTTTTGGAGAGACTATTGAGCCATACCTAAGTTCTTAATAGTACCAGCCAGTACCTACCTATGTAAGCAGTTGTAATAATTCCATAACGATTGCTAGCTTCAACTTGATGGATAATCAGATAATCAACAATTTTATAACATTTAACTGTCGATTAGGTATGTATGTAATAATGTAAGTAATCTTCAATCAGTGAAGAATTGACGAAATGAAGAAATCCTTATTAGTATCTATCTGTTCAATCATATAAGTACTAGGTATGTACTAGGCTCAAGCTAGATTGTCTAGATTGAATAAAAAAGGTTGAGAGAGAGAGAAATTCGAATGACGGAGTGAATTCATAATTGAACTGAATTGAACTGGATTAGATACCTTGAAATTCAGGCTGATAAAATGATAAAATGATAAAATGATTAAATGATTAAATTTACTCCAAGGTTTCCTTCAATCCAAAAAGCTTTAGAAAACCAGCTTGCAGCCGCAACTTCTGATTCCGACCGATCTACCTTTTTACTTTACTTTACTTTACTTTACTTTACTTTACCTTACTTTACATTACCTTACATTTTACATTTTACACTCTACATGACATGACATATTCTCTACCTTGAGACTACCCTACACTACCTTACCACTTACCACTTACCACTTACCATTTAACCTTTTACCTCAAACTCTCTCGACTCTCTCTAACCCAAACTTTTCCATAAACCCCTCCCAAAGAATTTCATTGTATCTTCCAACCCACCATACCATACAATACAATACAATACAATACTTACTCTACACACCATACCATACCATACCACACCAGCCTTCCTTCCCAGGTACACATCAAATCTACCAAATCAGATCATTCCAAAATTAATTCTGCCTCTCTGGCTCCCTTTCAGAATCCATTTCCGATTCCTTTTCTCCACAACAAAACCTGACCACCTCTTTCTAAACTCTTTACTCGTACTTTACCTCTCAACACTTCATATCTCTTCGAAAGATTAAAACTCGTTTCCATACCTACCTGCCTACTTACCGCTACAGCTCGCTTTCGTCCCGTAAACGAGTTTCGCTACGAACTCCTAAGTACAGCAAGCCGAGGGAATTTATCGAATCAAATAATTCTAGATCGATTTAATTCAAAGGACTTGAGTAATTTCTATTCACTTAAAAATTTCCTGTTCATTTAAAGGCGGTGGTTAGATAAGGTTTCAAAAAAAAAAGAACATCAAAATAATCAACGCAGCGCGACCGTGTCATAATCAATCTTAATATGGCACAGCAACACAATAATAGGAATAGTCCGCACTTAAATCATCTGCAACAAAACGGTTCGGCGCCTTCTTCTCCATCAATGTCGGGCTCTCAACAAGGTTCTCAACGACAACCAGTTAATTACCCAAGTCCAACTTCCTACCCGTCGCCTTCTTTGTCAACTTCACAATATAATTATCCGCCACCAGGTAACCAAAACGAGCCGTATCGTGCGAGTCCGACCGGAAGCAACGGTTCCCTTTCTCTTCCAAGTATGCGTTCCTTAGATCCTCTTCAGCAGCAGCAACAACAGCAGCAAGCCGCACAACATCAGCACATGGGATCACCTTTACCTCCACCAGTTGCGCAAATGGGCGGCCCGTACTACCAAAATCAACTCCCTCATCCATCTCATCAGCACCAATATCCAAATGTTACATCTGATCCAAATATGCGATACGCGCTTCCAGTAGATTCTCGAGTCATGAGCGGAGGTCGACACAAAAAGGTATGTAGGATTCGTAAATCATCGTTATTATCGTGTCATCGCGTCATTTGGGGCATCGCATCGTGCTAACATATTATTTTTCCATCAGGAGATCAAGCGTAGGACCAAGACGGGTTGTTTGACGTGCAGAAAGAGAAGAATTAAGGTCAGTTCTCGATGTTTTAATTTCGTCGCATTATCGAAAGAATGAATTGAAGTTGAGGTTGAGCTTCTTCGCGATGGGAATCTTTTCGTCTATATGCAAGCGAATCACCTAAGTAGGCGAAGGCACATGAGCGAGCGAGACGAGCGACCTTGATACCCAGACCCACGAGTAGAGCGAGATTATCAATTTTCCATTTTGTTTTCGATGGCAGATCAATAAATTCACTCGCTGTCGCGATCATCATCGTCTTCACTATCTATTTGAAAATTCTGCTAACCCATTTCATCAGTGCGACGAACAACATCCTGCCTGCCGAAACTGTCAAAAATCAAAACGTGAATGTTTAGGTTACGATCCCATCTTCAAACAACAACCAGGTCCTGCTGCCATACAACCAGCACCTAGCTCTGCACCTTCGCAATCTTCATCGATCGCGACCGCAAATCCCTACGGAAACCAACCGCAGATGCTCCAGAGTGGTTACGGTGTTCCAGCTTCAATGGCATATGATCCTGCTCTGACCGCACCCAGTGCTGGTCAACATTATGACTATTCATCTGCAATCGATCCAAATTTGGAAGCTGCTGCTCCAATCCCGATTGTCAGCACGTTTCACAATGCTCCTCCAGGTATGCCCACCTTCCGACTTCACCAAAAAATCATGCCAAGTGCAACTCCGTACCCCTTCCAAGTATCCGATGCTACCCACCTCAGAGGTGGTACTGGTTCCCCCTTCCCCCCTCCAGTTGCATCTTTTGCAGACGAAGCAGCTGACACGACTTTTCTTCCAGCCCAACGATCTATCGATGATTTGCTAACGTATGGCAACCCCCCCGCACCCGCTGATCAACCCGTGCAAGATGTTTCGCAGAATCCACAATCACTCGAAGAAGCAAAGCATCTCTACTACAGTATCTATTCTCCTGGTCTAGAGAGTTTTCTCGAATCAAAATGGTTTAGTGCCAAAGGTGCTGCCAAACTCATGAGCGACAAGCCACTACTCGAAAAGTTTGGAACACTACTCCTCCAATTCTCAAAAACCATTGTGTCTGATCCTATCGCAATCGCACACACCGCCAGTGTTGAGGCAAAGGTTGTCTGGGCTTTGGCCTGTATGGTTAAGCTTGGTGCAGAGGATGCGAAGGAGGCCAAGGTTGAAACAAAGAGCGCGCTCCCTGCCCAGGACGATCCAATCGAGGCGGATCATCGATTGACAGTCTTTGAATGTCTTTTGACGGGCAAAGTCGCTGAAAGTAACCAGCTCACTGCTCCTGTCCAAGGAAGTGGAGATCACCACAGATTGAGGGAATTGGAATTCTGGTACACTTTGGCAAACTTTGTCTGTCTTCGAGAAGATGATCCCAATTGTGTCAAGGACGTTGATGAAACTCTTGGTACCCTAAGGAATCTCTTGGATGGCCGAGAGAATCGCGATGTCTTGTACTCAATTGCCATTATTCGAGCCATGGGACAACGTGTTTCTGAGTATACACCTAGCGACACTCCACTCCATTTCGATGAAAGTGACAACCGCAGTAAGCTTCTTGTGGCAAAGAAGTTTGTTCAGGATGAAGCAAGTGGTTCCGGCACCACAAATGTCATCCGAAGATTGTGTGAGCTTGCTACACGCACATGGACTACTCCAGCACCTCTTGTACCTGCCCCCAAATAATTCAACGCATCTTCACACAATTCCTTTTCAACGAATCTACTTTCTCCGGCGTCTCAGAAGCATTGATGTTACTTCGCAATCAATACCAAATGCATTAAAGAATGGATGGATGGGTTCTTGCAATCTTTTGCAAGTCTTTTGACGGCAGCCTTTTCTTTTTCTTTTCTCGATAGGTTGGCAACACATTGTGAAGATTGTGGTATCCAAAAACAAAACAGCTAGCAAGGGTTGGGGGGGCGAGTTTTCAAAACTATCGTTTACTACACATACAGTACACGAGCAACTGCTTGGTCATCTCCATGCATGCATGTAATCTTAGGAACAAATGGTAAATTTGGGATGGACTTTGCAAGAATGTATTTCCTTTATTTCATACGACTTTCTCTTCTCCTTCCTCTCCGATTGACTTCCTGATATCTCTCAACATTCAATGGGTTCATTGCACTACGAGTAGGATAATAAGATGTTGATTTGAGCTGGGCAGAGTTGATGGTTAGATGTGGCTGGGTTGGGGATGTGCTCCATGTGCGTTACAATTCAAATCCATGGACTGATCGAAAGTAGTGGACATGTACAGCATGTAAGGACATGAGCGGAAGGGGGAGGGCAGAAAACTTTATTGTGTTATGCGGCTCAGCTGAAGGCCTTGATTCTACAACCATGCATTTCCTCTTTACTAAGATTTCAGTCACTGGCCGAATAAATGAGGAGCACTTTTCAATTACCGTTGTTCCTTTGTGATGTACTTTTCCTTTTTTCCCCTTCTTTGAAATGTGATATTAGATCTTCGACTTGTAATGTGAATCTATAATGAAGGTATTTAATCGCTCTTCTGTTATGATCTTTATTCTTTATTCTCTATGTGCCCATACATGCAGTGTTCCACAGCAGTAACATAATATCATCGATACATATAGTTCAGCCATCGCTATGTGTGGTGCATTCATTGATCGGGCCGACCCCTCTGCAGATGATTGATTCTGCACGCTCTGTTTTGTGAGCGGGTATTGTATGTGGCTCTCGCGAAGGTTTGTTTGTTTGTTCGTTCATGTATGTGGATGTGGATGCGTATATTTGTTTATTTGTTTATCTGTTTATTCTTTTGTCGTTTGATCTTTGATTTGTTGCGTGCTTTTCATTGAGGGATTGGGGGTGGGGTTTGTATGTAATAGTTTTCGTTCTGGTTTTTGTTGCATGCTTTGCGTGGGTGGTGGGTAGATGGTTGATAGATTGGTATATAAAGCCATGGAAATAGAGTGGGATATTAATATCAAAAGGTTCGATAATAAATAGACTTATTGGGTGTGTGGGTGAGTAGGATGGAAGGGGAGGGGAGGACGGGGATGAAGAGGAGAGGAGAGGGAGAGGGAGAGGGAGAGGGAGAGGGAGAGGGAGAGGGAGAGGGAGAGGGAGAGGGAGAGGGAGAGGGAGAGGGAGAGGGAGAGGGAGAGGGAGAGGGACTTGGACTTGGACTGGACTGGACAGGTGAAATGGGAGAGCTTGTGTGGGGAGTAGAGCGGGGTGGCGGAGGTGTGTGTATGGATATGGATATGGATGGGTAGTCGGTGCGATCCATTTTCGTCCATACTGGTTGGTTGGTGTCCTGGTTCATGATGGAATCATGGGTGGCGAGGATTATCTCGGGTGTGAGATGGCGTGGATCATGTATTGTAGTGTTTGTAACTTTGCATGCTATGATGAGGAAATACTGAATGGGGGTGGGAAGTTGGTGTGATGTGATATGATATGCTATCGTAGGGACTTAATCCGTGATGTAGTTTCGCTATTGCTGTTAATGCGTATTGAGTTGTGGAATGA
The DNA here is from genome assembly GCF_014898295.1 of Botrytis byssoidea. Taxonomy (NCBI): domain Eukaryota; kingdom Fungi; phylum Ascomycota; class Leotiomycetes; order Helotiales; family Sclerotiniaceae; genus Botrytis; species Botrytis byssoidea. The sequence continues at coordinate 1,648,826 of NW_024065845.1, forward strand.
TGGATATTTACAGATAGTTGTTGTTTATGAGAGAGGAGTGTGATGGTTCATGTATGAGTTGTGTTTATTCGGACCAGAGGCGAACTTGCGAGTGAATCAGCTATACCGGGTGATTATATACTCATTAATTCCTTCTTGTCTAGACTTCCATACTCCTTGTCTATCACTACCTTCTCGGTATGCTTATCCTCATCTCCATTCATCACCAACCCTAAGTGCTCGAATGAGGTTTCCCTAACTTTTACTATTTGCTTGTATGTATCTAGCCGGTCAATACCTGCACATGTATTGTCCAGTACCATAGATGGCGACGAGTTGATGGCAAGAACAAGAATTTCGCATAGAGATTTCAGTATTTTACTAGTCCATCCCATGCGTGTGATAATCACCGTATGCGCCAATGCGAGAAAGATATGTAAGAGGAGAATGGATAAAGCAAGCCATCTAGTGATTCCTCGAAGAGAGTAGCTGTAGCCATATCGAAATCGGTTGACGGTGATGTATGTGTATTTGTCTTGATCACGAGTTTGCTCCGATGCCTCAGATCCGATCAATGGTATCGAAATCTCGCCGGACCGACGGATTCTTGACATAGCATCCGGTATGAGACTGCTGACTATTAAACCCAATGGTATTGCTTGAGATCCAGTGGATGATAGCGCAATGGATAGTATTGTGTAGTTTGGGGGCAAAGCCAAATTTGCCCAATCAATGTCTATCTGGACATTTCGCATAGGGTAATCTCTCGATTCGTTGATTGCGCTAGCCCAGTCTTCCATGTCTTTGGTAGGATCCGTAAGATCTGGAGAATGGATGTATTGGTCTGTTTTGGGATCGATAAAAAGCTCAGAAGACCGCCAGCCAGCATAGATAGAGCACGTTTCAATTCTCAACATATTCCCATCAGGGTTTGAAACATTTTTTAATATCACCACCCCTATCGAAGGAGAATTTATACTTTGATTTGTTGGTGCTATCCATAGTGCCAATGGCCAGCCACCAGAAGATTTCCATGATTCAAAAGCCTGTTTAGATTCTGCATACCAGTATTGACCATTGCTTGGGTCTTTTTCGAGGAATGGCAATTGAGAACCTTCAAGAGAATCAAATCCCGCCCCGTTATCATTTGATATATTGTAGTTAAAATCTGAACAAGCAGCAAATGCTTGGGGGGCTGGGGGATTCCTATCATTGACCAATGCTTGCAATCTGGTAGTTTCATTTTCGGAAGTAGTGTGTATCCCAGCAATGCTTAAAAGAGCATCAGTAGCGAGTACAGAACTCGTCTGACCCATGTACCATGCTTCCTGGTTCCAATTTGACGTGTATTTAGAACCATAATGATCGCTGGTATTATAATTGAGCCCTGTGCCCTCAATAAAACGATTGCTGTATATTGTAGTCACGGAGAGTCCCACGGAATCATAGGCGCTATCCGAAAGTGTTATCGGCATTGTAATGTTCCATGAATCACCGACGAAAGAAGGTTTTTGTGTGAGAGCCCACGTTTGAATAACAGAGTGACCACCAGCTGGACATTCCTCGGTAATAAATAACCTATTGCTGAACCCACAAATCGAAGGATAGGAATATGAGCGATCAATAAGATTTGGCCATAGTTCAATAAAGTTAGTTTCCGCTCGGAATGTACCTGTTAGATAACTCGATTCATTCGGAAGCCACGGTCGGAAGTCCCTACCTGGTGGAAAAGAATCTTTTGAAAAGGGAAAGTTCCACCAATCTAGAGATGGTAACATCAAGATTGCAGACGCAGGACCACTCACAGCGGCCAGTATGGTTGAAAATACTGTCAAAAGACACAGAAACTCAAGGGACGTACGTCCTTCGAGGCTTTTTTCAGCAGTCAAAGCAGCCCAGAATTCGGGACTTGAGAGTGATGTAAGATCGGTGATTCTGAATGCAATGAAGAGACTACCAATTGGTACTCCAGCCTGAAAGATTCTGTGTTGAACAAGAGATAGAACCATAGATGATAAGGAAGCACCGATGAGTATCTCATGTATTTTGGCCGCGAATTGTAGCCCATTGAGCCGAGCGTTTACATTTGCAGTGCCCACGCCCATCGAAGTCGCATAGACAGTAGAAGAATTCAAGAACAATAAAACTGTGGTGAATATGATCGGTAGTATATGTATGCCCGCACCACACAATGCTTTCCATCTTCCGGATCGAATCGCTTGCTTTGGTCTCTCAGCTTGTTGATTCCGATTTTCAATTAGTGTAGAAATGAGTTTGAGGCGACAGAAAGGCCAAGAAAAAATGGTTGAGAGATTGCTCATTTTCATGGTGAGAAATAGCTTCCAAAGAGGGATGGAATTGGAATTATGATACGACTGGGAAATTCTGGTGTATAGAAACGTTCACCGTGCCTCATCGACGAAGTCGTATTTCTTATTTGCATATCACAAGGGCTATAACTCATACAGTAAGCTGCGTTATACAAGGGCATGCGCCTCAAGTTGTGCGATCACACGAAACCTGAAGGAATGAGGGGGCGAAAGTAATTGACGCTCTAGGACACCATACAGTCGACAAGGTTAAATCATCTCGATCTTGAACATTTGGTAGAATTGAGGAGCTTCCAGTGCCTGCATCTGCCCATAGTGCCGAAGCATTACACGGGGTATTCTATGTGGACTGTAAAAAAAATAGAGCTGATTATAAGTGCGCTTGCGACTTCGATCGCGAGACGAAAACTTGCTCGACCATTCAAGAATATACTGTAGTATTTCATTCTTCATGCTCAAAACTTTGAGCCATTGTCTCGTACTCTCATAAATATCTGAACACTCGCCGAATCAAATCTCCAACCCATAGTATAGAATGCGTCGGAGAACCGATTTTCAAATATCCGACAGCACGAATTTCTGCATTGACGCTATTTTGTGCCATATTGACCTTGATTTTCTGGATGATCTGCGAAGATGGATTTGATTTCTGATTGTTAAGGATGTTGAGAGTTGGAGTTGGTTTGTTCATCATGTGATTTAGTTAAGGTGGACGCAGTGATTGTTCGCGGTAGTGGAGGGGCCTCGCTTCCTATCTTGGAGGAACGGGCGGTGAGACTTGGCAGAAAATTCTGCATTTGACAATTGTGTAGCAAATGGGTCGTCGAGAGAATTCAAGTCACCTGCTCTGAATGCTGCATTTAGGGACTGAGTGGTTTGTCGGATGGGACTGGAGATATCCATATGAGTTTGAATTGGAGAGGATGGTTGATTGGTTTGGGTGGGTGTACCCAGGGCGATTGTTGGGTATGTATTTGGGATTATAGAGGCATTGAATAAAGCCTCAGTACTCGGATCGCTCATTTTGAATATACAGATACTATTCAAAATAGATACAAAGTGTATATAAGGGCTGTAAGTTGCGTCACAAGTATGCCACTATTAAAACGAAAGTAAGGAAAGAGTGGGGGCTGGGCGGAGCCGCTGATCCAGACTTAGCAATGGGAATACTAACCTTGTGTGTCAGCATTGATATCATAGGCTTTCCAGTGTGTAGACTGTGATAGTCGCCAGGGCTATACGGGCAAACCATGGTGTTTAAGTGGGTCTGCTTTATTAGCTCAAATGTATCCATTCACCTATCTAGGTCTAGGTCAGGCTTCTTGATCCGTGAGTTGTATATATGTACTGCCTCTTCAATCCAAGTGGTTTGAATGGGACTCATATACATATGTAAGTGACATGGCTTGATATGCATATAATGGCCGGCCTGTACACTTCAAAATTCGAGATTTCCCTCGTTTTTCTGTGATGATTAGCTAAAGTCGAAGTTATACCCACTCCAGCCTCGTTTCGAGTTTCCAATATGGCGAGACATGAATATGAATCAGTTCAAGTGGGCAAGAATTCAGAAGTCCCAGCCACTGGGATAGACGAAATCACACCTGCTACTGAAAGCATGAAATGGAGACCCTCTTACCTACGTCGTCGAGTCCTCGCCGGATGCTGCGTGGTTTTTGCTATGGTCCTCATTGCACTTGAAACACTTCTTGCTGTTTCAACCAAGAACGATGGCATCTCATCTGCTTCCTACAACGAACACTATCTTTGGACGTACGGACCGACAGCTTTCCTCACTATTGTCGCGGCAATATTTAGCCGAGTTGAGTATCAAAGCAAATTAATGGCTCCATGGGAACGCATGTCAAAACAGTCTGGCCCAGCTTCACATACCTTGTTGCTAGATTATGTATCCCAATTCCAACCACTTACGGTTTATACATCTCTTAAGAATAAGGACTTCACCGTTTCTGCTACAACCACCGTCTCACTCCTCATCAAACTCCTAATCGTATTATCCACCGGTCTGATCACTCTCACGCCGACCCGAGTCACCGAGCACTCCGTTCCAATGGTGATCCAAAACAAATTCGTCGACGATAATACATCTCTCGCATCGATAGGTACGCTTCCATACTACTTTATGGAGGGTGTAGCAGCCGGAAATATGACCTATCCTGATGGAATATCCAAAGGTTTTGCATTTCAGCAGGTACAAAACAATCTCTCCAACACAGCACAAGTTAAATTCACCGTTGACGGATTCACAAACTCTCTGGACTGCGAGCCTGTCGATGTGAGCTTGGCCTTTCTACAACATGCAAAGGGAACGTGTGAAGATGGAGAGTGCCAAAATTACATGGAACTCGATGTCACGACTTCTGGCTGCAATATAACATTTAACAACGATGTCCTTCAACCCGATAGAGGCTCTTATAATCCAAGTATATTTGGACGGCTTCCCCAGGGGCAATGCAATGGCACAACTGACGATGCGGGGAAACGTATCTTGGTGATGTTCGGGCATTTCCAGTACATAACTCAGGATAACGGGACAGAGATGACAGATTTGTTGAAATCTACGCAACTACTTTGTTCGCCCACTTACCAAATCACAAAAGTCGACGTAGTTCAAATCGGCACCAATACTCAAAACGTGACTCTGCCCCCCTCAGCATCTAGTCGGAGTCTCGAACACGTCTCTCCATGGAGTATCATGCAAGCGCACTTTGATTCTTACGAGGAAAATGGAGTAATAATCTCGCAGGAGCAGGGACCTAATTCAAAGCCGCCATATTTTCCCATGGGCAATGTCTCCATAGATGTGGATGAGTGGATGAGCATGCTGTTGAGAAGTCAGGTTACTTCCGGGACCGCGGTATCGATGCTTGATGATCAGAGTTACGTCCGGGATATTGCTACAGGCTACTACCGCGCATTTGGCGCTGTTGTTGCTCACCAAGGTCTTATGGGTGCTGCTTCAATACCGGTGGTTGGCTCTGCTATTATTAATGAAAACCGTCTTATCGTACAGAATTGGGCAGTACAATGGATGGCTGGGCTTTTCGCAGTCTGTCTAAGTAAGTACATTCATCTACCATCCTAGGCTCAACATTTTGCTTTCAAGTTGCATAATCTGCTCTTTCATTACCTTATTTTCTTTCCGTTTCCCAACATGATATTAAGCATTGACTCTTCCATATTTTAGTCCTCACCTTCATAGCAATCTTCACCATCCCAAAACATGGAATTCTGCCTCATAGCCCAACCACTATAATTACCATGGCCGCACTAGTCGCCCATAGTCCAGATCTATTAAAGAGGCTTCGGGATTTTGGAGACGCCGACGAAAAGACACTGTGCCAATTATTCGAAGCCTCAATCTTCCGTTCTGGCGCAGAGTTAGTAGTCTGTTCTAATCAGCACCAGCGATTCACCATCGCGGATACCAGTCGCATGGAAAGAAATGATGATATGCTGAGCTTCACCCAGAGCATGTCCAAGCATTCTCATCCCGGAACACTTCATCCTGTGTCGCGTCTAGTGCTGTGTCTAGCATTGGTAGGTTTGATTATTACGCTAGAACTAGTTTTGCACAAGTCTGCTAAGAATGATGGTCTCGGTGATGTTGTCAATGGAGCATATATCCACTATCTATGGACTTCCATTCCGGGCCTTATCTTCGGAATACTAGCCACGACCATTTCCTCAATGGATTCTACCGTGAGGTCTTTGGTACCTTATACTATGCTCCAGAAATTTGTTCCCACGCATTTTATGGTCACCCTTGATTTTCTCGACGTTTCTGTTCCACGTGCCATTTACAAAGAAGTCAAGATACGGAACATTGGGGCATTCGCAACCACAACAATGCTGTTGGTGGCGTCCTTTTTCACCATATTCTCTGCATCGCTGTTCCAATCAGTGTCTCTTTCTGCGATCGATTTGATTGTACTCAGGGCCAACAACTCTTTCGATCAATCGATATCGACCCTCACAATTGATGGCGATGAGCGGGCTTCATTGATACTAGAAACTAACCAGTCATATCCTGCATTTACCTATGAAAATCTCGCGTTTCCCCAGTTAATACCTACAATGCCAACACTGCTGAATGTTGATTCAAATTCTTCGAGTCTATTGATCAAGACTGTCGTACCGGCGGTACGAGGAAAGCTAGATTGTCACATGTACGATGCGAGTAGCATCACAACCAATCTGACGATAGATTACATGTACAAAAACCACTCGGCTAATTTGTCAAACCCTCTTGGGGTCAACGTCAAAGGCGAAGAATGTCGACTGCAGCCTGACGATGAAGCTTACAAATACAACACATTCTTCGGCACATCTTCCAATGCTTCGTACTTCGGACAGACGGGCTCCTATTCTGGCTCGTTTTATAGCGCTTGTAGCAATTTCTTGTTCATTTGGGGTAGTCTCGATTATTCTGCCAATCCACAAGTATCCCACATAGCAGCCATGGGATGCAATCAATCGTTCGAGACCGTAGACGTCGACACCACATTCATCGGCACCAATCTAACAATCGGCAGCGAGAACCCCCCTCATCCCCGCGAGGACACTGCCAGTAGTTCAACGGTAAAAAATGGCTATCTTGACGTAGCATCATGGTACGGCGACGTCGCCACGGAAAACACCCCCCAACTATTAAGCAACGTTTTCTCCCTCCTCGTCACCTCTCGTTGGGCCATCCCTGTTTCCGATCTCGGAGACCCCAGCAAAAACCAGATTGTCGCCGACGCTCTTCGTTTCCAAACTGGCATCGTCGTCGCGCAAGTATTGAATACAAATCGTGTTTTGGCAAATAGTACAAACGCCACTCTCGCTCATGCACCGCTCGATCTTCATGATGGAAGCGACGCACGCACGTTTAATGCCACGGCCACAGAACCCGCGGGTCGCCAGCGCGTAGTGCAAGATGCGGCTTCAACGCGGATCATTGAGGCGTTGCTGCTGGTATCACTGCTCTTGCTTATCTTAGCTTGGGTCTCCCTACCGAAAGCGAATGTATTGCCAGATCGCAGTCCCACTACAATCGCCAGCGTGATAGCGCTGGTCGCGGGTGGGAATCTGCTTGATTTCTTGCCTAAGGATGTGGAATTGCTGAGCTTTGACGATATAGTGAAGGCGTTTGGAGAAGAGACACAGTTTAGGATGGGATGGGGTCTTCTACCGGATGTGGAGGGCGAGGCCACTGGCAACCATAATGAGAATGGTGTTAGTCGCTTTGGAGTTTTTGGAGTGAGGCCGAAGTAGAGATATTTGATGATGTTGTATATTGTTTCCTGCAGAGTATTCGGGATGGTGAATGAACATTGAATTGATAGACAAAATTAATGATACTGATCTCAAATATTATTGTTCGAACTATTTATTTTGTTTGAATTAAATTAATGTATATATTAAACAACAACATGTCACTACCGGTCTGCAGAGGAGTAAAATTTCAGGCTATAATATTTGTATAAACTACGTTTTAGAAACCCATGCTTCAACCTGCTATCTTACACTATGCACCTTCATCATCTATGCTTGTTTGGCCGAAGCGAGATGAACTTCTATGTACATGTTTCCTCTAATGAGAGGCTCAAGCCTATCTACTACCTCCCAGTTCATGAATACCGTCTGTGTCGGCTTTCTTCCATTGCCAAACACCAAGCAATCGTCCTCCGTGAGTTTTTGCTGAACATCCTGTTTCAAAATCTTTGGTACAATGGAAGGATGGCGCTTACAGATATGTCCTTCGATGACATCGGCGGTGGTATACTTGCGCAAGTTCTCCGGCATGTCAGAATTGCGAGTCATCTTCTTGCAGTACCAAAGATACTGCTTCCAGTCATATCCATACCACAATCTCTCGATATTGACGCTCTGCAAGAATGTTTCCGGAACTTGTATCTGCATGATCCATGTCTCGCCGTGGACATCGTAATTTGCTGCCCATTGACGGTACTGCTCCGCAGTTTCCTTCTCCCGCGTCCAATACCATGCTAAATCATGCCCGTTGAAATCTCCCCCAGAGTACGATGCTAGGAATTGCATGTTGAGATTTCCATTTTCCTTAACGAGCGTCGTTGTCTTCTGATAGTCGAACCCCGTGCTCTTTCCTTTGTACAAAGTGACGAATCCTGGGCGATCCTGCGGGGGAGTTTGAACAATTGTTACACACTCACGCGGGAACATTTCGCCAGCAAACTTGGACTCCAAGCTCATGGAAGCAGAACTCATAGCTAAAGCGACATCTGTGTTAGGAATTGAACCACCAGGTTGGAAAACACCGTCAATCTTTCCTCTCTTCTTGCCCTTGTTAGTGCGAATGGTTCGAATGGCTTGAGCCTTCAAAATATCGAGATATCGCATCGCGGTTCCATATCTAGAGCGCATGGCGATGTCCAACCAAACGGCAAGTGTCTCGGTCCCGAAAATAGCTTTATGTTCTGGAGCTGTCATACAGTTCACCATTTCTCCTGAAATTCCAAGACGTCTCATTGCCTCTGCCGGTCGATCAAGGAAACCTCTGAGATGCTCTCTCTCGAGATTGCTAAGCTCGACAAGGGCGTGACTAGAAAGAATAAAGGTCAGCAATGTTTTACACGCTTTGAGAAACGGAATATATGGCTGCTAGCAGCGTGAGTGACAAGAAGCGTCACTACTTACTCCTTGAGCGAATATGGATTAGAGTCTGGATCTGGACGATTAGACCATCTTGTGAAAATCTCCGCAGCTTTGGTTCTCGTGTATCCAAGATATTCGACAAGTGCTAGACACTCAAGGCTTTCCGGAAGTTCGAAACTTTCAACGCTTGCTGCAGCTTTGTGAAGGACTCGGATTGAAGCTGTGGATCCAGAACTTAATGAAGATGTAGTGCTTCCATCGCTGTTTTCTGGACCTAAAGATTTTGATATCAGTAGCTGTCACATTGGAGCTGGAAGATATCAATGAAGGATGTTTCCAAGAAAACTTACTCAACAGCCCGGTAGAAACTTTTCTCTTCCCGTTAATGGAAGCACCAATTATTTTTTCCTGCTCGAGAATCTGAAATTCCTCTGGTTTGAGTCCCTCAAAAGAAAAAGACATGTTGAGAAGCTATGCTATATAGTAATGAATGGGAAGAGTTGTGATGAAGGATTTTTGTTCTTTGAATGTATGTGAGAAATTTGTGAAGATAATAGGGAGGCCAAAGTCGAGACTTTATACCCTTCGAAAGAAGTCTTGTGTATCTACTTGAGGTACACGTTCCATTAATCGTGTAAATAGTGTGTGATTCACACACTTAGTGCATGTGCTATCTTTCTTGAAATAAGCAAATTATACGACTGTGTTGTGTAAATCCTTGGTGAATCATTCGCGTTATCTTCTATAGTGTGTGAATCATTCATGAATTAAGCTCATCAATGACGCGCTGTACTCAATTCAGTAATTGGTCTCCCCTAACTCAAAGTCAATCTAGCCAAGAGAGCACAACTTTATTCGCTTAGCTTGTGCCGGCGTTCTCATGATTTTTACTTTCCCCCTAGATCAACACTAAGATTCGCTAAAAGGTGTGAAAGTTCCCATCAAATCTGTCAAATGTGCTGAAGATGGTCGTTTCTCTACATTTTTCATTGTGATGATTGAATGATGTCACTATCGAAACTTGGGCTCCTTTGTCATCAATTTTGTCGACGTGACTTTGTCTATTTCACTGTCATTTCAATATTTTTATCATTGATGGAAAGTATCAACAACTAGAGAGTAATTTTGCCTTCAATACCTGCCGTTCTAACAACTATCAAACTAGCTCTGGCCCAGAAATGCCGTTTCTTCCCTTTCTCTTCCCGGTCCTACATCCTCCATTGCTCTGTTGATGCCTTGCTGCGATACAGATTCGAGCTCTCGTCAATTTGGGTTTTCATATTAGCTAACAACAAAATCCGTTTATAAGCATCGTACCTACCACCCTGGTTCCATTGCTACAGCCCTTTTGGGTGTGATAGAGTAGGAAGGGGTGTCAAATAGTCCGGATCTTCAATAAAGAAATGAGCTCCATGGGAGTGAGACTGGTCATGATGTGAGTAATCAAATAGCTAGCAACAGAAAAGTTTGAGAATTGTGAGATATCAAAAAATTACTTCCATTATTGAACATGGAACCGGTAGTAAACCGGTCTTTAGGCCCGTCTGTGGAGAGGCTCTTGCGCTCTGAAAGTATTTTCCAGAAGCTATCTACCATTGCCAAAATTCACCTACCTTATGACGCATCAAAACACTGTGCCACATGTGTGAACAACTTGGAGAAATACCTATCCTATATGGTGGAAGAGGCTGTATAAATATTGCTACCATTATAGGTGTTGCTACCATCATGAGTATCACTGTTACCATTGCGCAATTGGTATTGCTGCCATTATAGGTATTATTACCATCATAAGTATTACTACTATCATAGATATTGTTGTCATCACAGATATTGTTTTCATCATAGGCCGTGTAATGGGAAAATTAGAAATAGTATTGATTGTCAAGAGGGGGGGGGGGTTATACGACCACGGCGCACTTTGGAAAAGGATGTAGGAAAGAATTCGAGACTAGGAGATTATATCAGTCTAGGAAGCTTAAGTGGAGGTTAGAGTTGAATTGTATAGATCCCGGTAGGACCTAAAGTCTGGTTGGATGCTGATTAGATCTAAATACCTGGATATATATCCGCGAGTGTTAAGGAATGAATACTAGATATCTAAACCCCCGTTAATTCAGCATTTCGGATGTCGAAAACTATGGTTATCATTCAACCAAAAAATAATAATACTAGACTGTGTAAATTACTGTCTTCCTTCGATTTTGACACCTTAATATTCAAATAAATTATGAAAGAATGGCGGCAACGCAGCATGTTATTTTCCCCGCCTTACAGTCCTTTTTGACAGCATGAATCTCCACGCCCGAATGGAAGTTGAATTTTGACAATGAATCATGTTGGTAGTGCTACACAATACGAGAAGTTGAAATATTTCACGGGATTAGTAGAATCGATCAAGGATTGAACGACCAGAATCGGCCTTGTGGTGAAATTGAAAGTTTGGTTCGTTTGAGCCTGAAGTCTACCTTGCTTTTCTCAAATGCATAGAATAAACGATGATATTATTTAAGTCAAAGAGCAAAAACAACTGCATTGTATTCTCGTCTGATAACTCCTTTGGCAAAACACATCTTTTAATGTTCACATTCCTCTATCAGTATATTCACCGGTAGTATGTCGTATATTGCTTCGTAATAGCATGCAGTCATCAATATGTATCTTCACGAACAATAGAGAGGCCTACATAAGCAACTACATCACTACCACGATATTGGAATTAACTGGTACGTCATGCATTCTCAAATAGTGAATCATGAATGATTTACAAGCCTTACTGCATGTCATGTCATATTCAATGTTGTCTGTTAAAGTAGCACAGCATTAGTGACCACTGACTGACAGCTTGCAGTCAGCAGAAGTTCTACGCCTCCCCCGCCTTGATTTCATAGGTAAATCTACCTAACACCTAGAGTTTCTTCCTAAGCCTCCGGATAGCAGACGAGGCTGCGCATCCTTGGATCAACAGATGCCTTTCTATCAATCTGAATGAACCACACTTCGGTCCCTTCTTTCCAACTCTATTGGTGGGTGTGAACAAAAGTTGAAGTGCTGAAAATTGTTGAGAATCTTCAAACTCACTTCAAACCTCCAAATAAACGTGAATTCTGAGTATGAAAATTCTTTCAGATTCTCTCTATTCTCTACCATGGACACATTGGGCAGTTCATCCAAAGTGGCAGTTTATGCTCTCGGTATCATAGTGTCATTGGTAAGGAAACATCTTAGTATTCCCGCCACGATGATTTCAACTAAAATTTATCCCTTGACTTTACTAGATCCTGTTTGCTCTTAGCTATCAATTTGTACTACAGCCGTTAAGGAACTATCCCGGCCCATTTGTTGCCAAATTCACAGACGGCTATGGTGGCTATCATGCGCTTAAAAAGCGTCTCTACCTCGCTACGTATTTCGACCATTTGAAATATGGTATGTCTATTCAGTAGTGCTTTATCCAGAACATGCTGTTGTTTTCAAGGTAATTAACACTAACTGCTGTCAAACAGGCCCTGTATATAGACAAGCTCCCAACCGTCTAGTATTCAACACCTCCAGCACTTTACGAGGTAATTCATCCCCCTTTCCCCCCCTCCACTCAAAATGTTAAGTATTGACCCACCCAGCGATTTACCTCCACCCCTCCATAAACAAAGCCCATATCTACGCCCACACCCAATTCAACCCCCAAGTCAACATTTTCGGGACACTGGAACGAGAACGGCATCGCCAAAAACGTAAGATATATGGAGAAGTTCTTTCAGAACGTTCATTGCGTTCTTTTGAGCCTACCATGAGTAGCGAGATTGATGTGTTCTTGAAGCTATTGTTGGATACCAAGAATGAAGTTGTTAACATGTCACCGTTGTGTGAACGACTTACAACAGATGTGGCTGGCCAGTTGGCTTTTGGACAGCCGCTTGATACGCAAACGGAGGAGAGGAATAGGGCGTTTCCGAGGGCAATGATTTCTATGAATGGGCTTGTTAGCATTTTCAGTGAGTAGATCATATTTCTTCGTCTGGGAATCTGTTTCAAATTTCAGAGTCAGTCATGACGTACTAGTCCTTCTCTCCAATGACTGTCGTTTTCTGCTTCAAGAAGCCAACTAACCATCTACCACGTAGTGGCCTGGCCAATAATTTCCAAAACATGGCCACTTCTCGGACGACTTAATCAGAAGAATGGCGTGGCATTTTCCAAGTCAATACAGAGTATAATACAGAAACGCGTAGCCCTTCCTCAGGACGCAAAGCATGATTTCTATTCTATTGCAGGAGGGGAAGTTGGTGAAGGTATAGAGAGTCTCGGGCGTAGCGAATTATGGGCTGAAGCTGTATTTTTTATTCCTGCGGGTGAGTTATGTCGATTTCCTGAGTCCCTTCTCTTAGCCTATTGGATCCCCTCAAAGTTGGCTTTTTCGACGGCTCTTTCTGTGCTCAATAGGAGCGTCTTTTCAGACCCATATCTATCCGTGATGAGCATCACTAACACTAAATATATCCTCCCAGGCGGCACAACCCTCTCCGCAGCTCTCAGCTCTCTCTTCTTCTATCTCTCCCGCCACCTAACCGCCTACACTCTTCTCGCCACCGAAATCCGCAACACCTTCTCCTCCGGCCTTGACATAAAAAGCGGAGCCCAACTCTCCTCGTGCAGATACCTTCGAGCCTGTATTGACGAAACATTGCGAATGTCACCACCATTTCTAGCCACATTTTGGCGCGAACCTTATTCGGATCATACAGAACCTTTTGTGGTCGATGGACACGTAATACCGCGTGGTACAATGGTTGGTGTCAATCCGTATTGTGTGATGCATAATGATGAGTATTTTCCAGAGCCATTTGCCTTTCGACTGGAGAGGTGGTTGACATCTGAGGAAGGAAGTTTTAGGTAGGTTTATTCGATTCTTTGATGTGAATCCTTACTTCAGCCCCATAATTTCTCTTTTTCTTTTGCGTCTTCATTACTTCCATGCTCCCCATTCGAACCCATTTCCCCCCCTACCCCCCTTCTATAGACAACAATTAACTTCCCACCTTCTCAACAGCACCGCAAAAGAAGAGAAAAATCTCGCCTCCATGCGCGCAGCATTTGCTCCATTTGCCCTAGGAGACACCGGCTGTCTCGGCAAAGCAATGGCTTACCATGAGACCAGTCTCGCAATCGCGAAAACTCTATGGTATTTTGATTTTGAAAAAGCGTCAGGCGAAGCTGGCAAGCTCGGTGAGGGCCAGCCAGGAAATATAAATGGGAGGGATAGGGTAGATGAGTATCAATTATTAGATCTTGCGGTTGCGGATCATGATGGTCCGAATTTGGTATTTGCTCCGAGAGAGGAGTATTGGCGGGAATTAAGCGATGGAGGTTTGAAGGTGTAGGGGTTTTGTTACTGACGGCTTCGGTATTAATATAGTTAATTACTACTCTATTTCCGCTCTCACGTCACTTCAATCGCCAGTGACCTTTCTTATCCTTACTTTCCATTGAAGAAACACATGTCCTCATTCCAATAGTAGACGGGTCTTTCAGCCCAGTATCCTCCGCATGAATCGTGTCTGCCATGCAGGTTTTGCGTTGGACGATGTGTCGCCAATCGCGAAGTTGCCAATTGAAGAAGCCTTATTTTTGTTAACGTCTTTCTTATTGTTGACCAAATCTAACATTGTATCGTGTCACAACCGATCAGTCGAGATTACAATAGTCATTCACGACGCACGAGTTAATTATGGAACAGTCACATGACAAGAGAGGCTAATGAATAATAGAACAGCAACTTTATATTTTGGGTATCTAGTAACATCTCTTCCCTTTACTTCAGGTCAAACTCCAGCTTAAATTATCATTATGTCTATGCAGGTTAGCTTCAAATCCCAAAATTTGTTGATAGACGGTTGGAAATGAGTAACAAGAGTACTATCTCAGTTCTCCAAGGTGAAATATGTGTTTCGTCAAAGGTTGACTCGGAAAGAACACAGCGAATATTTGGGTTCATCAGAGCAAAGGATGTGAGAAGGAGAGGTTAAGAAGTAGCTTACACTTTGTAGGGAAACACCTGCCGACGTGATTGCGAAGTGTGCCTATGTACGAGACAAAATTGTCAGCAACTGTCGAAAGTACTCGAACAAATTTTTGAGGGTATCAAAAATGCAAGGAACCATAAGCAAATGTCAGGCTGGAAAATTGTTAGCAATAGTTCTTCATCCTGTGTAAGAATAGAACGTACCTCATTAAATCAGATTTTTATAGTGCGTTCAGTAGCGGACATAGTCCACTTCAAACAGTGTGAATAAGTTTCATCATTTTAATGCAATGGTCCTGTGTGGCAGCAGAAGAAAAGATTGTAGTTATTACCTAAAGATAGGTTAGCATCGATGTTATTGGTCAAGCGGCGTATCGAAATGATCCAAGAGCAATTGAGCATTAGATCAGCTGACGAGTTCTCAACAAGCACTTCCTAACTGTCTACCTCCCACAAGGTTTGTACGCCTCGCTTTAATAAGAGATAGGAGCAGGAGTGCACAGTCTGTCCGCCCGTTCGTTCAAAGTTCGTCATGTAATGCGATGAAATTGATGATGAGGAAGTGTATGTACCTGTTGCCATGTATGGTTAGCTTTGGCACAAAAGATATGTTTCAATAATATGCAATAAATGAACGATGGGTCAGACAAGGCTGAAACTTAGATGCAAAGATTCGACAGTATAATTCGGATTGAGGAATGCCTTTCCAATGAGTTTTCATCATCACCCCCAACGGTGCGCAAAGAATAAGTGAGAAATATGTAATGTACGAACCTTTGGAATTGAAAGTTTGTGGCAGCTTGTAGAATATAATAGCAAATAAAACTGTCTGAGGAGAACTGTTAGCAGTGTGCTTAACTGTATGAGGTTCAAATTCATGATGTAAATCAAGATTGCTCAGATTAAAATACAAATCTCCATTGCGGTGTAAGAGTTGGATTGTTCAATATGTGTTTGTGTTCATCATTGAGGCAATTGAAGCAAGCAGGGAGGAGTAAACGCATACCAAGTAAAGAAAACTAAATCATAATGAAAATCGAAAACCTCCTCACACAAAGAAGAGGTATGATGTTCATTATTGTTGTTGTTGTTGTTGAAGATGTTGGTTGGTTGGTTGTAGAGACAAAAAAAGCAGAGGAGGAAAACTTTTAAAGCTCAAGTTCAAAAATTATTTTCGCGCTAACCACTAGCGCAGAGATGACGCTAGAGCCAGAAAAGTGTTAGTCTCTAAGCCACGTCCAGGCATGTGATGTGGCTGAGCAGTGGCGATAACATCCCCAGATAAGATCCGTCCTGACGTCGAGGTACGAAACCATTTACAATAATCAAAGAGTCTTGATAACTTCATAAATCAGTATTCATCATGGCGTCGTCTGGAGGCATCTGGGCGCCTGTAGCCGTGAGAATGCTAAAGTAAGTTATTCCTGCAATCTATTAAACTATATGAGAAACTCCAATGTCCTCATTGCAACCATTAAAGACAGTATTCTAACATATTGCACAGGAACGTAGTTCAAAGAACTACGAAACTCATTAAATTACGCATCAAAGATGTTACGAGCAAGCCTGTAACCGCAGAACTTCAACCAATTTTTGTGAGAAGTACACCTCGCCATCCTATCCATCCGGCGGCCCTTCTCCGTCAAAATAAGGGACGATGGTATACCACCCAAAGTGCTGTCAATGCTGCTGTCCGTCGCTTTATGAGCACCAGTGGGCAGGCTATTAAGCATGATCGTGCTTCGTTCCCAAAATCAAACACCGCAGCCGCTGTGTCTCGTCTCACAAGCCGAGCTCCATTTGCCTCAACTCTCCGACCAAACTTGAGTGGTGGAGCACTCCCTAGAACAGCAGGAGGCTACAGCTTAGGAGGTGGAAGAGCAGGTGCACGATACTTCTCTCATACACCTGCTGCTCCGGCACAAGTGGTCAACAATGTTTCACAAGCTGTCCGAGCATTCTTCCTTTCTGGCCAAAAGGCCCAATTCGATGGTATGACTCCCATGGGCGAGAAGCGCTACAAAGCTGTCTCTTGTCTCCAAGAGGAAACCACTCGCAAAATCCAATCTGTTTCCAAATTCACTCCAGGCTCTTACATCGACTTCGCTGTCAACCCAACTGTCACCGCTCTCTCCCCTCTCGCTGGAGCACTCCCATTCGGTGCCCAAAAGATGTCTCAAGCCGCTCCATCTCTCAACACTTCCGGTTTTCTCGATATCCTGTCCGTCGACTTCTCACGCGCTCTCAAAGACCTCGCAGTAACAATGAACGATCTCAAAAAATTGTCCTCTCTTGGCGACCTCCCCATAACCCTCGAGAACAATCACATCCTTCGTGTCCGATTCCCGGGCTGTGATGCCGAATCTGTAGAGCGTCTTTGTGATGAAGTCGGTGTGCAGAGAGGGATTGTACATCAAGATGCCGAATTTGACGCCGCTGTAGGAACGCAAATGGCTCTTCTATTCCCTTTTGCTCCTACTGCCGAATCAGAACCACAATCGCAGCTGTTATCTCCTTGTCTACAAACTACCTTGTCCTCTCCTGACCAAGATGAATATGATAACATTCTTGAAGAATTCTCGGAAAATCCCTGGGTCGAAGGTTATGAAACAATGGAAGAAGATATCAGCGAAAGTGGCTCTGCATATTTTACAAGGGTCAGCGAACATCTATCTGAATCAGATGAATATGAGGGCCTAGAGGGAATATATAAGTTCCTTGAAGAGTGTGATGCAAGAAGGCCATAAATTCGGATGTTTAATGTTCCGCTGATAGCATACACGCCTTCTTTTCTTTTGTCAATTTGAATCACGGATTTCGTAGACGTTTTTGGGAGCATGGGTTGAGCCAATTTGCATGATTATTTACACTCACTCTCCTAGCATAGGATTAGGGTTGGTTTCTTTATTGTTTTTTCCTACCACATACTACCATTAGGTAAATACCAGAATTTAAAATACCAATTTGAAATCAAGATGATCACGAAATGTTCAAAAGTGCCTTTTTAAAAATAAAAAATGAGCCAACAGCTAGCACCATGCATTGGTAGCAATAAGGATAAGCTAAATATCAACGTGATGGAATGCAATCAAGGGTATATCTTCATGTATGCAAACCAACTTTGACCCAATACTCCTGCACCAATTTGCCAATCCCCTTTCGTATATCCATTTCAACCATCATTTTACTTCTTACCACATTGCCGTTTCAATTTTATCTATCCCCTGCTCTGTTTCTCCACCCCGTTGCTCCATCCATGATCGTAATTCTTAACCTCCAACCAATTCACGAGCGACGTGCGTTAAGCAACAACAGATTCTTCGATCAATGGAACGCCCTCGATAGGAAGTGTCAATCGCTCGCCACAGACCCAGAATGCAGCTGCCTCGATGATATGACATACAACTTGAAGCTCATCTTTATTCCTCGGTGCATAAATCAGGACGAATTGTTCAGGTACAACTCTTGGCGAAAACCACGCAGACAGAGATATCGGAAGGTAGGATAAGAAGTCGGCAACAGCTTGCGGTGCAGAAGCGCCAGCCATTGGATGTCTTTCACCCCAACCCTTTTCCAGAATAATCCTTGCATCCTCCGGATGAAGGTTCATATGGTAACTATTGTCGCTGTGGTGCACATGGCAGATTTCTCCATTGCAGGTAATGTTGATAGGATTGAGAGAGAAGAGTGCAAGACCTTTCTTCTCGAAACAGGATATCCCCGTCTTGACCTTGTCCGAGTGTCGATGTGCGAGATTACTGAGGCTAGTGCAGAGAAGTTCATACATTGCTCGAGAACCATACTGGCTTATTTGTCTCTGGGGGGCAATACCGGCAACTTTGGGACGTGGACCACTGCGAATAGGAAGGTTTTGGTAGGCGCTTTGTAAGTAACCAAATGGAGGATTTGTACCTTCGGAGGCTTTTGGTGGGCTGTACGGATCAGATAGAGCAAAGATACGAAGATAAGTGATTTTGACATATCCAAGTAGAGTGGAGGGGGTTCCTCCTGGGCCTAGAGATATGAAATTATGATAGTCGTTATACACGATCCATGGTATTGGTGCCAGAGCGATAATAGTACAGGTTAGGGATGACTGGAGAAGGTTGATGCAGATGATGATACCTAAGATAGTGAGGACGAGACCTGGTCCGGTAAGAGTGATTTGGATGATGTCTTGTTGCTTAAGACCCATTGGTACTTCTAGGGTGATGTCGTTTGTAGGGTGACGTTCTTGGATCGCCACAGCGGTGGTTGTTGCGGAGACACTCATGGTCTGACGAGGGTTAGTAGAGACATGGTAATCACGAGGGAAGGACTGACCATGGAATGATTTTAAGTTTTCAATGTGATAGCGGTTCAATGGCAGTAGCAGCAATTCGAGAAAATTTGATCTAATAATCACGTGCGGCACAGCAGAAGTGAGAATGGTGTTACTGAAGTGAGAGGAATTGCGAGGAAGTATCTGAGGAATTCCGAATTGAAAGTGAGGATGGATGCAGTGTTTTGTGCATAGCACAGATAAGACTAATTCAACAATGTACAAATCCTTATTGAATACCAATGAGAGATTCAAAAAAGGAGTTCCGAAACGTTCTTCCCAAAGATATGAAGAGAGATGTGGTAGGGCTCAACAGCGTCTGCCTACTGATGAAGAGAATGTGGTTGCTTGAGTTGCTGAGGGATTGTTGAAGATGAAATGAGCTCTACTTGATGATCTTAAGAGTGATGATATGGTTTTCGATTGATAGTTCAGAGTGCTCTGTTTGTTGATTGTGAGGTCTTTTAAATAGCCAGTCAATCAGCGCCAAACTTGCATTAACATTGCATTGGTCTCCTAGACGCAGCCCTGACCTGGTGAATATATCGTGGATTTTAAATCCTAGAGCGTTATTATGGAGTTAACAATGGCAATAAATCAACTTGATTGGGGTTTAGAGAAGAGCAACAGATGGATTGTGTGAAAAGAATAAGGAGGAGTTTATTAAAGTTTTGCCATTGAGAGCATGAATAATGGCTTCCCACTAAGGAGAGTTTGATTTAAAATTCGAAAGGGTAAATACATAATTATTGAAAGGTGCAGGTGCAGCGGAATGTGTAAGGTAGTGGCTTCCAAGAAGAGCTGACGTTGAGAATTGACTTTGGGCCCACATTGTCTAGAGGAACCCGTCAAACAGATTGGCTTGGATGCATCGGTCAACTGTCAAAGATATCTCTTGATCGATGATACTTGCCTACCTAGTACCTCTATGGATTTTGCCACGAAGTCATAATCAAGATGAGATCACCCAACATATAATTATTTGTTATCGATGTAATCGATAGACGGAACCCCCACAAATACCAATTCGGGTGAAGTCAGAGAAAAGTGTTGTTTCCGCATCAAAAAGAATATTGGTATTGACCGTCATGCTTGTCACGAGCGGTGGAGCTTGTGACACAGACTTGATTCTATTGGAACACCAAGATCATCATATCAGTTGACGTGGAATGGAGCCTTTCCTTACTTTATGCACTCTCTGAATGGTTGCTTCTGCTTGTGCGTGCGCATTGAGAAACATTCGCCACAGCTTACCTTAAGGGCTTCTCTTGAAGAAATCGCTGAATCGTATAGTGTTAGAATTATGCCGTTTGTTTCACACTTCTCTCCGGCTTTTGTATTCTGAGTCTTCTTGAATTGGCGTTCCATGAATCAGATGTACCCCGGATATTCGTGGCTCTTAGTATCTTGGGATATACTGTAAACAACTTCCGTAGCTCCGTTTTGGTTAATCAGCTGAGCAAATCCCCAAGATATAAACTCGCTTATGCACGGCTTGCATGAGTCGGTGTTGGCTCGTCAGGAACAATGAAGGTTTGGTGTTTGTATGGCCTGTGTGAAGTAACGGCATCAACTTCCCGGTAGTACTGGTTATTGAAATTGATTAGGGTCCAGATCCTGGACACAAGAAGTATATCCACTTCCTATTATCTCTCGTGAAAGGACGTCGGTCTAGTAAAATGCGTTGATATAATCGGGTGCTTGGGACTGATGCGATGGCTAGGTGGTAAGTCATTTGTATGTGGGAAGAACTAGGCTTTTAGCCCGTGAACAAAGAATCTTTATAGTCAAGATTTATCGATGAGATATTACCGGTAGTGAGGTTGGGTTAGATCAACAGGGGTAGCGAGGAGGACCTCACATGCATTTTCCCCTTTCAATGCAGTGTCGGCTTATGCAGGAAAGCGACCTTTGAGGAAAAAAGAGCTCTTCCATGCCATCTCTCTGCTTCAGTTTCAACGTTACCACTAAAAGCTGCAAGCATATATGTTGGCTGCAGTGTTTCTCAAGACATCACGGCGCAATTTATGGGTTACATGAAATTGCCCGTTGCACAACATTCAACTCCTTGGGTATCCAAAATACAGAAACCTACATTCTTCTCACAAGCGAACACGTCAGAAGGATTGTTCGCTTCACGTTCAAAAATGGTAGTTAATCGTACGAGCCTGTCGGCATACTTACTTGTAGATGCTATTGCCTCCTCGCAGCTTTTTGGAGTAGAGAAAGAGGGCCGAGACAGGCTCGGCAAAAGGAAGAAAGCTCCCGAACTAATAAATCACTATCGGGCCCAATGCTTATTTGCACCCGCAAAAGCAGCGAATGTGTCGGCCTCCAATACTACACTAACAACTAGCATTGTCCAATCATAACCCGTCAAGACTGACGGATTCCAGACCTTTGCGCCGAACAGCATCTACGATGAAGGCCAGAAGTCTGATCGATCAACCCCGATATTCACTACACATCTAATAGATAAACATCATCAACTGGTGAGGCCGACTGTTTCACTCACTGCTGAACAAAAAAAGGAATCATTGTCATTACACCAAACATCATGATCTTCGCTACCTTTGAATTATTCAGAGACTGGTCTTGTATTACTCGAGTAGAGCACTCCTGGGTTTTTACAGAAAGACTCTCTGTTTTGATAGCTACAGTAGATGCCGTGTGAACTTAGGCTCAATGGAAAGCCTAAAGGTGAAATGCCCAGGCAGTGTAAGCGATAAACATTCATAAGAAGAGAGGGAGATTGAATTCAGATAGATTCCAGGGTTTATATATTCCAAGACCTAGATAGCAAGAAAATAACGTTGATGTAATATAGCTAAGTAATTTGTAGGATGAAATATTATATTTGGTGTATAGAATTGTCTGAGGATGTGCCAGTATGTGAGTATGAATAACAACGAGGCACGCGTTACCTAAGGCATGAGGTTAATGCAAGGCTGAGGCATGAACCTTGGAATTAATAAGCACTGGGTAAATATGGTCCAATCAATTTTCACACTTACCCAGTTTGGCTTAGACCTTTATGTACCAGTAAGGATAATGTGGGTTGCCGCGTGCAACGAACTATTAGGAATTTTTGTTACCACAAGTAGTTTTGGCTATCTTCGGATAATCATAGGTACTGCTGTCTGTATGGGTGGGACCTCGAACTTATGTTGCATTGTACTTATTCGAAGCTCATAATCTCATACACAATACACTATACACTATACATAATACAACTTCAACTCACCCCTCAAAGTCGACTAAACCACACACCTACCTACCTACCTACCTACCTACCTACCTACCTACCTACCTACCTACCTACCTATCATCTATTCTATATTCTCCAATTCCTGAAATTTATATCTCATCCTATCATAATCACCATCGCAGTCGCAATCGTCGCACGAGCTAATCAATCTTCAATGCGTGAGTGAATGTCTATTCCAAGCTTCCCAGCTTAGAATGCCACTGATCAATTATACTGCTCGATAGCTGCCCCATAGACGCCATCTTCGATTTCGCGACAACGGACTAGACACGTTCTATTGATTCATCCTTCAATTGTACATATTGGCCATATCGGCCTGAGCCAACATGGTGGATTTTAATTCCTTAAACCCTCTCAAGGCTACTAAACGACACACACAATATTCAGGTATATCTGCCCAGGAGGAGCCGCCTCAAGAGTATGATAGTGAGAAGTATGGCCACCATGAAGATTCCGACGACGAAGATTCGGACTATTCCTCCTATCCATCATCACCCTCTTCCTCGAGAGAGACATCGAATTCATACCACTCCAATGCTCCAATATTACGAAAAAGAGCAAACACAGCTACTCAACGACCAAGCCCTCGAAGACTACCTCCCAAAGTCATGAGATATCTATGTTTAGCCATGATATCTACAATAGTTATATTCATGTTGAGTTTAATTCGAATGAGCCATCTCTCAACCCAAAAGGTTCAAGATGGCCATGTATTAGTGCCACCGCCTCCACTCTGGGAGTCGTTCCCATTTCTATCGCGATATTACGGTGGAATAAGAACGTTAGTACCGCTTTCTGAAAACAAACCAGAGTATCCTCGCGAAGAGGATGAGTTACCTCTGCAAAATCAGACCTCGACTGAGAAAATGGTCACACCTGTGCGCAGTCTTCCGGCCAGTAAACCATTTCAGCCATATACCAATGTCACATCCGGTGTTTTCAATGACGATTATGCACCTGTCCAGGAATGTTTCCTCAATCGCGAGAATACTGTACGTGCGCCAAGACTACAATATTACGAAGGCAGACCAAGCGGATTCCCAGATCATATTATGGGCTCTTACGAAGTT
This sequence comes from Botrytis byssoidea, assembly GCF_014898295.1. Classification (NCBI taxonomy): domain Eukaryota; kingdom Fungi; phylum Ascomycota; class Leotiomycetes; order Helotiales; family Sclerotiniaceae; genus Botrytis; species Botrytis byssoidea. The sequence continues at coordinate 1,672,455 of NW_024065845.1, forward strand.
CTTGGTTTACCAGAAGATATTTGTTTCGAACGATATGGCAGATTAGGGCCTTATGGTTATGGATATGGCTTACGATATGGGGGTACTGGAACAGGTCAACATGGAGAGATGGAGGGCTCTGATGCCGTCTGGGCAGACAACTCAAACGCTGAGAAGATGCATTCTGGTCAGGTTGACTACCGAAAGGTTGATTGGGCTGATGCTCAGAAAAGATGCCATCAAAGAAATGCGGCACGCTTTCAACCAATTGAACCAATTGTCAAAAAACCCACTACCTTTTCAACTGTCATTGAGCAGCAAGATAGCCATTTACTCACCAGGGACGAATCAGTCGATCCCGTCGTCAACACTAATTCTAGTACAGTTGATACCGCCTCGAGAGTAGTTGCAACGCCACCCAAAAAATACCTTCCGCGAACTGCATTTGTCATTCGACTCTGGGACGAATATCAGTGGCGAGATGAGGACATCATGGCGTTGAGAGCTTTGATATCCGAGATCTCCATTGATTCAGGCGGCCAATACGATGTTCATCTCTTGGTTCAAGTCAAGGATCCTGCTGTACATCCTGTCTTCGCCGATGAAGAAACATATCAAAAGCATTTGAAAGATTGTTTACCCGCAGAATTCGTCGGAATCGCCACATTTTGGGGTGAAACCCAGATGCTTATGCTTTACCAAGGCTTATTTGACACCTTCGCTCGAGGCCTACCGGTTCATGGATCTTATCGGGGGCTTCAGATGGCAATGCAATGGTTTGCTCACAACCATCAAGAGTATGATTTCTTTTGGGAATGGGAGGTTGACATTCGATACACCGGACATTGGTATGACTTCTTATCAAAAATTGATTCCTGGACAAGGGAGCAACCCCGAAAAGGACTGTGGGAGCGCAACGGTAGATTTTATGTTCCGGAAGTTCATGGTACATGGGAAGATTTCAAACAAATGGTCCGTGTACAAACCGAGATTGGAACTGAAAGCCCGAACAATATGTGGGCTGGCATAAACGGTCAAAAAGGTCAAAAAGGCGGACCAGTACGTAAAGGCGAGAAGCCAATCTGGGGGCCTGAAAGACCTTCAAACATGGATGATTGGTTTGAAACTGAGAACGATCCTGTTCCTCCAACTAGCTACGACAAGGACAAGTACACTTGGGGTGTTGGTGAGGATGCCGACCTTATTGTTTTCAATCCACTTTTTGATCCAGATGGAACTACCTGGCTTCTTGCAGAAGATGTCACAGGCTACAACCTTACTGGAGGTTTGCCACCTCGCCGGGCGACTATCATTGCAGCATCTAGGATGTCTCGCAAACTCCTCAATACTATGCATCGTGAAACCACATTTATGAAGCATCATGCTTTTACAGAAATGTGGGCTCCAACGACAGCGTTGCACCACGGTTACAAAGCAGTTTCCGTCCCTCATCCACTGTTTGTCGATCGTGAATGGCCAACTGAATACCTTGCAAGCATCATGAACGGCGGGAGGAATGGTGCAACTGGCGGAGCAAGAACATCTGTGTTTGGGGACCGTGAACATAACCTCCGAGGAATGACTTGGTTCTATAACACTGGATTCGCACCCAATCTATGGCGAAGGTGGCTTGGTTTCAAGGTTGACAACGAGGGAGGTGAAGAATTCGAAACGACTGTTAATGAGGGTAGAAATGGGCAACATGTCAATGATATGAGGGGCGGGGAAGGCCGAATGTGTTTACCGCCTATGTTATTACATCCCGTGAAGGGTGTAGAAATACCGGTGGAAGGACTACCTCGTCTAAATGAGGAAGAGTTGCCAGAAAGTGACCCGACGGCTTGATTTGAACATATTGTCACACATAGGAGTACAAAACTTTCATCCTACTCTATAATGTTCCCTTGAGGAACTCTCGAATACTTTTTTGATTCTAGTATTCCATTCTTCTTTTCTGAGATTTCTTGCTTGGGATAAATGCATTGCTGGTATGCGTGGCGTTTGAACGGCATGAGTATGGTTTTATGAACGAAAACGATTTGCATATTGGTTCTTTTCTTCGGGATGATAGATCCTAGGATTCGATGATTCTCTGGGAGGAATATTGGGCCGAAGCGACGGACGGTCGTCAAATCAGGATACGAATTAGTAATTGGACGATGGAAGATGTAGTGGTTTGAATCAAAGTAGAGGATAGTATAAATAGCTCATAGCTCATGGGCATGAACAAATAGCATGAGGGGACACACATACAAATTTTATAGAGTAGAATAACTAAATTCAGATGAATTGCAACTTGTATCTTCACATCCAACTCAATACTCGTACCTAAAACAATCGTGTAAAACCCACAAAGCCCGCTATGGTTCATACGCACTAGACACACCGTCTCGGAAACTAAGTTCCTTGCACATCCATCACAGTCCCACCACCCCCTCGCTTAACCTCCAAACTCTGTAAAGAATTTTCGCAACCTACATACCGTAATATATTTGTGAACGAAGAGCACATTTTTAACAATTAAAGCATCAGCCTGCCCGGCTAGCTCAATCGGTAGAGCGTGTGACTCTTATTCATCGACAGATGTGATAGTCAATCACAAGGTTGGGGGTTCGACCCCCCCGTTGGGCTCAATTCCCTTCATTTATTTTTTTGTGAATTTTTTGGAATTTTTTTAAGGGGACTTTTTGAGGGGGGGAGGGGTGTGGTGTCAGTATTTCTTTAGTTAGGAGGTAGATATATATATATATTGTGCTTATTTGCCCTTTTGCTTCCGTTTTCGCTTTCAGCGGGTGATATGGTATCTATGTGTGTATACCTATATATAGGCGGAAGGAGGTGAGTATCGATTGATGAAATCAGATTATATAGATTGAATGTTAGGTACCCAGTAAAGTAAGTAGATTTTTAGTTTCCGGGCCAGAGATCAATGATCGTGAGTGATTGAACCGGTTTTTGTTGATGCAATGTACAGACGGGCTGTTCGAATGGTATGCAGAGGGTTATTGCATTTGAATACAAGTACTGATCAGGCCGTATGGTATGTATTTGCACTGAAGATGTGTGGATGTTTACTGTATGTACTGGGTGTGAATTTCTCGATGTGTGATGTGTAGCTCGTGGTGGAATGGGGTATTCGATGGATCTTGATTTTCATTCAAGGATTTGGAATAATATATACAGGCTTTGGGAACAATAAAACTGTTGACGACACTGAGGATAGTCTGCGGTCCAAAGATTGTGTGCCGGGTTAAAGGGGCTGGTAAACCTGGTTGGAGGTGCTCAATACGCTCTACATAGGTAGCCATTACATAAATTAAATATCACTTTACGTACCTAGTTCTGGTTGTATCTTGGATCGTCCTTTCGAAATCAAAAAATATATATTATTCCCTTACCTGTACAAGTGGTCATCATCCGTACTTGTGAGGTTGTTTTGTGTGTTGGTTTATATGAAGTGTCCGTTATGTTCATATCCATATTTTCCCTTTGATTCTCATTTCATCAATATCTCATGTGTAACGACCTCCTCTCCCAACCATCATGCATCTACAACCAAACCACGCAACCCAATCGTCCATCTGAAAAAATCTCCCTCCCTAGAAGAAACGCCACAGGGCTATGTATTAATTGAAAAGCAGTATTATCTCATTTTCCAACCACTAAGCTGCACCAGCTCCATGCTCAATTTTCTTGCCTTTGACACTCCTCCATTCCACAAAACATGCACAAAACGTTGCAATAGCACCAACCGCAATTGCCAAAACAAACGATTCATCCAAAGCTTTACAATATGCAACTAATACACCCACCAGGTCAGCAGGACTAATGACCTCGCGAAGATGTGTTGCACCAGCAGCGTAGATGACGGCTGGATCAACTTCAGGGGCGTATTGAGGTACATATTTGACGAGTCCGTTGCTAAACACATTTTGTGCAATGGAAATAGAGATGGCTCCGCCGAGGGAATTGAAGAAAATAGCGATGGCGTTTCCACTGGGCATATCTTTTGCGTTGAGAACAACTTGAACGGCGATGAATGGAATTTGTACTCCCATGCCTGCACCGATTCCGCAGACTAATTGGTAGCCTACCCATTTTCCAACGCTAGAGCCTACTTGAAGCGTGTACATGAGTCCGGCGCCAATCGTGAAGACTGCACCGGCAAAAATCATGAAAGGCTTGTAGAAGCCAAGGACAGTGATACCAGCGCCTGCAAAAATAGATGAGACGATAACGGAGCCGAGGTATGGAATCGTACGAATACCGGAAGCTTCTGCGGAGGTGCCCTTTACAGCTTGGAAGTAGAAGGGAAGGTAATAGATATGTGTGTAAAGACCCATTGACATAAAGCAAGAGAATAGACAGGCACTAAGAACAGTTCGCTGGCTGAAAATCCTTGGAGGAATGGTAGCTCGTTCACCGCGACGAAATTGTTGGGCAATGAATACAATGATCAAAAGACCGAATCCGAGTAAACAGCCCCAGACTTTCGAATTGCTCCAAGGGTGTTTCGAACCACCCCATTGTAAGGCTAACAGTAGACTGATGATCGCCCCCATGAGGAAAGTCGCTCCGACGAGATCGATTTCCAGAATTCTTTGCTTGACGGTCATGCCGGATATTTTTCTTGGGGGAGGTTTGAAGAATAATGCTACGGCACCAATAGCAATTCCGCCAACTAAAATGTCAAGGTCAGTTATTTTTCAACCCAAGTCAGTTTTTGGTTGTAATCAAGAAGTTCTATCATATCGGAAAGTGAAGAGGATCAGGGGTCCCAGTAGTCCGACTGCAGTCCAACGGTTAAAGCTTTCAATTCATGAAGCAGGATAAAGCACTGAATTCGCTCTCAATGCTGTACTACTCCCAGAAATTGAGAACAGATTCAGAAGGCTAACCAGGACTACTAGAAACCTGAGAAATAGGCGTCGTGGCGTTGTGGAATAGGAGACCAGAAATACAACAGTGAAGATCCGAATTTAAATAATCAAACTTACATGGAAGATTTATCCAAAAACACCTGTACAAATTGACGAATCAGTAATTACTTATACAAAAAGGGTTTGAGGAGCGCATGAGTGGTAAAAGGTGTTTGAGACAGCATAGAGGAAGCAAAAGCCGAAGCTAAAAAATCAAGTTTGGAATCAAAAAAAGTGAAAATAAGGAGCTGGATATGCTTACCATCGCCATGAAGCCTTGTCAGTTAAAGCACCACCAAGAAGGGGACCGACGACACTAGAAATGCCAAACATCGATGATAGCATAGCAATATACAATGGTCTCTTAATCAAAGGCACGGTGAACCCAATCTAGACAGAGTTAGTTGAGATGCACCTTCCACGAAAATGATAAACAATAGACGCTTATCAAAAGTAAAGACAGCTTACTATTGTCATGCCGCCAGAAAATAGTGCTGATGCTCCTGCACCGGCAACCGCTCTCCCTATAATAAGCATGACTGAATTTCTTGCAGCGGCACAGATAATAGATCCAACCTCGAAGAGGACAAGAGCGAAGAGATAAGTCCATTTGACATCAAAATAGGTATATATACGTCCAAACGATGGTTGAAGGGCGGTTGTCGTAAGCAAGTAAGAGGATCCATACCATCCAACATCGTCCAGAGAGTTGAAGACTGAGGTTATTTTGGGAATAGCAGTGGCGATGACTAAAGGTGGTTAGTATGGTACTTGAGCCATCCTTTCAATAAAGCGAATGAGTAGACAGTTCATGCTGATGAAGCTGAGGAAACTTAATGCAGGTGTTCCGTTAAAGGAGACAATTGAGTATCGAACAGTGTTGATGCCAAAGGTTCGATGTCCCACATCAAGATGAACATATCAAAATTTGAAAGCTTACTAGTATTATCCAGCGCCACAGTAAACGTAGCCATGCAAAGACCAAAAGTCAAGAGTGCCAGTGGCACACCTGATACATAATGGTTCTCGTCATCATCTTCTTCGTTTGATTCTTCTGTCCCTTCTAAAACTCCCCCTTTCTCCCCATCGTGCTCTATGGGTGCACCGATTCCCGCGGACGCATTTTCATGCAAGTCTTTCTCCGGGTCTGAGAGTTCACTTGGATGATGTTTAAAAGATGTAGCAGCTGCATGTGCCTTCTCACTGTCCTCATATACCACGCCAACACCACCAATAGTAGGTGCTACATCAGGTAATGGCGATGTTGATTTATGTTTGCCATGCTTGTTTGAATGGTTGGTAGTTTCTAGTGTTGGCGCAGCAGGCTGAGCGGGTTGTTCCGTCTGTATGTCCGTCATGATTGGAGATGTGGACCCTGAACCTCGTGTTTACCCCAGAAATCGTTTGCGACTTTGAATTCTATTCGACAGTCGAATTTAAAATGGATCTTGTCAAGATGCTTGATTTGACATTTGATATTGGATCCAAAAGCTTCCAGAAATGGTACGAAAGTGATACAAAAATGATCGTGAAGAAGAGGAGGGTTGGTGGCGATTTATCAAGTGTCGAATCTTACGAACGAGATATGAGACTATTAAGAGAAAGTTCACCAAAGTATAGGGAAAAACATATATCTTCCGCTTAATTTGATAACCTACACTCCCCATGTCAATTGATCTAATTCCTGTCCAGGATTCGCATCGGCTCATTAGCTCTCCGGAGAAAAGAAGCCGTTTAGGATAAGAGCTGACAGGGTCGGTTATAAACAACCAATGATATACACATTTTGAATGAATCTCGAGCTCCAGCTATTCTCGACCCTCCCTTACAGTGCAGCAGTGCATACAAACATTCTGGCCATTGCGATCGAACCATGGATGATGGCTCTGTTACTTCAGCTCAAGGGGGGGAGCTCGCTCCGAAAGACTCAAAAAGGAGCAAGCCCTCCAGATCTGCAAGATATCTGTCGTCAAAAGATTCCTTCTGGAATACAGTTTTGAATGCATGGCATGGTTACCGAATATCGGTACGAGACAATGTTGTGCTTCGTGTCTTTGTACGATGGGAAATATCGGCACTGATAGTGAAACCGTACACAAAGACGCTGCCGAAGTATTGCCCAATTTCTTGGCATCACGTTGCAAGATATAAAATCATGGGGAAGGGTTGCGGCGTGGGTAAGTAGAACACACGAGTACGAATCCGAATACGTTCTGGGTCAAAAATCTACACGAATGATACCAGGGACAAATAGCTTTACAATTTAGCCGGTAGGGCTTTGATTTGGGATGAACATTAGTTGATATTCCATGAGATTCAGCAGTGGATCATCTGATATTATGGGTGATTTCGATGTGTGATGTTTTGGGCAAAAGAGTTTCCATTTCCTGCCCTATGGGATTGTCTCGATATGAAGAAGAGTTGAATGTCAGTAAAGGGGTATGCTACCCAGTATCTCATATTGGCGCGCAAGCGATATAGAAAGCTTCAGTCGAAAATTCGAATCGAATACTGATAATACATAGCTGTTCCAATTCCCATCGATTGCAGAAGTTATGCCGAACTGGTTGAACGAAACATGCTTGATGCGCACTCTTAAACAACGCGTTTGACCTACGCAAGTCAATCAGCTACCGGCTCAAAACGCCGTAGCGTTCGGTACTGTGGCTCTTTACCTCGAAGAATCGTTTCAACCACCAAACTTGGAAGATGCCTTCGCCAACCAAGACTCCCATCTGGAAGATACTCCACCACTTGACCCTGCCGTTTGTGCTCTCTGCTGTATTACGATGGGTTCTCTCGCGCAAAACAATGTATGATTGTTCGTCCTTGACTTGAGCAAGGAGGTCAGACAATTGTCGAACTATATCTATTGTAAGCTTCAAATCTTTGGAGAGGAAAGTACATTCAGCTACCTTCTGCCTCTAAGGGGTCCGATGGAGCTTCTGCCTCTGGTACATAGACAATGCCGTGAACATTGAAAGATACATCTTTGCTAGATGCGGACCAATGCTCGTTGCTGAAGCAGTATAGGTATTTGCCGTCATGGTTGGCAGTAAATGAGTGATCTCCATTAGATACAGCTCGTTCGTGTGCCTCGTACCCGTTGGCGGGGTTTTGGATCTACATTTCAAATCCAGTTAGTCCCAGAGCCTTTCTAGAGATACGCCAATATGTTCCAACATGACTCCAGCCTTACTCACCCAAAAGTCGATATCCAAATTGCCAGCACTGCCAAACTCCCTATCTCCAACTTGGAATGTAACCGTCATCTTGTCATCCTTATGAAGTTGTTCGTGAAAGCACTCTCTGCCATGAGCTGCGAGTTGAATGTTGTGAGCAACAGCAGCTCCAAAGAGACTGCCAATTGTCAAAAGGGCTGCGGGGGTTGAGAATCGCATGTTGTTTGTGTGATTAAATAACAAGGTGGATTGGTGAAGTTGGAAGAAGATCCGTGTTATAAACCGTGAGATGAGTCTCGAGTAACTGTTTGACGAGAGAGAAAGAGAGTACGGTGCGAATAATTCACCAGATCTTGTTGTACTAATAAGGAAATGTAATGTAATTGATTCACAATCAAAGAGTGGTGAGATTGATTGATTGATTGCTTCGTATTATTCTCCCTTTTTCACAAGTAGACCATCAATTGATCTCAATATCGCCAGCTCCCCTTTCTCAGATAACCTTGGAATCCAAATCAAATCCAATTATTGCCAGATCGTTCAATCGATAAAAAGCACCGCAGCCTTAAAAATCTGGAACGATAAACTTATTAGGGACTCTGATAGGCTAGAGTAATCACTTTAGCGTCAAATTTCCGAAAGAACAGAGAATCACCGCCCGCCGCTGTCCTTCTAAAGTTCTCTCAGTCTCACTCACCACCTTCCCAAGCACATCCACCCCATCTTTTTGTTCATTCCAAAAACCATCTCGCTAATAACTTCAATCCCATCTCCACTCGGTCATTCTATTGATCTCATTAATCAAAAGGGAAATTTGTAAGTACGATGTTATTCCATTCCAGTTATATCTTCATCTATCCAGATAGCCTTCTTGGTAGCCCCTTGAAAGTGTGGCAAGTCTTCTTCAACGGCGGCGCAGCGCGTGCCCATTCACCGATACAATCCATTCCCAAAAAGAACTTCCTTCCAGAAAGATGCCAGAAACGCAGGTGTCCTTTGTCCAGAACGGCAGCCTATTCTATATTCGATCAAGGATCTCACACCGACAAGTGGCTCCACCAAGAAACTGTCCTTTTAATTCATGGTCATATAAACAAGTTGCATCTATCGCGCAGTCGCTAATATCTGTGCTTCCCGATTAGAATCATTTTCCAAGCACAGCACCAAATCCATATCCACCCTCATACACAATTGTTAAGCCGCAATCATGGGTTTGACATTCTCGAAGTTATTTGATCGTCTCTGGGGAAAGAAGGAGATGAGAATCTTGATGGTCGGTTTGGATGCTGCTGGTAAAACTACAATTCTGTATAAGCTCAAGCTTGGTGAAATCGTCACAACTATCCCAACCATCGGTATGTATCCCTTCATCGATTCTCTTATCATTGGCAAACCGAGAGATCACCATTAACTTTTGTCTTGTAGGTTTCAACGTCGAGACTGTCGAGTACAAGAATATTCAATTTACCGTGTGGGATGTTGGTGGACAAGATAAGATCAGACCTCTGTGGAGACATTACTTTCAAAACACCCAGGGTATCATTTTCGTTGTAGACAGCAACGATCGTGATCGTGTGGTCGAGGCTCGTGAGGAATTGCAGAGAATGTTGAACGAGGACGAGCTCAGAGATGCCATCCTTTTGGTCTTTGCCAACAAACAAGATTTGCCAGTCAGTACATTGAGACTCGTCATTTGAAAACGATGACTAACGTATGTCTTTAGAACGCCATGAATGCCGCAGAAATCACAGATAAATTGGGTCTCCACAGCTTGAGACAACGCGCCTGGGTATGTATATTGAGTAGCTACAAAGGATCTATCGCTAACATGTCTTCAGTACATTCAATCTACTTGCGCTACATCTGGAGATGGTCTTTACGAGGGATTGGAATGGCTCGCAACGACTCTCCGCAAGACTGGTCACAACTAAGTACAACATCGATCCTCAACCTTTATACCACGATTGTGTTTGCAAGATACTACAAAACCAATCAAAACGTTCATATCTCCACCGCTCCTCCAAATTGGTCATTGGTGCATCTCTCAAACTTATTCTTGTGTCTTCAGCGGTCCACATCAATGAGAGGCGCAAGGGTGGTAAATGTATGATGATTTAAGCTCTTACGTCTTCTTATGGCTAGGAATCTCGTTTCAGCTATGATTCCACGGGGCTTCCTCTTTGTCTTTTTTTGCGTGCGTTTTTCTGGTGTCATCCATCTTCTACGTTCTGTTTCTTGCCATCTCTTGTGTGCAGCATGGTATAGAAAAAGCAGAAGTTAGATGGAAGATCAAGGTAGTCTAGTCCGGAATTGATCTCACATTAGAAAATAATTTTTGATAATATTGATGTTACAAATGCCATTTGCATAGAGTTTAGTAACCCTTGTCGTGTATGCTTTCTGTCTATGGAATGATTTCAACATAAAGTGAGTGTAGTTCCGAGTCATTCAAGTCGAAGATTATGTATGAGACTTTGCTTGGAAACCTGGATTTGCATGGCTGATATCTGAGAGTCGGATGGTATTCAGAGGCCGTTCGAATGGCAAAAGGCCCAAGCAAGTTCCTTTGTAGTAGCACGTTGGACGCCACGATTCGTTGGATGATGTGGGGCTGAAGGCATGACTCGGGTAAATGAGAATCTGGGGTCGTGAGAATCACACGTTACGATACGGTTCTGGGAGGATTTTGGAGTGATACTTGATTTCTTGGTGCGCGCTCTCTTGCGTCGTTTGGAACTTTGGATGGGTTGGTGCTGGGTAGGTAGGTGGGTAGGTGGGTATTGAAGATGGTTACCTGTTTGCGAGTGAGTGAGTGAGTGAGTGAGTGAGTGAGTGAGTGAGTGAGTGAGTGAGTGAGTGAGTCATCTTCTGATACCTAGGTATTGAGGGCTGGGTGTGATATTGGTATGGAATATCTATGTTTGTGACTCCTATTATGCTTACTTGTCGTGTCGTTGGCGCTGTCATTGTAGGTAGAGAGATACACGAGTATGAGAGTAATATTGTGGATAACGAGATACACGTGGACCATCTCGAATGCGTTATTGTCTTGCAGTGGGAATGCTGTGTCCGTATTATTAGATTGTATCTGTGGCCTGTCGGTGGTGCGTAGTCGGATATGGTATATTAGTTGATGTGAGAAGTGGGAAGTGAGAAGCTTAATCGATTTTATTTTGTTTTACTGTGTGTGATGTACTGCGGTATATGTAGTTTTTGGAGAGAGGTTTGTGCGGGTTTGCTCTCGTTCGTAGGTACATATACATATACGTACCTGTCGTTTTAGGAGCGGCTGGTGCTCTTTGATGCATATAGTAAGAGAGGATGCTCAGCTAAACATCCTTACATACCCATATCGACTCATCTGCAATAAGAAAATGGCAATAAATGATTGTGATGATGATACTAACGTACATAGGAATAGGAATTATCAAACAAGATTAATTTCTTCAGATTCATCAACTATGTGTCTTCGCAATCCGCAGTCACAACACAACGCATAGCTCACAATCCCCTATCTTAGCGAACATCTTCCAACACGTCTTAAAATTCCGTTTCGAAGAATTGCTGTTTCTAGAGGGTGTATTTGATGAAGCTCTTGAAACTTTTGAGTTCTTAGGTACAGGGTATGGAATGTCTCATGTATTGAGTAGAATGGCTAGTCTCCTGTAAAGTGTCCATTTCGGGTACGCACTTGCGTTAGTAGGGAGGCGGGAGAAGCTCTTTCTGTACTTATCACTTATATGAATGGCTTCGTATCATGTTTCCCAATATCCCGCAATACATACATTAAGAGCTTGAGGCAGAGGAGTTCACTCCAGGATCGTCACAGTAGGTCAGTCTCCAGTGAATGTAGACGAAATTCATGAATTGAAATAATTTAATAGAATTTCAAAAGTACTGTCTGTATGTAGAAAGCAATGACATCAATCAAAAAGTCAATGAAATTCTACCAAATGATTGGAGCCAATACCATCCAAAGTTAAAATTGTAATGGACCGAGTATATCGACCCAGTGAACACTTCAAAACAGAATTTCAAAGGTAGCAATCCCAAATTTCTATATTATTTCGTCTAATACCTAGCTACATATCCTTTTGCTCTCCTACTGGGCTCATCAACTTACCCTTCTCGATAGCGCTTCTTACGTTATCAATACACCAGACCTCCATCTTGGTTTGGGTCTCCACAGTCCACTTTTGACAAAATGTTAGTTTCAATATGATTTAAAACTCGAGTAAGGAGGACCTGTAACTTACTGTTCCCATGTGTGGTACCAACATGACATGTGGGTTGTCAATCAATCCTTGATGAACCTTGGGCTCCTCTTCGAAAACGTCTAGACCTGCTGACCAAACTTGACCAGATTCGAGTGCCTTTACTAGGGCATCTTCATTCATGACTGCACCTCTAGCAGTATTGGTGATAACGACACCCTTCTTCATCTTCTTGAATTCCTCGGTGGAGATAATGTGACGAGTGTTTTTCTATTATTCTGTTAACAGGGAACTTTTGAGTGGTGCTTGAAGTGAAACTTACGTTCAAAGGTAAGTTCAAGGACAAAACATCACTGGTAGCCAACAACTCATCGAAGCTGACGTATTTAGCACCTCCACTCAATTCTTCCGAAAGCTTTGTACGGTTGTGATATTGTACAGACATGCCGAAAGCAGTTGCCTTCTTCATGAGGTTTCGCCCGATACCACCCATTCCTAAGATACCGAGAACTTTTCCTTGAGGGTCGTGACCAAGAGGGGGTGCTGGGGAGCCCTTCCAGTGGTTCTTTCGTAGAGCCATCATTGCTATTGGATGTTAATAATAATATTCTGGGTGTGGTCAGATTGAATACGAACAGGTATTGAATCCTCTCAATGCTCCCAAAATGAGAAACATATTGGTATCGGCAGTAGCATCATCAACGGCAGTTGGAACGTTAGAAACACGGATATCGTGTTTAGTGCATGCATGTACATCAATTTGGTCATATCCAGCTCCTAAGGCCACGTATTAGCCTCGCCATTTTCTCTGGTATTCGAAGATCCTTTTTATTACCATTGTGAGCAATGAACTTCAAACCCTTTGGTAGTACACTGATTAATTCCTCATCAATCAAACCTGTGATGGAGACACTGGTGAAAGTTCTGTACACAGCCACGACTTTATCGTAGACGCCATTTTTACACTCTTCTATGAATTCTTGACGGGATCGTGCCTTGGGTTCGATGAGTTCACCAATGTTGGAAAGTTCGCTCCATTCCTTTTTGGCACTATTAAAAGGATATCTCAATTAGAAAGGATTCTACGATGGGAAACTGCAATGTGGCTTACTGGTCAATCTCGCCTAGCAAAAGAATCTGAGGTTTGCTCATTGTGAAAATGGAAGATGTTTGGGTAGGATAAGAAAGAATGGAGGGGTGAAAGTTAAGAGGTATCTTGTGGTGGGGTAAATAGCTGCCCCTCCTTAATGATGATGATGATGATGATGATGATGATGATGAGACTGGACGTAGATTGCTTCCGATAAGACTTCTGAATTGTCGAAGGTAAGGAAGAAGATACTTCATAGAAGATCTGGAGATACTACGATGACTAGACTTTATACGATAGAAGAGAACAAGTAAGATGTACTTAAATAATTGATGCACTAGGTACAAGTAGACTCGTAGACCTGGTGGACTAAGAAATAAAGCTTGAACTTATGATACTTGTGGATACGTCCTACCTACCTGTCTTCGTACCTAGTACCTACTTATTACTTACCTTGGTATTTGAATTGAGAGCGACTTCGGGCCAGTGACAGAATTCAAGGATACATACTCGTTCTCGTACCAATTACCTAGTATCTAGTATCTAGTATCTACCTTTGGTGGGGGTTGAGGGGAGAGAAACGTGGAGGTCAACAAGTTTAAACAAGGGCATCAAGTCAATTTAATTACTAAAAACAGCAATGAAATTGCCCCCCTCGAGCCCCTTCTCTATCTAAATTTCCATAAGAAGGTATATTTTCCCCCAATCATTTGGCTTCGTGATTGACTAAGAAGCTAAGAAATGTGTCATAATGGAGATTGTTCGGAATGCCGTTGACACCCGAGTCACATTACAATCATCAGTATCCATGGATTGATAAATTGGGGAAAGTTACGAGATTACTAATAGTACCAGGTAGTCAAGTTGCACATTTGTGGATCCATTGTTGTAGATCCCCAACAATTGAGATCATATTTCAGAACTATTTCATGCCGATTTTTAATATGTTTGAAATGAATGGTTGAGTAGGTATATCAAGAACTTTTCCATCCCATTTTTTGGATTCCCAATACCTGTTAGTTCAGTCCAACTGCCGTGCGTATATCATAATCATACATATATAACATTGATCTTCTCCAAAGATATCTGTCAAATTTGGTCTTTCAGATCTAAAATGTCTTGGTAACTTCGACAAATTGTCTCCATTGCCTGTAGGCCTCGCCACTCTTAATAGCCCATCGAGCTCTTCTTACGCCTTCCTTCCATCTTCCCCCACCAGGTCCTCTCTCAGTGATAACCTTTCCATCATCCCCGTGGCCCATATCACTAGTATCTGCATCACAAATACCCGAGACGACAAACAAGGCTGCAGTGTTCATGAGAACAAATTCCAGGATTGGGTCATTGTCTGGTAATTTGTCTTGAAGTAGATTCATTAAAATTGCGGCATTCTCATGAGGTTCCTTCCCTGGTGAAACGTCCTTCAGGTCATGTGATGGAAGTCCAAAATCAGCAGCACAAATTGTGAAGCTCTCAATTTTCACATCATCATCAGAAGATTCCATTAATCTCCAGCAGAATGTCCGTCCTGCACAACTGATTTCATCGAGGTCTTCTTCTCCACAAACAACCATGGCCTTTTTGGCACCGCTCATCTTAAGGGCATCTGCAAAGACAGGCCCAATATCTCGTCGAGCAACTCCCAAAAGTCGGGCTTCAATGCTGCACTCGACGGGATTGGCAAGGGGGCCCATCAGGTTGAAGATTGTTCTCCAACCGAGCTCCCTTCGGATAGGAGCAACATATTTCATACCAGGATGGAAGACGGGTGCGAAAAGAAAAGCGTAATTACTTTTTTCGTAAACTTTAGTGATAGTTTCAGGTGTCACCGCTGATAAGTTTGGTGCCGAAGGTAAAGTACAGCTGAGGAGATCTGCTGATCCTGACTTTGAAGTAGATGCTCTATTTCCATGCTTACTTAGAAGTAATAAGGATGAAGCCAAAATAGAGGATGTGGTTGAAATGTTGAAAGTGTGATGCGAATCTCCTCCAGTACCAACGATATCGCACTAGACATGCATCAGAAAATGAATCCAAATCGATTTCAACATAATTCCCTGTGATAACATACCAATCCTCCCTTATAGCCACCTTCTGATCTCCCAACAGCCGCGACAACTTTGTCTAGAGCTTCTTTGTCAACTGGTGAAGCAGCTTCTCTCATAGCTTCGGCGCATTTTGCAAGAACATCTGCTTTTCGATCCCATCCAGTAAAATGCAAACATGTGAGTAAAGCACCTGTTTGGACGGGAGATAATGAATCCGTGAAAATGTGTGAGATTGCTGAAGCAATTTCTGATGCCGTGACATTATTCTCTCCAGGTGAAGGCCACAGTCGTTTGAGTAGGGGCGTGATCGAAATGTCCCTAGGTGAAGGTGCGTATGCATTGTGCTCCGTTGGAGCAGCCATGACTACTTTTTTTATTTTAACAAAGACTTGTGAAACTCAATTTGACTGTCACAGGAAGTTAAATATTCTTTTCAATATTCTTTGTAACACTCGGGTCCCGGCTAAGGTAGAAGATACCCTTTCATTTTGAGTCACCGCAATGAACTTTCATTGTTCGCCTTATACGTAAGGCAGCATAAAGAAGCGCGCTAGTCCTCTTTAGAATTTCTCAAGCTCGTCCATCTAAATTATATGCCCGCATACATTTGTCCAACAAGTCTTTTTCACAGGTATGTACAGCCAATTGTGTCACATAAATGATACTAGCGATTGTTCAGACTAATCGATATTCATAGAATGCGTCCACGAATACATACGCCGTCAAAGGCAATAGCCTCCATCCTCCGATGTAAAAGGACTCCCCTCCGAAATCGACAATATGCCACCGCGGCAGCAGCGTTCACGCCAGCTGCTTCGCACGAGCAAATGACTAAAGCATCTCATCCCGTATCTCGCTTTCCCTCAACCCAACCACCATCCTACAAACCTCCCGAGTTCCGCAAATCTCAACTCCTTAGAAAATATGCTTCACTACTTCGCTCAACACCCCTCATGCTCCTCTTCCAACACAATAACCTCAAAGCTATGGAGTGGGTAGCCATCCGGCGCGAACTCGCTATTGCCCTCCGCAAAGTTGATGCAGCCCGCGAGGCAGAAGGCCAGCCCCACCTCAATCTCGCAGATGGTATCAAACTCGAAATCGTACAAACAGGAATTCTCGCCGCCGCTCTCCACATCGTCGAATTCTATAAACCTGATTCCCAAGTTTCCAAGTTAGATCCCACAGATCCAGCAACGCCTTCTTCTGCGACTTTACCAATTGTAAATGCAAAGGGCGATGGGTTGACACATACTCTTTCGAGCGCGGCTCATGAAGCTATTTCGGATAGGAAAATTAGGAATGCCCATGATCTGTCACCGTTATTGGCTGGTCCAGTTGTACTTCTAACATTCCCTGGTGTCTCGCCGCAACATATGAAGACGGCTTTGACCATTTTGTCACCCAGCGCTCCATTGTTCCCTGCTCCTAAAAAGAGGGCGAATCCAGGGTGGCACGATCCTACAGTTCAAAGTGGGTTACAAAAGTTATTGTTACTAGGAGCGAGAGTAGAGGGTAAAGTGTTTGACGTTGATGGTACCAAATGGGTTGGAAGCATTGAGGGCGGTCTGGACGGTTTACGAGGCCAATTGGTGGCTATGTTACAAGGTATTGGTGGTGGGATTACAAATACTTTGGAGAGCGCTGGAAAGAGTCTATACTTCACCGTTGAAGGTAGAAGGTCGATGCTGGAAGATGAAGCAAAGGGACTTTCTGAGGAAACTCCTAAGGAGTAAATCCAATCAAATAATGAATAAGCATGTAACGGAATGTATTATATCTGTAGAAACGGAATATTGTTTTATGGACCATTTGCATCGTAAAGCTTGAAATCATAACCATCTCTGGTCTATTTCTCGTCTATGAAGGGGGATCTGAAGGACGGTCTTTCTCTCTAAGCTCCAGCTTTGCATTCATTGCCAAGATACACCTCACCAAGTCCCAGTCCCCATCTGTTCCGACCCAATCACAAACCACAATTCCCGTACTACCATCACCTATACTTGCACTATCTGGCTGCTCACTGGAAGTTGTTTCACTATGCTTTCTGCATAGATAATCAACGATCACGGGGTTAACCTTTTCTGCAATCTTGTCTGGCCAACAGTTCGCTCTCCAAAAGTTCGAGGCACTCAAGAAATTCATGAAGAATGGTTGTTTTGCCGATTCGGCGCTAGCGACACCCAAATCTTCAGACAGCACGGCAATGGTTTTAGCAGCTCTTTCGAGCTGATCAGTGGAATAACCAATCTTCTTCTCGATATTCGAAGACTCGGCAACCTCGTAGAAGTCTTGTACTCGGATTTCTCCACTTGTACATACACCGTCTGCACAGTTGTCTGGCCAACTTTCTGCGTCGATATATAAACCTGTTCCATCGTTCTCGCCTTTTAAGGAGTCGTCTAGGCCGAAGCGACGTATAACAACAATCTTCCCTCGAACTTCTCCTAGAGCTGGAATGCGATTGCCCGTGAACCAGCGAGTCGAATCCTGAGTATAATGATGGTTGAGAATTTGACTAAGCTGTTGATCCGTAGCCTTTCCAACACCTTCTCTTTTTATAGACATTATGACTGTTTCCGTAGGATGCGCATCCAGAAATACTTTCACATGGTTGACCAAATCTCGAAAGTATTTGTGGCCCGTAAGGGAAACGGGAAAAGCGCTATGAACGAGAATTAGACCCTCTGCAGCAGGATCATTGGGATCCTGTGGTTGAACTCGTATATCGAGGAAACGAATACCATTATTGAGTTGCTCCTTCACACTGACAGCTTGACAGCGTACGGAAGGTAATGCGGCGTGATACGTTGGGGAATTATGTGTACCGGGTATACTGAGAGCGGCTAAGGGAGTTTCGTCTTTGAGATTGGACATCCATGATGCTAATTTGGCTGAGGAGAAGATTGCGAGAAAATGGTACTTGGGTAGATATACACCTGTAAATTCGTAGGTGGGATTGTGCGAGAGAGGTGTGAGAACGGTTGAGCGATGCAATGGGGTTGGGGTATCAATTCGGTATCGTTCGCCATTTGTCTCGAATGTCAATCGCAGGATTTGGTTTCCTTGGGGTTCCACATCTGTAACTTTGGTTTCAAAAGGAGCAATTGGTATTGAAACATCTTGACGACTGAAGCTTTCGGCTTTTTCTGCTAATTGTGGTGAGGTTGGAGTGCTGTTAAGGTACATAAACCCAGTAAGACTTCTGGTTATTCTGGTGATATTTACCCCGCTAGCTTTCCCTTCTGCAGATTCAAATCGTTCCAGTGATTTTAATTCGAGTGGAGTCGTAGAGAGATTTCGAATTGTTAGTGCTGGTGATGCCATGATTGTGCAGGTGTAAATCAAGTGTCTAATTGTGTAGTTGGAATATTGTTATTTTATAATATGATGATTCCATTCTAAGGTTTGTCTGGTTAGTAGAGATGGATTCATGAGATACTCGAAAGATATCAAGCTCTGGGTGAAGTATAATGTATCTTAGACAATATTTAGCGATAGTCAAGGAAAGAGAGAACGCTGTAATAGCTTGATGTCTAATTGCATTTTGAGCAACAACGAGACCAAGTTTGATATGTTTTAGAGGTTTCGAGGTTGATTTGGATATCAAAGATTAACTATGAATAGCAATTGGTAGATGGTCGGGTAGCGCATGATTATGGCTTAGATAAGTTATTTATTTGAGATATATTGTTAAAATTGTCCCCTTCACATATCAATCAAGCAACAAGCAACAAGCAAGTTGGCGCAGTGGAAGCGCGCCGGGCTCATAACCCGGAGGTCCCCAGATCGAAACTGGGACTTGCTAGCTCATTCTTTTGCATTTTTTGAGTCTCAGATCCCTCCTTGAAATTTTCCTGTGTCCTTAATGCTACTGGCATGTTCGAAATAACTTTTGCTAAAAATTGCAATAATAAGTTGTAGTTTGTGATCTAACAACCTACAACTACCTAGGTATGGCCCGTGCACACTCTGTCCAATCAACCAAAGTTAAAGACTTCAAGATATCATTTGTTTTTGATCAAGGCTATTACAAGCCAACACAACCATTATTCAATGGCCTTGTATTTGATTGATCCAAATCCGTCTCCCACATACACGCTCCCGTTAGGTACTTAGTAAGTTTTGATAAAGCATATTTGGCTCAAGTCAGTCTACTTCAGCTGTGGATCATAGAGCCCACAAAAGAGCCGCCGCTTGTGGGTTTTGTGGGGGTTGATTTTTGTACGTGATTTTGCTCAAGTGAGTAAACAACAAGTTCACTTTACACTCTTACCTTTTGGGAATTATGATACAGAGACTATGTATTATAATTCCTTCCAGTAGTGAAAAGTGTCTGATAGAATTCAAGAGAGTGTTTCCATTGGGATGTAGTTTGTCTCACTGAAGAGAAAGCCTTCAGAGTTGGATGAGATCCAATCAGTGAAAGAAAGTGTCTAACTTCCCATATTTTTGAGAGGTGAACTGTTTTACTGTTGGATTTGCGTTATTTGCTATTGTGTTTCATCTCACAATCAGACCGAACATGATCGATCTTTGAACTAAAGTCATGCATATATCACACTCAGGTTCATAAAACATAGTAATGGTAACTATCTAAAAACAACTCGGTGACTTTGGAGAGTTCAACGAGATCGGTAAGTATGCGTCTGTCGGAAACATTGATTGTCGCCAAGTGAAGCGATACCTATGACTTGGTTTCGAAATGAAATAGTAACGCATCATGTCCAACCTGATATGGATGTTGCGCGAATCGAAAGATATGAGCTAAGGCAAGTAACTCATTGATGTCGTGAGTGAATTCGACTGGTGAGACTCCATGGATCATAATTAGTTTTGATCAGGTCTTCACAATCATAACAATCAATACAGCCATCATAGTGGCCAAGGTGCTCATCCGAGATATCATATTCGGAGTCAGAATCTTCCAATAGCTCCCGATATGCTTGCCAGCTCAGTGCCTTCCATTGTCTTTCGTTCTTAATATTGGCATCGAACAAATGTTCTGTTCTCCAGCGTTGAGTTTCCTCTTGCTCTGCATATTCAGGGTCTACTCTAGCGTAGGGTTTAACATCCTTGATAGCTTCGACTGATCGTTGTGGTCCTTTTAGATACTGTCGTGCAAAGTCAGTAAGGTGCACAATCGGATACCCGCACGCGTTGGCAACCAACCTCTATGACTTCTTTTGCGGTAAGTACAGCAGCATTGATTCAATGTAATTTCTCTCGATGCAACATTTCGTATAGAGACATCACCACATGTCTGACCTTTCAATTCTTTCTCGGAGAGAATCCGAGAACTCTAATGGCTTCGCGTTGAATTGGATGTTCTCTGGGGGTTTCATCGGATCTAAAGTTATTTCCCTTGTGTCTTTTCAATAGCACATTCTGAACATGTGCAAGCGACCTTGTTACCATCAAGATATTGTGAGCCAGTTTCTGAGAACCGAATGCTAGCTTCATGACAGACATCAGATATCTTAGTGCACTATCAAGCAAAAGGAGAGGAGGGGGAAATGAGTCAAGAAAGGCTAAAGACTTAAGAAAGAGACTCACTCTCCACTTTTATAGAGCAACTCTCAATCCATATTGCCGATCGCACATGTCTATAGTTGAGTTCCAATGTGTTTTTCTCCAAAAGTTAGTTTGAGGTCTGATGGAATGTACTTTTCGAGTTCTGAACTTGGATTCCATATACAGACAGATAAAATGGAAAAGTGGAGAGCAAGATAATGATTGGTAACCTATCAAACTTTCATATCTACCTGACCCCCGCCCGCAGGCATGTATCCGGTCGAAGATATATCTACAGCCAGAGTATGTTAGATATCACATAATTCATATCACATGGATATCAGCATGAAAGTTAAATTGTTTGAATTGGCTGTAAAAGATAGATGTCAATGGTAAGTGCAAGAGTCTCAAGTATAATGTTGCAGTAACCTGCATTTTCGCCCCCCCTATTTGTATCCGATAAAGTATAAGGAGTTTTTGGGCAAAGATTTTGCATCCAGTAGAATCAGGAACAAGTCCGGAGTGACCAGTTCAGAGGCTATGCTTGAATGAATGTACCCTCGATAGCCGCAGCCGCTGATAAAATATGAAATTTGCTCTGATAACCCTGTTGAAACTTTTGGATGTGAGCAGGAACGCATTTAGTGACGACGAAAATAAATTCGCAGTGAAAAAATTGTACGCCTTTCAAGACAGAGGGTGATGCATCGATCGATGGTGATAAAATACGAAGATCAGTAACGTAATCGAATTCGAGTGCAAACCACGCTGTTCCGACGGGGAAAGGACATGACTATAGCACGTTAGTATTGTATTAGATACAGAAGATCTAGATCTTACTAACAGGGAATAGAAAGCCGTACTATAATAAAGGCTATTCTTCTGCCTCGTCTATGGACATTAATTGCAATAACTTTTCTTCTCGTCTTTTTTCAGACTCTAAACGCCACTGTTCACGTTTAGCTGCCATCTCTACCTCGGTCTTCTGGTATGAAGCTTCCCACTATATGCCAGTCAGATGTATGTAAGATTACAGTATGGGGGATCAAAGTGCCGATTTACCTCGAGTATCTCTTCCGTCGTAAGGTAAGGGACACTGCTCATATCAGTATCCCCCACGAGCATGTCTGTGACTACATCATAGGTCGATCGACGGTTCAGGATCCAGTGTTCGGGCAACGCAAATGGTTCGATAGCGAGCAAAGGAGGTGCCACATATTCCAAGGGTTTGGCAATTAAACCATCAATTATTTCCTTTTGCTCCTGCTGTAACGGTTGGTCAGTCCACGGATTTTGCTGAGGCTTGAGTGTGTTGCTGACGTATACGCACCAAGCTGTGTAGACCCTCGAGCATACACTTTCGAAGGATTTTTCCCTTAGTTGCCAAAGTGGCTACCACAGTGGCTGGTGTCTCAGAGCGAAGACAACAGTCGTTTGAAATAAAAATAGTAAGGAATCCTGCATCTTTAGATTCCTCACGTTGAAGATATGCCAAATCGGGTTTCTGGCTATGTATTTTGTTAGACGATTGATGCTGATGACATCTTGTGAATTTTGATATTGCCTTCCCGAGAAGTATACTTTGAGAGCCAGGTAGACATACCTTCTTGTGAGGGATGGGGTATCGGATCCAGAGTCGGACTCGCTATCGGGTGTCATGAATTCTTGAAAGCTCTAAAGACGCTTAGGGGTTGAACCGGAGTGATTGTTGGAAGATATGGCAGCGGCAGGTCTCTTGGAAACTGCTGATGCTGAAGAGGACATGGTTAATGGCGGGACTTTAAATTTGATAAAAGTGTGGTTTGGCTTGATTTGAAGGTCACCAGCTGTTGTGGATTTCGCGAATTGAGATATACCTGATTGAGTGGCTTGATGGCGGTGACCAAGAAAGGCAGATCGAGATCTTAGATACAGTCAGCCATCTTGAAGTTGGTGAACTGTTGAACTAGATCGGAAAGGTGTAGTCGTGGTGGGAAATTGGAGAATTCGAGGATATTGTTTTCTCGGTGTAGAAAGTAATGGAGAAGGGTTTGAAAGAGAGTAAGAAATTGGAAGGGAAGAGAATTCTTGAATGGACCTCTATCCAACTTTAAGTGAGGTACCTACCGAAAGCAAATAGGTAGTGAATCTGACAATACTGGAGTGCTTTGTGACCTTCCATTTTCTTCAAGCTTCACTTTTATGCTTTTAACTTTGGGGAATGTTTTCTCAAGTTCATACCCGAAGAGATTCATTTTGAATCATGGGGCAATTGAACTTACAAAACTGAAACACATATGAACAGATTGGCCCGAAAAAAGCTCCATTGACCACATATTGCTGCTTTCATTGTCCATGGTCATTATTCTCGAATGTAACAGACACCAACAATATCAAGTCTGACATCAATGAACTAGAACGCACATAAGTATCATGTAGCAGTTCTTTTTCAGTAAATTGGGTTGTAGCCTTGGAAATACATCCGAAAGGTGACTTTGCTTGAGAAGCCGGTAAATCATAAAAGACTACAACGAATGCATGATCGAGCGTATTTCGGGTATTTGGAGTAAGAATATATCAAGTTCGACCCGAGAGGAGAGCGGCGACCGATGAAGGTTGATGCAATAAGTATTTTCATCACCAAGGCAGTAGAAATATTATACTGTTTAGATTGGCTTCGGAGTGATAAAATTTGAAGACTATTTAACAGCGTGCTTTGATTATTGCCAAGCGAAGCGCAGATGATTATACCGTAGAACAGCAAGTGAACGGCAGAACAGACAGTGCTTTTATGAATCTTAAAACTTTAACTAAACACCAGGAGATTCCTAGAAAAGAGAACCAATGTCTATCGCCATTACTCCAGCTACTTCGGCGGTATCAGCCTCCCACCAGCGACCAATCTTACCGACCCTAAACATCTCCTCCATTGCAAACTTTGCAGCCCAAGTTTGCATGGTTCGTTGAGTTGCTGCAAGACCAGTATATTTGCCGATTTCTACACCACATCCCCTTGAGGCAATAGACGTAACGAAATAAGGAAACAAGTAACGCTTCTTGCGATCCGCTAGCATCATCTTAGCTGCATTAGCGACCACTCTTGTCTTTTCGGCATTCTTTATAATCTGCTTCTGGGCACTTTGCTCATCCATATTGACTGCGTTGAACAACTGTTGAATAGTTGCGACTGTTTCTATAGCTCTTCGTGGAACCATTTCCTCCAAACTCTCACGAAGCTCCCCAATTCTCGTAGAAGGAAGAGCGTCAAATTTTTGAATCAAACGGTCCAGCGTAGCAATCACGGCTTTCGACTGTTCAATGACCAAGTCTTGAGCTTCAATCACCTTATCCTGCAACCAGTCAGAGAGGCTCAACCAAAATTCATTTTAATCTGCTACAGATAGAACATTTACCTACCAACTTTTTATATTTGGTGACAAAAGCAGACGCGATAGTCACGCGAGCTCTCCGAGATTCTTCCTGGCTATGCTTGGCAAACAAAGTTTCGTTGTATCTGGCTGCTATATCGACTGCATCCACGAGCCTCATATGTGCGACCGGAAATTTGATTACGAGCGACTTTTTTGCTGGAGGCGCTTCCAAACTATATGTGTGACGTTAGACGTAGAAGACAAAATAGAACAGGCGGGAACAAACGCGACAGGGGAGAGAGAAGACATACTTGTCAGATCCAGACCGCTTGATACAAATTGAGGACATGGTGTAGTTAGATGGGATTAGGTCGAATTGAGTGCCGGCAGAAAAAGATAACTCCAAAGAAATTGATTTATGGATAAAAGCGATCTTGTTTGTGCCTACTTCAAGAAAAAATAGAGGCGGCAACGGACAGTGCTAGGAGATAGTTGTTACCGTCAGATCGTGAGCGAAGTGAAATTTCCGAGACAAGAATAGGCGATGCCGTAGTATATACAACACCTAGAAGTTTGTGGAAGGTCGGAATTCTAATCTAACTATCGTCTTTGTGACTGGAGAGCAAAGCAAATTGAAAGCAAGATCGACATTCGTAGGAGTTGTGGAAGTTGAAGAAAGAAGACATGGTCACAATGTCGAATGCGATACTTAAATACTACTCTCTTCGAAACTAAGCGAGACAATGAGGATAAAGGTGAGTTCGAGATCCAACTAAATTCACTCGAACAGCTACCTACATCGTAGTTGTGTGAAACTGAAGCAGATAGGCTCGAGACATACTATGAAATTCTATACCAAAGGCAATCATGTGCATTGAGTATATTTTGCCAAACTCTTGATTGGTTCGGTCTGCGGTTCGACAATCAGAACCTTTCAATGTCTACTCTAATTGAATGATTCAATGATTTGAAATCTCGAATCCACTTTGAACAATGCACTACTTTCAAACATGGAGAGCTTGCATCCAGTCTACCAGTTTGGAACATCTCTGACAAGTATTGGAGCCAGAATCGGCCCCTCGGGAAGGTTGCTCTGAATATATACATTAGAACATAGATTTTTAGCCATTGAAACCCCTGACGTATGCTCTGATGAACAAATTGACAATGGAAACCATGCGTTTTTACTGCTTGAAGCGCAAATAGAGAGGATAAATATCAGCTTCATTCACTTCAGCAAAGAGGTGCATGCTAAAATTTAGGCATGTGAGGTCCTCGCTAGAAGAGTGGTTACCTCTGTCAATCTAAAGATGAGTCGAAATCGAGGTGCCAATCTTTGCTTTCGATACAGGCAATACTGATTACCCTGTACAAGCGAAAAGGTGAATTTGTGAATTGGAAAAGGATTAGATGCTTGCTGCTCATACAAAACCCGCTTTCCGATGGCTAGTCCGAACGATGGCAGCAGATGTCCCTTTGTTGGTGGAGAGCTTACTACCTCACCACCTCCTTCGTGATCACTCTATAGAGCCTGGAAGCATCTAGACTACTGTAATCGACGACGTAACTGTCACTGTTAACTTTGCCAATGGGAGAAGTTTGTTTCGTACTAAACATGCCGGATTTGGGACTAAGTTGACGCGCATTCGAGATATTGCGCTCCACGCTCATTGGGCTACAGCAAGGCATCGTCGCAGACTAACTGGAACTAGTAACCATTCAATGAACAAGTCCTTCATCCGAAAGCCTGTGGCTTCAAAAAATGATAGTCTTAGTTCAATTTTGAAATTTTTGTTGTTAAACTATTGATGCGAAGATAGCCCATAGATCAAATCGCTTCGCGAAACTTTCACCGAGCTTCGACTCTCAAGACTTGCGACTATCACCACATCAACCCCCACCCGAGCTGTCCCATAAACAAACCACCACAGATCGTACCAACCATGGAGCAAAGACAAAATATCGAAGGCGCAACTGCTCCATTTCCTACCAATCCCGAAGAATTCGATTCCGACGATCGCATATCATTTTCGAAGCTCGACCAGAAATACCTACTTGTGCAAGACGATGGCACAGAATTCGAATTCGATGATGCGATCAAACGATGGATACCGGTGTTAGATGAGGCATTATTGGAAGAACAGCAGAAAGCATATAAAGTATCTGGAGTAGATGAGAGTGAGCCGGTTGATGCTATAAAGAGGAAAAGGAAGCAGGAGTATGTCAATGGCGAGGATGTAAGTCAATTTTAGGCTTCATATTCGAGATATATTTGTGATTGTGCACCCGTTCTACCAGCATTTTACAGCGTTTCATATCTACTTATCTCAGTTTGGTATGCGATACCTAGCTGGAGCTTATGCAATTATCTGTATCTTTTATTTCATTCATTATCTTCGATGCTGAGTCTACCTAGGAGGGTGGCCGAATTGTGAAAGCCCCAAAGAAAACCAAAAAACCTCTACCACCACGAGCAAACACCGCAGTTTATGTTACTGGTTTGCCATCCGATGTTACTGTTGAGGAAGTTCACGAAGTCTTTTCACGAAAGTGCGGTGTTATCGCTGAAGAAATCGACAGCGGAAAACCGAGAATTAAGCTTTATACAGACGAGAAAGGAGAATTCAAGGGCGATGCTCTTATCGTATTTTTCAAGGCACCATCTGTGCAGATGGCCATAATGCTACTGGATGATACAGATTTTAGGATAGATGGAGGCACATCTAAAGAGAGAATCAAGATGCGGGTCCAGGCTGCAGAAGCGAGCTACAAGAAGGTTCAACAAACAGACGCAGATGGAAATGAGAAAGAGAAGCCTAAGACCAGTATGAAGGACAAGCAGAAGATTATCAAAAAGACGCAGAAATTAGATGCGCGACTGGCAGATTGGAGCGATGACGAGCCATCGGCCCTTGTGGAAACCAGCTCGAAGTGGGATAAAGTCGTTATATTGAAACATATGTTCACTTTGAAGGAGCTAGAAGAAGACCCAGCTGCAATGTTGGATATCAAAGAAGATATTCGAGATGAGTGTGGCAAGCTCGGCGAGGTAACGAATGTGGTTCTATACGATTTGGAGGAAGACGGAGTTGCAAGTGTAAGATTTGCAAACGCGGAATCAGCGAAAGCATGCGCTAAGTTGATGAATGGGCGAAAATTTGATGGTCAAGAAGTCGAAGCTTATATTACGGATGGAAAGGAGCATTTCAAAAAATCGAAGAAGAAAGCAGATGATGAGGATCATGGAGAGTCAGAATCAGACTGATCAGGCTGGAAGTGAGACGCATAGGTAAATCGAGTATGATTATTCTAGTGAGATAAATCTCATGATATTGGCTACCAGTATTGGTATTGATATAAACAGAGAATTTGGTATGAACAGAGAGTTGGATGCAGATTTATATTAATACTAATGATATCTTACTTGACCAATATCTTCTTATCTGACTTGCAAACGCTCTCGACTTTTCTATCAGAAATTCATCCCAAGCTTCCGGAGCTTCCCCTGTTCCCGTCCTAGCCGTTCTTCTAGAATAACCCCTAACTGCCCTGCCAGCTATCACTGGAGAACCCGATTGGTTACCAGATCCACATTAAATCTTCGTACCTGGCTTGCGAAATTATCAAATTTATTGCCAGACCGACATAAGAGTAAACACTCCTTTTTATTCTTCACAAGAAGTGAAACATCCATTCACTCAATTCACAAATTCCCATCATGAAGCTCCTCACCTACGGAGCCATCTTTGGTCTCCTCACTGCCCTCTACTACTTCTTAGATGCACGTCTTGAGTCCTTTTACATCTTTACACCGACTCAACTTCATGATCTCTCCCAGCGCGCCATTGGTGCTCATGGTAATGACACCGCTCAGGTTGTGAAGTTCATTGTGGATGAATTGAGTGAGAAGCACCCCGGTGGCTACATCAATTTGGATCAGGAATGGATTTTCAATAATGCTGGCGGGGCTATGGGTGCTATGTATATTATTCATGCTAGTAAGTTCCCAATGAGGTCACGAGTCTCAGGTCGGGATCGTTTGGAGAGACGAGTGTGCTAATTCGCTTCATAGGTATTACGGAATATTTGATTATCTTTGGTTTGTTCACCCATGGGTAGATTCGGAGTCTGAGTGGGGATACTGACTGTGCATAGGAACAACAATCGGTACTGAAGGACATACCGGCCGTCATACAGCCGATGACTATTTCCACATCATTCACGGAACTCAACTCGCCTATACCCCTGGTGACTTCGAACCTGAAGTCTATCCCCAAGGAAGTGTTCACCATCTTCGTCGTGGTACTGTTAAGCAGTATAAGATGGATGCGGCTTGTTTCGCTCTCGAGTATGCTAGAGGTTGGATCCCACCTATGTTGGGTTTTGGATTTGCCGATGGTCTTACCAGTACTTTGGACTTCCCAACTTTGTGGAGAACAACTTGGGTCACTGGTAGAGAAATGGTTTTGAACCTCGCCAGATTCAAGCTGTGAAAAGCTTTGTTTCCATTGAGAGCACTATTTGAAGGTTATTGAAGATGAAAGGATAATTTATAGAGCTCTCGTGAGCAAGTACATAGCACTTCTTTGTCTGTAGATACCTATCTCTTGTAATAATTTGACATGCGCGTCATGAATTAACATGATCAAGCATAGCGTCTTTTGGAAATAGTTTCACCTACTATATTTATTCTGCAACTTTCGTGATAATCTTCGGCTTATTGAAGAGTCATGTATTATCAATCAAAGTTGTATATGTCCACTCCAAACTCCCCGTAGAAACTCCTCACAACATTCAGTCAGAATCCTCGTCAGATCCATAATCTACCAGTCCTAGTGCTTTGTTGGATGGGGGAGGTGATGGCTTTTTGGCTGCCACAGGCTTGGGTGCTACCTTTGCAGGCTTTGAGTCCGAGATTTTGGCTGAATCTTTAGAAGCCGGTGGCTTAGTATTCGTTGCAATTGAGTCAAAATCGTCTTTCGCAGGTTTCGTTGACATTTCTTTGGTAGATGTGGAGGATGAAGCTTGTTCTGCGGAAGATGAAGCTCTCCTAACTTTGACTCCTTTCAGTACTTCCTTATCCTTCGTACGCTTGCGCTTTCGACCCGTAGTGCCCCATTCATCCCCCCGCACCGGCGAACCATCTTGTGTTTGTGCTCCATCATCATCTGCTGCTCTCGCCTTCTTGTCTGCATCTTCTTGTTGTCTTCTAAATAGCTCTAGCCCCTCCGCAGTTTCTTTTCGCACTCTATCTTCCTCAGCCCTCGTACTTTCTAGAACAGAATCCAAGAACTCGATTTCATCTTCATCTAATGATCGGAATTGATTCTTGAGTTTATTGGCTTCTTCGAATGCATCTTGTTTGGCAGCTGATTTATTCAACGCACCCCTAAGTGATCAGCCTAAGAAATTAACGTGTGAGCGGGCGCAATGGTCCTAGATGTGTACCTTTATTTGCTTCTAGGATCTCGAACAAGCTCTTTCCATCTTGTTGTCTAGCTTCGATAGCTTTTCGTTGTCTATTAGCCTCGATTTCTTGTTGAGCGGCTAACCATTCATCACTGCGCTCAGTTGGAGCATCTGCAGTACCACCTGATACAAATCCGGAGGACATTGCGGTTTTGTTTGTATGCGCACGAATGGTACAGAGGCGTTTAGTTTCTAGTTTCTAAGATTCGTGAGATTGCGCCGACAAGGTTTCTCGACATCACATCACGTGTGTTACGCTCCGACTCCCCGCCTTCTCCCCCGCTACGGAGCAATTTCGCACTTTGAGACGGAACTGTACAAAATTTTGAATTGATTCAGATTAAAGAGGTTCTAGAAGTCGATATAGCATTTAGGCTAAAGTCTATTCTCCAATTCAAGCTAGATCCATCTTTAGTCATACAAATACTGAACAGTATCCAATATTTGCCTCTCAAATATGTCAATTGGGAAGGGTTTTCAAGCTATGATGGGGGATTCTGACGTAGGAAATTACTAGGAATAATCTCAAACGGCATTGTAAAACATGATTGGTGCGCATGTCAATCTTCCTTCGGTTCAATAGAGCCTGAAGTGGGATTGCCCCTCCATACTCCACCCTGCGACAGAGAACCTTCTACCAGAGCCCCTCATTGTGCAGCGGATTATCTTTGAATTTCACGTATCGGCAGGTTGAACTTCTTCATATGGAATAGACATAACCCGGAGGTAAAGTATTTTGTGGATATTCTATAGGTTGTCGTCATCCGGTATCAAATAATCCTCATGCATGGCTTCCTGGGTCAAGTAAAGGTATAAGTATTCACTTTGTCCTCGCAACTCATTATCTTTCTTCTCTTATTCCTTCTATTGCACACCTAAAACATCTAACAAACTTACAAACCGTAAAAATGTCTGCAAATAACGTTACCTCGTAAGTTCTTCCATTCCGACCCCTTGATAGGAATTCACGTCAAAAGCAGAAGTCTGCGCAGACTGGCGACTGTCACATCCCATTTCAAACCAGTTCGTAACATAAGCTCACACACTATTCCTCTATCCAGAAAGACCTTCACCCTCAACACCGGTGCTAAGATTCCAGCTATTGGTCTCGGCACATGGCAATCACCACCAGGTGAAGTTGAGAAGGCTGTAGAGATTGCCCTTCGCAAAGGTTACAGACACATTGATACAGCTGTAAGTCGATGAACATATTGTGGCATCAGATCCAATTCTGATAGATTATTAGCTTGCATACGGAAACGAATCAGAAGTTGGCCAAGGTATCAAGGCGTCCGGTGTCCCAAGAGAAGAGATTTGGCTTACTACCAAACTCGACAACCCATGGCACAAGAGAGTTCAGGAAGGTATTGATTCTTCCTTGAAGTCTCTTGGTACCGATTACGTCGACTTATATCTCATGCATTGGCCATCATCCACCGACCCAGATGACTTAAAGAAGCACTACCCAGATTGGGACTTCATCAAGACATGGCACGAAATGCAAAAGCTTCCTGCCACTGGCAAAGTAAAGAACATTGGTGTATCGAACTTTGGTATTAGAAACTTGGAGAAGCTCCTCAGCGACCCAGGAACCACCGTATGTCCAAGCTCCGATGTTTGTCTATTATTCATTGATTCTAATTTATCATGTAGATTGTCCCAGCCGTTAACCAAATCGAGCTCCACCCAAACAACCCATCCCCAAAGCTCGTTGCATACAACACATCAAAGGGTATCCACAGCACCGGTTACTCTTGTCTCGGTAGCACAAACTCGCCTTTGTACAAGGACCAGACCTTATTGTCCCTCGCCGAAGCAAAGGGCAAGACTCCACAACAAGTACTTCTTGCCTGGGGTATCCAAAAGGGATGGTCTGTCATTCCAAAATCCGTCAACAAGGAACGTGTTGAGAAGAACTACGAGCTTGATGGTTGGGAATTGACCAGCGAGGAAGTTGAGAAATTAGACAACCTGAAAGATAGATTCAAGGTCTGTGGAGATGCCTGGTTACCTATCAAGGTTTTCTTCGGCGATGATGAGTAAAGGATTTAATTGTATATAATTTAGAGATACCATGAAGTAATTGAATATAGAGCTTCTCATGATCATTTCGTAGCTTGTGCTTTTGAAAACATGTCTTGCAATAACCTGACATTGTTGCCCATAATGACTCTAGACTTTGGGTCGAATCATGTATATTACGCCATGAATAGATGCATTTGAAATTTTTGGATGGTTTACTATCGTGAAACGAATAAATGATTGATGGTCTTCAAAGAGAGGTTGGGGATACTCTGATAAAGAAGCAAGTTGCATCATAGCCTCGGTAAAATAAATTCCATCCCCAAGCTCCTTCATCCACAATTGAGCATCATCAACTTGAGTCTACACAATATGCATATCACGAGAACATCATTATAGCCCTTTTGTAGGGGCTTCTCAATCATCATGACTTGTCCGTTTTGCAGCATAGCATCCAATTACCCACCATCCTCATCTCTCGCAAACCCAGATCTTACCACTCCATCCGCGTTCGTAGTCCTCAGCACACCTCAGTGCATGGCATTTCTCGATATTATGCCCCTTTCCCCCGGACATCTACTAGTCACAACTCGTAATCACAACGAAAAATTATCGGACGTGAGTGAAGAAGAAGCGCGAGAGTTAGGCGAATGGCTCCCGAGACTATCTCGAGTGTTAGCTAAGGTCACCGGTGTGTGGGACTGGAATATTGTTCAAAACAACGGTGAGTTACCCCGGGATTCGTGTCTTGGAAGTTCCGCCGCATCTAGGGTTGTAGCTAGGTCTATTATAGATATCTGGTGGAACAATGGAATGGAGAAATCGTTGCTAATGATGGCGATAAATATAGGAGCTGCTGCAGCGCAAGTGGTACCGCATGTACACTTTCACATTATTCCGAGACCGGGGCTAACTCCCGAGTTACGCAATCGATCTTTTACGATGTTTGGGAGGGGGCAGAGGAGCGAATTGGATGAAGATGAAGCTAAGGTTTTAGCGGCGCAGTTGAGGGAGGAATTGGGAAGAGAGATGGAGGGGATTGGGAAGGGCAAACTATAGAAGGCGTTTATCGAATATACCAAGCATATATGCGTGATTGAGATAGGAAATTGAGATATCCGTACCTGGGAGCCGTTTATTAATGTATTAGAGCAAAAGATCGATTGGAGGAGAAAGTAAATTGTACAATAAATATGGGACGCACAGGAACGGTATGCATCTACCGGTTTGACACAATACAAAGGTTCTCCTAGGCTCTGAAGTTTTGGAACGTACTTGGATCTTGGGCTATGATAATCGCAATACTTGGGGAGGGTGGCATGAGTAAGACACCGAGTGCACCGAAAAGGGAGCAACTAAGCAGCCACTAGTCAACAAGAACAAAGGACAGCTCACGGTACTTAACCATGTCTCTCTTCTCTCTCCAACTATCAAACATCAAGGACAAGTGTTCATCAACAATCGATGCATGTTTGGTCTTTTAAAAGTTTCTTGGACTTCGAAACACTTGGCCCCTCTTGCTGTTTCCAAAATGACTTCTATTTTGCACCTGCCATAGTTTTGCTGACGTTTTCATCTTTTAAGTTTCCACATGGTTTATCAATGACTGCATTCTTTTCAGGGGCTTTTGGACACGAACCTGAGCATTGATTTGAAGAGACATTTGGCACTTCTCCGTCTTCGTACACAGAAGTCCTAAAATTCTCCCAACTCATAATCTCAACACATGCGTCTCAGCGGTCTGCAAGCCATTTTCCATCCACATGATTCTCCATGTCTGAACTTCTGGTTTTCCTTGCCCACGGAAATTCTCTTGAACCTTGGATTAGACCTCAAAGCATCATTTGACAGATTGAATGATGTTTATTTGAAGACAGTTTAGAAGACAACACCGCTAATCTGCCCACATTCCAGCTATTCACTGTCGTATCTGTGGCAAAGGAGTCGAGGTTCTCCAGGTTTTAGGAGTTTCCAAGAACAAAAACATTGGCGAAAGCCAAGAGCTGTGTATATTGTCGGCTCAAGTGTATTATTGTAAAGGAGAATGCTTTGAGATGATTTTGGAAAGTTATCATGCCCAAGAGTCTTGGGACTGATTTCTTTTCGAATATAGCCAAGTTCCAGGAATGCGGAGAATTAGGAATGGAACACAAGTCAACAACAGACGACACCGCTAGATGGACAGTGAATGACAGCTATCTCTTAAGTTTATTATGATTATGAATCTATCATGGATGTCACTTCAAGCCATCATTCGACCGGGGTCCTTATTATGCTCATCTGGGCATTGTAGGTAGGTAATTTTGTTTGTCATTTCATTTTGAGAGGCATGGAAACATGTTGATATTAAGAAGCCGGTGCGCCATGTGGCGTCCACATACCGGAAATTTACTTTGAAAACTCATTTGAGTGAAGAATTGGAGACTCAAGAGTCATAAATTCATTCTTTAATAAGACTCATCAATATCTTCATCAAGGTAGTGGCGAGTATCTGGGGCCCCAGGTTCCTATGGTGATTTGCACTTTCCTACACCACATGATAAGATGCAGAAAAAGAAAGAGCAACTTCAAATATCATTACAATCACATAATCCCGTACAACTATCAAGCTTCACGGACTGTAAGACATCCGCGTCGCAGTCAAGTAATACAAATCTCAGAATTCAATACGTCATTAACAGATCCAATCACCATTCAAATCACTCTCAATTTTCTCTATATTTCCTCCTCAATCTCCCCCAAAAAGTGAATTGAAGGTCCGATTAAGGTTCCTGCCTCATCTTGTTTTTAATATTGAGTCTCGATTGAGTGATATAACCGAGTAATTTCTTCAAGAGACGGGACGCTATTATCAAAATCCACGTGGAAATATTTTGGGAATATAAACAAACATTCAACCGCCTTCCCCTCCTCCTCTTCTACCAAAACATTACAATCTTTCAACCAGACCTTAGATCTCTTTTCTGTACCCACAGTCTTTACCAAGCTCTACTTCTAGTGCTTGATACCTAGAAATTTAATTTTATAATTCTTCCTCGTTTCTTTGGACGTGCCATTCACACCTCACATCCTATCGATCTACCAGAGACACATAACTCAAGTTTTTACAATATCGCCAAGATGCGTTTGCAATTTGCTTTGGCTATGCTACTTGCCTTGACGGTAACAGCATCGCCAATCACTGACTTTCTCAATCGCCTCAAGCGCCAAATCATCCAAACCTACGATGTCACCGAAGTCATCTATAATTCCAATGGGAAGCCAGTTGCAACAACCATCCTTCATGTCACCACTACCGTCTATCCTTCCACCACATTGGCACCAGTCCCAACTGCGACTCCCACAGACTATGTTTCGACTGCTTTGTATCACCACAATATTCATCGCGCCAATCACTCTGTTCCTCTCCTTAAGTGGGACACAAAGCTTGTTGCATCCGCTCAAGTTCTTGCTGCAACATGCAAGTGGGGTCACAACATGTGAGTACTTTTCTGGGTCACCTCTGTCTTACCCGCACTAACTCTTCTTTAGGAATATTAATGGCGGTGGATATGGACAAAACATTGCTGCATACGGTTCCACCAATGCTAAGGCTCTTGGTGCCAACAAGGAGATGGCTGTCGCTGCCACAAACATGTGGTACAATGGGGAACAACCAACCTACCTTCCTTCTTACTATGGTAAGAACAACCCAGATTTGACCACCTTTGAAGATTGGGGTCATTTCACTCAGATGGTTTGGCTTGGTACCAATTCTGTTGGCTGTGCAACCCAACTTTGTCAACCGATGGACATTTGGCCAAGTATGCCAGCTTGGTATACTGTCTGCAATTATTCTCCACCAGGTTTGTTCCTCATCTTACTTCTCAATCTATATCTTTTCACTAATGTTTCCCCTTCAGGAAATATGGGCGGTCAATACGGCGTCAATGTCTTCCCGCCCCTTCGTCATCCCTCCGTCAACGTTATCAACGCTTGAGCAATTAAGCAGCGATGATCTGCACCCCGAGACAAATTTTCGACTTTTCATAATCGACAACTCAGTGCGATCATTTCACTTCTCACGAGACCATGACAAACTTTCCAGTGTTTCACGAAGGAGCACCGTTTACGTTTTTACATGAATTTACGTCTCCATTTCCATTTTCGCTTTTCGCACAAAAGCAATTACTTGCCTCGTCACCTTTTCGTCGACCGTTCCTATTTTAAAGAGCTTTTTTTTTGCTTGTCGTCTTTTCATCGCGTCATTTGAAACAAACTCTAATCTATTTCTTCATCAACCTTATTGCAAAAGCTTCTAACAAAACAACATCTGGCATGTTTCGCTTGTTGCGTTTCATATTTGGGTCTCTAGACGTCCAAGTCTCCACCTATATTGTTGCCTACGGAATTCTCACAATACTCGGAGACTTACATAGATTTGATAGATAGATTCGATCCGGTTATGATATCTTATCTTTCGTCTCTCTTTTTTTTCTCTTTGCTCTTTGCAATTGGCATATACATCATATTGGGGGCTTGTTTCGTTGGGATTTTGTTTTTGCAGGTACCTTCTTTTCAAAGGTTGGGGGAGGGATGGTAGGACAGGATAGGATGGTTTGGGCTGGGTCCACTGGATGGATGGTTTTATGGATGGAGTTTATGCTTGATATTTGGGGGGATAGGCAAAAGTTCTATGGTCGGAAAATGGGCTCCGCTGAAGCTATTTTTTCTAAATTTCGATTGATTGGACTTTCTTGCTTTCATACTTTTGTTTGACTTGAGATACTACCTGCGATTTGAAGTGACTCGATGCTCTGTTTATGTAGTTGTCGTGGTGTAGTGTAGATATTGGGATCTATACGACATCCATCACATCAAAAGCATCACGTTATTTGTACATCACTCTTTCCGCTACGTGTCACCCACCCTAGGACCTAAGTACCTACCCAAGGAAACCAATTCCATCAACTCCAACAATTCTAGCGAACATAAATCGTACATGTGGCATTGACCTTCAGATCTACGCGCGCAATCTCACCCCGTTACTCCAAACATCTGTTAAACCACTTGTACCTATCTTGTGATTGTTTGTATCGATATTCAAATTCGCAAGGGACATCACATACCCATCGAATGCGGGAACGATAGGCTGCTGCATGCAGTATTACTTCCTTTCGCATCACTTGTGGGGATAATCTCGATATCTGTGATTCGAATTATTTTGTCGAATCACCAATGCGGGAATATAAGCTTCTTTCAAACTAACTCTCGATAGATGCCACGACATATGTAGAGAACACATGTTTGGTGTTCTTATACTATTTCTCTGCGTATGTGACTCGTGTCGTGTTTGTATTTTGTGATGGGTAGGGTGTTATGCGGTGGAGATATGGTGGAGAGAAGTATTGTGATGTGATGCGATGTGATAGAAAATCGATTGGTCGATTATATTATATATATATATAAAACCATCTACTAGCAAAAGACAGAAAAGAGGTAATAGTGTGAATCTAATAGAGTGATAGATATAAAGATACGGTATGGGAGTAAACACACTTTACCCTGCAAATACAAAGAAGCGAAAGAAATCATATTGATATCTTTTTTTCAGACGGAAACAGATATAGTATAGGTAGGTAGTACCCAAAAACCTAAGTAGCACGCAAAATACCCCTCTCTACCGATGAAACCAAAACTCGGATTCGAATTCGCATTTTGTCTGTTATGGGTGAGGATATGTAGCACATTGAGTGACCTATCCAATACCCCTCTAGATCTTGAGCAAGACGATCGTTCTTTATGATGAGAATTCTTAGAAGTGGGGGAAGAATCGTTCCTTGCATTTTTCTTTCTTTCTTTCTTTCGTGCTTGCTTTCTTTCTCACTTCCTCCTTTCCCATGTTTTGGTTAGCCTTGCTTTACTTCCTTCCCACTTACTGTTACCCTCTCTCCCTTCCTCCTTCCTCAAAGATTTCGATTCCAAGATTCCCACGATTCAAACATCCATTACCTCCCAATCCCCCAATATCGAACTATCACTTCCACAACAGCATTCTCAATGAACCACTCACTCACTCATTCGCTCACCCACCAATTACCCACCACCAACTCCACCATCCATCCAATACAAACGCCTTTCAATAAAATTGCAAAGCCGTCAATGGTACTGCAGCACCGCAGAATGAAGTGTAGTGTGGTAACCTTATGGCAAGTACGTATGTTAGTGCATGTGGAGACTTGAAAGCAATAAAAGAGTGGTCATTTGATGTAGGGTAGAGACTGGGGGCCGGTATTTAAGACTTTTGTTCATTATCGATGCCAATATACAGTACCACGCATGAATCATTGTGAACGCAGGGTAGTTTCGCAGAGGTGGATTCAGAGAGAGTGTGTGTCTGTGTGTATTATTCTGGTTTGTCGGCGGGTTGATGCAAGATGTCATTTCAAATCACACACATCTCATGATTAGGGACAGTATACGAATAACCAACTTGGAAGAGAAGATATTGCGTTTATTCATGAATCCTAGAGATTCAAGTCCTATGCATTCATGCCAAAGATAACAGAGCGAAGATATTCCAGTATCATATCCACCAAATCGCTAAAAGATTACTATTTTTTTTCACCATCCATCCGTTCCTTCTATCCATCCACTCTTACCCACAAACATCCATTTTACCACCTATTCTCTCATCTAGAAAGAACACCCTTGACAACTCCCTGGACAGTCTTCCTGCCTTCAATAGCAATCTCTCCGATTCCACTTTCATCCCCACTACCCTGCGCAAGCCAACGCTTCAACAAATCATTGCTTTCCTTGGGTTTAACATCATTTCCTCTTGTACCAACAGTAATATGTGCAACTTCGTTCGTGCATTCCCATCCATCATCGATAATTCTAGCTACGATTGCCATGATACGGTCATCCCATACGATCTACTTCTGTTAGTGGTCATCTTACAAATGATGAAAAGATAGAACCTACTCTCTCCAGCATAACTTGACAGTTGCCAAATCCCGTTCCGGAACTCCATGGATCTTTAGAAACTTGATCCGCGTGTAAATCGCTGTACTTCTGCCACAACACAGGGAATTGCTTGGAGTTAGCTCGATGAATAAGAGTGACGTGAAATTCTGGTTGAACTCGACGCATTCCCTCTAAGGCTCTGTAAAATTTCGCTTTGTTTGAGGATACACGCCCGAAAGCATCATCAAGCGTCTCCTTAATATCATTTCGAGGAAGATCAATGGAGACGTATTCCAATGGTTTCCTCTTCTTTGCAATCTGTGGTTGCTGAGTTTGCTGTAATAAATTTGGGGTCAGCGTTATTCGGTACGTGTACGCTTTCTTTTTTGGGCATTTTCATCATCATCATTATCATCACGTACATTTCTGTTCTCTTTCTGTTGATTCTTATTGTGACTATTAGGCGGTCCACGACCAACTTCATGTCTGAGATCTGGTTTGTAATCGCTCAATGCAAATTGAATTGCCTCATCAAGATCCTCGCTCGTGGGCAAATCGATAAAAAGCTTTGGAAACTGTGCTGAAAGCTGTCCAACAACAGTCTCAAGATTCTCTCGCGAGTCCTTAGTAGGATCCAGTTCGATAGAGGAGTCAAATCCGTCATCTGGTGGTGCAGATATATTTACTGGTTCAAAGCGTTGAATGAAACTTTCCATGATACCAACAACTTTCTTCGTATCCGATGCTGCTTGAAGAGTCTGATGATTGTCGCCGCGGTTAATTACTCGATCTTGAGTAACTTGTCGAACTCTCTCGATGCTTGCTCTATCGTGAACAAAATTCAAGACGACGAGTCGAACATGCGGATGAGTAAGATGTACATCATCAATCAGTTGCTTTCGTTCATGTCTTGAGGCGTTATTTCGATCAGCAAAGACAACAGGCTTTTCTTCGAGCTGCGTCAAAATTTCCTTGGTGAATCGAGGTGGACGACCTTTGCCCGTAATGTTGTCATTCTGAACATGGCCCCAACCAAATAGATGAGTGAGTGCAAGGGCAATAGTTGTCTTTCCACAACCAATTGTTGCAACTGGACATAGAATGACATTATTATGCACTTCATCTGGTGAACCTCCAAGTTGAGAATATTCTTGGCGGATAATATCCGAACCCTTCAGATTAATTTCCTTCAGGAAATCATCTCTCAACTTGATAATACCATGATTATGTGCATACTCTTTCCCCAACTTAGGATCCTCGGCAAGGCGTTTTCGTGCAAACAGAAGGTATTCTTCTGTAATCTTGACATGCTTTCTAAATCGAGCTGGTTTTCCGGAAATCAAGGCCTTTGTACATTCACGCCATTGTCTATACATAAGATATGGCTCTTCAAATTTGTACTTGAAGAACCAATCTGAGTATGACTCGTTTGATCTGGTACGAGCCTTGCAACGAATGACGAAACCTTCGATATCACGTCCTTGATAAGATCCGGTTTCAGCTACTTCATTAAGGAAAGCTTTGGCGACTTGAATATCGTCCATTACCAGGAAATCAGTCTTTTTGAATCCCCATTCGGCTGCAAAAGCCTGAACTTGCTCTCCAGGGTAAGTCATAAACTCTGGCAGGTTGATATTGATACCATGAAGATAAAGACCTGCATCATCTTTACCATAAGCTAAAATATGCTCCTCGAAATCATCATCGCAAAGCTCAGCCACCGCGGTGGCATTTCTCTTTCTAAGCTCTCTGGCGAGATCCTGTCGGGTTTTTCCAATGGCTTGAAGTTGTTTGTCGACCCATCTGTCAGCAGCTTTTGCGTGGCTCATTTCTGGTTTATTTCCTTGGCCGGTAGAATGTTTGCTACAAACCAAGAGAGTGCCATCGTGAAGACCGCTGATAAAGACAATGCATCCATTTTCTTTGAGACTCAATTCATAGGGACCCTTGGTGTTGGCTTCGATTTGGTCCCATTTCGTAGAACTAACCTCTTCCGTATTGAAGAATTTATCATAACCACGGACTGCAACCTCTGGCTGACCCTTTTCATTTTTGCTAGTGAAGAGACCTCGGGCGTATGTAGGTAGATCATGTCGCTTGTAGTCCCAATCTTGAAAACGCCAAGATTCGACCACAATCTTTGCTG
This sequence comes from Botrytis byssoidea, assembly GCF_014898295.1. NCBI lineage: Eukaryota > Fungi > Ascomycota > Leotiomycetes > Helotiales > Sclerotiniaceae > Botrytis > Botrytis byssoidea. The sequence goes on from NW_024065845.1 coordinate 1,713,336, forward strand.
GAGATCCATCGACCTGGAAAGGTGTTTTCTTGCAACTAAACCCATGTTTCTTTCCCTTGCCGGCGCTGTCATTGAGATTTCGAAGAAGTGTTTGAACTTCTTCTACATTTTGAGATTTATGAGGAACAACTTTATGTTCAGCCATGGCGACAGAATGTTTTGGTAGATGTGTTAGAGCGGGGTGGTTTGAAAGATTCAAAAACTTTGATGTAATAGTAAATTGGGAAGTTGAATGACCTTTGAGTAAAGTTGAAAGAAGTCTTGGATATAGAAGTTTGTAGACGAATAGCATGTAAGAGAAACTCTTGAATTTTAGGGGAGATTTGCTTGTCTTTTTATCAACATCAAGCAACGGCAATATCCTCTATGTTCCTTCCTTATCCAGCAAAGAGTCACACCGGGGAAATGGATAGGTTACTGGGTAGTCAAATGAAGCTCAAGATATTAAAATCTTGAGAAAAGTAGTAGGCAGAGTGCAAGGCAGGGCAGATACTATACCTTGGTAACGAAAGTAGGATGCTGCTTAGCTCAATACCCAAAGAAGAAAAAGGTCAGGCGAATCCCTTTGATGATTGGATAATTATTAGATTGTCTGGGTACGAGTAGGGCTGAGCATTAAAAAAAAAAGGTGACTGCAACTGCTATGAGCGCTTAGTGGGGTTCTTAGGCTCGGTCATCGGGATATGCGGCCGCTGCACTATAGAAAATCCTCGGAGCCCTCCTACATTAGCCACAAACAGAATAATTTTTGGGAGACAAGCATTGTATATATTGAAACTTCCACTTTACGGTGAAGACATTAACACAATACTGACTCATACTCGAGTATACGATGGCTCCAGCTCAACCCAATCCTTTCCTTCTAGCCGCCGACAATTCTCCAGATCTCCTACCCCTCCTTCGATCGAACCCCGCCTTAGCTTCTGCTCAAGATGAACACGGATATTCTTTAATGCACGCTGCTGCCTCTTACAGTCACTTAGACCTTCTGCGAGCGCTTGTTACCGAGTTCGATGTTAACGTCGACTTGAAAGACGAGGATGGGGAGACAGCATTGTTTGTGGCCGAAACACTAGATTGCGCAAAGCTATTGGTTGAGGAATTACATGCCAACTTTACAATTAGAAGTGCTGAGGATGGGTGTAATGCAAGGGAAAGAATCGAGGCAGAGGGCGACTATCCGGAAGTCGCGGTGTATCTCCGAATCAAGGAACTTGAGGCCGAGGGAGGCCTTCCAGCATCAAGTAGTACAGATGCTATAGTGGCCCACCCCCCACTAGTACCCGAAGGACTGTCGGTCAATATTGGTACAATGAATCCAGATGAAGATGTAGGAGAGGTCATTGATCCCGAGTTTAAGAGACGTATCGATGAACTGGCTGCTCGAGATGATTTCCAAACACCTGCGGGACAAGAGGAATTACGAAAGCTCATTACGGAAGCAATTACAGGCGAAGTAGGAGAGGGACGAGAAGTTCGTCAACGAACAGAATGATTTGCCATCTATTCTACTTCCCACAAAACATAATCGTTAGGGACATCAGGCAACTTTAATACCGTACAGTTCTTGCTCTCGCCGTTCCAGCTATCGCTAAACCCGCCAACATAATACGAAAACCAAGAATTTTTCGGCGCTGCGAGTAGAGCCTGGATAAAAGTATTATGTGCCCATGTGGGGGAAATAAATCCAGTCCATGTGATTTTCACCAACTCCTCCGCTTCGTCTGAACCTATCGGGGGGTCGTAGCGGGACAGAAAGGGGTCGATCTTGTCAGTTGAATTGACTCGTGGACTTTCCAGCGAAATTAATGAAAGCCACTCATGAATTTCGGCGGCGTATTCGCGAAAGTCCTCGTCATAGTTTCTATTTCTCTCTACTGGAGGCTTGAATTTAGGTCTCTTGACTTGATAGTCACTCGATACTTTTGGAATGCATGTTATCTTATTTGGATGATGTAGAGATAATGGGTCAGATGGTAATACTGGCGAAGAGGTTAGTATTGCAGCAAGAGGCGTACATAGATTCCCACCTGTAGCTCCTAGGTCACAGAAAAGCCACGTCACAGGAGTAGTCAATACATTCTTGAATGCATATTCAATCCTTCGGAAACCCTTCTTGCCATGTAACATTGATGATAATCGTAAATTTATCTCAACAACTATGAATTGATTAGCAAATCCATATTCCCAGCCAAAAGAGTACATACTCCACCGAGGTCGATGTTCTCGTTTCCCCTTAATTCCCTCCGGCTTGCCTACCAAACCTGATCTTTCATAGGTTTCCTTATCCAAATGCAAGGTTAAAATTCCTATGACAACGTCAGTAGGTTCTGCGCAGTAGATCGTCCAGAACTTGAGACCCTACCTTCGCTCAGGGAAAACACATTATCAACCTCCATCATTCCCTTCGAAAGCATCATAACATTCCCTTAGAACTCGTAAGCAAAAAGTAACCATCCAGTCCTCTCACGTGCCTCACCTTTTTTAATATACTCCGTAAAAAACTCTCCCTCCAACAATGCACTCAATGGAAGCACAACCCGACTATAAACCGGACTATTCTCCCCCAAGACTCCATCCATCCCGTTCTTCATAATATCATACAATTCCTTGGGTAATATCATCTCAACCTTGTTGATAAATCTATGACCCAAGATATTCACAAAGGGTTTCCGTTTTACCGGAGGTTGTTTAGGGTCGAGATGACCCATGGTCCCATGCGTCACGTAGCATTTCTGCTCGTGTTTGGTATCTTTTGGGAAGCTCAACATTATCGATGTGTGTGAAAGCTTGGTTGGAAGAGGTAGATGGATAGACGCACTTTTGAGGATTTATTTTGATAGAGCGATTTTGGGTTTAGCGTGGATGGCATGAGCTCGAATGCGCTAATCTTAACCCTTGTAAGGATTTTTGGAGGGGTATTTTTTCGCGGGAGTCATGGTGAAAAATATTGTGAATGCATTATTGAAAATTACATACAGGCATTGTTTTTATAGCTGCGCAAAGGAGTCTTCTTGTGCGCTAAATTTAATTCAAGGCTTGATCAGAGACTTTTGTCCATAATTCTCAAAGACAACCTTTCCAATTCACGAGACTCCGAAACGTTGACGCCGATTTGTTTGTTCGTGCTTCCCTGAGACTTTCCACACCAGTGTAGTGGTTTGCAGGAGCGACACGAGAAGAGATTATACTCGAACGCCTGATTCTGTAGGAGGATCAGACAACATCAAAAGATCAAAATGAAGTGTTTAATAAGATTCACACAAACGCACGAGACGTTTCGTCTTGCCGAGATCCAGGCTTTAGCAGAGCTCGAGAATATTCCTTTACAGGTTGAATACTATGTTTCGAATGTAAGTGAAATCTATCGTCAAAATCTCATCATTGCCGTCAATTCTAAGTGATTGATAGTCACCTTTTTGTTTCGCAGACGTCCCGTCTGCAGAGGCCGCTGCTCGATTGGTTAAGAGAAGCATTCTTTCGAAAGCCATCTACGAAGTTTGGGGCACGGGTTCTACGTATGAAATTCTTCATGATGATGTAAAGACTTCTACCAAAGATCTATGGTCGCTTTACAAAACCTGCTCTTTCAAATTCACCGTGGATTGTTTTCAGAATACAAGACCTACCACCGAACAGCGAGCACTCATTAATGAATTCCGATATTTGGAATTCGAGGGTCCCATCAAAATGAAAGGAGCAGATGAAGAATTTTGTATCTTGGAAGAATGGCAACTTGACGCTGCTGCCAATGGTATCACGACACCTTCGCAAGTAACCTTTGGTCGATTTCTCGGCGCTAGCGAAAGAGATATCGTAGGAAAATACGATCTCAAAAAGAGGAAGTATATCAGTACCACTTCTATGGATTCCGAGCTCGCGTTGGTCACCGCCAACATCACACTAGCAGCCCCGGCAAAATTATTCTACGATCCATTTGTTGGAACAGGTAGTTTCCCGGTTGCATGTGCACATTTCGGTGCTCTTGCTTTTGGAAGCGATATCGATGGGCGAAGTATCCGAGGCAAGGAAACGCGAAACTTACATTCGAATTTTGTACAATACGGTCTCACGAATCAGTTTGGAGACACGTTCGTGGCCGATCTCACAAATACTCCATTAAGATGCGCGAGACTGTTCGATGGGATATTATGTGATCCTCCCTATGGTGTAAGAGAAGGTTTAAAAGTACTCGGAAATAGGGACCCGACTAAACCTAAAGTCCCTATTATGTTAGAAGGCGAAACACAACCTCATCACCTGTATAGATACCTTTTTTTGTGATGATTCTCCTAGAATGATGCTAACCAGGAATCTAGACAAGATGCCTACATCCCACCCAAAAAGCCATACTCCTTCCTAGCCATGCTAGACGATATTCTTGATTTCGCAGCCATCTCTCTCGTAGATAACGGTCGTCTATCCTTCTGGATGCCAACTGCAAATGATGAAGATCAAGAAATCAAAATCCCAACACACCCTTGTTTACAGATTACAAGTGTTTGCACACAAGCTTTTAACAAATGTAAGTAACTCTCATGCAGGTAGTAAACAGCGGAGTGCTAATAAAGAGATAGGGTCAAGAAGACTTATTACATATAAGAGAATACCGGATTCCATGGTAGATCCCGAACAAATCCGTGAGAGGACAGCTAATGGGACGGGTGTTACTGCTGATGAACTGAATCCGTTTAGAAAGGGATATTTCCAGGGATTCAAATCAGCGTTCAGAGATACGCCGAAATAAGAATAAGAACTGATTATACATCTATTGAGTACTCTTCCGTGTGCAGCTTATTAGTCCTCAAATCTCTTGTGAATCTTTTCATGTGTGAGTATGCTTCGAGAATCGGTTCGTGATTTACGCATTTTTATTCACGAGCAAATTCCCAAATACAATGACATTCAATATGATGCTTCAGTCAAAGTTATAATAGAAGATTAATGAAGATATATTAAAAGATAACCGACTCGAACCATTTGCTAATCACGGCATCAAATTACATTCAATTCCACCATTCGTCTCGTCTCATCTCCATCTCCACCCCCCTCTCACCTACAAAACCCACACCAACCCCACCGCGCCCATCACCACCCCACCCAACACCCCCGTAATCTGGGCCGCTCCACCCTTACTCGAGCTCTCAATCGGACTCGGCGTCCCGCCACCATTCTTCCCCGTCTCCGTCGTCTTCGCGCTCGTCTCCGTAGTTTTCGCTTCCGTCTCCGTCTCGGTCGTCGCCGTGGCACTCAATTTCTTCGTCGTGACCGTACTATTTCCGCTCGCGATCGTCAGGCCTCCGGAGCCCGTGATCGGGACGAGGGTGGCGGTCGTCCCGTTGATGATGCCGGTGAGGAAACCGGTGATGCTTGGGGCTGCGGGGGCGGAGGTGGTAGCGGGGGCGGATGCGCCGGATAAGAGGGCTTCGAGAGAGAAGATGCTGGCTTTTGCGGGGCCGGCGCTGACGATGTAGCTTTGAGCGGCGGGGGAGAGAGAAGTGTACCAAGCGGGGATGGAAGTGAGGAATTCTTGTTCGAGTTGTGCGAAGCCCGAGGGAGAAGATTGGAGAGCGAGGACGGAGGTGGGGATGCTGGTTAGTTGGGCGGCGAGGGATGGGTTGGGATGGAGGGCGGAAGAAAGAGAGGAGATGCTGGAGGCTATTGCGGAGCTATGGGCGAGGAGGATTTAGTTCTTTGGTGCTAGGATGGGGAGCGAAGGGGGGTGTGGAGAAAGAAGAATTGAGAAAAAAGGAGACCAGAACACATACGTATCAACATCCTGCCGTCTATCCAACTGCGAGCTCGCAAGCACCACAGCGCAAAGACTAGCCGTCGTCAAAAGATTGATATACATGATGTAATTACTGAACGAACGTGATATTCGATATATCTATCTATCGAATATACTAAAAGAATGCCTAGAAACTTTTCGTGTTCGCAAGTGAAAGGTAGATTTTTGAGAAAGGAAGAGCAGAAAAGAATAGAAATACACGAAGACATATCAAAACAAACCCCTCAATCTCCACATTCGGAATATTGGTACAAGCCCCTGATAATAAACACGAACTGTGTATTACTCTTCAACACTGTGTATCACCCAATCGCGGAAATAGAAATGTCTTATTTGGTCTTGCTTTTGTTGTGATACGTTCTTTGACCAATTGTTGCTTGGGGCGAAAGGGAATATGTAGTGATTGTTTGCAGTTTCATGCAGATCTACAGGTACGGGTCGGGTGTGCGAGTTACTGCTTGGAGAGAAAATGAAGAACGTTCAATATGGATGGTGCGTTTATTTTGCTTCAAAGCTCGGGATTTGGGACACAACTTTGTGTTATATTGATGAGTATCTGCATGAGGGGATGTATGAGAACACATTTTCTACCACTGATTCTCAAATCTGACAGGGTGTGAAACATGGGCGTTGTGGCTGAAATATTGATTTTTCTAAATCCAGCCATGTATATTCCCGAGGCAACGATGTAGGACGGGAAGTAGGAAACTTGTGAGCCGTTGATGAAAAGTGATATTACTATATTACGTGTGGTATCTTTCCTCCTTAATTCTTCTTTCCATCTAGATCTGAATAGAAGTTGTATCCGAATCCTTTACTAGCATCATTGAATCTCAACTTTTTATCCAAACCATCCAACTTCTTCAAGTCTTCAGCATCAAGTTTGAAGTCTCCCTCCAAGTTAGACTTGATGCGTGAAGGTGTCTTGGACTTGGGGATAACCGAGTGACCATGTGCAATACCCCAAGCTAAAGCTACTTGTGCTCCAGACTTGTTATATTTTTTGCCGATCTCAACGATAGTTGGATCATCCTGAAAGCATGTTAGTAAAGCATGGAATAATTTGAATCGAATCAATCTTACCATCAACTTGCCGATACCCTTCCCGGCATCATAAATTTCATTTTGATTTCCAAATGGAGAATATTGTGTGATGTGAATACCTTTGCTCTTGTTGAATTCACAGAATTCAGTTTGTTGCAACCATGGGTGGAGTTCCAATTGATGAGCTGCAGGAACCACCGAAGTCTCCTTCAACAGATGTTCCAACTCCCCTCTTGAAAAATTAGAAATCCCAATAGCCTTGGTCTTTCCAGTATCAATGAGCTTTTCCATAGCCTTGTATGTATCAACGTAGGAGATATCTGCTGTCTGCATCTTTCCATCCACCTTTGGCATTAATTCATCGCCTGGCTTGAATGCAGATGGCCAATGCATCAAGAATAAATCCACATAATCCAAATCCAAATCTTTTAATGAAGCATCAAGAGCTGCTTCGACGTCTTCTGGCTTATGCTTGTTGTTCCATAGTTTAGTGGTAATGAAGAGTTCGGAACGAGGAACGCCAGATTTCTTGATTGCAGCTCCGCATGCTGGTTCAGTACCGTAAACTCTAGCCTAGAAGAGACGTTGGGTTAGCATATTTTCCATGGATCGGTAATGAATCTTAAGATGATAGATAATACGTACAGTATCGATGTGTCTATATCCCGCCTTCAATGCCTCTGTGACTGCATCCTCTTGAGAATCCTTATCCTGCCAGGTACCGAACCCAATAGCAGGAATGGTAGCTCCAGTGTTAAGCTTGTGAGAAGTGATTGAGGCCATGGCTCGTCTTTGAAATTGTGAAGAAAGTTGTGATAATCGTGCTGAAGATCTGAATGAAGATTGAAGAGTTCGAGAGAACATTATTGATATGAAGGAAGAATATTAAATAGAAATTCACCTACAAGTCTACTCGTATATTTCCTTGAGATCACTTACCTCATTATTCATGTCTTTGCCTCCACCAAAGCTGTGACGTAGATGTTTATTCAATTGTAGAGATGATTAATGGGAAACCACTGTCGATCCTATGACGTTTTGGCTTTTCTCACAGGTCTCCAACTGCAGAAGGTGGTATTCAAGTCAACATGCCTGCGGAGTGATTCCCCGCTCTTGAAGAAAGGTCCGAATTCGGCACGGATTAATATTTTTGCGGACGAAGCTCGAAGCGAATGGTTTCAGTCCTCACTTGACCATGAGAGGAAGGACTGACTGGGGACCAATTGATATAGCTACATACTACGTAGGTAAAGGTAGATATTCGAAATTGCAGGCTCTCCAGAAAGAGAAACCAGAAGCTCATTAAAAGCAATTTGAATTGGACAAACTCCACAAGGATTCGAAAAGGTTCATCATAGAAACCGTCATTGATGCCATGAGTATAACCGAATCGAAACTTTCAATAACTTCACCATGAACTACAATGGTTGAAGTTATTCTTTCAACTCCTTTACTCTCCTCTCCTTTCCGTGGCCATTACTTACTATTGCACTTATTGTTGATATCACTCCATCAATAGACCAAATATACCAACGGCGCCTAATGTATTTTAGATACATCATTTCTAGTATCAGACGCCAAGCTAAATATATAACTCGGACTCCTTGTCGTCATCACCACGTTTCACTACCTACGATTCTTCTCCATCTTCAACAAACCCAACCTCAAATCTCGTGTCCCGCACCAAGCTCACAACGTGATCTTCAAGATTTCCACTGATATTCATCCATCAGTGTTTCATCATCGTCCGATGGTCCATCTCGCTTCTAAATAAGATTTAGACCTCGCAAGACTCGAGAGTCGAGAAGAAGGGAAGATATGTCGGTATCACCATTACAAGTGTAAAACGTCAAAGCTCATTCCTGGCTCCCGAGTACTTCTCTCTCTCTCTCTCTCTCTCTCTCTCCCCCCCTTGCACACACGAAATATCGGATCTGTATATCCTGAGCCATGAACCAAATCTTCCCATTGGAAGCTTATCTTTTTCCTCTTTCTTTTTTCAACCCAAAATAAAATATGATCATGAATATCTTCTTGCACTGCCTGCCGCGATTGTTTCGAGTTCAATGCTTGGATCGTTTTATACGAGAATTTCGAAAGCTTGGTATGAGATGTCAGAAAGGGTACTTTATATAAGTAGGAAATTCTTTGGTTTAATCTTTCTTTCGTTTCTGTTATCCTTCTTCCATTGGTCAATTGTTACTCTCGTTGAAACGTGATCTATACGTTCGTTTTTCTCTCTGTCTTTTTATTGTTATATCACCTATTTAACATAATTTAAAAAGGATTCCAAATAAGGGTGAATCAAATTAATCCTCAAACGCGAACTCCAAATGCATCCCCTTCAAGTCACTTCGGTCATTCTCCTTGGCCTCATATCCAACACCTCAGCTCGCTTCTCCAAAGCTCCCATCTTCCCCCGAGCAATATCCCCAAATAACACCTGTGGATTCAACGGTACCGCAGGAGGAGGAGCAGATGGCTACACTTGCCCCTCAAGCCTTCCTTGTTGTTCCTCCAATGGATTTTGCGGTAAAACAGATGATTATTGTCTAAGTAGTAATGGCTGTCAATCCCAGTTTGGAAATTGTACAAGTCCAGTTGCTATTACCGGAAGTAAAGTAGTGAGTACGGATGAGACATGTGGGATCATCGGGGCTGGGACTCAGGGATATAGCTGTCCGACTGGAGAATGTTGTTCTAACAAGTAAGAAACCATGAAATATCCGCTATAGAGTTGGAGGACTTGGTGTTAATAAATCCCCAGTGGATATTGTGGAACTACATCGGATTATTGCTCTGCTACTTCAGGTTGTCAATCAGCGTATGGAGTGTGTAACAATGCTACAAATACCACTACATCAACAAGTACAGCAGGCACCGGCACAGATAGTCTCTGCGGACCAGGCGTTGGTACTTGTGCGTCAGACGAATGTTGTTCTCTTGCTGGATATTGTGGTACCACCGAAGGTACTTCCCCTCACTCAACACATGCACATACCCATACACATTTCTCTAACCACCCCCAGAATACTGTACCGCCCCCGACTGTCAATTTGACTACGGACCCGCCTGCGACGCCAACGCAATTCCCACCGGCGCAAACACTTCCACCATCGCTCGCCCAGTCCTAGGATCCGTCCTCTACGGCAGCGACGGTATCTACGACTGTGCCACGCCCGGCGACATGGCTCTCACCTTCGACGACGGTCCCTACATCTATACCTCTCACATTCTCGATCTCCTAGCCCAATACAACGCCTCCGCAACATTTTTCATCACCGGTAACAACAACGGTAAAGGTCACATCGACAACACTTCGCTCGAATGGCCTGCGCTCATCAAACGCATGTACGACAATGGACATCAAGTCGCATCGCACACATGGAGCCATCCCGATCTCTGCAACATCACCAGCGCACAGCGCAAAAACGAAATGTGGAAGAACGAAATGGCATTGAGGAATGTGATTGGTGTTATCCCCACATACATGAGACCACCCTATTCAAGCTGCACCGCAGAATGCGGATGTGAAGCCGATATGGAAGAATTGGGATATCACATTACCTATTTCGTACGTCACCCCCCCTTCTCTCCCCCCCTCTTCCCTCTCTACACCCAAACTAACTAACACTCCCCTCCCCCTCTAGTCCCTCGACACACAAGACTACCTCAACGACTCCCCCACTCTAATTCACAACGCACAAACCATCTTCTCCAACGCCCTCAACGCCTCGAATCCCGGCACCGACCACCCTCTCGTCATCTCCCACGATATCCACAATCAGACGTCGCAGGTGCTCGTCGAGTATATGTTGAAGATGGCGGTGGCGAAGGGGTATAGACCCGTGACGGTGGGGACGTGTTTGGGCGATGAGAAGGCGAATTGGTATCGTACGGATACGGCGTCGACTTTGGGGTAGGAGGGGAGAGGAGAGGGGAGGACAGGAGAGCAGATGAGAAAGAGATGGGAAAGCAGGGGCAGGGGAAGCGAGGGTACTGGAATTGAGCGTCTGTTGTGTAATGATGTGATGTAAGTGTGGGATTTAGGATATTTATAAGTGCATGGAACAAGGTAGAGTGGGAATTTAATCATAATGATATTTATTACATAACAAGTTATAAACAACATCTCTCAGTCTCAGCTCGTCTGCTTCATTTCTCCCCTCAACACGACATAAATACCTTCTAGAAAAGCAATACATCGCGACCACACGGCACCACAATATTACATAAATTCACAAAATTTACTTCTGATACATAATAATAAAAAGACTAAAATTCTCGATCAATCCTCTCTTTGCGTTCTATTATCTCAATCCATCCATCTTTCGAGGAGCCAAATCCTCCCTAAAAGTCTTCCCCTCTCCCTTCCGAGCAATACGATACAACGAAGAACAAACAATATGCGCCCCAGCTAAGACGCCCGCAATGCATCCTGCCGTCCATCCATCCATCCATTTATGGCTAGTCCATAAGATATCTTCCCTGAGAAACTATCAAAAGAAGCAAAGACAATTCTTCCTATCGACACGAATAGAAATCTGACGAAGTTTTCCTTTCTTATCCTCGCTACCTCTTTTCTTTCTTCCCCTATTCCCTATTCAGAGTTGTAATACCGTGAAAAACATCTAATATCTCCCAGCATTAGGCACGCCCTCTGGCTGGACTCCATTCTCCACCAGCTCTTTGTCCAATCCCTCAAGATCTTCATCATCATCATCTTCCTCCTCACTCTCCTCTACTTCCTCGCCATCCTCGTCCTTGAACCCACTATCGATATCCAACTTCCTCAAACGTCTCCTCATTTCATCCCTCTCTCCATTTTGCCATCGAATCAAAGCTGCAGGCGCATGTACTTTGAATCCATAGATTCGTGGTACATATCGATCATAACTCTTTGCTGGGATCATAGCCGGATAAACCTGGAATAAAATATTGTGAAACGAGGTTCCGAAATATGCGCCATCAATTGCAGAATGTCGAGAGGATTTAGGATTATAGATATCTTCACAACGAGAACAGTAAAGTTTGACGGCTTTGATGTTTGGGTTGTCGCTTTGGCCCATGGGGAGAAGTGGATGTGATTTACACATAACTCGAGGACATTTTCCAAAGTCGGCTTTCTTGTATTTTTCAAGCTGAAAATGATTTTGATTAGCATTCCCTTCGCGATGAAGATTTAAAGTACGCACCATTTTTGCCAATCCTCTAGTAGTGACGATATAACGAGCGTGAACTAAACCATATAAATGTCTTGCTGACTTCTCAATTGTCTCTCTCATCTCATCATCGCAATCCAAATCAAAGACATCCGTCACCAAATCCAACGCATATTGATAATATTGAACCTCTGTTTGAAGCCCTGTAAGGTTGAATCGATCGGTGAGATAGTCTTCGTCGATTTCGCAAAAGTACTCATTACCGCGAGATGAAATGAACTACAGGAGAAGAAAGTATTAGTAAATATAGTCTGCCAATGTTTGTGAACTAATATGAAATATGGCTAAAGACCCGTGGTGCGAATCTTTGTTGCATAAACTCGGAGGTGAGACTCGACCCGAGGGGACCGCGCGAATCAATATCGTGGCTGTACGGTGGAGGTGGTCCCGCTCGTACATTCGAGACCCAGACTTCCACTTGTTGGTTCGAAGGAGCTGGTAAAAGCACAGGAGGGGTTTCCATTGCTTTAGTATCTTCCAGGCGGCCGGGTCGACGTTGTGTTCTGCGTGTTGATTCCTCAAGACCTTCGACTTCTGAAGCTCGACGTTTCTTGCCTCTCCTGGATCTTTTGGCCCTCTTAGCCCGCCTGAGTGATAGAGTTGGCGGGGCACCTGGCGATGGCGAAGATTGAGGAGTTCGATAAAATCGGTAGTTTATACCAGTCGCAGGCGGACCATCTAACATTGTGCGTGGCTATTGATTCCACCTTTTACAATGATCGGTGAGATGCCAGTTTGAAAATGGAAAAGGCAAGGAATAATCTTCGAGACCGCAGTTTCCATTCACTTTTATCAAATGCCTTCTCTGTTCCTTCCGTATCGGTCGGCGATGTTTCCTTCATACGGTCCCTTTCGCATAGCATAAGCTTTTCCGTGGGTGGTTGTCGTCAATAGGAAAGCGCAACCTCCCGCCGTTCAGACAAATCGAAGCGCGCAAAATAACCAGCAGGATACGACACACAATCGGTTCGATCAATCTCTCCCAAAGTACCCAAACTTCAAGCCAAAAAAAAGAAATCGTAACATACCCAATCTCTCCAATAACTGGTATAATCGCTGTCCGTTTCGCTGTTAAAATCCTCCATGATAAATGTCGCACTTGATGAACTCGCTCGCAATGAAATCGCTGGTGCGAAAGTTGGCTTGATCGTGACTCAAGAAGGATATCGCTCGGTTTAGAGTTAGGTGCCTATAGCATGTGCTTGCTAGGTCGATATTCACGAAGGATGAATGTCGTTGTTCTGCTTCAATTTGGTGGAGGGGCAGAAAAGCGGAAAGTAAAGTCGTGCACGGACCTTGCTTTTATCTACAAGAATCTGGAACGGTGAACCAGCCCCTTTATCATAATCAACATCTGGGAAGTAGAACATAATGTATTACATGGAGCCGTAGGTTTGAAAGGGACTAGAAGTTGACTTATTGTAGTGTATGATTAAATTTTCGCATGTATCAATGGCAAGCCCCAGGGCTCGTTGCACTTGAGATATCGAAAACATCATGATTTAAAAAGGAGATATCAAGAAAAAGAGCGTCGCTTGCTTCTGACTCTTCCTCACAGAAGGTCCGGGTAAGGAAAGAAGTCTTGATGTAATGGACTCGGCGCAAGCAATTGAAGGGAAGTTTACATTCAAGTTTCATATTCACATATTGTTAAGCTTCTGAACACTATGCTGGCTCTCTACTTTTCTCAAGATCGGTCTTCCATCGCTCTATCTTCATGAGCATGAAGATTATGATATCTTATCGACTTCAATTATGTAAAAGTCTTCATAATGACGCTCTCAAATCCCTTTATACCCGCCATATGCTCATTACAACATACCTCTTTATCCTATTGGGTTTTCTGTTCCCGTTTCTGTCCTTATTTCACCAGTATATCTAAATCTCGTTCCCCTTCATCACATCATCCGGCAAGCAAATAACTCCCAAACAAGCCACGAAGGTACCCGCTCCAGCCAAAAACAATGGTCCATTGAGGCTCATAGCCAGCAACTTCGCCGCGATCAATGGGCTGAAGATAGAAAACAACCTGCCCCAACAACTAGCCATTCCACTAGCTGTTCCTCTTACCGATGCCGGAAACGCTTCTGGTGTCCAGCCATAGAGTACCGAGTTGAACATAGATTGAAAGAAATATTCCATGACGCTAAGTCCCACGTTTGCTGGTTGAGTATTGACTGCCGCGAAGAGAAAGAATGATGTCGCCATTAATGCAGATGAAACAATCATGGAAATTCGTCTTCCTGTTCGAGACACTTTTACCATCAAAGCTCCTAAACCTACACCTACTATACCCGGCGTGTAAATGATGACAAAATTACGGTAAGTTGCGGAGTATCCAACTGCTTTTTCCAGACCCTTCCGTGCCAAAATTGTAGGAAGAAATGCACCTTGGAGGTGTTAGCATATTTCTGTGCAATTCAATAAAGTGTGGGAATGTATACCTGAGACGGAGAATCCCCAGTAGTCGAATGCGTATATTATCCATACCAATATGGTAACTCGTGCCATTTGCTTTGTTTTGAATAGAACCCCAATCCTCTTCACTTCCTTTTTGATCTTTTGACGCAAAGTTAAATCGCCAGGAATTTTTCCACCTTGAAGGCGAGCGTTGCCAGACGTAGTGGAGATGGGAGATTGAATTTCATCCGGATTATCCAAAGCCCTAAAATCCTCGATTGTAATGGTCAAAGTTTTTCTGTTCGTTTTTGCAATATTTTCTAACACTCTGAAAGCGTCAACGTCCCTGTTCTTGCTGAGAAGATACTTGGGCGACTCTTGAAAGGTGAATATGAAGAATCGCATTAAAAATACAAGCAAGGATATCGAGCCCAGTGTATATAGGAGATATCTCCATCCCATGTTATCTTTCTTGGAACAACATTCAGCTCCTGGTGTTAAATCGTTTGCTTTGCATGATTTCAGGTCTGTCGCGCAGGAAAAGTTGGGTATAAATCCGTAAGCTATGCCGCTGCAAACTACAACTCCAATCGGTTGGAAAACGGACAGGAGTGCCAACATGAAACGGTTTTTCTATGTTGAGTGTTAAATGCAGCTCCTCTATCATGAAGTCGCGTGGGGGTCACCTGGGGAAGGAATTCCAGAGCAATTGTTGTGTCTATAGGAATATTTCCTCCAATGCCAAAGCCTGTAAAGGCAACTAACACAAGAAGACCATTGTAAGAACTAGGTATTGCCATGCAAATACCAAAGATAGAGGTGATGAAAACCGTGCCATTGAAAGCCCATTTGCGACCTGAAAGATGAAGTGAGTTGTGAGAGAATGTAAAGTCGTATGGGCTGGGAACTTACCAATGATATCTACCAAGACACCCCATACAAAAGCTCCCACAGTCAAACCAGCGTTGACCACTGTAAACAGACGACCTAATTGGGTATCTACATGATGTGGTCAGCACTACATTTAGTTGTACAAGATCTCCCTCAACCAGTGCGACCTGTCTTATCTTTGTCACAACACGGAGCCCATATCAAACTCAGCCTTCCAAGTTCAAGGATTAGTCCAATGAGAGACGTTACATACCAGAAATTCCCATCTCCCTCTGCATAACCGGTGCAATCAACCCGAATGCCTGCGCCCAGAGTAGATCCAAAAAGTACCCCAAGCCACATAAGCTCCATATATACCACTGATATCTTCCCATGCCCATGATGTCAATTTCCCTCGCAACCAACAAGATCTTTTTGTCCTGTATCGACAAGCCATCGGGAATTGGATCGGCGGTCAATCCTTCGGCGTCAATCGATGTCTTCAAGACTGGTGAAATGCGACCGTCGCGTGAGTTACCTTTTTTGTTCAATTAGCACATATTTTAACTTAAATAAATCAATCCAGATTGAAGGAATCAAAAGCTTCACACTTTGCCTTGATGGAGACGTAAAGTCTTTAACGTGTGTAGAATTTGCCACACCATCCTCACTCTTCCCATCAATCATGTTTGAGGAATCCATGTTTAGGAGTGGAACTGTACTTTCACTTTCGTTCTCTGTAGTAGCACACACTGCCTTCCCTTTATTCTTAAGAAAAGTATCCTCGCTATTCCAAGAAAAATAAGTGCGCATGGCGTATGAGTTATGTATGTATGTGCTGGGTTAGTCAGGTCAGTTGATTTACCGGGATGGAAGGTCAAACAATGCGATGATATCAACATCCATATCTAACTTCGCACTTGCTTAGCGTGAACATTTTAGCCTGATTAGTTTGAAGTTTGTCAATTGGGCAGAAGCAAACAACCACCAGTGAGTATTACCCGTGGAGTGAATTTCTGTGACTTGCGAGATAGAGGATCGTCTCAATAGCAAGCATTACTACAATGTAAACTCACCTACGCCGGATGACACTACGCCCGATAGAGAATAGGACCTGGGTTGTTGATTGGGTGAAATGAGAGATTCAAGCTTTCTTGCGAAATCCTGCACCTGGGGATAGGAAATAACAGACAACCTTGAGTCAGAAAGGTTAGTGTCGTCCGTTGTGTATGTATGAGTTGATATGGTCTCGAGACAGTAAGACGATGAAGATAAGGAAAGAATGGTGAATTTGATTGATGCGTTCATGCATACCTAGCTACCTAGCTACCTAGCTACGTAGGTACCTAGGTAGGTAGGTAGGTGAACAATGAAGTGAACACAACTTTAAGCTGTGACAGGAAACTGTGCCCAAGACACCGTGCCAACAAATTTGACTCTCCGATAGCCCTGATATAGTATACGACTTGTTCCTGCCCTAAATTCAAAGGGAAATAGTTAAATTCACTTAATCCACTTGGACTCTCGGAACGAAGCGATCTCATAATGGCAATTGGAAATAAGGAATGCTATTTACTAGCAACTTCCAAAATTCCAATCGTAAGCCGGGGCAAAGCGGGGAAAACCTAGAGGCAAAAGATCATCACCGTCCAAGGTCGATCTGGACTAGAACCTCCGATGCAAAGAGTTGTTTCTATGCGTTTCGCCGAGTAGCTACGAAGTGGTAATGTAATACCAGCGATTGATTCCAGTTGTCAGGACAGTTGACAAACATAATTCCTTAGGTATTTACGCATCAGCCGACTTTGAGTTTTGAGTTCTTCGGCTGCTGACAAGGTACAGTGGGGATGGAGATCTATCTATCTTATCAACACAACATACAAAATCATCGTACCTGCACCAAGTTCGAGACCAAGATAGCTTGAGTGAATTCTCAAGTTCGCTTCAGTCAGCCCCTATGAATGTGTTATCATATAAATACAAGCAATTCAATCACACACTGTGGACCATAGTTCTTTCATGTTTGTTTTTTATTTTTATAGTTTCAATGTTTATTGTTGCGCCTAGAATATATTTACAAAAGCTATCTCATGTAATCAACACAAGAAATAATACCCTTTTTCTGCTTCCACAACTCATGACAGCAATAGAGCGAAACTGCCAATAATTTTCTGCTATATGCTTGTAGCCAGAATGTTTGCTGCAAGACGTGAAGCAACTTGTGAAGACGATATCAGATTCCCAGACGCCAATACTGTAAGATCCATTTGCGTACAGACCCAAACGCCAATGTATGTTTAAAAAAAAAGAGTATGCACCAAACCAAAGACAACAAGAAAGATATCACTCAACGCCTCGAGAAGCATCGACATAAACCAAAGTCGAACCATTATAGACCAGGATAGCGTGTGGTATATTGGTAGTCGAATCCATAAGATCATCCGTCGTAAGTACCATTTCGTATCCCAACCAATTAAAATGCAAAGGGTGTATCCAGGGAAGAGCACGATGAAGGTAGTAAAATATGATTAAGTATCATATGTTCTATGAAGATTCTAAAGGTTGGGTGACATCAATACCATAAAGGGAGGCATGTTTCTTGGCCCATGATCTGGTAAGGATTGAAGCTGGTAGAATGTTAGTCGCAGTCAGGATGTTTGTTTTTTCATACGGAATTACATACCCTTCAAAAATTTCTTGCTAGCATACTTCTTGAAGAATGCTTCGTGGGTAACAGGGCGAGCAAGGTAATCAACCATCAATTGGAAGACGGGCTCAATCTCATCCTCGCTGTACCCAGAGTAGTGAGTCAACATTGGGTCCCATTCACCCTTCTCAAGGATAAGGCGGGCGAGATACATGGATGCAGCAGCGACGTGACTTGGGAGGTACTTCATGAATCGATGATCAAGGAGACTGATCTCCATCAAGTACTTGCCCAAAGTGCGGGTCTGGATATCGTAGTCATCTGCCTTGGAGATACGTCTCAAGAAGTTCATTGGGTTGGGATAGCTCAAATCATAGTTCAGAGCACTAAGAACATAACGCTCGGCACTAAGGATCTCTGCTTCGGTAAACCCATCATCGGCGACGTGACGGAAGTTGGCGACGTGAGGTGAGAGGACTTCTTCGTACTTCGAAGCAATGAACATTGCAGTGACACCAACGAGCTGGAGACGATCAAGTTGAACAACTTTGGTGGAAAGGAAGCGGTCGATGATGTTGACGGCAAGGAACAAGGTTTCTGGAAGGAGGTGGAAGCGTGTGTGAACTTCAATGAGCCAGTCGACGAGAATGCCACGCATCTTCCACTCCAGATCTTCTTGATGTGCCATGTACTTTTCATTGGGCTTGGTAGCAATCTCCAACTTCTTCAAGTACTCGAAAATTTCTACGACATACTCAGCCACCATCAAGGGGTCATCAGTGTCTTCAGCATCCAGGTCGCGTACACCTTCGGCAAATTCAAGTCTAACAGATTCCTTTGGCTCTGGCTCAACGACAGCTTCGGCCTCCACCTCGTTCTCTTTTTCCTCGACGACAACTTTAGTTTGCTTTTCTGCTTCAATGTGGACCTTCTTTCGGGATGGTTGTTCGTCTTCAACGGGTGCTTCTTCCTTTACCGCGGCAGCTATCGAAGCTGCAGCGGTCTTTCTCTTCATCACTCCAGATCCAGCAGCCTTGCTCAACGACTTCTTGTTTGTATCCTTAGCTCCGAGGGCTGAACGTGTACTATTCTTGGTGACACCAGTTGGTTGTGAGGCTTTCGAGACTAATCCACTCTTAGCAGCAGGCTTCTTTGCCTCGACTGCATCTCCTCCCTTGGCAACATTGCTAACATCTCCCAAGGCTGCCCGCTTTCGGGCCGGTTGTGCATTGATAGTTGCTTTCTTGGTTGCGAGTGGCTTCTTCACGGCACCGGTGACTTCTTCCGTAGTAAATGCTGCAGATTTAGATCTAGTAAGACGGGTTGTAACACCAGCTACGTTCTCATCGTTCTCATTTGTAGGAGCCCTACGACTAGTTGCTCGACTCTGTATGCATACATGATTAGCATTAACCAATTGAAAGGTCAATTGAACCGATGCACAGATCTGGAATCAAACTATGTGGTCTCTGGGGTACATACAACTGGCATATTTGACGATGTGTTGTTGTATTAACTATTATGTGTGGAGTGTTGTGGAGAGGGTGATGGTGGGTCGCTAAAAAAGATGATGGTCAGCAAAACGCGGTATAGTGATGTTGGAAAGCGCGTGGTGAATGTTGAGACGACGACATCAAGACGCGAAATATCAACGACGTCGAGATGTATGAGGTTAAGGGGATACATACATGAAGATGTATTAGACCTTCAATAGAACCCGACGTGTAATTGACGATATGAAGAATGGGGTTGTGATATATCGACTTTGTTGACAGATGAAGAATTGAACTCGTTTTTTTTTCTTTGGAATTGTACACGAAACTGAAGAGCTTGAACGACTGAACAAACAAGATACCGAAAAGGATTTAAAGCTGGCAAATACCTAAGAGGCTATCAAGGACATGAAGAGGTCGGAGGTCGAAGGTCGAGTTGTCGAATGTATTGTTTATTTTGGTAGGAAGTGTTGATGTTTATGGGTGGATGTGGATGTGGATGATGGAGTGAATGAAGTTAAATGTGTGTGAGTGAGAGGGAAGACTTTCTAAAGAGGTTGTCAGAGCTCTTCCAAGGTTGCCAGGCACTCGCTTGTTATGGGTGGGTATTGGATATTTTAGCGTGTTCGTGCTTCCTTTGCGGGTTCTTTTCCTTCGCTGGTACAGTAACAAGGATTTTGGAAGAACGAATGAGGGAACGAATGGGTTTGAGAAGTAAGGACAGAGCAGGGCGGAAGGGATACCGGTAGTAGATATAAGTGAAATTCATAGATGGTTTCAAATTTGATTGAATGAAGTATCGTGATTTATTACGACCTAAATTGACCAAGAGAAGTCTTTGCAATATAATTTACTACGGTATTTACGGTATTTATTACTGTAATTACCATAATTACCATAATCCAGTTTACCTCCAAATTTGAAGATTTTTGGTCGGTCACAACAACATCATATATAGCTGGAGATCCACAATTGACATAACTTTACTCGAATTGAAACTTTGAGAGCAAGTTAAACGCCAAAGCTTTTGTTGATTTGCGTTTTCTCCTAGGCAACCACTACGCAACCTGTATCCATTTCCACTTCGGGTGGCTTGGGACCGTGTTTCCCGTCTTGCGAGTGTGGCTAGAATGTGGTGTGGCTGGTGATGAAGTCGCACCCTCGCACCTAAGAAAATGTCTACCTACTTGATTGTATCGGTACATATTTCCAGCTGGATGAATTTGAATTGCCTTGATATTGGGTCGATTCACATCAGATATTGACTTCTCAGTATATCATCCTTCATTATTTTGTATCTTGGGTAAGTTTCATACTCCTTTTCATGCTTCTACTCTCATACAATATTCACGTCAATTTTTTATGTCATGTAATAATTGAAACGAAATTTTTACTTCTCGACTCTGCAACTTATCACCACATCCAACAATACTCAAACTAAACTTAATCGGGAGATAGCCTTTCCGGAAGAAGTTTGAGATACGTTCAAGCACGAACGACATCGACCTTCAAAACTCCCACCCACTGTTTCCGGAGGCTCTCGCCGTGGCGAGAAGATCAATCGAATTGTGGTGATCAATTCGATATACAACATACATCATGTTTCAACCCAGGATACTTGCGCGACAATGTCCAAGGGCAACATGCAATTCTCTACCCATACTTCGAGCCTTCCCTCGCACATACGCAACGGTCGTCGAACCGGTGCAAGCCGAAGTACCTGCAGCACAAGCTGTAACAGCAGGCTTTGCGCCCCCGGTATCTTCCTCAGATAGCAGCAGTGCTACTTTTGCTATGCGAACATACAAACCAAGAACGCCTGGTGTCAGACATTTAAAGAGACCTATAAACGATCATTTATGGAAGGGAAGACCATTTTTACCCTTGACTTTCGCAAAGAAGGGTCATGGAAAGGGTGGAAGAAACAATAGTGGTCGAGTCACAGTTAGACACCGAGGTGGTGGTCACAAGAGGAGAATTCGTACTGTCGATTTTCACCGAATGACACCGGGTGTACACACAGTGGAACGTATTGAACATGATCCAGGAAGGAGTGCACATATTGCATTACTGAATGAGGAAGCTACTGGTCGGAAGAGTTATATCGTTGCTGCAGAGGGCATGAGAGCTGGAGATAAAGTACAGAGTTATCGAGCCGGTATCCCAAGAGATTTATTGGAGAGTATGGGAGGATTCATAGACCCGGGTGTGTTGGCTGCAAAGACTGCTTGGAGAGGAAACTGTTTACCCTTACACATGATTCCTATTGGTACAACTGTCTACAATGTTGGTTCCGCAAAAGGAAGAGGTGCTGTCTTCTGTAGAAGTGCAGGAACACATGCGGTTGTGGTGTCTAAAGACGATGAGACATCCAACAACGACAAGGGACCAAGATTTGTCACTGTGCGATTGCAGAGTGGCGAGGTGAGAAAGGTCAGCATGCATGCATGTGCAACTGTAGGCATTGCTAGTAATCCTCATCATCAACATCGACAACTTGGTAAAGCAGGTCGTTCAAGATGGTTGAACATTAGACCAACAGTCAGAGGTCTTGCTATGAACGCTGGTACGTTTTCTACTCCAATCACCATATAAGTATGGTTACTTACACTATAAATAGCCGATCATCCACACGGAGGAGGAAGAGGTAAATCGAAGGGTAACGTCGACCCAGTCAGTCCATGGGGCATGCCGGTATGTATACTATCCTAAGACTTTGAGGATGTCCACTGACATTATTTCACCTATAGGCCAAAGGAGGATACAAGACTAGAAAGGTTCGCAAACCCAATAAGTGGGTAGTCACTCCACGTGAAAGAAATCACGGAAAGAGAAGAACAAAGTAGAGGTTCAATTATCACGATATACCTTGCATTGGAGCTGTATATGTAGGCTGTAAACTTTCCGTCTTGTATACAGACGCATTCTTTATACATCATGTACAATATCAAATACCGAATAAAGATACGCCTATTGACACCCCAAATGCTTGATATGCTGCCTTGCGTGTCGTGTCCATCTTCATAGTTCTTGATGGTCGCTTATCCTTAGTCGCGAGTAAAGGTACTACCTAGTAGTACCTGCTTCAGAATGTCCCATGGTCTGATTTGACAGACTGGATGATATACCTTAGCTTCCAATATTCAAAAACAGTTCAATGTTCGCAACCAATTCAGTCTTTTTGACCAATTGAAAGCCTTCGAACAAATTACCACAGCCTTCTCAGATTCTCCTCTCTATCCCCTCCACCAAACCCCCACGGTCCGCAATCCCGATCCATACTCGCCAATCCTATTTCATCTCATCCCACCCACCACCTCCCGATCACCGAGTCAACACCCTCATAAACACAATCAATACGAGATAAATATCTACAATACATCACAACAAATCCCATAACACCCCTAGCACAAGATAACAATCTAAACTAAACCCAACGAAACCAAAGTATAACTCACCGAATAAACCTCACACAATCCTCACCCCTTCTTCCCCTCTTGCCTATAACAGATCTTTGCATAGAGCTAGAGTGCCGCGTGTATCTATCTGCATTATTCACTAACATAGTACGCATAGGTAGGCATGCACGCACTATCTCGAATACCCCTCTATTATCATGTAGCTTCTCTAGTTCTTTTCTTGCATTTATTCGTCGAGCATCCTCTGTATTATTCTTATCTATACCTATTGCCTACCTACCGAGCTACCCTCTTCTCACGCCGATCTCCATAGTATCCGTAAGTGTAACATCCAATGCGAATAATCCAACACAACACAGCATCACATCACATAACGTAACCCCGCATCTGCAAACACCTCCATCTCCATCGATACACAAACTCCTCCACCACAACATCCCACCATCCCACCATCCCACCATCCCAATATCATCCAAATTCCAAGTAAACAAACAAGTCACCACAACAAAGCCCCCAAGTCATCACCTAGGGAGATGGCTAAAATACCCCCACGAAAGCCTTCTCTACAAATACCCAATGTACTATTGATACGTATTCCGAGAAACACTGCGTAGAATTACTCTCTACCCCTCCTCCCTCTTCTCTTCTCTCCTTCCTCCTTCCTCCCTCTAACCTACCAATCACAAAAGCCTCCCTACTATCTCCCCTACTTACCAACCAACCAGAAAGTCAAACGACAGACATACATCTAGATAAATAACCAAACCCAACCTCAGAACACAAAACTCAAAACCCACAATCATTCTCACTCCAGAAATCAGGAACAAGAACAAGCAGTACCCGTTTATTTAGAGTAAAACAAACCCAATCTTCCATCTTCCCCTCCGCCTAGTAGTCGTTATTATCATCCGAATTCAGTAGAATAGAGTAGAGTAGAGTACAAGATCCCGAATCCCAACCAAACAGGAGCAAGAAAGATGGTTATACATTTATTACCAGGTATATATATACACATAGCAAAGAAGCATGCTTACTTACGCAGGGAGTAGTCAAAAATCGAAATCTCAAGTACTTGGAACCTTCCCCAAGATAGGAATAACAATTTCAAGTTCGAAAATCTCCTTCTCAAAGACCGAAAGAGTTCCAATATCTGAATATCCTAATAAGTGTCTTGAATGTTCAAAATAATCTTATTTTCTACGAGTCCTTTCTATTTTAGAATGGGTTGGCTGCTTCGAAGCAATTCAATGTTGGACTACAGATGAGAATCCCTCAGTCATTCACTACCTTTCAATCATCAGTCCGCTTTTTACTGTGCTTGTCAGTTCATGATCCGCAATAATCAGGGCTAGTAAGCATATGGTACATTGAGACTGGGAGTTTTTGTATGAATCTTGGATGTCCAACTTAAGAGATATAAAATCGAATTATTACATCATATATCATACAACACCTTCCTATCAAGTATATATCCATCCCGTATACTCTATGACATCACCTGCAACCCGATTCTGCCCTTGGCCCCAGAAGAGTTTCTTATAACAAAGCCAATATGATGTTCCAACGCCAATGTCAATCCAAGCTAAACATTCCTTTCCTCGATTTTCCCCTGACCCATATTTGTATCCATAGCTAATTCAAAACACATCATATCGTATCGCATTATATCCGAGCAAACTAAACCTGGACCCGAAATCTATCACTTTATCAATATCATAAAGTCAGTGACTCAATGACCTCCCTCCCATATATCCATCGGATCCATGGGTCCTAACCCCATCATATGTCTGAATACCCCCTCCCCAACCGGCGTCAGCCCCGTTGTAGTCTGATGCGGCCATGGACCTGGAGTTGTATATGTTCTCCCGGGCGTTTCTGGCATACTATATGCTGCTGATGATGATATACCTGACCCAGCTGGAATGTTATTATATCCCGGGGATGTTGAGAAAAAGGTGTCCATGAGACGAACTTCGCGATCCGCATCTGGTGCTGGACGAGTTTCATAGGATCCAGTATTCGTAGTAGTCTGCCCATGTTGTATATTAGAAGTTCGGATGTCAGACGCGGATTTCAGTGATGTATTGCTGGAAGTATCGCCAGTATTGGAAGATAGACCTGTTCTCGTGCCAGTACTTGTACCATCGTGGCTGTATGTATTGCCGTTTGGTTCTTTGGTTTGACTAACCGGTACGCCTTGCCTCAGATCTCGAGCTTGTGAGTGTTCGTTCAGCCTAGGCCAGCCTCTCTGTTCCACGTCAAAGTTTCGAGGGAATGGATCAACTCTAGGGCTTGTTGACGTTCTCCTGATTCCTTGTTCAGTATCGGCAGAAATACTGCGTGATGTTTCCTGAGGGTTAGTAGGACTTTCGTCCATCACTCGGAAGTCATCCGGACCTCCTCCATCTATGAATCGCACAATGTTACACCCAGTTTGATCAATGACAGTTGTACCCATTCCGGGCACCCCGGTATCTTTAGATCCCAGCTAGATGCATTAGCTTTACGAAAATCGAAAGGCGTTGATTTGACATACCAAAGTCTCATTCCAGGATCCATCTTTGAATTTATTATTATTACGCAATCCCATGGCCTCCAAATCAACGTCCAATTGTACAAGAAAGGACTCTGTCAAAGGATTTTTCTTCTTCAAAGCATTCATGGCTTTTAAAAGAAATCTTAGGGAGTCTGAAACCGGAGAATCTTTTGGTGTATCGTCGAGATGTTTCACAAAGACGCGTGCGGCTACGTAGAGACAGAAAGATATGAATGGATTCATCTATCGATGGGTTAGTAAGACTTTAAATAGATGTGTGTATACGTTTCCGCGACGCGCTCACAGTTGATAAATCCATATGCGAGATCATCTGCATGATTCTTGTGATCTCGTTGGCAGCACTCATGGCTCTGATTTTGCTTTCGGCGGCGACAGTGTCAGGTAATCGATTGTTTTGAGCTTTGAATATTGCTGCTTGATGTAGGCAGATGGTCGAAGCATGAATATTCATGTTTAAAAATACACTATTAGGATTGGCCATCCCGTGAGGTAGTCGGAGGTGAAAAGGTAAAGAAAGGGATGTATTCAGGAGAATGTTGTCCATGTGTCGGTGCCGCCTCCAAAATTCCCCATGTAAGTCGTTGTCACGATAATCAGGATCAGAGCGATGTAGATGTAGGAGATTTCTTCCAAAGAGTGAGGCCATCAAAACAACACCAGCGAATGGCGACAACTTAGAGGCGCCCTGGGGACTCATTGAATCAGTCAGAGTTTGCGCTCTTTCCGGCTTACTCAGGTTAAAAGCATCCTCTGAAGATGGTAAGTCCGATGTGATGTCCTTTTCATCGATAGTCATAGGCCAGCCAGTACCGACACTAGCATATCGATCTTCGCAAAAAGCCATCCAGAAAGTTCTACGCCTTTCTTCTCTTTCTGTCCAATCTCGCGGTGGTGGGAGACACTGCTTGACTTCTAAGCCAGGCTTATCAAGTCTATGCAGACCCATCCTTGAGTCAATTAGCAGACAAGCTCCGCATGAGCTCTCGCACCTGGGTACTCACATTTGACATAATCTAATGGCAGCTCCAGTGCTCATCCAAGCTCGAGGAAAGTGCATCATTCTAAACTCGTAAGAAGCTAAAAGAATATGAACCTGTGCATGCGAGACAGAAATTATGCTTTCTCCAAATCCTTTCAATGTATCCATTTCCATGTATTTTCGGGCTCGCTGATAGAAGTGTTCTTTGAGATTCATGTATTTTTCTGAACTGGAAGCTGCCAGCGTCCACATTGCATATCGTAATGCAACTGGAGGTCGTTGATTTGGCGCACTATGAAATGTCGGTTAGATGGAAAGATATTTAATTTCGGACAAGAAAATTGCCTACAGATGCATGGCAGCAAGGTACCGGTATTTGTGGATCATTGGGAGTGACGGGTGAATATTATCGAAGTAAATTTCATGCCTAGACGATGTAAGCTCATGCATAGAATAGCCCATCGAAAAACATACAACTCGTCAATTACCTCTTGGAGGGGCAACGGTTCCTCAATCCCAAGACCAATCATCTCCCACGTAGTTGGAAAGTCATCGAGCCCCATTCCCATACCAATAGTGGTCGAGAATTCCATGCCACTCAACGTTGGTTGAGCGTCATTGTTATAGCGCCACCGCTCGCCATCGACTCCAATATTCGGACTTGGAACGTGAAGATCTGGGGTAGGGGCGGTCCGCAACCCAGCCCCGCTAGCATTGCTTGTACTTGTACTTGTACTTGGACTCGTAGTTGTAGTTGTAGGTTCTTGTGATTTGAGCAAATTCTCAACTTGTTCTGATAGTATGAGGTATTAGCCCGTATCTAAGAACTATTGAGGCATCAAATACCCCAGATTTTGGGGTCCCAATGCCTAGAGACTTACTCAATCTTTCTTCTAATGCTTTCACATAGCCACGTTTTGGGCCAGACTTTCTTCGTACAGGATCATAAGCACAATCATGTCCCAATCGCGTACAAGTTGAACAACTTGGTTTTGAACCATCGCATTTAAGTTTTCTTTTCCGACATATAATACATGCAATTCTCTTCGGTTTAGGAATTGTCGAGTCTCCTCCATTTCCATCGATTCCACCCGCCATATTGCCCGTATCTCTCTGACTGCTGTTTGGTCTTAAATTGGTTGTTTGTTGCGGAGGATCATCAAAGAAGTCCTGGCGGGGTATATTGGAATTCGACGACATTTCACATTGAAGGATGAATCAACTTTGAAAGAATGGGTTCCCTCCGTATCCAATGCGATCGATCATTGACGTTCAGTAAGCTTGCAGGGTGTGGTGTGTCGTCAGAAGTTGTTATCGCAACGAAATAGTGTCGGAATGATCTAAACAAAGGTGACTGCAAAGAGGTTTATTGATTCGACTAACAAGGCTATGTTGCAATGTTACAAATGCTTGTCAATGAATGGTGTATATGATAATGAGAGTTATGCAAAGAACAAACAGCTGCGCTGCTGTGCTTTTCGATAAGAAATTAAAGAAGGGATGGAGTTAAGATATCGAGATTCGGAAGGAACACTAGAACACTAGAACTTTATCAAACCTCTTCTAATGCCTGTAAAAATGTCTGGGTACGGGGTAAATGGTAAATGTGTGGCTATTGCCTACTAGATAGTAAGGAATGCTTGGAATCATATCGCAATACCCAGCTATTGTTATTCTCATAAACTGTCATCAATACTACCTAAGTGGTGAGGGTTTATACATCCGTACCACGACTACCCACCCATAAGGGTTGGGGTCTATAAAAATGAGGCTATTCGACTACTCCGTAATAAAGGTGGAACCATGAATGGGAAATGAACCAGGGGAATCATTGCTGACTGTACGAGGTCTCGAGGAGGTCTACATATTTGTGGCAACACAACAAAATATTAACATCATTGCTTTGCAGCAATACGGAATTAATTAGCAACGTTTCGTAACAGTTAATCCTAAACGTTACTCAAGGCATCAGC
Organism: Botrytis byssoidea; assembly: GCF_014898295.1. NCBI lineage: Eukaryota > Fungi > Ascomycota > Leotiomycetes > Helotiales > Sclerotiniaceae > Botrytis > Botrytis byssoidea. Next base: position 1,741,731 of record NW_024065845.1, read on the forward strand.
ATTAAAGTCGTTTTCACTCGTAAGCTTAAATAGAACCATGTCTGTGAACCCTCCTCCCCCCTCTCACAACACCATCGACATCTTTAGCAAGAGATGCATATGCATGGCAGACACGCTGCTGCTCGGGTACACCAGCCTTGTGAAACAACCAGATCCAATGAAGCTCGAGAGACAAGGAAACCCTAGTAGTAATACGGCTAGATGTTGCCCCGACTCACCAACTCGTGCTATATATTCTTCAAGCGTCTGGTGAAAGTTCATACTTGGGTGACTAAAATGACGTGCAAATGATCCAAGAGGCTAGAGCTAAAACGTACGGATGTATATGGATCTTGGGTCTTCGCTCTTTGCTAGTAAACTGTATTTTGACAACATCGCCTCGAATTGCCATATATATCTTCCTAATTATTCGATATACAAGCTAGTGCCTCGGTAATCGGCGAGCAAGAAATTTCATACACATGTTCATCAGCATCGTGATGAACACCCGTTATTTTTGTTGTGAGGACAACTTTACGGTGACTTTGCGATTGGATTTCTTGTCGTTGGTGCCTTCCAGGGCATCCATAACGCTTATCAACCCCTTGCAGAAAGCTTACAAGCCGGCTTTCAAGACCACTGAGATACAGGCCCTTTACTTTCTTTCCAAGTCGACTCCAACGATTTTCAAGCCACCGTTTTCCACATATGCTAGAGTATATTTGTTGGGGTGCCAGGCTACAACAGGACAAGGGCTGCCTTTGACGGTGTACACATGCTCTCCAGTCTCCGTATGAGCAATTTCCAATCCTGTGCCTTCATCGCTACCCCCGACAATATAGCTTCCATCAAAGCTGAAACTTATGCTTCTAATAGGGCCCACCATATCAATCAAAGTACGTTGACATATCCAATCAGTTGTATCCCAGAGTGCAATTATGGAATCCGAGCCCCCACTAGCCAAGAACCTAGCCGTTGGCTGCATCTCCACGGAAAGACACGAGGATGTATGCCCATTCAAAGTGAAAGGCTGTGAAGCCTCGAAACTCATGTTAAAGATAGGTTTGAAATCAGGATAGGATAAAATCTTTATACGGCCCTCTCCCGTCGTGAGAAATATTTTGTCACCGCTCCAGCAGAAAGCAATTTGGTTCGTTTGCACTGGCTGCTGATGTGAAGCAAGAGGGGTTGATTGTGTTGGGGAAAGTATGTAGATATTATCAGACTATCAATTGATTAGCTCTCGTCTTAAATGTGCAACGGTAAATCAGGTTCTTTAGAACAGACTCAGGCAACCGTCTCATACAAGGTACTTGATAACTCGGACTAGCAAACCAAATTTGGCTTTTGAATTTTGAGTAGAGTCCATGACTGAGAACAGTTGCAGAGTCAGGAAACAATGTGATATACGAAATGAGCCATCTCAATTTGAATATTTCGAACGCCTCAATTGGACTCCCAACTCAAAAACTTTTCATCGTGAGACTACTGTCCAAACTGTTGGATACCTCTTATTCACAGAGAGAGACATACATTTATATATATATCGGTACAAAAATACGTACCTTGTTACCAACAATCAGACTCTCGCCGTTCGGATGCCAGACTAATGTGAATGCGTCGCCCAATCCCTTGACTTCGTTGATCACAGCTTTAGTTCTGACGTCCCAAAATTTAACAACACCATCGCTGCTTACACTGGCAAGTTCAGCATCTTTTACAGGATTGAATGCCACCTTTTCGATTCCAGCAGTATGGCCGACAAGCTGAGTAGAGTAGTTCACTGAAGGTCTCTCGGGATTCCATACCCTCAGCGTTTTATCTGCAGCCCCAGTCGCGATCAGCGAGCCCAGGGGGTTCCATGAGATTGTCCTTAAACTGTACAAAGAGTCAGCCAAATGAATACACAGGACCAGTTGAGTGAGTAAAATGCTTCAGGATCACGTGATGACACAATATTTCCATAGAAGAATTGATGGTCATCTGGGTGAGAAGGGCATACCTATGAGAGCCAGAGCCTCTTGTACCAGGGTCGTTGTAAGTTTGGGTCTTTAAAGAGCCAAAATATCCAGAGAACTTCTCCTTTGAGAGACTCTGTCGATGGCGGAGGGGTGCCATGTTTCTTTAGGGATTTAAGATGTCTGTAGATGCTGAGAATGATATGTATCATATAATTTTTGAAGACTACTAGGTATCCCAATTAAAAGAAGATATTGAGTAGTATTGTCATGAAAGCTTTGAAAACTTTGAGGTCATGGCTATTGTGCCTGTGCTTATTATGTTTTATACAATGATATTCGTATGGATGGAGAACAAGTCGAGAGCTCACCCTCCGGGTATTACCGAAAATTAGCCGCGATTTCATTGAAGACAACCCTGTGTGATCATGAGCTTATGATTATTCATCTAGTATTCAGAACACAACCAAGAGCAGCTTGCTCAAATTATATGCCAATAACTTCCGCGGACATGCGATGATGTGGATGAAAATTCCAGTGGCATTGGACAGCCATGTACTGGCCGATTGGAGCGCCTCGAATATACGCAGCAAGCAGCAGCGCCGCATCTAAAGATCATATTATTCAGACGGACGATGATGCGGAGTCTCGGGAACCTACAGAAGGCAGCGGATCTCTGATAAATGTGCTGAACGATGAAACTGAGGAGAATGCTGATGACGATCAAGAGTTTACTTCTGGTTTATCGACCCCCATAACACCTATCACACCGGGCATAAAGCCAGTCGAACACGACACTCACGCTCGACCTTCAAACGGATCATCCCTTACCGATGCATCTTATTTCCCTGGTAGTCGACCAGAAAATGATCCGCTGCTGGCATTGAGAATATCCCGAAGTGGCCATCTTTTCGCGGCCATAACATCCACCACCCTTACAATATGGCAGACAAAGGTACTTGTGTCCCAAAATCTTCAAAGCTTGGAGCCGAGTTTTATTAACCTATTCACACAGCCTACTGCCATATTGGCCGTTGTGGTTCGATCCCACAAATCCCTTGCTACTTACGGATCGAACATTTCGCTTCTTCTTAGACCCGATTCCATGATATTCGTCGTTCAGACAACAAATGGGTTTTTAATAACTTACACTTTAGCCACTGATCCTGAATCCAGAGTCTTCAAGCCACACTTTGACAGTCACACAAATCGCAGACAAAGTAATTTCAGTGGTCATAGGAGCCAGGGGGGAGATAGGATTCTTTGGGGGCCAGGTGAAGGAGGTGGTGTTAGAGACGTGAGCGTAAAGTTTCGTATGGTCATCAAGGTTGATGCAGGTATCGGAAATGCTTTAGCATTAGATGATGAATTAGTCGTCGCAACAAAAAAGCCAGGAGCAGTACAGTGCATCAGATGGACTCCAGACAGTACAGGCAACCAAACAAGCACGGAAATTTTTAGCCGGATGGAATGGCTAGCCAAGAAAGCCAGCGTCACCGAAATGGTTTATGATAGACCGATGAATTTGTCTACTTGGATCACTAGTGATGGTCGGGCATATGCAGTACAGCGTCATACCCGGCACAAAGATTCAGATGGGCACCGGAAACTGTTTAGAGGCTATTGCTTTCATATCCCTACAAATGAAGACAACAATGCAATCAGATCAGCTATCAATGCCAGATTCTCTCTCATCGCCGTTGGTTGTAATGATGGAACCATACAAGTCTTCACCGCTAAGGATTATGTTGGCAACGTGCCGCCTTCACACACTCATCGTCTGTCAGTTTCACGACAATCCTCTGGTCAACTGACTTGTCTCAGCTATTCTCCCGACGGATATAGCCTTTTTGCAGGATATGAAAACGGTTGGGCAATGTGGAGTGTGTTTGGCAAGCCAGGAGCAAATAGTTTTGGATCAGACAGAAGGATATGCGAAGAAAACAATGAAGGCTGGCTGGTTGGTGTTAAGGAGGCTGTATGGGTCGGTGGCGGGACCGAGATCCTTCTGATTAGCCAGCGAGACAATCGACTCTGGACTTTAGAGATGGCGCGTAGTGCTATTACTGGATGTTATGCCTCTGCAAATATATCTCGCACTTTACTCCAAACTACCTCGAATATAATGGTTTATCGAGGTTATGATATGCCTGACCTTACCACTATATCGGCAGAATCGTCTTTGTGGCACAATGCTCAGATACCTTCCAGTTATCTTGTAGACCAATGGCCCATACGTTGTTCTGTCATATCGCCGGATGGCAGATACGTCGCAGTAGCAGGCCGGCGTGGACTTGCGCATTACAGTATTAACAGTGGTCGATGGAAGACATTTGTCAATGAAAATATGGAGAACGGATTTCAGGTACGAGGAGGTATGTGTTGGCACCAACACATATTAGTCGCTGCTGTAGAAGCTGGAGATTCTTTCGAATTGCGTTTATTCTCACGTGAGGCTCCCCTTGACAACACAGCTATGTTACATGTTGAGTACTTGCCAGCGCCGGTGGTTCTAATCGCTCCTTCTGGGGAAGACTCTCTACTTGTTTATACGTATGACAATTTATTGTATCACTACATCTTTGCCACAACAAATGGCGTAGTGAAGCTTGTGCAAGTTGGGCAGATAGCGTTTCATGGTATCGTCAGATCTCCAGCTAGAGTAAGAGGCCTAAGCTGGATTTTACCGGATGAACAGATACTAGAAGGAGACCCGTCACAAGACGTGGCCGTTGCAACTGTTCTATTCTTAGTTGATGGCAAACTTGTATTATTACAACCATCACTCAACGATGAACGCAAACTTAAATACGATATGAGGGTCATTGCACAAAATATCGAATTCTATGCCCTTATGAGAGATCAACTATTAGCGAACCCGCCCCGAAATACTGCGTCTACCGAGGAATTGGGAGACCATGGGCAAGGCAATGGACTGCGAGATGCGCTTTGGTTCTTTGAAGGCAATGAATTAAAAGTATGGCCTGAGGTTCAGGACGTCCTCCGCTCTGCCCCGTCTGAATTGGGTCGCGAACTTCCCTCCACGGTATCCATACCTATTGATTTCTATCCTTTGTCGGTTTTACTCGGAAAAGGTATTCTTCTTGGGCTTGAATCTGATCTAGTTCAGCGTCGCGATGTGAATTTTGCTTTTTTCAAATTCACAATCAGGGTATGTAATGAGCATTGTTTCAATATTGAATTCACGCTAACATATATTCTAGACTCATTTATTTATCCCACAAGTCCTACGCTTCCATTTATCTAGATTCGATTCTTCTGCAGCTTTACATCTAGCTCATAAGTATCAAGATCTTGAATACTTTGCGCACTCGCTTGAAATTCTATTACATAATGTCCTCGATGAAGAAGTAGATACACCACCGTCACCTGAAGCAGCTTTGCTGCCAGGTGTGCTATCCTTTTTATCTTCGTTCCCTCAATACTTGGATATCGTTGTACAGTGTACTCGTAAAACGGAAGTGAGGTCATGGCGGACGCTATTTACCTATTTACCACCACCACAAGAACTGTTCGAGGAATCGTTGCAACGAGGATCTTTGAAGACAGCGGGCGGATACTTGCTGATTCTTCATACTTTCGAAGAATTGAGTTCAAGTTCAGAACAACTTGTTCGTTTGCTTTCTCGTGCGAAAGACGAAGAAGATTGGGAATTGTGCAAAGAACTTGCACGGTTCCTAACGGCTCTTGACGAAACTGGAGCTACATTGATGGAGGCATTGGAAATGGTCAGCCTTAGAAGCCCTAATACCGACCGAGAAGCGACGAGTTTTATGTTTGAAGGTACAAAACTAAAGGTTCCTCGTCCAATTAAAGAATCTAATGTTAATGGAAACGACGGCAACGGTGAATCCAGTCCCGGGATGTCTCAAGGGAGTAGTGAGGCGGACTATTTTACCTCCCGCCACTAGGTCACTAGTGAGTAAATTTTAGTGACTTGCAATCCCAAAGTCAAGAGGAATGTGTCCAGACAGGGCGCACAATTGAATAAAATGATGAACGCCATGGGTCATACGACATAATGTCTCCCGGCAATTTCGATTCAGAATACCACAGCAGAAGTATACATGATAATTACAAGTTTATCTAACCATATCGCTAATATGAATGCTGTGCATGTAGCTTGTATAAGTGAATGTAAGGGTATCGTTGAATGGCACGATTTTCGCAGTGACGAATGTAATCTTTATTGTAGTCGTAATTAAATCGGAATATTCGTAAATGATATATCGAATACTTTTATCTCAATAGATACATAGAAGTAATTAAATTTGGTAATGTTTGTTTGTACCTGGCCGCTGAGCGTGAAGAGAAGAGCCATGCTTAAGACTCAGGCTGTAGCGAGCATGCTAGCTCCGCTAGCGCTTTCCCTCGATAAGAGCTACCTTGAAGCTTGAATCAACAAATCAACATCACCAACAACCACGAAATTACAAAGACATAACACACACTCGCTCCATAACGTCGATTTGATACCCCGAGGAGCTGAGTAGTAAGTTCATCATGTCTCTTGACCCACCCACTTACCTTTATTCGTTGATGAACAACATTCGCCAACGACCAATACCTTGGGATGGCGCTGTACGAGCTGGCACAATTACCGATGATCAACTGAGTAAGATTCGAGCTGTTGATAAAGTAAGAAAGGAGCAAAGGAAGGAAATTGTAGAGAAAGATCCAAATGCGTATAGAAAGCTGTTTGTTGGTTCGGAGGGAGAACTGAGCGTTTTAGAATCTGCGACGAAAGCAAAGCGCCCAGATGTTGTTCAGTATATCTTAGTCTTGTTGGGCGATTTACTTGATGGTACATACCTGCCACTCCATACGTCATCCGTCCGGATACTGATAGAAATTGAATAGGTATTCCGACGTTATCAAAGACTCTTGCGGAACACGACGATCCATACAAACCTTTCCTCCCACTACTGAATCAATCCGCTGAACTCGAAAGCCCCATACCATTACTCACCTCTACGGTTCTTACAAGCATAATTTCAGGATCCAAGGATACATCTCAAAATGCCTTGGAAGCAATGCCAAAATTGCTGCACTACTTGTCAACACTGGCAAAGAGCTCGGACGGTGGTTTACAAGACATAGCAGTTTTACAATACTCGTCATTGTTACAAGGCAAAAAGTCGAGAGAATTGTTTTGGAGCCAGAGGACAGAGACAATTGAACCCTTAGTTACCATCCTTAAATCGGCTGCAGGCGTTTCCAATGGCGACTCTGCGTCGACACTGTGGAGTGGGGCTGCAAGTATCCGAAGTGGACCAGAGGGAACTTTGGGCGGCGGCGTTGGATTGCAGTTACTTTATCACGTACTACTGGTTCTGTGGCAGTTGAGCTTCGAAGGTGCTGCAATTGGAGAGGGGCTTGAGGAGTAAGTCTTGTCTTGTCTATTTGAGAGGCACGTAATGACCAACAACTAACCAATCCATAGCGAGTATGATATCATTCCACTTTATACGCAACTTTTGAGACTATCACCAAAGGAGAAGACAACCCGTTTGTTAGTATCGTCTCTATACAACCTTCTCGCTTCGAATCAAAGTTCATTACTCCCCGTAGCGGTATTCGCTCGCCTTCCAGCTCTCTTACAGAATATGAATGGACGCCATCTTACAGACGAGGATCTTTTGGACGATCTCAAGAAACTGAGCGAAATGTTAGAAGAGCATACAAAGACTCAAACTACTTTCGATGAGTATGCTGCAGAAGTTCATTCGGGTCATCTCCGCTGGTCACCACCCCATCGAAACCAGATATTCTGGGCCGAGAACGCTCGCAAGATTCTCGATTACGAGCAAGGGGAGTTGTGCAAGAAGCTGGCAGAGATTATGAGTAAGCCTTGGGAGAATGACAAGCAAGTTCTTGCCATTGCATGCAATGATGTAGGATACTTGGTCAAAGAGGTTCCGGAAAAGAGATCTCAATTGGAGAGGTTGGGCCTCAAGACTAGAGTTATGGAACTGATGACGGAGCCTGACGAGACAGTGAGATGGGAGAGCTTGAATGCTCTTTCTGGATGGTTGAGGTACAGCTTTGAGACGAAGTAAAGGATTGAGGTGATATTGTGGTTATGGTTAGGGAGTTGTATGATTGAGAGGCCAAAAGCCTCGCGCCGGAAGCTGCATATTCTACCGTTTACAAGAAGTCAAACTCCCAGCGATTATTGATTGTGTCGATGCGCAGATGTTCAATTAGTGTAGAAACAATGATGATTTTTCTTATCGGGTTTATAAAGATATTTACGTTATGATGAGCAAGCCTGGAATGCTTAAATTTCATAGGTCCTTATCACACTAGATTCCCCCACTAGTGAGCCGAAATCGGGTTGGGCTTTATCCTTAAGCCGATTGTCAACACAAGCTCCGTACCTTTTAACCGTATAACTTTTTGACAAGAAGTAATTGATTCATAATGAGACGATTCAAAGCTGTAACAAGCATCTATGATGCTGCGTTGATCAACCGCACAGTTCCAAGACGCTCTCGTCAGCTTTCGACAGCTCTCCAACGAGAAACCTATGCGGCGACTTCCTCCTCATCATTCCATACTGCTGCTCGATTTCCGATAGCTGCCATAACGACAAGAAGGCAGAAGTCAGTTCGCCATGTCTCATCTGCTTCTTCATCTACTGAACTTCGCAAAACCCCTCTCTACGACCTGCACATTTCCAATGGTGGAAAGATGGTTCCTTTTGGCGGTTTCTACATGCCAGTTCAATACTCTGGCCTTTCGGTGAGCGCCTCTCATCATTTTACGAGAGAGCACGCCAGTCTTTTTGATGTGAGCCATATGGTTCAACATCGATTTGAGGGACCAGGTGCAACTGCTTTTTTGCAGAGGATCACACCGGCTAGCATCGCAAATTTGGCTTTGCATCAAGGAGGGTTGAGTTGTTTATTGCATCCTGGAACTGGAGGGATTGTGGATGATACTATTATCACGAGGTTAGGGCCGGAACTATTCTATGTTGTTACAAATGCAGGCTGTAGAGAGAAGGACTTAAAATATCTGGGGGAGGAATTGGAGGCGTTCACCAAGGAAGGAGGAGAGAAGGTCGGATGGGAGGTGCTCGATGGTTGGGGATTAATTGCGTTGCAAGGGCCAGAGAGTGAGGAAATATTGAAGGGACTTTTAGCAGAGGAGATGAAGGAGGGAGGGTTCGAGAATTTCTTGTTTGGACAGTCGAGATTCATAAAGATTCGTTTGGCTGATGGGTCGATTTCTGGGAACTTGTTGGTTAGTAGGGGTGGTTACACGGGAGAAGATGGATTCGAGATATCAATACCAGAGAGCGAGACGGTGATGGTCACCGAATCCTTATTAATGAGCGCTGGGGAGACAAGACTGCAATTGGCGGGATTGGCTGCGAGGGATAGTTTGAGATTAGAGGCTGGTATGTGTTTATATGGGCATGATCTAGATGATACAACAACGCCAGTAGAAGCAGCTCTCGGTTGGGTAGTAGGAAAGGAGAGGAGAACAGAAGGAGGCTTCCACGGCGCTGAAATCATTCTCAAGCAACTTACTCCGAAAAGTAAAGGTGGAAGTGGAGTAGAGAGAAGAAGAATTGGACTTATAGTCGAAGGGGCACCAGCTCGCGAAGGCGCGGATATCGTTAATGATAAGGGAGAGAAAATCGGAAATATCACAAGTGGATGTCCAAGTCCAACATTAGGCAAGAATGTTGCGATGGGGTACATTAAAGATGGGTTCCATAAGGCGGGCACTGATGTAGGTGTGATAGTTAGAGGGAAGGAAAGAAAGGCAAAGATTACTAAGATGCCTTTCGTGCCATCGAAGTATTGGAAGGGGACTAGTGGTACAGCTCCTGCTTAATGGGCCGGCTGGAGCTGGTGGAAATATTGGAGGGGACGAAGGGAGCAAGGGGAAATTCAACATTATGCAACTGGGACTATGGAATGGAATGGTAACAGGCGTTTAGAGAAGAGCATACCAGCATACCAGCATATAAGCATCATCAACGATGCGCTTCAACGAAAGCTATGGAGTTAAATGAATAAGATGAAATTTATGAGTTTATGTTGCAAGACTACTGATTATGAATTTGTGGTTGGTAGATGCGCACATGTGTGAGTCTCCTTTTTTTCATTGACAGTGTCTCGATGACCTTCTGGAAGAGGTGTCCCGATGCTACGGCTGGGTGTATGCTTGGCCATGATTCCATATGCCAACATCTACCTATCCCCTCAGGTACATACTTCAGGGCCAACTTACAAATCTTGCTTGACATATCTCCTCCTTAACCAACATTCATCCCTACGTATGTGCCAGTGATAATGTTTGGACAAGCGAGAATATCGATGAAGTGACTAAGGTATTATAAACATCTTTTTCGGATTACTTCCCGATTCGCCAGATACCGAACTTCCTTACAAGACAGTCCAAATCATGTCATTTAAATTTCTAGATCAAGTAAAGCATACACGAGATAGACCCTCTCACGTCAAGACTTTACTTGAAGATCCGCCTTCTTCAAGCTAAGCTCGATCGGCCACTGTGGAATAGGATGCGGAGCAGCAGCATACTATATTTAGGTGCTTTTTTCTTCCGCTGTCATGGAACAAATCACATCTTACGCCTTGCGTTGACAGCCGGTCCATATTTTTTCTATCACATGCCCACTTTCTACGAGAAACATTGGCTACTATAAGTACACTTTTCCTCCTTCTTTGTCACTGCTGAAATAGACGACTTCAATCATTACATCTGTATGGGAGAATTGAACAAAGCAAGACCCGAGAAACGCGTTGAGAAGAAAGTCACGATCAAGTGGTTGAGAGATTGCATCTGCAACCGAGGCATCTATGGAGAGTACAATTACGACAATACGAACATCTCTAGAGCCACTGGGGTGAAATTGAAAGCTTGGTGGCCAGTACTGCTGGGCATATACTGACCGAATGGCTCGTTCAAGAAGTGACCACTTATACAAGACTCTGGGCTACCCATTGTCAGAATCTCGTCAACGAATCGACACGGTGAGGAACTACCATTGCAGCTGGAAGCAGAGATCTTCACGAGGTACTATATGCTACATAGAATACCACGAAGCAAATCGACAAGAATACTGGAGCAAATATCAACTTCATTAGTATCCCTGTTACTACTCGTGTCACTTGGATTCCCGTGCCAGGCATGCTAGTTCCGAAACTTACCCCATAACACTGCATTTTGAGACTTTGTTCAATGTTGATCACCAAATGCACTGCTAGGCTTGATGCCGGTTGGAATGCGGGGAAAATAGGTACGTTGCGCCCAAGGTCTTTTCAATGGAAAGAAGTCGGGTCTTTAGAATGAATCGTGGATGGAAATCCACATGACTTCAGGATTGCGGCTACTCATTGCCGTGGAGAATTTGGCATATGCTATGCTAGAATTACACGGGGGTTCGGTGGCATCATTGGGCTTGGTATAAGAAGGCTTTGGATGCAGCAACTGGTGGAGCGGGACTGTTCTATGTGACCACCAGGGATCTCAATATCTTTGTCGTTCTTACCGAGCAGTCCCGTCATCCTGCGTGTTGCACTCCGCAATTTATCGAGGAGCCAAGTGGTGACCTCAAACTAGCAATATGGGGACTCTAGATGTGCTAACTGCGTTGTCCGAGATTATTCTGGACACCTGTAACGTTTAAATTATTCTCAAGATGTTGTCAACAGGGTCAGGGCAACCAATCCAGATATCTGATCCTCCTCTTGGCGTAACATGTCTGGGGAAGTTCCACATAGAAATCTTACTAAATACTTTCTTTGATGGGGCCTAGAATATTGTCCGCGGCCAGTCAAGTGCGGTATAAATCGCTAAAGCTCAATGTTCGGCTCTCTATCCCTTGAATAAACGACCATACCGCACAGAAAGCTGGAAATGGAAAGTCCTTCCTTCGTATTCCGGGGTAAGTGGGTCACTGGCTTCGACCAAGCACCAAATTTGTAGTCCGGTGACAATCCAGCGAGGAAGCTGCGAATGTGTCAGAGTTGGCAGGTTTAATGTGGTCATGGGCGAGTGGGCCATTCAGTCAGCCGAGATTCGAGAACAATCAGTTTGTGAAGAGAGAAGCGACCCTGCAGACGGGAGTGCTTTTTGGGTGCGGATCACTGCATACAGGGAAGTGCTTCCTAGAATGCAATATACGAGGGAAAGCTGCGACTGCGGTGAGCGAACGCGGAGCGCTTCGGGCCTTTCGGGAGTCTGATTGACCGTCTTTTCGTGAACATTTTCAGGAGATTCGAGAGCTGGTTATTGCGTCCATTGAGTAGAAGAGATGCATTGCGCTGATGTCGATTCGGTGTTCCAGGTGCCTCAAATAAATCGTATAAATAAACATCTATATCACAATACGTAAATCACAAATAAATCACAAGTCTAAACGATCAGTATTGATGATTCAAGAACAGATAAATAGGCAATCCAAAAAATCGGTTGTTCCGATGTCGTTCATTTGCAATACTAGTGGCAAATATAGTTTACCGACTTGCGTCAAGTTACGTAATTTGCAAAATCTTTTTCGAGGTCACCTTGTACACACTAGCCATCTTTTTTCTTGTCCGATCAAGGGGCCCGGATTGCAAAAGGGGGTAGACACATTGGCTACAACCATTGCAAGTGAAATTTAGTTACCAGACTCGCCAGAGTACTCGTACTGGAAAATATCCAAGTTTGCAGATATTGAAGGCATTTTTCATATTTTCATGCCTGTAAGAAGGGTCCAATCCAATGTGCTCCCCATATGGTGTATCAAAGATTTAAATGCCGACTGCAAGATCTACCATGCGCCAACTTCCGTCAATTGAGAGATGGATACTAAAATATTTTTTCAAGTTTGTTGCAATGCATTTCCCACACTTTCTATTGGACCTCCGTTCTCGGCGAGGTACCCTGCTAGAATATTCGGGATTGCCTTGAGCAAATAGCGCCGTGGCGGGGAAAAGGAAGGACTTTCGAGTCGTGCATGAGCGGCCCCAGATTAGAAGTCTGCACCAAGTCTTCTTAAAGTTCTTTTGCATCTGCCAATGCTCGCTTGGCCTCGCTAAGTCAGGAGTCTTTACTCCTTTGGATTTAGTCATAGTACGATCTAGATCCACTTTATTGATATTGTACATAATAGCGCGCTCCATACAATTATAGTATGTCACTAACATTTCCACATTTTCACAACAACTTGATGTTAAACCCAAGTCAAGCCAATTTGTAATTGGATAGAGCTTGGGATTCCATCTGATCCGAGCTTACATAAGCCCATCTGCGCACTCAATGCTTCAGATCTATTATATAATCCGCCTAGAAAATGACATATTTTGGAAAAAGACTTCTCTTTCCATTCAACAACGACCTTCATCTTAATCCTCAGGACTTGCAACTCATCATATTTTGCAGATAGAGCTCTGGAATACAGGAGCAATGTCTGACCAATTTCAATTCTCACGCCAGGCTGAACAGGGCGACTACGACAATAAAAGCCAAAAAAGTGAAGCAAATAATGATGTGACTCATGACGCAGTCTTTGGTGAGATTAATGAAGATGGACCAAATTATCGAGGAGTATGTACAGAGTTATCTACTAAAGTGTATGGTTGCTAATCATCGTCAGGTTGGTGCTTTAGGTTCGACTGCCCTTATGCTCAAGACCAACTTGGGTCTTGGTGTTCTTTCAATTCCAGCTGTTTTTGACACGTTGGGTATGATTCCCGGTATCATATGTGTCCTTACCATGGCTACGATCACGGGTTGGTCACAGTACATGATTGGAGTATTCAAGAGAAAACATCCAGAAGTGTACGGTATTGAAGATGTTGCTGGTATCATTTTTGGAAATGTTGCTCGTGAGATCGTTGGTGCTGCATTCTTTATTTGTGAGTAGCTCCGTTTGGTTGTATAGATGAGTTTTATTCTGACCAGTTCATCTAGTCTGGGTTTTCGTATCTGCATCTGGTATGCTCAGTGTTTCAATCGCCTTGAATGCGTTATCAACTCATGCTACTTGCACTGCTGTGTTTGTGGTTGTCGCTGCTATTATTGCCTTCATTTTCTCCAGTATCCAAACCCTAGGCAAGATCACCTGGCTTGCATGGATTGGTGTAGCTGGTATTATCACTGCTAGTAAGTCAATCAGTCGTCATTGTGAGGAAAACCCCAACTAACACGTGCAAGTTCTTACTCTCACAATCGCCGTTGGTGTTCAAGGAAAACCAGCCGATGCTCCTGTTACAACAGGCCCTTACAAGTCCGACTTCAAGCTTTTTGGCTCTCCATCATTTACTGATGCTATCTCTGCCTGTGGCTCGCTTGTTTTCTCGTTCGCTGGAACTCCTGGTTACTTCAACATTCACTCTGAGATGCGCAATCCAAGGAGATATACTCGTTCAGTGTATATCAGTCAAGGCTTCATCACGGCTATGTACATTGCAATCGGTATTGTCGTCTATTACTTCTGTGGATCTTATGTCGCGTCACCTGCTCTCGGTTCCGCAGGTGACACCATGAAGAAAGTCTGCTACGGTCTTGCTCTTCCTGGTCTCTTGGTTAGCACCATCTTGCTTTCTCATGTAAGTACAGCTCGAATCTCTCATCTCTTCTTCTCTAACATTTCCCATAGCTTCCCGCAAAATTCCTCTTCCTTCGTCTCCTCCGCGGATCCAAGCATCTTACTGTCAACTCCATGACCCATTGGATGGTCTGGCTCGGCTGCACTTTCTGCGTCATTATTTGCGCCTATGTCATCGCAAGCGCAATTCCAATCTTCGGCGGTCTTATCTCCCTCATCGGCGCTCTTTTCGGAACCCTCTTCAACTTCCAACCATTTGGTATCATGTGGTTTTACGATAACTGGGGCCTTAGAAAGACCCAAAGATCGCGCTCGTGGATCTTTATGTGCTGCTGGAGCATTTTCGTTATTATTATCGGAACATTTTTGATGGTCGCTGGTACCTATGGATCGATTGTTGCTATTATCGACTCCTACAGTGCAGCTGGAGGATCGAGTTCCTTCAGTTGTGCGGATAACTCGAATTCCGTCTAAGGTGGAAATGGAAGGAGGGGAGTATTAATATCAGATCAAGTGTAAGTCTTGGTAATCTCGAGCCGCGGAGTCCTTGGATCAAACTTTCGACGAGAGGATCCCGAAGAAGGGATGGGATTTCACGCCAAGTGCACCTGTCGCGCCGAATTATCTCTGTGTCATACGCATCTACCTTGACTTCATCAATTGAGGATTCTGAGTAGTCCCGCGAAAAGGACGAAGGGTAACCAAATCAAATCCACGTCGCCATTTCTGAAACATCCAACTATGTACCCGGAGTACGAAATCCAAGACCTAATTTATCCCGGCCATTCTTCACACGCACCACGCACCAGGCCACAGGATATCGCCGCGCGCTCCACCGGAACTCTTCACCAAAAGTCATATTTACAGTTGAACTATATCTATTCTACTTTTGAACTAGAATTATTGTTTACTTAGACTAGAAATATCCATTACATTTTTGCGAGGGGGAAAAATGCTTTTTAGTAAAAGAATAGAAGGAAGTCAAAAAATGGTCTGGTATAACTAGAAGGTGCTAGTTACTGGTATAGCTAGCTCCCCGAAACCAGAAACCGGCACGCACAAAAGTTAAAGAAATAGAAGGAAAGTCAAAAAAAGAGAGGGATGCCAGACGGACGGGCAAAAGTTTACAAGGGTCTGCAAAAGTTTACAAAAGTCTCGCCGATTGGCGCATGTATTATGAATCTGATGGTCAAACAAATAATTTTAATCGTACTGTTGATGTCTCGTGAAAAGGGTTTATGGTTGGTTTATTGTTGAAGTGGCTGCTGTGAAATGATTTCTGTGCTGGTTATATCGTGCTTGTGGTCTGGGGTTACCAGAGAAGAACAAAGGGTATTTGGGCTCTTGAGTCCTTCCGAATATTGGGATTGTGTAGAATTTTGAAGACGCTGTAGAAATTCAGATATGGTTACATGATTGAATTGTCTGTAAAGTGATTAAATCTTGTCGAACCATCGTCTCTTTTTGAATGTTTGTCTCATAATCGATTTTTTACTTCATTTTAAAATTTTATCGCAGGTCAAACATTCGCTTCATCGTGACTTGATAGAGCGATCTCCGGCAAGATCCAATAGTAAGAGAAAGGCAGTTCTTTGAAAAATCAGATACTAGTGTGGTGCTCAATAATTTACGTTGACGACATAAATGTGATAAAAAAGATACATTTTTTGAGTAGTGGAGATTGTATTCAAATCTAGATTATGCTACAACAAACATCTTTCATTTTGAACACCTTTTCTACACTCACGCCCGGTCCAAGTTTTCAAGAGTGTCCATTATCTTCTTGCTTTGCGACACATGACTCCTATTTGGGCCTAGGGATACAAAGATAATATGGTAAGCTGATGCTCAAAAACGAAGAGAAAATGGAGTAGAAAAGGTAGAATACAACATACCATGTCGACGGAGTTTCTACAGCAATAGGCGACTTTATTCGCTTCCGTACATGTGCTTCGGAACTCGTTGCGATTGGCTGGAAGTGGCATCGAAACTGGGATGAAGTTAACATAACTTTTCCTGATGTGGATGCTCAAAGGGTGAAGGTGGCAGATCACTTACAACGCTCGCATCCATCTTTGTACAATGTCCCGCCTAATTCACAGCATCGAGGTTTACGACGTGTAGCACATAGTTTGCCGGGTGGAAGGGGCTTGGTGTCCTCTGGGTCATCTTGGACATCTAATGCAATATCTTCAGCGACTTCCGCAGCTTCTTCTTCATATTCTTTTTCTACTTCTATGCTTTCGATGGTTGCATCTTCATCATTGGATGAGCTTTCTAATGTTGTGATATTCGTAGATGTAGTATCATTCCTAGTTGCTATGGAATTTTGATGTCCATAAGTAGTGCCATTGAAGAGTTTACTGTCGTCTGCAGTTTTATCGTTGGGTGTATTGTCAATATAGGCACCAGTGGCTGTGCTAACAGCAATGGTAATGATAGCAATACATGAAAACTTCATAATGGCATTCTTTGATGGAATGCAAGCAGAAGAATATCAAGAAAACTGACATGTAACATGTGATGGAGAAGGATTTCCTCAACAGAAGATTAGGTTGGATGCTAAAACGGTAGCGAGTGGGCAATACCGCACATCGTACAACTGCCTTGCATACAAGACATGGCCAACCTATTAGAGTATTGATCGAGAGGGATGTCTAATCTAGTCCAATGGTACAAGGAGATTATAACCGCGCCTTCAGTTGACAATACGCCGGATGCATTATCGTTCGAGTTTACCGGGTAGTTCCTACTTCGCTCGAAGTATGGGAACTGAAAATCAATCCATATCCTTAACTACAGGGGAGAGTGTCCAAACATACAGACGAACAATTAGCTCGTGGTAGTAGTTCCTCCAAGACTACCTTAAATTTTGGTGTCTCCAAGCATCCTTCTCATATCTCTCCGTTCTCTTTCAACTTGGGTGATGACTTGCATACTCCTTAGTGATATGCAGTGATATGTGGGTCACTACCCGTCATTTACCGGTACTTAACGCAATGGTTAGGGACAATTAAGAATTTCAAGGATTTCTAGTTTGGAAATATTACTGAAGAGGAAAAAAGGGATTTAGTGCAGTACCGAGAACATTAACAGTATCACGTGTCAACCCCGCCTTTTTCGGAATTGACTTCGACCACCAAACGGGAAAGCTGCCAGGCCGACTCCAAGCGGAGTCCAAGCTGATCAAAGGCAAAAGGCCAAAATGTCATGATGTAATTGAGCGATGAAACTCAATTCGTCATTATTGTACAGATCGAAATGTTATAGTATGTTCCATTGTTTACAGGTAGGTTGTCTCTCTTTCTAAAAATATTTCTCATTCATTGTTCATTCGCAAAGTAAACAATTCAACTGTTTTATTATACCCAACCTTTCAATTTACTATACTCACCATGCCTTCCATTCGATGCCTTCACTCTGCTAGCCGCACAATGGCCTCCATCCGAACCATTCAATGCCGACAACCGGCTTCTATTCGAGCCATTTCTTCTACACCACTCCGAGCTGCGACTCAGGGCTATGGAGATGGTAAGGGCCACCCAATGGCCGAGAATCCTCAAGACCAAGGTGCCTCAAACAACACAAAGCATAGTGCAGAACACCCTGGTCCTGAGCCAGTATCTGAGGGACAAGGAACTGGTGCCGGCCCAACGAAAGGCGGTTCCGGTGGCCCAAAATCTCCTGAAGATGCATCGGCACAATCTGGAGGATCAAGATCGAAGGAAGCAAAGGAGACTGGATCCAGCCCTACAGGTGGTTCTATCAAGGAGAACGGAGGTAAGAATAAGAACCCAGAGGAGAAGAGCGTCAACGGAGCTTCGCCCAAGATTCACTCCGAAGACGAGCCGGGTGTGAAGAGTTCGAGCAAACAAGCTGAGGTTGAGAAGCATAACAGGGAGTTCAAAAAGGGACATGACAGAGGCGCACAGAAGGTCTAAGGATTAGATTGACAGGAGCTTTGATGTGGTGAGTTCATGAAATTGGTCAAAGCCGTGTTTTGAAGCTAATGGATAATTTCTTGATAGATGATGTAGGAGTAGATCAGAGGTTAATGCTATGTTATGTTTGGCGAAGATGTTCTCTTCCATGATTCTGTATAAATATCATTTTAAATCGAATTTCATATGTATTTTCCACATCAGACAGGAATATCACATTTCGCAATGGGGGTGTACTAGCTTATTATATGATGATTGGTGATTGAAGTCGTCGTTAACAATCAATCGATATGATTTTCCTCTCTTAGTCCGATTCATTTTTTCATTCTTCGTAGTTCATTCAGACCTCAACTTCAGATTTCACTTCCTTCAGACTTCACTTCGCACACACGTAATCTTACAGCTCTCATCCATAGCTACCCCACATTATCAGAGATGGCAAATATATATATCTTGGTCCGTGCACCCCTTTTGGGCCTTTTCAAGCCACATCTCTCGCACATCATCCTGGTATGACAATTATGGATGACAATATGACATCAACGTCAACAAAACAACTGGATTCCCAGTGAAGATGAGGAGAGAAACGCGTCAAAAGGATTGGTACCGTACTAAAAACTCCCATCTGTTCCAACTTTTCCATTAGAGGAAAATCTAGATTTTTCCACGACTTTCTAATGAAATGAACCAATTACCTTGGAATACAATTCCTTAGCTTTCTTTGTTGATTCTCACACAGAAATTCATTGGTTGCATAGAAAAGCTACGTCACTTGTTCTTGCTTTTGCGGAAGCTTTGCTCCAGCCACATAGGTATTGTGTGCAACGTCAACAACATAACTTCTCCTGCTACCATCAATCCTTCTCCTCTTCTAACATCTCAAAATCATATCACGAATTGCTTGTGAAGTTCTCCATTTTCTTTTGCAGCGATACCCAGAACTTTGAAGTTCAAGATAAGAAGAGTAAGAAGGAATAGTAGAACTCATCACACAGGATGAAGTTCTTTACAAAGCTGTTGGTGTTGGGTTTGGCAGCAGAAGTTACAGTAGCTAGTAGCTGGTTCAGTAAGGCTGGTATGTTTACCCTTTTCATCCATTCTGTTTTCATAGCATCACCAAGCTGCCATATTCTGTGTTTTTGAAGCTTCAGACGGTATCATATCATTGATTTTAGGCAATGAATTGGCTTGCACACATCACCTCCCGTGTCTATTTCGTCTGATGTTTATTCATTCCTTTTACTAATATATCATCTTTCCAGTCTACAACAAGTGGCATGAAACCGAACTCGAGAGATGGCTTTCTGATAACAATGTTCCATACCCAACTTCTGCCGATCGTAAAGATTTGGAAAATTTGGTGAAGGAGAACTGGCAAACAAAGGTTGCCTCGCCATATAACGATTGGGATACGAAACAGCTCAACTCTTACTTGAAACAGAAGGGTGTTGAGACTAAAGACACTGCTGAGGCAAATAAGGATGGCTTGATCTCTCAAGTCAAGGCTTACTGGTACGAGGCGGAAGACAAAGCAGAAGATGCTTGGTCAAGTGTTAGAGATTGGGTTTTTGATAGCTGGACTGGTAAGCTTGTCAATGGCTAAAGATGCTTTTGAGCATTCACTAATATCCTCACAGATTCTCAACTTCTGGCATTTGCTGATTACCATCACATTCCCGTTCCACACCCAAGGAAGAGAGATTCTCTTCTTCAAAAGATTCGTTCCAACTATGACACCATTGCCAAGAAGGCCGGCGAGACTGCTGCCTACCCCGGCAACTGGCTCTATGAAACCTGGTCTGAGTCAGGTACGTTGCTAAGATTCAAATACACATTTATCTATACAAACACTAATATTGTCACAGATCTCAAGGAATTTCTCGATACCCATGGCATTCCAGCACCTCAACCATCCACTCGTGACAAGTTGATCGCTAGTGTACGCCGTAATGCTCGTGTTGCCAGTCTCAAAACTGCGGATGTTCAAGCCTCTGCCTCTGCTTCAGCTTCTGCTGCTACCGAGACATTGAGTGAGCAGCTTCTCAGTGCCTGGTCTGATTCTCGTAAGTTTGTTATTATCTTCTTTAATGATCAACCAATTAACAAGGTACAGAAATCAAGGAATGGGCCGACAAGAATGGTATTAAGGTTCCTCAAGGAAGCAAGAGAAATGAATTGTTGGCTATCGCTCGTAAGCACAAGGCTCAACTTGTAGGAGACACTGCCGCAGCTTCTGCTAAGAGCGTTGCAAGCAAGGCAAGCTCTTCTGGAGTATCCGCTTTCGGTGCTGCCACAAGCTCTGCAGGAAATCAATATGCCAAGGCTACTGATGATGCTCAACTAAAGGCTGAAGATGCTTTCAATGCTGCTATTGGATCATGGAGCGAATCCCGCCTCAAGGCTTATCTTGATGCCAGAGGTGTCCCCGTCCCATCATCTGGAAAGAAGGACGATATCATTGCTGCTGTCCGTTTACACAAGCACAAGGCTGCTACAGGATGGTCTGCTTGGACCTTTGACACCTGGACTTTGGACAACTTGAAGGCTTATCTAGCTTCATCCGGTGACGCTGCCGCTAAGAAGGCAGCAGAGAAGTCAGGAGCTACCCGTGACGAACTCGTTCGCGCTGCACAAGATTCTTATGCTCAGGCGTCCAAATCCAGTGGTGTTGCATATGCTAGCGTCACATCCTATCTCACTCAACAAACTGATGCTGCCAAGGATGCTACATTCGAGACTTGGTCTGATTCCGACTTGAAGGCTTATCTTGATAGCTATGGTGTCCCTGTCCCACAAGGAAGCACTAAGAATGAACTTGTTGCTTTCGTCCGTAATCAAGCCAACTACTTCAAATATGGTAAGAAATTTTGTCATTCCTTGAATTTGATTGACCGCTAACGATATTCAGGCACCACTACACCACAAGGTACTCTTTGGGCTAAACTCTCTAGCGGTGCACAATGGGTTATTGACCAACTCTCTATCGGCGCTGCCTCGGGTAAACAGCAAGCTGCTTACCAAGGCGAAAAGGCTGCCGATGCTGTCAAGGAGGGAGCTACTTATGCTACCAATCGTGCCGGTGAAGCAGCACAAAAGGCTGGCCATGCTATTAAGGAGGAGTTGTAAACCTATTAATAGGTTACTATGACTCAACTTGCAGCGCAGAAGGCTGTAAATTGTACCACCACATCATTAGGCGTCTAATATCTCGAATCGAAAGCGAATTAACGGATCTCTTTAAGTTGGTGGGCATGAATCTTCCTATGGATTAGGATAGGGGGGTTGGATGGGTTACATGATCAATGAGGGCAATGAAAAAAATTAATTTTCTATTTTTTAGTCGTAGGATGAGTGAATTGATAATATTGCTGATTGATAACTTGGGTTGATGAATGATCTCTTGATTGTGAATGGCAGAGCAGTTAATAAATATATTCAGATCATTAAAAGCTATCCATAATATGAACAAAGATGGGCAAAGCTGTAGCTGTAGTGTTGGTCAATGAGGAACTTCCTTTTTAGGCTTATCTAAGTTTATCGGCCCCTTCATTTATGAATTTATCCCCTAGTGTTAGAGCGTTTCAATCGTTGTCAGACAGAACCTGCTTTTTTCTCTCCAAATGCCATACACATTCACCAATCAATACTATCGAAATCCCTGTGGATTCACCAATTCTATATCACATTTATAGGGTATGTTTGTAGGGAATATCTAATTCATTAGTGGTCGAAAGCCTGAAAGCTTCTACGCGTGAAGTATGATGTAAGAATCTTGATGAAGTCGAGGAAGTTGGATGATTATCATATGCAGGCAGGTATTGTATAGTAAGATATTTGTTTGTTAGGATATCTAGAGAGATATTGTCAATTTCCCCAACGCAACTTCTCCATGAGAGGAAGGCTTTCTATGATAAATATCAATTGTGTTTTGCATGTTTTATGATTTGATCGAGATTGATTGAGATTGGTTGACCTTTTTTGCTTACATCTTTTGGGCCTTGAATTCATATACAAATCGCGATTCTGGGTACAGTCCCACGAGTTTACGGAGATTTTAAGATTTCTAGGGATCTGGTGACTGGAGGAACGAACAAAAATGGGTGGTTTAACAATTGATCGGTCGAAGACGATACATGTATCCTTTCGCGGTCCTGCTGCCTCGGCAAATGTGGCAAATCAATCGCGCGAATGCGAAAAGGCGAATGAATTTACTGGGAAGAAAATCAGGACGGTCAGAAGGTCAAGATTTAGAGAAGAGGGATTGGATGATGAGGTGATTGAAAGGGTGGATGTTGGGAGTCTGGGAGGGGAATTCGCAACTGTAGGGACTGAATTGAGGACAAGAAGTATGTGGAATGGAATATCGACAAACATACCGACTTCGCCAGTTTCAGGGGAAAAGAGAGGAAGGAAAGAACCACATGATGATGAGTCGAGGGCAGCAAAGATTGGGAAGAGTGGCAGACCTACAATTACGACTTCGAATACACCCCCTACACCATTCTCTACGATGCCGAGATTTGCACTACTCGCATTTCTGATTGCGGTGGTTGTGCCTGCATTTGGGTACACTGGGAGGCAGAACAGTAACACGAATTTTATGAAGGGGAACGGTGCGGATGCGGGTATTATAAGGGACTCTGAGTTTGTAGATAATGGGAGTATGATCGAGGGGAGGGCTGACAGTCCTACTTCGATTTGCACAAGATGGAGTCATATGAGTATGTTTTTGCTTGTTTGCTTGGATTGGTGGATATAACTAATCGAGAACATCTCAGCTGCGAATGTCAATGGAACGCTATACATATATGGAGGAGAAGCCACCACAAAGAGTGGGCAAACTACAGATACTTGGAGTAAGGGCTTCAATCAAAGTAATTGGGAATGGTATTAATACCTCTACAGACAACAACTTCGTAACATTAGATCTTACAAAATCATGGCAAATTTCATCCCCAGTTCTATCCGGTCTACCACAACCATCAGGCCCACCTGCAGTAGCGATGGGCTCTCTCTGGCACACATATGATTCGTTGTTTCTATATGGAGGGGAATTTTCGGACAGTCCACAAACTTCCCCTGCGGCAGTAGCAACATGGAAATATGACATTTCGTCGGCGACCTGGACGGAGTTTTCAAATCCACAAACATCGGCAGGGAATGGTTCAGATACTGCACCGGCGGATGTTCAGCGTGCGGCGGAGGGTGCGGGGCTGAGTGTTCCAGAATTGGGCAGAAGTTGGTATTTTGGGGGACATTTGGGTAAGCATCATGTTTCCCTCGGTTGCTCAGGTTGGTATGGACAATCAATGAGCGGCTAACTAATATTGGGTGTGCACAGATATGTACACGACGCCCCGGTGGTCAAACCAAATTGCCAGGATATATTTGAAGAGTCTTCTAGAATTCACTCATCCTGGATATACAAATACTGGAGTGACTTCATTGGGAACTACGAGTGGAGCTGGTTCCGGTGGTGTATACAGGAATATTACGCAAGGCGGCTTGCAAGATGAGGCTGGCTTTACAGAGAGAGCTGATGGTGTTTTGGTATATGTTCCTGGCTGGGGAGCAGATGGAATGCTGCTTGGACTGGCAGGTGGCACTAATGAGACATTTGTAAGTCATGAAGCCCCAGTCATGATTTCAAGAGAACTAACATATACAAGACGGAGATGAATATTATCGACGTATATGATATCGCAAATAGTACTTGGTACAAGCAGCCTACTTCTGGAACAACTCCTCCCATTCGTGTTGATCCTTGTGCTGTCGTTGCTGCTGCGCCCGACGGTAGCAGTTTTAACGTTTATTTATATGGAGGACAAAATCTCATTCCATATGGTAACCAAACTCAGTATTCCGATATTTGGATTCTAACCATTCCATCTTTCACTTGGATTCAAGTCGATATGACAGACCAGTCTCAATCGTTACCCCCAGCTCGAGCAGGTCACACCTGTAATCTTTGGGACGGACAGATGATAGTCGTTGGAGGCTATGTCGGTCAGGATATTTCGTGTGATAGTCCTGGTGTATATGTCTTCAATGCATCGTCACTTCAATGGACCAATTCCTTTACAGCCCTCTCGTCTTCCTCTTCCTCATCATCGGACCAAGACTCCGATATCATTAAAGGCTCGATAGGCTATACCGTTCCCGATATCGTACAATCTGTTATTGGTGGTTCAGGAATGGGAGGTGCAACAGCGACTATACCGGCAGCAGGATCAGCAACTGCCGGTCCCTTAGCAACGGGAAAACCACCTACTTTCACAGTAACACAATCCCCATCTACAATCACTTCTACCTCTACTTCTACTCCAACGTCATCTCCTGACTCGGAAAAAAAAGGACCAAATAAAGCCGCCATTATCGCTGGTGTCATTGCAGCTGCACTGGCTTTTCTGGCTGGATATCTGGCGTTTTGTACTTGGCTTTATAGGAGACAGTTGAACCTCTATAAAGATCATGTGGCGATGTCGCAGAGAACGGCTTTCGTGCCTGCCGGTAGAATGTTTAGGGGCTCGGGTGGATCAAGTCGAGAAGATAGAGGGATGATGCTGGGACCGTTTGGGACGGATATCAGTGGCGCAGGTGGGGTACAGACGCCTAGTGTCAGGTCTGAAGGGGGAGGTCTCTCGAGTTCTGGAAATGAAGGAAGTGGTAGCGGTAGTGGGAATGAGGATAGGGGAGGCGCAAGTGGAAGGGGGAGTGGAACGTATGTTTTTGGAGGCGGAATCATGCCAGGAGGAGCATCTTATCAGACCATCGATGAAGAAGATGAGGGGGTCGTAATGGGAGGAAGCGAGAGTGTAAGAGCGGGATGGAGGGGTCATAGAAAGGGAATGGGGAGTGTAGGAAGCACGGGGAGTATTACGAGTAGTTTGGAGGATTTACTGGGGGATAGAGAACCAACTTTCTTTAATGTGGTAATGAATCCGAGGAGGACGTTAAGGGTTGTTAATAGTGATTAGTTTCTGGATGCTGGGAGGGGGGAGTACTGGTCTTCATTGATGGGCTGAATAAGGGAGGAAATTGGGTGTAGATTGGTGTGGTTGGTGGGTTTTGTGGGTAGATTTACGGATGGAAATATATGGTCCAAGTCAGTTTGGGATGGTTTGGTTCGGTTTGGCGTACATGCGTGTATACTTGGATACGGATTCTGTTATTGGGAATATACAAACAGGACACCTATGTATAATGATATTGACTTCAATACTATTTTGTTAATATTTTTTTTTTCTAAAAAGAATTATAATAATTAGTTTTTATCAAAAAAGGCTATGATTATCGGAAATAGACAGTAAGTTTTCCGTGTATTTCCGTATTTCTTTTTGACCACTATTATATTGTTCTTTCAATGCAGAACAACAATTGAAACAAATCTTCCAGCACCAAACCAAATTTGAGGTTTCTGTTATACAATGGACTCAATTAATGTGACCTTGAAGGAGATCCCTTACCAACTACCAGCAACAGTATTGGAAGCACTCTTGCGCTTAACCCAGAGGGCGGACGAAAAAACCGTTGAAGTTCGATATCTTGTGAATAGCTCGATACCAAACCGTATTATCGGAGACCCCATTCTTTTATGCCAGGTTGTTATGAAGTTGGTTAGAAATGCCATAAAGTTTGCAGAGCAGGGGCAAATCAACATTACAGTTCAAATCGCAAAACATGATCCCGCCAATGCAGAAGAACAAGCTCTAGAGATTATTGTCTCAGATAACGGTACTGGGATTCAGAAGGGCGACCTTGACTTGATTTTTGATACTTCCCGGCAAGAGAATGGTTTACCATATCAGAGACGAAGCGGTTCAAGCTTCGGCCTATCTTACTACAAAGACCTTGCAAAGCAAATGGGAGGAGACCTCCGGGTGGAGAGTCGGTATGGCAAGGGGGCCTCGTTCTTCTTTACGAGCGCATTGCGGCCCGCCGTCTCCGATGAAAACTTCATCTCGGAGCAGCTCAAACCGTACAATGGCCACAGCGTACTTTTCATTGATCAAGGACGGACCGGGCACGAAAGGCAAATCGCGTTGGTGCTGGAGGCACTTGGTTTTGTTCCAGCCACTGCTGATTCAGTCTCACACATTGGGCAGCCACGAGAGAGGATGTATGATATTATACTCGTCGACTCAATAGCGTCTGCGAGAGAAGTTCGCTCGATAGATGTGTTTAAGAAGGTTCCAATCTTGTTGTTGGGATTACCAGTTCCCTTTAGCCTCTCACCGACACTAGATCTCCACATCGCCTCATATATGACAATGCCTTGTCTGGCGATTGATCTTGAATATGACATACTTCAGTCTTTAGAGAAACAATCACCACCAGTTCCAACTGACAATCTCTCCTCATTGACTATCCTTCTAGCTGAAGACAATTTCATTAATCAGAAGTATTATAGAAAGATTCTAGAAAAATATACCCATGTCGTTACAGTGGTTAACAACGGGCTCGAAGCTGTTGAAGCGGTTAAGGCAAAAAAATACGAAATTTTGCTAATGGATGTAAGAATGCCAGTCATGGTAAGTTTTCCTGCAGTCAATTCTAGCTTTATATAATAACGGGGTTGTAGGGCGGCTTTGAAGCCACAGTGAAGATCAGAGAATATGAGCAGAGTCAAGGCCTTCGACAAATCCCAATAGTTGCCCTTGCTCTCGGTACACGAGAAGAAGAAGAGTGTTTGAAAAGAGGGATGGGTGAGTGTCTTTCTAAACCGACTGCTGAAAGGCACTTAATCAGAATGGTCTCTAAATATGTACGATATAAGGATGTAGATAGTTTGTCTTGATTTATCATTGTAATATAGTGTAGTTTTATAAGGGCTAGTATCTATATAGGGTTGTGGTTAATGATCTTATTAGTTGATCCAGGGCCGAGGGGAATAGAGTGTGTATATTGATTCTCATCGATATTGAATATGGTACCGTGGCTTGGGTTGTGCAGTGGCCTTTAGTGAGGACCATCTGGTGATGAATCGCTAAGATCTATGTCCCTTATACCAAGCTTTGAGTTCTCAAAATCTAACCTATCGAAGTTATAACTTGCTCCAGATGAGAGTGAATTTTATTGAATATAGCGATAACCATGATAAGCACACTCAATACTATAAGTGAATCTAGTAAAATCTAGATCCAAATCTAGACCGCTCGTGGGGTTTTGTTGCACATCTGATCGATCTCGAAATTGACGTAATCAAGTTTCTTAGACCAATAGAAGAGCGAGCGCAAGCTTGTAGCTTTAGCAAGAGCCAATAAATCATAAGCCTCAGAAATGAACTTTGGGAAAGCACGCTAGTGGATGATCATACTTGATCCAATGGAATTGTTAGTATTGGATTATCAGAGCCATGGGCAACGCTCAGGCTGCAGTCTGATTGAAGCTGCTTGATAGAAATGGCTATAGGAGGTTCACAACTTTCATTGATCTCGATGAACCCATCACAACGAATGTTTCACCTTTACCCAAACTCAGATATGCAACAAAATGTTCGCGGTCAAATTCTGATCGCATCCTACCTGAGACGAGAACATCCGTTAGTGAATACAATGTAAACCTCAAGAGTTTTGTTGCATATCTGATGTGTATTGATGTTCGCGTGAGTAAAATCTAGCAATCAAGTTGGAACTAGCAATGAACTAATGATGGGCTAGCAATAAGCTAGCATATATATGATTTTGAGATATGCAACAAAACCTTCATGTTGGAATTCTGATAGATCGAAACCACGTGCTGCTCGAGACGAGAATATTTACAAGTGAATACGCTGTAATTAAAAAAGTTTTGTTGCACATCTGACTCGTATTGGTTTTCGCATGAGGGAAAAGCTAGCAAATAATTTGGAACCAGCAATGAACTATTGATGGGCTAGCATCGAGCTAGCAAGGAGCTAGCATATATGTGATTTTGAGATATGCAACAAAACCTGAGAAAATGTAGTTGATTCACTACTTCGCTCAACAGAATTCAGTTTGGTAGTTTCACGAGTTTTGTTGCATATTTGACGCGTGGCGGTTTTCGCGTGAGTGAAAAGCGAGCAATTAAGCTGGGACTAGTAATGAAATACCAACGGAATAGAAATGAGCTAGCAATACGCTAGGGTATATATGATTTTGAGATGTGCAACAAAACGAGAAAACGTAGGGTATTCACTATGTCGTCTAATAATAGAATTTGGTTCGGTAATTTGGGAAACTTTGTTGCATGTCTGAAGTACAGGAATTGTTTCGAGAACGGCATCGTGCAGATACAGGACCGATAGAGTTGTCTTCTGATGATAGTTAGTGATATACTAGCAGATGTGGATGTAAGGCAGCTAAATATGAGTACTTGTAATCGCCCTTAGCTTGATCTTGATGGGAAGGAAATTGACCCTGATTGATGAGGGTGGTTGCTGTTGAGACTGCTTCTATTAAAGTGATTTTCTTCAGATATGCAACAAAACTTTATGGTGAATTATTTTTCCATCACAGCCTTGCACTGGAAGTGAGGTATGTTTGGTACATTAGTTGTGGTTAGGAACTTGGTTGTATATCTCATCTGAGCCATAACGTTTAGATCGGTTGCAAAATCATGATTAAGGTTAACAAGGACAGCAGTGTTGACGTTCAAGTAGATACCAACGTTGGTGATCTTCAAACCAGAACTATTATTTGGACTTGATCGACGATGACCAGAACTCGAAAAAAGGATTACAGATATGCAACAAAATTTCCCATTTTGTAATTGCAAACTTTAACCGAGACTCTTTTTTACACCGTGTTTATATCCTCTTTCCAAAGCGGGGAAGCAGAGAGAACTAGAATTGGGAATAATTCTTCAACGTCACCCGTATCACACCATGCCAAAACAAGCAAGGACAAGGTCGAGGTGCATCAAAGTTGAGAGAGTCGTTATAATTATCCTACCCATGAACTACCGAGATGCTCAATAAATGCTAGTGACGCGACTTTCGTAGAGGCGGTTCTTTTTGGAGATCTGAATACATAAGCGCATTTTCTTGGAGGCTGAAGAAAAGGCGCAGAGTTGTTTCTGGTAATCGCTGTGTTTTGTCATGTAAGTATCTCGAAGTTAGAGACTTAAAAAGCCATATGTAATAAGACTCACCCTATATCCACCTAATCTTCCATAGGATTTCTACTATCATCTATCCGTCTCATCGGTAGACCTCCCTCCCTCAAAATAATCCCCGAGTTTACCAACATAATCCTCAAATCGACTTTCAGCTTCTCACTTTCCTCGATATCCTCCATACACCAATCGATATTCTCCTGGACTCTGACAAAATGTTCCCGCCATATACACTCGTGGAAAATTTTCAAGAACGCCTGTCCATGCTCCAGAAGACTGGGATCTTCCTCATAACTCTGTATCATTTCCTCTAGCTCATGACGTCTCCCATGCAACTCCATGATTTCCTTATTCTCAGGAACACACTTGATCATTGGCTGTTCACGAAGTAGATTTATGAGAGGTTTGATATAATTTTCCACGAATTCCTTTTCACCGTTTTCAAACCGTTGCATTTGCTTTTCGATATCTGCATCGTTTTGTCGTCTTATGTTTTCGGCTTTGTATCCTTCAAATAGTTTTTTGCAAGTATCGATTTCGGCATTTCTTTTGGATATTCGGGATGGGATGGTCAGATAAGCTTTGAGGAGTTCGCCATGCGCATGGATCTGGAGAATAAGAGAATCAATAAGTTGTGATAGGAGTATTGGAATGGAAAAGTGCTTACCATGCTATCATCAATACCACGGCTCCTTTCGCGGGGAGGGTCTGCTGATCCGTACAGTTCTTCCAGTTCCGGTTCTTCCACTTCTGATTCTTCAGAACCAAGGTCTGGCGTATCGAGCTCCATTTTGCTTTATTCTTCTTCGACGAGTTTTCTTCCTGCGCTTCTCGGGATTGTTTACTCTGACCTCTTTGTAATGGATGTGGCAGGTTTGGAGTGGGGTTTTATACGAAAGACTGGTTGGGTTGGGGATGTCAAAAGAAGATACCTGTAGGTGCTCAGGTAATGGAGTTGGCAATTCACTAATAACATTGAAAGAGGTTTGGTGAATGTGAACGATTACTTAATTCAACTCACAAAGACATTTGAAGATATGGTGGAAAGGACCCTTAATCATGAATTTATTTTGAGTGCTCCCTTGACCATTCTTATTGAATACATGACTTTGACAGGAGTCTAGTTCTTCAGAGCAATGCATATCGATGCCATTCAATTAGCCTTGAGAACAGATATGGTTGATGTAACTATGCTGTCGGTTGAACCAAACAAATGAAACCTTTTATTGACCGACGAAGTGCAAGTCAACTACAGAGCAACTTGCCCAATATATCATCACGAAGTTGCTTTTGATTCAGCGTTGTGAACCATCCTGACTTCATCTATGTAATGGAAGGCGGGAGAAGAAGAAAGCCTTTCCAATGCTGGTACATAAGGGTATCGTCTGGGCGACTCTCGTTCCTAGCATCGACCTTAATTTCTGCGACGTTGCGAGGACGAGAGACTCCACCTTATGCCTCCTTCTCCACGTTTACTTCCAACTAGAAGAGATGCGCAAGAAAGTCTCATCTTCCTCAATGTTCCACTTTGTAATGATCGATATAAATTAAGAGTATACCTTCGAGCATATTCTCTAGCTTTCCGAGCAGTATATGCCAGAAAATGGTCTCGTAGCGCTGCTAGCTTTGCTTTCCTTTGTTTTTCATCTTCGACGTACCTAGGTAGGTAGATGTTGAATCTTAGTTTCCTTCTTCCATTTTGGTCCCCCATTCTTTCATTGGAAAACTTGACTTCTATTGCTAGTCAACTAGGATGACGTTCGTCCCAAGGTTTTCTTAGGGTTTCTTTTTGGAGAATTGCTTTAAGCAATCTAGGTACTTGATCGTCGTTTGAGTTCCGATCTTCTCTTTTAAAACCAAGTTCATGCAAATGTGAAAATATCTAAATATGAGAATATAGAATGGTGCATGGTGCAGTCGTTGTTGTCTGAATGATTACTTTTAACTGAAGTATTGCATACTTCCCCTGCTTCAGCAATAAGGTTCTGGCCAGAATAGCCAAGATTCGGCTCGTCTATGTGAATTATGCCATCAAGTCGCGGAATACTTATTATATCACTTGGAACTAGCGGTTTATAGAGATCTATGGTTTTGATTGACCTCTCGACCTGGTCTCGAGCATTGTTAGACAACATAGTACCCCGTTCTTGGGATAGGTCGACGTCAACGGTATTTGATGGGCTGATGACGAAGTGGCCAGTGATCCGCGGAGTGTTTCATCCTCGATCAAGTTCGTGCTTGAGTTGTTCAACCCCTCTATGCTATGGGAGAGGAACTATGCAAGTAGGCATTTCACACTACTGGCCTCGCTCGAGGTCATTGGTTATCAAACATTCTTGAGGGATATCATCGCGACCAGGTTCCAGACTCAATATAGTAAATTAGTAAAATGATAGACTTGAGCAGTGAAGTATTGTTACAAAAAGAGCATTCCATCAAGCGCTGTAGAATGTGGCATATATTCCTTCAACTCTACCCATAGCGACGTTGAATGTAACCTGATGTAATTGAAGTCATTGTAGCTGAGCTGAGTATAAAATTGGACCCTTGATGCCCGCCCGACTGATGGTAAACGTGAATGAAGCGAATTTTGCCCAAGGCGGTGAATCTCTCCAATCCACCCCAGCCACTCGAATTAAGGTTAAACGCCTACAATCCTAGCCTCACCGAATACTATCCCTGTGGTAACCGGCGATATCTGCAGATAATTATGTATTTGGTACCTGAATGCAACAGCTGGCGCACTCGGTGAGAAGATATTCTGATTTCATCATCGTTTGATACGATACGTATATTTAAATCTGGAAGTCAATGGATTCTTCAGTGGTTTAAACACACTTTCCATTGATACACCATTCCAAGAACTGAGTCTCTAGATATCTATCGCGCAATATAAAGTTAATTTTGGGTACATTTGGCGGGGATTTTCATAAAATAGGTGGTTGGGCAACGAACCTTGGAATAATATAACGGGTAAATTTCTTTTTCCATTCCTCGGACGATTTTGATCTTCTTCTCTATACACATTCCTAATATTCATACTAATCTTTGAAGTTGATCTAGACCTATATCTCCAGACATTAACGATCCAAAATGCGTTACCATTCTTCATTCCTCGCTTTCTCCCTCCTCACCTCAACCACAGCTCTCCAGATCCCGTCATTACTCTCACCGCCGGAACCTTTCTATGCACCACTTTCCCTCGACCTGGATATTTCCTCAGAATCATTTATAACATCAAATGAAACTGTTCTCCCAGATACTTCACCAGCTTCCTCAAAACCTAAACCCGAACTCCTCAAACGCAACGGAAACTGCCCGAGCAATTACAACTCCTGTTCTACTTTGAAGGATTCATATGGAGGTGCTTGTTGTCCTGCAGCCGCAGTATGTTCAACAGATGCTGCTCATAATGTAGCTTGTTGTGCCGTTGGCGCATCATGCACTGGTACTATCGCAGTCGCAACTGCAACAAGCCCAGCATCAGTTTCTGCGACAGCAACGGGAACATTCGTTCCAAATGCTTATTTCCCATTCCCGATCTTACCTACTTCTTATGTCAACTCTGCAGCATGTGCTAGCGCAACGGATTCTTGTGCTAAGAATTATGCGCTGTGTACTGTTGATCTCGAGGGAGGAATGGGTGCGGGAATCACAATCTCGGCTGCAAATGGTGGTGTTACTGTGGCTGCAAGCACCATCAGTGGGGGATGGTTGCCAGCAGCTAGTGCGGCAAGCGTCTGTCAGAGTTTGAGTAGTGTTGCTTGTAACGCTGTTGAAAGCGCTGGATGTGCGCAATTCGGTACGGGAGCTGCAACTGCTACCTTCGTCATCGGGACTAATGGAGTGGGCGCAATGATTCCAAGACCAACTATGATGAATTGCCTGCCATATGCGGCTGCTGCGGCTGGAGTTATGGGATTGGTGATTTGAGGTGGAAGCGGACAGTTTGGGATTTTATGAGAGTCCATTTGGAATTCAAAGCGGAAATCACGATATGATTCCTATTTGGAGAAGGATGCGATATGCAATTAGTACGGCGGAAGGTTATGCAATAAATGTTACGATATAATGTCTGGCTGGGTATGGTGGAATGACCTGAAGATGAGAGGGTGGTATTTATCTACATGGGACGAAAGGGTTAGCGAGTTGGGGAAAGGAGACGCTTGTGAAAAGCTTGATAAGCGGATACCTATCTTGAGCGATTGAGCATAGTTTTGGCGTTTGACGATTAATGAATAGGGATGAGGATTTCTGATGTGAATTGATATGAGGGCAATCGGTGGGAATTATTATAAATATCATACCTAGATAAATATCAATGTGTACAATTTATGAACATACAAAAGAACAATGGTTTTCTTCAAAGCCTATTCGTGAGGGATGCATGAATCTGAAGTGTTAGGACTAACTTGACTTTGACCTGGGGTTGAGCATGGTGTGCATGCTCGTATGTAGAAAATTCAATGACAGAACAGCCTCGTATAGCTCATGATGAACAAACCTAGGTTCTAATCAACAGCTTATCGGCGATCTAGCGTTTTGGTAACTCGTACACTGTCCGGACGCCTAACCTTTTCCTCCCCACCATGACTACCCCGCCTCTACGTCAGCGAAATAACAGGCGGGAATTGACCATCGTTTGAAAGAACTCTAACAACTAAGATCTTTTTTTGGTATGATACTAAATAATCAGAATACCTATTATTAAGACAGAAAAGACTCAAGTTTTCGTTTTCTTTTTTCAAATTTCAATATTTTATTTGAAATGAATTTATAATTTATTAAAGAAGTTTTTTCAAATGAGGATCAAGTTCTGCTTGTTATTTCGCTGACGTAGAGCCTGCATTCATCATAATCTAACCTCATGTCTTACAAATCACCCGGTAATTCGACATCAACATACTAATCGCATTTTCCAACTACTGTTCTAGTCCCGTTCCCACTCTATTCTATATTCTTGTTCTTGTTCTCATTCCCATTTTCATTGCTATATACATTAGAGTCTCAACATCCGACACAAAACCCTATTCAATTCCTTCATTCCAACTTCCACCACACCACCACCAAACATGACCTCCGCCACCTTCTACCCAAACTTCACTTCCCAGTCCATCTCCACAAACTCCAATATCTCAATCCATACTCTCACAGGACCCAAAGATGGCCCTCCTCTCCTTCTCGTTCATGGTTTCCCACAAACACATCATATATGGCATTTAGTTACGCCGCATTTGGTTGATCACTTTTCTCTTGTGTTGGTGGATTTGAGGGGGTATGGGGAGAGTTCTAAACCGAAAGGTAGTGAGGAACATAAAGAGTATAGTAAGAGTGCTATGGTAGGTTTTTGTGTTTTGTTTATGTTTTTGTGGTGTGTTATGGGTGTTTGTGTTTGTATGTTCTTTTAGGGAATGTAAAATGGATAGTAGATTTCAAAGATTGTGGAGTTAGAATTTCTTTCTATACTATACAATCATACACTCTACAGAACTCACTAACATCCTCTAGGGTTCCGATCTTCTAACCGTAATGAAGCATCTCGGCTATCCACAATTCTCAATCCTAGCCCATGACCGCGGCGCCCGTATCGCTCATCAACTCGCCATCAATCATCCGGAAGCTGTGACAAAGCTTATGCTTCTAGACATTCTCCCCACTCTAACCATGTACGAATTGGGAAGACACTCTTTTTATCAAAAATACTGGCACTGGACCTTCCTTACGCAGCCTTCTCCTTTCCCCGAACAAGCGATTCTTGGGAATCCCAACCTTTTCTCCGAGAAATTTCTAGGAAAGGGTGGAGTAAGTAAAGGATTTGTCATGGATGCGAAAGCTAGAGAGGTCTATGATGGACTGTTGAGAGATCAAGAGAGTTTACATGGAATGTGTGAGGATTATAGGGCTGGGGCGTCGATTGATCTTGAAGAGCAGAGGAGAGATAGAAAAGAGGGGAAGAAGATTCAATGTGATGTTTTTGTGGTTTGGGGAGAGAAGGGCGCGTGTGGAAGCGAGTTTGGGGATGTAGTAGGGCTTTGGAAAGAGGTTTGTGAGGGAAAGGTGGAGGGGGTGGCGGTGGATGCAGGACATTATATTTCAGAGGAACGTCCAGAGGAGTTGGTGAAGTTGGTTAAGAATTGGTTTTGAGGGTGAGTAATAGGAGTGTGCTATTGTAGATGTGGGTTCAGGCGGTGATATCATGATCGTTGTTCCTCGATGCTACGATATTGACAGTGAAAATAAGAAAGTCAATACTAAGATGAAGGTTAAATTCCAATACAAAAACAACCTTTTCACCCAACATCTCACACCCTTCGAAACGAATAGTAAACGACTCGACGAACCGATCAGGGAATAAAAACATAACGACCACTTGGGGATAATACATACAGTAGTATAACCTCGGAATAATCAATTCATTCCACTTTCAGTCCCGTTAAGTAATAAATCCATTCAATCGCTCAAAACTGTAATTTTCAAAACGCTAGCTCTCCATTGAAATATGAAGAACCACTCACTAGTGAGCCGATTATGAATTCGCGATGATTATGTAAAGCTTACCTCAATCCCCACCATTTCATTTCGACAACTTATCATTTCTCTACAATTCAGTTGGACCAGACCAAGCCGACCAAGTGGCACATGAAATCTATAGAATCCAACTTGAGTAAATGCCGAAGGGTCAGTTGGCGAACATCATGAGCTTTTTCTAGGACAAAAGGCATTAGTAACTGGCTTTCAGCACTCACTTTGGTCTACATGACATCCAAACCATGGCCAATCAAGAGAGAAGTACACGACTATGCTGATATAATTCCTTGGGATATCCATCTTAAACAAGATCACTTCCTATCTTTACCTTCCGAACTAAATTCAAATACTACACAAATCTACTTATCAGGATTATAAGTAAATACGTAGTCCCCACATCACGACATTGAATCGGTTCCATCAACAAGACAAAAAATCACACGTGACACACCAAGTGTCAAAGGTAAAGTTTTACTCCCATTTGAATAGCTTCCCGTCTCAATAGTCTCGTAAAACAAGGCAATGGACCCACCATGTGTCGCCAGCAACGGGAATTCCAACACAGCGACTGAATCCCCCCTTTGCGCGATATGTTCCGCACAGCTGGCCTTGGATGACGCCGATTCTGGTGGGGCCCTGAAGAATGAAAATGGGGTATCAGTACTATACTTCCCATATGCAGAGTCACTCAGATCCAGTCGGCACAACAGTCTCGAGATTGAAGAATCTGTTAATACTTGGAAAGGAGGAGTTGTTTATGAGCGAACGGTGACGCCGCCTAATCTGCCGGAACTCTCCGATTCCTTTCCTTGCAAATTCTGTCTTACGCTGAAAAGATCGTTGCTGGATCGCTACGGTGACTGGCTCTGGTGGAAATAATCCTCTTCGCCTCTGCGAATTGAGGGGAGATATCAATGGTACTCGCCTCCAAAGACGCGGAGAACGGATAAGGGACCACATTTTCGACTAAGTGCGTTGGCTATAACTTACAGCCACCCCGAAATGGAGAACACTTATGATCAAACAGCACCAGACAAGTTTCCGGTTATGGCAGAACCTGGTTAGTTGAAGTTTGCTCTAAGTCCTCGTGGTTACGCTAAGTCGCTTACTTTTGGTTTGCTAGGTCGCTGTAGAGATTGGCTTCACATCGAGCAAACTCCTATAGAAAGATCTCCGTCCGGAAAGGTCCTGCGTTTGACCAAAGAATGGATTAAAAAATGCGATTCAAATACAGAGTGCGCAGAGCATCGCAAGTTTTCGCAAAACAAAGTAAATTTCTTACCAACACGACTCCTCTATCTTGGCGATGGTACAACGGGTCAGTGCCCCCAAATTGTGGAGGCAAGAGATTTTCTTGAAATTCGTTCAGAAATTGGCAGACAGCAGTTACAATAAGCATGCCTCAGCTACTGTTGGGGGTCTGATTTGCCGCTGACCACAACTTCTAGTACACTGTCGAAGTACAAATTGGGGTTACCAGAACACAAGATCCCACAGCTTTTTCAGGACGCAATTGCTGTGTCCCGCGGGATCGGTATCCAGTATCTCTGGGTCGACGCCCTTTGTATCCTCCAAGATGTACGCGAGGACTGGGAAAGAGAGGCCTTCATGATGTCGGACATTTTTTATCACTCCTTCATTACCATCGGCGCAGCAACCGCAAGGAGCTGCCATGATAGCATTCTCGATCCGAGAGAAGATCTCTCTTGTACCTTGGGCTTTCAGTCCTCGCTGTTGAAGGAGGTCGTCGGGTCATACTGTATTTATCTCTCTAAAATGTCGCACAAAAGACCCTCTGACACCGATCTATCCAATTCTATCTGGACAAACCGAGGCTGGGTTTGGCAAGAGCAGATCATGACACAGAGGCTTCTTGTATTTGGTAGAAAGATGGTACATCTAAAATGCCACGGTTGCATCTATTCTGAGAATGGAACTGTGAGTAATGTGTTCACGAGCTACATCCTCAGGGCATCGAAGTTTCATACTACAGATATGTTGACTGGTGATTGGGAGAAGTGGATGAATGATTTTAGCGGCAGGCAGTTCACTTTTCCCAGCGACAAACTGGCCTCTGTATCTGGTCTCGCCCTTGCATTCGAAAGAGTATTGGCTACGCGAGGCCAACCCCCGGAGTACCTTGCAGGACACTGGCAGGATGAAAGGTTCCATATCAGCCTGCAATGGACTGTTACGCCAGAGAACAAAGTTCCCTTCCGCAACATGATTAAGGATCTATATGACCCTGAAAAATACTGCGCGCCGTCATGGAGCTGGGCGTCAAGGAATCAAGGCCGGCTTATCATGCTACCCATTGGAAACGATCCGAAGGGAACAAAGGCGGACTTCGAGTTCATATCAAACAATCTGGTTGCTGCGAAGTCAAACGTCCGAGTTAAAACGAGCCCAGGCTCATCTATCACGCTCCGAGGAAGGGTCCGCCCCTTTGTTTATCCTCCAACTGAGAGCACTAGGCGCTATGATAGACTCAGATATATACCCCGCTCTGCGGAGTGGGAAGTCTCTGTTCCTGGAGGTAAGATTTATTATTTCCTGGATTGGAATCCCCTGCTGGACGATACCTCGTGGGAGAAACTCAGGCCATCTCTGCGGCTTTTTCTTTTGACCCATATTGGTATGGGACTCGTTTTGTTATCAGAATCGAATTACGAGCCTGGGTTTCGGCGGGTGGGCGTGTTCCTATTCGTGTCCTCAAACAGAGGCATGAATGGTTCAAGTTGGTCACAACATGGCTTTATTTTCGATAACTTAGAATCCGACTTTCTTCAAACTGGCTGGAATGTGGAAATTGTGGTCCTTTACTAAAGTTCTCGCTTGAATTCGATATATTCTTGTTGAAGAATTCTAATGTTAGTGCTTGAGGCTGAAATGAGTGCTGTGTTGGACGTAACGTAGGTAACGAGGAATCTCGGTCTGCCTAAGCGAAGGGAACTGCTGGTATGAGAGGGATACAGTTGACGTAGCACCTACGATGGTAGGTCCTAATTATCAATATTGCATTCTGTGTAAAGAGCATCTATGCACAGGAAGTAGTAGTTCTCATATAATGGCTGCTATAAGAGCTAGTCTCTTTCACATTCACTTAAGTGTGTCAATACTAATAAGCAAGACTGATCAGACTAAGCATAAAGATCTACATGATCAGGATAAACTTTCCTTACTTTAGAGCTTCATACTAAGGCAATCGTTATACTCATTAGTTACAGTCGGAATAGGAAGCATGTAACTGTGCTAACGTATGCACTAGCATCTCAACATGACAACATATAGGTTTCGCAAGTTACAACAATGTGAACTTTAGTCCCATTTTCACTTCACCATCCCGATGGTGATACTAACAGTTATATAGGTAGTTGTAAAAAAATTACAGTTGTCATTATTTTCATTTAGATTTCTATTCAAGGTCTAGTCTATATCACCGACGTGGTTACTCGTCACACATGGTAAGCCATCAGTTGATCAATAAAGTCGATTCAAGCTTGTGTGCTAGATTGAAATATCGCTTGTTGTTCTGAGATGCTAGTATCTGCACGGATGCAGATAGGTCTTCGTGTTCAATCACTAAGGTTGTCAAAACTAGTGATTTTTCTGCAAAAACCTAATGGCTCTGCTAAGGTTCCCACCCCATATCCAAGCTCATTTCACAACAAACAGGACATCTCTACAAGTACCCTATACAAAAGAGAAAACAAGCACAGCAAAAAATCCAGCACAGCCCTGACACTTTTACCACACGCTCCTCTCCATCACAAACCTCGTAAACGAATTCAAACTCCAATCCGAAGAAGCCGGAAACCCATTTCGAAATTTCCCCCTCCATTCCCTCGCTCTCTCTCTTATTTCCGCATCGCCCATCAATTTCTCAATCCCTATCTTAATATGCTCCTCCCCCGCGCCATCTTCCATATTCTCCGCAACTTTATATCCAATCTTCAAATAATCCACGATCAATTTCGAATTATAAAACTGATCTCCCCTAATCGGCCAAGTCAAAAACGGAACACCTCGTCCTATCGCCTCAGCGGTAGAATTCCATCCACAATGCGATAAGAAACCTCCCGTCGAAACATGAGACAGGATGAGAAGTTGTGGGGCCCAGCCATAAATGACAAGACCGCGTTTTCCCACCTTGAGAGCGAGATCCTCGGGGTAAAATCCCCCGGGTTCTCGTGACTCTTTGGGTACACCAGCTAGTGGGGGTATCACCCAGATAAACGATATGCAGGATTTTTCCAACGCTTTTGCAATGTGAAAATATTCCAGCATGTCAGGACCGACGTCGCTTCCAAATGCGATGTAAAGTACCTCATCCTGTGCTTTAGAATCTAGCCACGCTAGGACCTCATCTTCTGAATGATTCGATAAGCGTTGAGACTGTCTCCCTCTGATGAGCGAACTATCATTCGCAGACTCCCAATATGTTTCAGGGAGAAGTGGTCCTACGTCCCAAATAGGCACGTTCCATTCAGGCATGTAGATTTTCACCTCAGCCGCGATGTAGTCGAGAAATGGCTTTTCCAATTCTTCCCATGTATTGTACATTATCCCAATCGTGCCACTGATTGCCACAAACCATCGCGGTAGATTTCCCGGTTCGGGTGGTTCAGAAAAGGAGGTGAGATCGAAATCAGGGTCTTCAGGTGGCGTCAGACCTGCAAACACTTCTCGGTCAAAACGCCTGTAATCTTCTGATGTAAGAGATATCTCGGCTGGTAATCCCTCAATGGTTTTTTCTTGCTCTCCAGTTTCAAATTTCTCAGCCGCTGCTTTCAATTCCATCACGTGAGACATCATAGATGCAGCACATGCGCCGAAGGAAACGAAGGTCACAATCGGAATATTACAAGTGGCAAAAATATCTTTAGTCCACTCCATTTGAATATCGATGATTGCGCATATAATCGGAGGTGTCGAGTCTGAGGTTATGTGTTCGGTGATGCGGATCATGAGCTGACTGATTGCTTCCAAGCGGAATTGATCAATATCATAGGGTAAGGGTGATGATGGAGTGATGTATAGAAAAGAAGTTAGGGGGTTTTGAATGAATGATTGGGGGAGTGTTGCGGGGATCGACCACGGAGGTTCGAAAGGAGTTTCGATGCCCTGATCGGGGATGACGAGCATAGTGTTGAATTTGCGTGCGGTAAGGCGTGTGCAAAGCTCGATGCATGGGTGGAGATGACCTTGCCCTCCACCTGTGACGACGAATATCTCTCCTTTTACACGTTCCATTTTGATTCAGGATGTATTCAAATTCTCCTGATTTGGCTTGATTATTTGAAGTCACTTAAATGTAAATATATTTAGTAGAAGAAAGAACGTCAAGACATGAAAGGGTAAGGAAGGTGGCACCGAAGTGGAAGCTAGAGGAAGGCTATTGAGCATATACTGATGAAGTGAATTGAACCTCTAAGCCCAAACACACATTGAATATAAGACAAAGCCATAAATGAGCTCCAAAATATAGACGAGTTAAAAGTAGAAACTTGGAGCAGAATCAAACTACCAG
The DNA here is from genome assembly GCF_014898295.1 of Botrytis byssoidea. Taxonomy (NCBI): domain Eukaryota; kingdom Fungi; phylum Ascomycota; class Leotiomycetes; order Helotiales; family Sclerotiniaceae; genus Botrytis; species Botrytis byssoidea. The sequence continues at coordinate 1,783,338 of NW_024065845.1, forward strand.
AACTTTCGGTATGGGACGATTGATTGGCTATTGTTCCCAAAATTTAGCTTTGAAAAGGTTTGATAACAGGACATGTCGCGATGGTATCATAGAAAGTGCTAAACAATCTTTGACGAGTCACTAAGCCTGGTCGCTATTGCCATGCCCCTTGTTTCCTTCCTCACGGAAATACTACTATACACACTGGACTGTCTGCACAGAACAATCGGGACCAGAGAAGTATGTAGATGCTTGTCAGTAAAAGTATTTTCACTTGGAGAGAAACGCACTCGTCCTTCAGAAGCAATATGACGAATGAATAACCTCCCTTCAGTTGGACTTCCTGAAGAAAATGGCGAATCGACTCATAGGGTTCCTTCCTGCTTGCGCACAAGCTGGGACATGTCTGTTGGGAATAAATGTATGGGACCTTCTGCATTTGAAAAAAGAGAGAAATAGAGCCTTCCACTTGCGCAAGACGTCTTATACTCGACATTATGAAGCCTCTTCCTCACCAAAATCCAACATTGCAGCCATAATACAATACTTATCATCAATTTTGGTTAATCGAATTTTATACTTATTATTATCGGGACCTCTTCATCATTAAGTTCGAAACTTCGAATATATACAACACATCGTGTATCATCCTTTTTGGTTGATAAACTTACCGCCATTTTACTGTATCATTAGTGTACGTCGCAATGCTGGAAAGCCACTTCAATGATGCCAATATGTCCAAGGCCGGTGTTCTCCTGTATAATGCCCCAGATGATTCGGAACAATCTGATTCCGAAGACGGTTTTCACATGGCCAAGATGACCATAAACGTGGGTTCAAATCTCCCAAACGATAGTACAAAAGCCACAATCTATATGGATCGGGTTTGTGGATCAGGAAATTTCAAGAATGCATTTGTATGTCGTTACTGTATTCTTCGCATTGCGGTTTGCTGCTGCCCCCATCTGAATTTAGTACTAATCCGTTGACCAGTTTGGATATTATACAAATGGTGAAAAATCTGGTGATCGCTGCGTGTTAAAGTGCTTTAAGACAGGACCTGTGTATCATGATAATCCATACGAGCAGCAACTTAAGGTAGACAAAAAGGCACAGTCTATCATTGATGCATTCAATGCCGCAAACAGGCCATCGGAATGGCACAGTGATGAAGTCAATGCTGGAAATACTATACCAATATACCCAGTCCGCCTTATCCCGTCGACACTCTGGACTGACAGCAAGACGGGAGCCGTAAGCGTTATAGAACCATTTATTGAGGACTACCGAAAGTTCAACAGCCCCACAGGATGGGTTCCGGGTGATGACGAATTTGCTAATCCAATCCAAGCCTTGAGTCACTTTTCCTATCACATATCTAACCGCAAAATGCTATTGTGCGACCTTCAGGGAGGCGGAGATGCCAATGGATAGTAAGCTTGCTTTCCTACAACTTATCTATTCGGCTCTTTCCCAGTAAATTTCTCAGAAATCAGTATATTCCCTAACTCGCTCACTAGTACCCTGGCAGATCCACTCATTGCATCAGCAAAAAGGCTCTATGGAGCATCAGATTTTGGACCCCAATGTATCAGAGATTTCTTAAAACGTCATGTCTGCGGGTTATATTGCAATCCACGGTGGCTCAAACCTGAGGTGGCTGAAGAGACGGTGATACATCCAATTCAGCGAGGGCTCTTACCACCTTACGACACCTAAAGACGGAGTGAGTATGAGAGGGTCGAATATTTCCGGGACAGTCTGCGCTCCCTTCACTAACAGCAGTTGGGGTTTTGGTATTCAAGGAGCGAAATGATTAGGAAGTTGAGAAGGGAAATATTTTGAATTCCGTCAGCAAATATATCGGACCTGTGAATGGCTTCTTTTTTGGTTGATAGCTTCAGCAACAAATTTGAGTGTCGGCTTCTTTCCATGTCCTTTCCTAGATCAATTATGATATGATAGGATGTTTGAGATTCCATAGCGTTCAACAAAAATAGAGAAACGAGTTTGAGGATTGAGACTTGATCACGTGAAAGTTCTTCTGTGATCCGAATTTACCGAAAATGATGAAACCTGGCAATGCCTGCCGTTCTTACGAAGTTACGAGCCCTTACGAGCCCCTATGATTAGTAAGCAATACAGAAAATAAACATGAACTGAGATGATCATCATTCTGGGGTGAAACTGTGATTTTGTCCCCTGGGGTGATAAACGCCAAAAACCCTCCGAAGATTCGATCGAACAAATCAAAATTGGTTTGATACCACAAGGTTTCAAGGTGCAGGTTGCCCAGGTTGCCATTTCATGCTGGTGTAGATAGATCTTCATACCAACCCGTGGACAAATGTGAAGCAAGGTTACGTGGTTTGATATGTGGCGGCTGGGCGTGTGTGAGTGAGCAGGGTGGCTGTAGCTGCGTGGCTTGAGCAAAAGAATAAAGAAATCCATTCATTTACCAACAAAGTGACGTGAAACATGGATGTATAAAACTTCAATCTCGTAAATTATATGTAGGTATGCATTACATATACTCGTACATCTACGATACATCGACATCGTATTCTATTTATATTTATATTAATATTAATATTTATAATCATCCTCATACTCATACGTCCTCACCAATCCAATCCAGCGAGAAAAAGAAAGAGTTCTAGATGGCGGTAGGTATCCATGGATCCCAATATTATACTTTTCGACCCATATATTGATCAGAGTGATAGAACCAATAGACCAATAGACCCATCACAGCGCCAGAACTCTGAGAAGCAAAGCCTCAATTGAACCCGAGGTTGACATCTTCATTACTAGGTACACATGGACAGGTAAGTAAGCGCCAATTGATCATAAATAACTCATCTACATTTATATTTACATTTGGATAGTCTTCATCATACCTAACCTTATCTAAAGTTGCAAATATTCAAGCGTCAACGTCAAGACCTGTCTAGATCGGTCGTGTGCAATCATTTCCTAATCAATTCTCATCTCTGGATTTCTTGGGGAAAGAGACTTTAGTCACAACTGATCCTTGAATCAACCAATTATTCACGTCAAGAATGAACCTTAAAGGCTATCAAACTTCTTGAATACCCTTGGCAACAACACAGCCTCAAAAATTCTTACATTACACACGGCAGTGAATACACATATCTATTCTCTTCTACAATCCTCATCCATCTCTTCTGTTAAGGGGGAATTTATCCTCGTTTTCCTTACAACTTGATGGGAATCTTTCACCATGAATTCAATCATGAGATCTCGAAATAATGGAAAGATATCCATAGCCGTCGTCCTTTCATACGTATTTGATTGGGTGATTTGTATTGTGGCAGCCGCGCTTGGTTCGGTGTTCAATTACCAGACGCCCAATAAACGACCCTTTTCACTCGTCGATCCAGATATCAGTTTTCCATTTCAAAATCACGAGAAAGTACCCACCTCTCTCCTGGCCGTTTTGGCTTTTGTCGTACCTGCACTCGTCATTCTTCTCGTCACTCTGACTCTGGTCCCGGGCCCAACAGTCCCGAAATCTGTACCCAAAGCTTTGATTTGGAAACGGAAACTATGGGAATTGCACGCTTCTTGGCTCGGACTTGCATTATCCTGCGCCTTGGCATTTGTCATCACGAGTGGAATGAAGAATCTCTTTGGACGACCTCGTCCAGATTTGATATCGAGATGTATTCCTGATATGGAAAATATTGCAAAGTGGGCTGTTGGTGGTGGTGATAGACCAGAAGGAATTGTTTTGGTTCAAGCGGGTATCTGTCAACAAACAGATAGTGAAAAACTCAACGATGGATTCAGATCTTATCCTTCTGGTCACTCATCCTTTGCATCTTCCGGACTTGTCTATCTCAGTCTCTTCCTAGCGTCCAAACTCTCCTTGACAGTACCTTACCTTGCACCTCAAGCTTACAACGCTGATTCCTCACTCTCTCATTCTGCGTTTCCGTCCCGCAACGCTCCGAGTCATCAACGTAATGATTCTGAAGTTTCCGCCAAGAACACGGATACATCAGCTCTCACATCAGGTCACAACGATAGATTAATAGCCTCCCGTAACCAGGCTGCAGCTCCTCCCCTCTACCTCCTCCTCATCACTATCATTCCTACCTTACTATCTGTCTACATCTGTTCAACCCGCTTTTCCGATTTCCGTCATCACGCTTTCGATATCCTATTTGGATTTTTCCTCGGCGTTCTCACGGCCATCTTTTCATTCCGCTTCTACCATCTCCCTCTTTCCCAAGGCGCAGGCTGGTCATGGGGACCCCGCAGTTCCGACCGTGCGTTCTGGGCCGGTGTTGGAGTCGGTAGCTATGCAAGTAATGCGAATAGTCCCGTCGGTGGACTCCATCATCACGATCATCACCAATCCACAAGCTATGAGAGTCACATGACTCGCACTGGAGATTTGGAAGAAGCGCGTATCGATAGTGCGCATGGCCATAATAGAAATGTGAGCAATTTTGAAGTAGGGAATCATCCGCCTCCGAATGTGAATCCTGACTTGAATCCTAACGCAATGACGGTATAATCTTGGGAGGGTTATTCCGATGGCTGTGTGTTAACGAATGTCTTTTTTTGTAGGACAATATCGAACTTTTACCTAGGGTTGCGCAGGCGAGAGTGGTGTAACTGAAGGCGTTTGTTTTAGGGGAATGGTATGGGTATGATGATTTGAAAATTTTCAGAAGAAACAAAACCTTTAGGATTACACATGCGGCGATATTGGTGTATATTGTTCTATGGTGCAAATTTTGTCATGATATCTTTATTCGAGCATCGAGCGAGGTGTTTAGGTTTCTGGGGAAAATCTTATCTTTTGTGTGTTTACTATGAGTACGAGGGAAGCTCTTCGTGTGGTATTGTGTATTGTGTACTATCTACTAGTATCATTTATCATGAGTGTCAATCTCTACGCATATCGGAACTTCCCTTCTTGCCACTTGATACTAGATAGGTGTCTAGAATCTAGATGATTCGATTGTGGAATTTAAGACTGCGGTTCTGTTATGTCGTGTCATACTCATATCATTATCATTTTTAGCAGTCACAACCAAGTGAGCCAGAAGTCATAATAACAGTTTCCCTCATCTGATCTTCGTATCTGCGAATGGGATTATCATCATCATCATCATCGCATGGAGATATGAGTTCATGTACGAGATTGGAGATACCAGGAACTCTGAATCATAATTGTATCTACTAAGCAACATAAGAATCGCGGTAGATGCTGTTGATCGAATATAATTACCCCTCATTTTCCCTCTTTTATTTTGTCTAATTTCATTTTTCCTTTTTCGTTGCTTTCCCCTTCATATTTGTTTCTTCCCATTACATCTCGTCTCACCTCATATTGATTCACTCCTCTCCACCTCCCACCTTCCAATTCCATCACCACAACTTAAATCAAAGTAATGTAAACCATCTCCTCATTTCCACACCACACCACACACCATCCAACCCCATACACACTACACGCTCCCCATCAAATCTCCACCCAAACCCACACCTACCTTAAACAACTCCTCTTTTCCACAACCTCATCTCTTCATTTTCCCCTACAGTAGGTTTAAAGTTTATGCCACATCCGTTCGTGATACAAGACAAGACAAGACAAGACAAAAAACGAAAACAATATCCACATCTCAAACATTCGAACCTACAAAAATGCCTTGTCTCACTCAAGCCTCAAAAACACCTTTAAACAAAAGCGACGAGAAGAGAATCTTGAGGATGAAGAGAAGAGGTGGATAGGAAATATGTTATAGATGATGTATTGCTGCATATCTATGTACTTGTTAGGTAGGTAGGTAGGTACTACTAGATTAAGATATTTATCTGGAATCTGGAATTTTCGATGTGGATATAGATATGCGTCTCTGTGGTTCACAGACGCAGTATAGTTTTGAGAATCATGTGGATTTTTCGAATATAATTTTACGTATAGGGCTCTGTGTGGGATTGTAGGGGAAGAGATATGCTGAAATCATGAATGAATGATTTGCGTTTGCTAGTAGTGTAGTGAGATAAGAAATGATTTGCTGAGGGTTTTTGGGGGTGCTGGGTTAGAGATGATGTTATGGGAGGTACGTATGATGTTTTGGTGATAGGTTTTCTTGGGGTGGAAGATGAGTTTGAATGGAGATGTCAGGAGGTATGAATTGACGGTTGATTTCCGAGGTCATGAAGGTTCATTCATGACTTTCGCATGGGAATATTTGGTTGGATAGAGCTGATTGCTTGATTATTAGATTAATGTTACGGATTCAATGTTTAAATTTCAAATAAAAGTAATTCAGATGAGATTAACTATATGTTTCAAAATGTTTCGTATGTAATCAATATTGTTGGATAGGTATGTGATACTGATATAACAGATGGACAGCTAGTATAGTGATAGATGGAGATTCTCTAACAAGATATGATCTGAAAGTCATTTCACAACGCTATCTTGGACTTGAGTCTCGTATCATGGTAGATGAGTCTATTGATTATGATGTCGGCAAGTTGAGGGAGACGGACACAAAGATTACTTGGAAAAGAGCTTGGCTTATATCTCTGCTCATGCTTGCATAATCCTGCTTAAAACGATGTAGATTTTCATGGGGTATTGAATACATGCTAATATTTACTGATAGTTCTGAGAATGAGAATCATGCCAAAAATCTCAGGACTTGAAGAATTAGAAGAGTCGTGTATGGTGATACTAAAAACAAAAAATGTAACGGGTAACTTGTCAATCACACATGGAGCACCAATCATAGCAAATGATGCAATTTTGTGGTAAAGGAGGCAGGATTAGACGAAATCACCTTGAAGATTTCTGGGTTGTTTGATGGCTCTTCGGAACAAGGTAACTAACTTGCTTAAGACTGACTTATAGCTAGCAACTTTTTTTGAGGGGAAGGGGGGGAAGCTACCAGGATAAGACTTTTGAATACCTATCTTATCTTATTTTCATGCGATGTAAAAATTCCCAAAAAGTTACAGAACATCGACCACGATTAAAAATCACATCCCCTGATTCTAGCCGAATCCTCAAAAAGTACCCCACCATTACCTGCCCCACACCACAAATTAATAAATGGATGTAAAATGGATTCCCTCTCTGCTTGTGATAGGATGAATGAGATACATGGAGGTCCGCTCATATATTTTGTTCCGCAAAGGTGGAAAATTTCAATTCACCCCACCTACCTGCCAAAAGTTCCTCTTCTGTTCGATGTAGGTATTCTCAAGCTCGTGGATAACTTGATTATCAACGCTTGTTTGATGATGCAATTGAAAGATTACACAGTCGGAAAGATTCAATAATCTCTCGTCCCAACCGAATGGCAAAAGTCTGGGATTTCCTTTGTGCATTGACATGTCATATTTCATAGGGCTTCCATCCAAGATCCAAAACTACACGTATATGTTCTTGACAGTCAAAGAAACTGCAAAAAGAATGTTCAACTTTTATAGCAAGTCCCAGTTTCGATCTGGGGACCTCCGGGTTATGAGCCCGGCGCGCTTCCACTGCGCCAACTTGCTTGATTGAGGGATTGTTGGTCCTGTTTGATGGGAGAATGAGTTTGATTTCAAACTATGTTGGCAATGTATTAGCAAGGAATTATTGTGTATCAAATGAATGGGATATGGGTGGTGGGGGACGAGGTGCAGTTGCGGATGGGAGGGAGGGCGGATGGGGGTGGGTCTAGGTGGAAATTTGTTTCCGCTCTATCCTATTACTTCCGCTGGAGGAACGAAGTTATCTCTACTATATGCAGTGTCACATTGTTGGTGCTATTCATGGTCATTTGCAAGTGTGTTTGTCCAGCATTCCAGCACTATATGTATAGTACATGTCGTAGCTATGCTCTATCCTCTATACGTCCTCTGCACTATCTACCATCTTCCATCCTTCCCATCTCCCTACAATCCGTAGCTCACAAAATCCTAAAGCTGTCCTACCGGCAGTCCATCACCCTTTTTATAATTGTTATATATATTCACTTCATCGTACCCCATTTCCTGTTTCTCTTTGGCCGAAAGTGCAAAATCATCCATGTAACTCCCATGATACTTTTCCGCCCAATCTCTCAATGCATCCCAATCCAGACACTTCTTGTTCGGTTGTGTCCAGTCTGATTTATCGTGTCCTGCTATATTGGGTACTAGTGTATAATCTGGATTACACATGATGAATTGACGGATTCGATCGAAACAGTGGTAAGGGTGATCTAATGGAGGAAGATATGGTTCTTTGGGTAGTCCGTAGTCCATAGAATGGTAGAGGCTGCGAAGCATGCGCTATCTTATATTAGAGTTTGGTTGGAAAGAGGGAATAGCTCCGGAGAGGAGATGGAAGGATGGAGAGGTGCATACGAGGCAATGTAGAACATGATAAGATTCAATAAAATAGATGTGTTTGGGCTCCGTATCACCAGAATACAGATGAGTTGCAGTTGACTCGGGTATATTGTTCTTTTTGACATATGATTCTGGTAAAGCGACGACACCATGGCCAGGTAAAATGTTGTGCCAGGCTTCATTACCGTCTGTGACATTGCGTGAAGTAAAAGGGCTGGTGCGAGCGATCCGACGGGTTTGAGAGCGCTCGAGACTGAGTTCTGGGATGTCTACATGTTTATAGCCTATTAGTTTCGTGATCAATCGTCAAAGCTAGCATGCTCTGAAATTGAAAAAGCAAGAGATAATTGATTACCTGGTGAAGCAAGACATTCTTTCAAGGACCTAGAGCTGGTCGATAGAATCAAGATCAATTGTAGAGCATTCAAAAGAATTAAGAATAAAACCGACATCCCCAGTAGATTCTTGAACAAAAGTCTCGTTTTTGAGGGAGCGAGAGAGTGGGTTTTCGAGAGAAGTCCTTCACTTGACTCTCTATCCTCTTTCTTTTGATCATGATAGCTATCAGACCAGACTTCCGAGGAGCGACGATGATACAACACTTCCGGGGATGGAAGTGTCTCAATATCTGCGGCCGGTATCATCTTATATAAAGGTTCCACTACCGTGGTGAAGCGCATAGAGAATTCCGGGATGAAAGATTGAGAGAAACTAGAGAGCAATAAGTTTTTGCCAAGTTGCCAAGGGATATAAGAGCTGAATTATAGATGTGGTATGTCAACAAAGGATAAAGTAGTTCCCAAACGAGGGGTTTTGTGGTGTTGATGATACAAAGAGATTCTAGGAGACTATTTCAAAAAGAGGCCTCAATAAGAGAGATAAGCGAACACGAAACTTACGATTTGCTATTATTTCAACTTGATAGGAAGGAAGTGGAAATAGAAACTAGTATTTGAGCTCAGATTAAGTACATGAAAATTTCTGCGGAGGGCCTAGAACTCTCTTAGTTTGAACCTTTGCTCGGTGATTCAGTAATGGCCTCGGGAGTTCTGTGAAAGATGTATGTGGACCATGTAATCCCGCCAATATTGCTTCTACAGTAAATATGAAAGTTTCGAGCTCTTGAGAATATCTGAAATCTGGAAGTCATTGATTTTGAGTTTCGCCTGGATGATGTCCAAAGGTGATTCGGGTTATTGTCAAATTCAAATGGATGTTTGTGGAGTGAGTAGTACTACTTGAGGTTTATCCATGGAGGAGATTATTTTCGCACAGTCTAAATCTCAATATCCGAATATTGATCCGAATAGTGATCGGTATCTCTTTAGGTATATCCTGCATGAGAGGCACAACATCGTAGTTTTCCACAAGTACGAAATTCAACTCAATGGCGGTTATGTATATGTCATGCATAGGTTATCAAACATAGTATCTTCTATATGGGAAGAAAGCTTTCATGTAGTAGAACGTATTATCTTCTCAATGATACCCGCGCAAAACCTATTCAATATCTCGGTGGCGGAACACATCCATACACATCAGACAGTCACTTTCAATTTTATATACGGAATTTTGATGTTTCTACTTGAAAAGTCAATCTAGTCGAAAGCTGAAAATAGACCGCAAAATTCGAGCGCAGAATTGACCGCTAGTGAATATCCTTAGAGAGGAAAAATTTCTTGGGTAATTTTGGATTTTTGCACTTTTATACTTTCCAACTTCGATCAAACCTCACCACACTCTTTTCTTTCGAAGAGGACAGCTCAATCGACTTGGAATCTAAGTAATATATCAAACAATCAAAGACAGATGGAGCAAAATGAGCGCGGTTAATTTAATTCCAGAAGGCACAGCTTCATCTTTAGAAGGCATGCAGCAGTCGAGTCGAAAAGAGAGTTTCCTCAAGAGGTGTCCAGAATTTGCTCAAGATTACGACCTCCTAAACCGAGTTCTTACGATTGCCTTAATTTGTATTCAGTCAAATCATATCGAGGACCATTATATCAACAGATTTTTAATGTTTCTTGGCACGAAGTACCTCCCATGTCTTATCAGAGAACGCGACAATGACCCTTTGCCTCCATATGCAGTGTGGAAGCATAGATCTAGTCAGTATTACGGTGAAAGTCATCCAAGTATAACATCGTCATGTCGCCAGATGTTAGATTCCCACAGCGGTTCCAAATCCGATCTTGAATTCAGAGGGTTCTTGGATAAGAATTGTCAATTCTTCCTCGAACTCTGCAGAGAAACAATAAATCCCATACCAGGCCCAGCTCCACTCAAATCATATGCAAACTTTGAACTTCAGCTTGTTCTAGTCGATCGTTCACTTGAATCTAAATCAAAGGCTTCCGTCTCAACAAAAGTCGAAGCCAAGATGGAAGATAAGGTCAAGGGTGAAGTTCTAGGAAAACTTTCGGAGCTGGCAGGATCCATCAAGTCCGTTATCGAAGTCGTGGCCAACGGCGGCACGAAAATTACATCAAATGGATCTAATAGTCTCGAACAACCAAGCAAGAAAAGAAAGGAAGCCCCAGAATAGGATTGAATGCAGGAGGTATGATACGACAGCCCATCTTGAGCGTTAACTTGCTAATATATATATGCAGCTAGACAATATTACAGACTTTCAGTGGCATGGTTTTTATATTATATCGCACGAGGAGAGTTTGTGGGCATAGAATGGGCTGCTGGAATACACTTGAAGGGAAGTCTCGGAGTTTAAGAACGTCTAAAATGACATCGACATCTTTGGTGGTTCGGATACTTCAGAGAAGTTGAGTTTATCATTCTCGACCTGGGAAATTTGATTATTATTGCAGTGTCACGCGATGGCCTTTTTATGGTATGGAAGTATGGCTGGTAGGAAGCAAGTTATGCGGGATGAGCATTTTAGTCGATGACATTGCAATCAAAAGTGAAGGCAAACTTCTGCATTCAATCAATCTCAACTGCAACATTAGACTTTGAATTATAACTTTGAATTAAACGAATGCAATGAAAAAGAGTACTCGATTTTATCAAATTGTAGTGCACCTGTGTAGGTGATTTGAAAACTGAGCAGATGGTGAATGTTTATTGGCTCAAGGATTTTGCGACCTACTTGTAGACTAGTCCACCTCCCACCTCCCAACTTTAACCTCACCTCCACCCTCTTTCTCAAAACAACCACTGAAACATCTCCTTCAACTACTACTCGAGGAATATTTAACAAACTTCAATCACTACACTCAATAATCAAGCACCTGTTGTCTCCTAGCAAAATTAAAACCGCGATAGACGACATGGCTACCACACTCCCACAACCTGAGATTGCACTTGGTCCCAAAAAGCTTGCAATCTGTGAAAAGTTTTTTTCGGACATTCCAACCTTCCCAAAGAACCATAGGCGCTTTTGGGTCAAGTCCTTACATTGACCATAGTTATTCTGGATCACGTCGACTTCTTCGATGTTGATAAGCTAATTGTGTTTGTTGGCACGGTCTACCTTCCTTACTTGCAAGTGGAGCAAAACAACAACCCGTTGTCGCCCGTGGAACTCTGGGAGCGCAGTGGGTACACAGATGGTAGCGAAGTTGAAGGAACTTCAAACGGTAATCGTCTGATCATCTACCACGAAGACTCTGGATTTGATCGTGATTTCAAAGCCCATTTGATGAAAAACTGCAAGTTCGTTGTCGAACTCTTCATAAAAAAACCAATCCATGACGATGCCAATCTGAAACCAGCTCAAGTTCCAAATCTTGAACTTCAGCTTGTCCTCATCGACCGGGTGCTTGAAAGCAAGGCGAAGGAGGTCCATAACAAGAAACGCAAGTCGACAATATCTGCATAGATAGACTCAGACGCAGACGCAGACGCGGATTCAAACTAGCGCTGCAGCAGGACAAGTGTGGCCAGTTTACTTGAAAATTTATTTCATATCCAGTGAGTAATCTCTAAATTTTGTTCAACAATATCTATATGTCCGTTCACTTCCTGAATCAGCCTTTGGACTACATGGCAAATCATCCCTTATCTCATAAAATACCAACACATGTGAAAGTGTACTAATATCTAAAAACATAGTTTGTGGTAGCTTCAACGAGATCGCTTGATGGTTTAGACTTCACAGCATTGAGCCACTTTTTCCCAATGACTGGTATGTTTCAACGGTATAAATCAACGATTCGGCTGACCTTTAACATCAATAGACATTACACAAATATTTGGCAGTTTTCGCTCCTGGCACAGATAATAAATAGAATATGATATGGCGAAAAGTTCAGTGTGGGCTTTGATATGGCAATACGGCTTAACGATTACATTGTGGACGAGCAGTGAGACTTTAGATGGGCTTGAGACGTGCTTTGCACTTGCAGCTTGAGTCTCCACGTTGGGTTGGCTTCAAGATCTTCTAGTGTATTGCTAATAATACAATTCTAAAGAGATAATCACACCATCACATGCAACGGAGTGAAGATATCAAATTGAAAACACGATGATACCACACATACTGTGAAATGAGGCATGTACTACACCTCCATTTTCGAGCAGATAGAGACTATTACTTGCTATTCTTCCTTCTCCTCTTCCTAAAACGCCAGCAAATCCTCCCAACTCCCAAGCCATTATGCATTGCATCATATCTTCTGTCTCAACTGTTTCGCAATAATGCTATCATAGGAAAAATTCATCCGTGCTATGGCCCGTCACCCAGTAATTAAAGCCCCCTCATTTCTGCAACAACGGGTCACCATATCTGGTTTCTGCCATTCACATTAGCATTTTTACCCCCCCTCGCCGTAGCCTAGGAGAAACTCACTGCCATCCCAGTTCTTATCAATCAATCCATCCCAAGCCCTATCATATTCCTCATTGAACTTCTTTGAAGACCACGAACTACCAGGCGCACCATGATTAACCTTTTCCTGAGTAGCGCTCTTGGAAGGCGTAGTAGCTGGTGTGTCAGAGGAATTGTGGTTGTGGGCAGAGTATAGATCAGGTGGAGAGTCAGGAGCTTCCATCGCGTGATCTTGTATATGAGGTTCTTGGCTTGAGAGAAATTCGATCCCAGCGTTTGTTGCGGGTTGTTGTTGATCTGTCGGGGAGCTTGTTAGATGATTGATTTTGGGGTTGACTAACTTGAGGCTGGAGGACGGGAGCTCTTATGTACCTGGAGATTCTTGTGCTGACATTTTTGTAAACTTTTACGCCGGCGGATCGGGAGTCTATAGGCTAGAAGGTATCAAAAGAGAAGGTTTATTCGTCTTATGGCAGTGAATCTATTCCTCACAATTGGAGATTGTGACGAATGAAGCACAGAAGTTAAACACCCCACAGCCTTGCCCTGCAGGCTACACTAGCTAGCACTAGCGTTGTGTATCCACACACCAAGCCACATCCCTTGCAAACCCAAAATGTACACCCCTCCATTTTCATCATCCCTCCACAACTCATCACATTTCACTCAATTCTCCAGATAAAAACCAATACGGATATTTACGAAATCCAACAGAATATGAGCAAAAAAACATCAGCCCCTAGTGCTTGGGACGACGACTGGGAATCTCAAGCCGATGCGTGGGATGCAGCACCCACACCGAATAAAGCGGTCGAGGACGAACCCAAAATTTCTAAGGCTGAACGATTAGCAAAACATGCGGAGACTAACAAGAAGATATGGGAATCTGCGTATGTTTTGCTACAGGCTTACAGTCTAAATTGTTTTGCGCTCTAAATAACTAACACAATCACTCAATAGCGAAACTCCAGGCGGCCTTTCGGAACAATTTCCATTCCTTCTCCCTCCAAATCTGGCCAAACCTGTCCCATTAGCTACACCTTACAAAGCTCCTCTTACACTTCTATCTCGAAAGCCCGCTCCTAGAACAGTTACTAAGATAGATCCTCGTACTGGTAAAACGACCACAGTTGAAGCAGAGGAAGAAGAGGAAGTAATTGTCGCAGGACCAAGTGCTGAAGAACTGCGCGAAAAGGCGCAACGTGAAAGAGAGGAAAAGCAAAGAAAATACGATGAAGCCAGAGCCAGAATCTTAGGGACAAGTTCTTCACCAAGAAGTAATTCTGGAAATGGGAGAGGGGGTAGCGGCAATAATACTCCCAGGAATGGAACACCCCCTCTGCAAACAAGAGGAAGAGGTAGAGGAAATGATGTTCGGAGACCGGATAGTAGGCCAGATAGTAGAACTGGACAGAAAGAATTATTCGATCCGAACTATACACCTAAGCCCGGATCGTTCACAATACAAAAGACATCTAGAAATGGAGAAGGATCACGACCGGGATCAGGCACGTCTACACCAACATCAAGAGAGAACGAACAAGTTATTAGAGCACCAAGAGGACCTGATGCGACAGGCAGAGGATTCGAGTTCACAAATCGAGGTGGAAAATGAGTTGATTTTCTGCTCTAGAGTCATCAACTACCAGCCTCCGCCAATCTTGTTGGCGATTTCTATCACCCTTTCTGCGTCACCAGCATTCTTACCGACATCGCTGACGACCTCCCTATACGTCGTATACACCAATTTATCCAGATCTAGGCCCGTTATTGTCGCCCAATGCGACAGGGTATCTTTAATGTATGAAGGTGAAATTCCTTCCACTAAATCATCACGTTCATCTACACTCGAGGGCTCAGCGTTTTCTTCTCCAGAAAAGTATGCCTCGTCGACTTGGGCCAGCCACAGTTTCTGTTCTTGTGGACCAGGTTTCGCATCACCTTCCAATCGACTTGTGTTTATTGGATCGTCAACCTTAATCTGACCACCTCCGTTGGTGCACCCGCCCGGACAAGCCATAACCTCGACATACGTATAATCGGGACCAGTAGCTTTACCATTCGGCCGCCTGGCACTTCCAATTGGTTTACCACCTGGCATTCGAGACGGTTTGGCTGGCTTTAATCGTCGAACAAGATTTTGTATATTCCGGAATCCATAGTATCGAGCCGCCTTGAGTAATATCTCGCCATTATCTGCGACAACAGTATAATCCACAACATCTGCGTTACGGCCTTTGATTGTCTGGACGGATGATCCCTTATGCTGCGATGCAAAATAGTGAAGGGCATAATGAAGGTTTCCACCAGAAGAACCAGCCTCGCGGCTACCATTACCGCTGCTTCTGCGATTAGATGGGAAAAGAAAAGAGTTTATTGTTGGATCTGGGAATGGTATGTGCGAGGATGAAGGTAATGGAGTTCGAGGTAATTTGGAAAAGTCGATACGCCTAGAATCTGCAAGCATGAGTAACTCCTTGCTCGTGATAACAGAATCAACATCTCTAACGCCCCGAGTTCCAGTCCCTTCCCAAACGGCGTCGGTCAATTCCTCTCGACTAGCCTCTAACTTTTTGTCGAAACATGGCATAACCGCTACATGCCATATCCTGTCAGGTGAAATGCCAAGTTTTCGACTTAACGTCGTCTTAATAAGAGTTCCCATCAATGCTTGTGGTGACTTCATCCGTGATAAATGTGGTAAAACGTGTGGGTGTGTCTTTTCCGCGTAACATACCCATCCAGGACATGAAGAAGTCAAAATAGGTTTCTTGGTTTCTTCTGCGCCATTCATGGAAGCTACAACTTCCTCAGCTCCAAGTACCAAACATGCCTCCCTTGTAATATTAGTATCAACAACCCATTGAAACGCATTCCTATAAACCGCTCGATTCTTTATTCCCTTTGGTCCACTGAGTAGATGCTCAATCATATAACCTGCTTCTCGCTCGGTGACTCCAAAAGTAGCCGCAATACTTGCTCGCGATTGTGGACTTACACTTGCGACATATATTTTCCCCCCTTGTTCGAGTCCCTCTACGCTTACACCTGTACCCGTCGCACTTTTATGTAGGCGAAGACCAGGTGCTGAATCTAATTGGGATAATACTTCAGCATGCGATTGTAAAGATACGAGAACGGCTTCGGCGGATGTCACACATCCTGAGCATGCGAGACAGTCTGTGAGAGATATTTGCGCAGGGGGTAAATCAGATGGAAGGGGGGCGTCGGTGTTGAAGGATATTTCGAGTTCCTAGACAGATACATTAGGGATAGGTTGAGAGGCGAAGGATGAGGATATGCATACATTATCCGCAGAAGGCTTCGCAGCAGGCAAAGTCTCGACGGGTTTTATACATGCGACTCCTGGAGATATAAAATCGTTCAAATCGTCTGCTGAGAGGATCGCGCTCATGATTTCGATGAGGGGTGCGGACGCTGAATGCGGCGCTTTTTCTTTTGATGTATTATTCTTATAAAATCGATGTTGTCCGAGTTTCTGTTCCTGCGAGTAGGTTTGGAAAGTAAAAA